>NC_138894.1:10160321-10760321 GCF_965194825.1 Balaenoptera physalus
CCAGAGACAGGGCCAAGCCTGACTCCGCCCTTGGAGGAATTGGGCTGGTCGGTTTCATGGGAGAAAGTAGCTCTTGTCTGAAGCACCTGTGCAGCTGCCGTGGGTGGGCGAAGGCAGAGTTACTGGCTCCAGAGCACCTAGGACTCAGGTTCTTGGAAATGAGTGATGGGCCTGCAGGGTTTGGCTCGACACTTCAAACCCCCAGCCCAGAGATGAGCCCGGTGAAAGGGGAGGTTGATGTGCTGGCTGTACCGTTTCCTCGGGGAAGCTGATGGCTTGGCCTGTGTGCTCCTTGTTCCCTGAAGGTCTGTGTGGTTTCCTCGTCCCGGCCGCAGTCTCCTGACCAGCTCTTCTCCAGGCAAGCGAGCGACACCTCCGTCTCCCCCAGGACCTCGGACAGCAGCGTGGCACCTGTGGCTGATTTCGATTATCCCCCAGAATCCTCCTCCTGCCTGGACAACTCTGCGGCCAAGCACAAGCTCCTGGTCAAGCCCCGCAACCAGCGGTGCAGCAAAATGCGGCGCCTGTCCTCGGTAACCGGGCAGGGGCAGGGTGGGCGGGCCGCCCTGGTCCCGTGAAGCCAAAGCACTGCACGAGCGAGTTCTCAGCTCCCAGAGGGACAAGCTGATGACTGCCTGGGCAGCACGCCAAAGAGGGGTCTGTCCTTACAGGGGCAGCACCCGTGTGCTGCTAAGTAGGTCCTCGCCCCAGGCAGTGTCCACTCTAGCTGTTCAGTTTCTCCCTTGGTCATTCACGCGTTTGTTCATCCATTCATGCATTCAGCTAACGTCCACGACATGTCAGCTCTGTGACTAGCGTTGCTCCAGGGCTAGACGTACAGTCTTCTCACGGAAGACTGGCAATAAACAAGTGAGCACCTCCCTTTACAAAGGTCACGTCCGTGTATAGCCAGTGCCATGGAGGAAGTGCCCATGGTGACGGGCAGGTGGGCTGCTTTCCACAGGACGTTCATGGGGAGCCTCTTTGGGGAGGACCTCGGAACGCATCCCCCAGGGGCTGAGCAGGAGGTATCCTGAGCAGGGGACACAGCCGGTCCCAAGGCCTGGGGTGGGAGACAGCTTGGTGAGTGCCAGAAGCAGAAGGGAGGCCAAAGCGTGTTGAGTGAGGATGGAAGGAGGTGGGCAGGGCCCGGCTGTGCCAGGCCTGCAGTGTGGACATCACACTGAAGACAGTGGGAAGGCAGGGGACCCAAGGCACAGAGCAGGTTCTTGGTAAGTGTTGCAGAATGAAGACCGAATGAATGAATGAATGAGTGCTTAGGCGGGGAGGGGCATATCTGATTTAGGTTGAAACCATGAGCAACCCCAGCTCCTGCGGCATGGTCACGGTCCCACGGTCGTCGCGGGGGGCGGGGCGGGGACCAGGGGCTCGAGGTCCATGTAGGGTTGTCACCTTCTCTGCTGCCCAGTGGTGCCTGCAATGCCTCATCCCCAGAGGAGCTGAGAAGCGGGGTGTGGGGTCCGCCTGGCCACAGAGAATGACGGGGCTGAGAAAGAGATGTTCATAGACCAACATCCCCTCCCTCCTTCCCTCGAGACAAGATCGTGGGGTGTTGATAAGGTACCCTGGACCAGCTCGGCACTTCAGCTGGAGGCAGTGGGCTGGGGCCTCTGGGGGATGTCAGGGACTCCCTGGAGAGAGTGGCTTTTCTTCTGGGCATGTGGAAGGCGCTTTTTAACCTCATGCCAGCAAAGTCGACTTTTGAGGGGACTTATGCTGGGGAAAGAAGGAGGCTGTGTGACCTTCAGGCTAATGTGCTCTCATGGAAACTGGGGACCTGGGTACTTGGGCAAATGCTTATCTGTCCAGTGCCTTCACAGTTAAAGGCTCAGTACTGTGGGGACTTGCAAGGCCTAGTAACTCTGACCTGCCTGTCCTCGTGTTGAGTGTAGCCACAGGACAAGGGCAAAGGCGGCTCCCTGTGGCCCCCAAGTCTGGGCTTTCTTCCCATGGGGATGCCTTCTGCCCTGGAAGGGTGTGTGTAAGCAGCCATCACCTGGCCAGGATGGCCGCGGGAAGCCCGTCTCATACTCCCGGTGGAAATGCAGCATTCCTTCCTGCTGCCCCCTGGGCAGAGCTCTACCTCCTTCTTTACTTTTGAACTTGACTTAGCTCTTGAAGCCCATTTTATAGAATAAGAGGAAATCTGCTTTAGGCAGTCTGGGTAAACACAGTCATTCCTTGATTTAAACTCTGTCCTTTGCACATCTTCCCCCCTTTCTGGGTCGGGCGCAGGCATGGATACGTTATGTTTTTGGAGGTGTCCGTATTTTCCTGAATGCACAGAGGTGTCTGGCCGGTGGTCACCAGTGTCACTGTTGGGTCCTACGTTGGAGGCCTCTGTCCTTTAGTGTCTGCAGCCTCCTTTGCCCTTTGATCATGAGGTCCCTTCTCCTAACCATGAGGACCTTCCTCTGGGGACCACGTGCTTTCAGATGTTCCTATTCTGCTCCAAGGGTGGGGAAGAGCTGCCACGCTGCCCCCTCTGCTGCCCTCCTGACCCTGGGGACTTCTGGAGGTTCCCTGTCCCTTTGGGCTTCACTGGACAGCGAGGTCCAAGTTTCCCCTGCTTCTCTGATCTCCTGTAACATTTGGGGTTTCTTTCTCCATCACCCACTCTGTCACGCCCACCCCCTGCAGACTCAGGCATCTTCAGTTTCCACTTCAGTCTCTTCCTGCTGCTGCCCAAGCTCTTTCGTCCATTTGGGCAGAAGAGCTGTCCACGCCCGGCCAGGCATCCTCTGCCATCAGTGGCGTAAACTCTCTACTCCACATCATGTAGGCTCTCAATCTTTTGGAGCATTGGGGAAAAAAGGGGCTTTTCTTAACCTTAAAAATCCCATCTTGCACAGGAAAACGAACAAACAAAAAACCTTGGCTGTCAAGATTGTGATCCTTATTACAAGTTTGAAAAACATATTCAGGGCTGCATTTGGTTGGATCCATCTGCCCCCACCAAAGCAGGAGCTGGGGAAGAGGAACACACGAAAGACCAACATAGTTTTTGGTTGTCTCAGCATGTTTGTTACCCTGCTGCTCAGAACTGTGCATGGCTCCGGCGCAGTAGAAGTGGAATGCCCGTAAATGTTTATACTGACATCTCACCACGCCAGCTGGGCCTCATCCCAACCCAGGCAGTGCCAGGAGAGGGAATATTATTAACTCTGTTCTGTCGGGAGCAGCGTGATTAGATGACCAGCCCGAGGTCGCCTGGCTGGCAGAGCTGCCAACAAGTCCAGGGTGTCAGAAACAGATGCTTCCTCTCCACACCGGCACTGCCCGTCGTGCCCATGCTCTGCCCATAGATGATGTGCATGCCGCCCAAAGACACTTTCTTTCTGGCGAGAGGAGGTAGATGAGCAGGCAGCCATGATAGAATCTCCATCTGGGTGCGGGCTGAGCAATGGGTCCCTCCCCTGCTTCCGATTCCTCGGGAGGGTTCCGGGGGGTGAAGCTGCTCTGAGGGCCCAGAGTGGGAGGCAAGGTGTGGGTGGTGGAGGTGGAGTGGGTATCCGCATCCTTCCTGCTGTCCTGGCCAGAGAGCCCAGGCTCGGGTAGGAGCCGCTTTGTTCCCTGCAAAGCCTCTGCTCAGCATCGGGGGCCACCCTCTGGAGTGCACGCTCCGTGCCAGCCTTCCTTCTGCCTGGCCTCCCACCATAACCCCTCGGAGCTGCCAGTGGCTCAAGCTGGATGTGCTCAAGCCAGGCCTGCTCCTCAGCTTTATGTTGACTTAATGTGGGTTCCAATAGTTTAAAAACATGAGCCACCAGCCTAAAAGGGTTTCCACATCAAGGATTTCCTGTAGTAACAAAAGGCCAGTAACACCTTAGGAACCTGCAGCTTTTGAAAGTTCTTCTGGGGATTTCACATCTTCCCCTTTTGAAATCCAGAGGAACAGGGTTGTGCATCTTGGCAAAGCTAGCTTAGGTGTCGTCACAAACATCCCAATTATCTTGTGTTAGCAAGCAGATACCAGCTGGAAAATGTTAAAATAACAACAACAACAAAAACCTATTGCAAACACTCCCCTGGGTGTTTGCTAAAAAGAAGGAAGGAGGGCACTGCCCTTGTGCAGCAGCCTGGGTGACTCTGTAAAGTCTAAAGACAGGTCTAAAATCAGGAACTTTTAAAAAACACCAGCCTCAATGCCCTCAGCCTTTCGGTCATTTTCACATTTGCTTGTGAATGATTCATGACTACCTTGATCTCCTTTCCTTCCTAAGAGAGCAAGAACTGACTTTGTGGTTGGTAGGGAGGAAGTGGACTAAATCTAGATTCCAGAGACTTTTCGGAAGAAAAATAGCACGAGGCCGTGACTTACTGCCAAGCCAGGCAAGGCTTCCTATAGGAGTGGAATCAGAGATTGCTCTGGGGGTGCTAGTGGAGCCCTGGAGGTGTGGGGTGGAGGGCAGCCGGCCAGTCACTCAGGCCCAGAGTCTGGCACATAAAATAGCAGGGGCTTGGCTTGACCTGAGCAGGGAGTGGGAGAAACCATTTAAAATGGCAGAATAGATTGTCTATTTTATGTATAGTAGTGTGTGTATGTTAATCCCAGCCTCCTAATTTATCCCTCCCCCCACCTGAGACTCTGAAAAAGAATAGATATATGTATAACTAAATCACTTTGCTGTACACCTGAAACTCACACAACATTGTAAATCAACTATACTCCAGCATAAAATAAAAATTTTTAAAAGACAAAATAAAACGGCAGAATATAAGACTTCAAATTTAGCTGAAAAGTTTGGGCTTTATCCTGTCAGCTATGGTTTGCTATTGACCATGTTGGACATGATAGGAATCATCTTTTAGGCAAACCAGCCTGCCTTTGCTATGAGGGTGCATCCCTGGAGAGAGAAGGAATTGACAGGGGACACCGGCTCTGAGGCAGCACAGGGGGTCAGAGAGGGCAACAGCTTTGCCCCTGGGCCACCTATTAGCTCAGCCTTGGCCAAGGCAGGGACCTCTCTGAGTTCCCAGTTCTCGAAGTGCAAGGAGGAAATAATAATCCTCTCCTCACTGGAGCTAATCAGGGAGTTAGTGAGATAACCGTGTCGAGCACAGAGCGTGGCAGACCTCGCTGTTGCTGGTCCCCTTTCCTTTGCTTCACTCTGTAGAGCAGTGTCCACTGGTTTCTAGCTTGGCCTCGGGAGCCTCAGGCAACATTTATTTTAGGGGCATAACGGCCTCAGTTCTGCTGAAAGCTTAACTTGGGAGGCAAGATTCCAAACAGACCAGTAAGGGAGGATTAAGAAAAGACAGCTGTGTGTGAATGTCCACTTGAGTGCCAGCTTTAGAGACATTCTGCTTCCCTTAAACCTAATTAAACCTTGAACAAAATGGGGAGGCCATAGGCTTTCTTTTTTCTTTTTTTTTTTTTAGATTTATTTATTCATTTAATTTAATTTTTTTGTTTTTTTTTTGGCTCCATTGTGTCTTTGCTTGCACCCAGGTTTTCTCTAGTTGCTGAGAGCGGGGGCTACCCTATTCGTCCTAATGATGCTGTGTTTTGCCCACTTTATTTCTCTTAGAGAGCGCAGTCCGAATCCCTGAGCGATCTGACGTGTACCCCAGAGGAGGAGGAATACGACGAGAAGCCGCTACCCAAAGTCAGCACGGAGGAGAAGCCCAGTTCTGGGCAGCAGGAGGGGGGACAGGACAGAGGCGCCGAGCCTGGGGGGCAGGCGACCATGCTGCCACCTGCGGGGCTCCGTGCGCGGCGGGCGCGCCTGCAGCACTGCCCAGCGTTCACCGCCAGCACCGAGGAGGAGAACCCCCCGGGGGAGAACCCCTCCAGCCGTCTGGCTACCCCGGAGGTCATGGAGGTCACAGAGCCCGTGTGGAGCCCAGCCCCCCGCTCGGAGTCCCCGTCTTGGCCAGAAGGCTCTCCGCACCCTCACCCTAATCCCGACAGCGAAAGCCCGAGGGAGGAGCTGTCCCTGGAAACCCGGTGTCCCCCCGGCGGGGACACCGCGGACGAGGTGGTTTGTGCTTCGGGAGACGTCGAGGGTCGGTTATCTCCCTGCAATCCCGAGGGGGACACGACCCCTCCCGAGCCCGGCCCCATAGCCACCCCGGAGACGCCCTCTGGTCCCGACGGGCCAGACCACGCCGGCCCGAAGGAGGTGCGGCTGACCCTGGACGCGCCGTGTCCCGAGGGCGCAGGGCCAGAAGCCCCCGCCCCCAGCCCGCCGGCCCCCAAGAGCTGCTTGAAGCACAAGGCCTCGGCCGCGACAGCGAACGCGAGCCTCGGCGCGGCCCCCTCACCGCCTGCCTCCGAGTCGCCTGCAGAGGAGCCCGCACCCCGATCCCTGGACCAGGAGGCGGCGCCCGCGGAGCCCCCCAGGGCCGAGCGGGAGGGGTCCCCCACGGAGGCGGCGGCGCCGGAGCGCAAGATGGAGCGAGGAGGCCGCGAGGCGCGGGCCGCCAAAAAGTTCTCGGTGTCGTCGGGCCGCGAGTGGCCGCGCGCGGGGGGCCGCCTGCTGGAGCCCCGAGGCCCCGCCGTCCGGCTGCCGCTTCTCAGGAGCGGTCCGGCCTGGAAGAGCGAGGCCGCCCTCGAGGACCTCCCGGCGCCCGCCGAGCCCCAGGCCCCGAAGCCCGGCCCTCGGAAGCCGCCCGCCCCGGCCGAGCGCGGCTCTCCGGACGGGGCCACCGCGGACCCCGGCCCAGCCGCCCGGGAGAGGCCCGCGGGCGGGGACGGAAGCCCCTTCCCCGTCAAGCTCCGCTCCACGTCTCTGTCCTTCAAACACAGAGAAGCGCCCTGCCCGGAGGGGAGGGGAATCAAGAGGTACAGCGCGGAGGTCAGGCTGGAGAAAGGAGGGCTGACCTTGCTCTCTAGGAACGACAAGGGTCCGCCCGGGACGGGCCCGGCCGCCCGAGGCGCCAGGTCTCCCAACGAGCCGGGGAAGGCGAAGACCCGGTCCGCCGAGCAGCTCAGCTCCAAGCCGCCCCTGCCCAGGAAGCCGCTGCTGCAGGCCCTCACCCTCCCCCAGCTGCCCGCGCCCCCCGACGCCAGCCCCCGGGACCCCGAGAAGGTAGGGCCGCCCGCCGACCCCAGGAAGGAGAGCCAGGCGGCGGAGAGGAAGTCGCCCCACAGGGCAGCTGGTAAGAGGCCCGCGTGGAGCAGCCTGGGGAGGGTGTTTGCGAAGGGTCAGGGCCATGGGGAAGTCACGTCAGTTGGAATGTCTTGCTGGACGTCCGCGAGGTATTGATATATAAATGCATTGGGTAAAAACCTTGCCGGGGAACTGGAGGAAAAGTCAAAATTCCTGTTGGTACCACCAACATGTTTGATCAAGAGTTAGGAATAGAGACTGGGGAAGGGAAACAAATATCAGGGCTTTGTGTAAGTTCTGAGAAGTCAGGAAAATGTAGAAACTCATTTTGCAGCGTCTTCCGAGAGGAGCTGGGCCCCTCAGTGGATC
Source organism: Balaenoptera physalus (assembly GCF_965194825.1). NCBI lineage: Eukaryota > Metazoa > Chordata > Mammalia > Artiodactyla > Balaenopteridae > Balaenoptera > Balaenoptera physalus. Next base: position 10,167,767 of record NC_138894.1, read on the forward strand.
ACTCAGATGCTTCTTCCGCCAGAGGGGTACCCCTCCCGGGCAATGTGTGCTGTCACGGGTGGAGGCCCTCCTGGGCCTCTCCTGGTTCTTGGTTATAAGTGAAGCATCTGGCTCCACTGTCACTTAGCATCATTCCGACCTTTCCCCCAAAGGAAGACTTTCATCCTGTTTAATAATAATCAGGATCACAGGGCCCAGCCTCACACAGGAAGAGTCCTATCTATTGGAATCACGAGTCTTCGTAAAATCTGAGTTCTTCATCAGGTGGACCTGAACTGTCCCAAAAGGGAGATGGTGTTAAGATTGGGGCAGAATGTAAGAATCTTGTAAAGCAACTGTCTTTTAAAATGAGTAGAGACAAAATAGATGACCTTTCTCTGTCTTTGACATTTGTCACTTTATATAGTGTTTCAGATGGAATCTGTTGGAAACGGGTATTTTCAGTGGCGCTAAAGAATCTCTCGTTGCTGGTTTCTTTTACTGATGGAAATCAGTGTACCAAAAACGGAACTAGACATGCAAGTCGTGTGTGTGTGTGTGTGTGTGTGTGTGTGATGGGAGCACTAAGAAGAAATTTTCCATGGCAGATTTTATAAAACAACACAACTTTCAGGATATTTTAAGTGGCTGCTCTAAGTTCAGGACTCTGTTTAATCACTGAATAGTGGAACAGAGAGGAAATAGAACCCAGTTCTCTTAGGGACCCCCCACCTTAAAAGGAGGATGAAGGGCACACACAAAGACAGGTTTAAAGACATTCTAGTCTTTTGTGTCTTCTTCCTAGGAAGTTAGTAAAAGTGCAGTGTATAAAGGGCTCTAAATTCTTAAGGCGATACCCAAAGATGCAGGCGATTCCCGGGAGAAGTTTCGGGAAAACGCCCCCAGAAGAGCCGGCATGTGCAGCCTTCCTGATCCAGGCCCCTTGGCTCCGCTGTGATTTGCTGTTGCTGCTGCTGCTACATTAGGATAATCAGTGAGGGAACTTTGGGGGAGGTTCAAGCTGTAGCTGATTATCCACTCTGCAAATTTCCAGGTTATTGAAGCTATTATAGAGTGATTCAAAAAGCCATTGAAATAGCCAGGGCGGAGGAGGGTGCAGATAAAACCCTGACATCAGCACCATCCACCTTCGTGGGCTAGAGTTGAAGATGTCTCTCACAGGCTTGCTGAATGAAGAGAACTTAAAGACAGGATACTCAGATTCATGGTCAGATCTGGAAAAGAAGCTTCAGAGGGCGATGCTTGACAGATTGATAATTTATAACTTCCTCAGCTTAAGCTGTGAGAGTCAGGCTTTGTTCACTGTCAACTGGCTGGAATGGTCTGTAGTTAGAGAGCTTCTGTTTTTTCTTTTGATTTGTAAAATACAATATAATATTTATTAACGGCTTTGCTTAAATAGAAGAGAATTGTGTTGTCCGACTAGCTTTATTAGCACTCCCTAAGCCACAGAAGTAACTGACTCAGATGAATTCTGGAGTGGAAGAATCTAGGTTGCTTTAGGGGGCAAGGGTAGTGATTTTCATTTCGATGCAAAGAGAGGAGATAATTCTTACATTCTGTTGGGAACCGACCCTCCCAGGGTGGATGGTATTTGAGGGACGGGAGCCAGGCAGGCTGGGGCTGCTGTCTGGTGCCCCCTGGGACCGTGGGGTCTGGGGGCTGTCTCCTGCAGGCCAGAGTGGAATCTCAGAGCCCCAGGCTCCCAGAGCCCATCAGTGAAGCAGCCTCCACCCCTTCCCCAGACCCTGGGTCTGCTTGTGGTTCAATTCGTTATTATTTCTGCTCTCGTCCTCATGGCTCCCAAATTATAGCAGCTGAAGGCAATTAAATTCATATAAAACATACAGATAATAAAATGTTGTAATAACAGTATTACCCAGTTTTCCAGGAAGGCCTAATTATTGCTGTTTATTATCTCGTGGTGGCAGGTGCTTTTACCCAGAGCTCCCAGATGGGCTGCCATCTCCCCTGCCCCCCTTCCAGGGGTGAGCACCATAAAGCTGGGTTATGGAGGTGTCCCAGATGGGCACAGTTCCATCTCGGGGACTCCAGCTACTCTGTCCCAGCACTCCTGCTGCTTCCCCCACCTGCCCCTTACACCCTGTCTTCCTTCCTTGAGGATGGAGAGACCCCGGGGGTGTGGGATTCGGGGAGGATAAGGTGGTTGTTGGCAATAAACAGAGGAGCCCAGCTTGCCGACCGGGCTGAGCCTCACAGGGCACCTTGGGGTGGTCGCTGTGAACCCAGTACATTTGTGCTCGTTGCCGCAAAGGAGACCAACCAGTCTGCTCACTTGCCGTAGGAGGTGAATGGCCCTGGCTTATCAGCCCTGTTCATGTGTGCAGACACTCCCCATCCTCCTGTTGGACCAATCCGTCCCAGTCTAAATCACCAGTCTGGAAGCAGCTTCCTGCGCACAGAATTAGAAATGGAACAGGAAAAATGGTGAAATACACAAAACATAGAGAAAAAAAGTAGTCGTCCGTAGGTCCACTCTCTGGATGTTATCCCTGTTGGCCTTCCTTCTAGTCTCCTGTGTGTGTGTGTGTGTGTGTGTGTGTGTGTGTGTGTGTTTTATTTGCTATGTAGTGGTGGACACTTGTTGGATATTTTGGAGAGTAGCTGGACAAAGCACTGTTCTCACCAGGGGCCTCATTTGATAACCAGCCTCTGCCCCTAGTCCATGCTTGTTCCCTCCAGACCGGGCTGGTGACAGTGGCACACCAGGTCCTGGAGCCAGTCCTCACTCATTCATGCATATTCGTTCTTTCAACAAACATTGATGTACTCCTGCCGTGCACACTGCACTGTGCTGGCCCCAAAAAGTGGTCAGGAAGAGCACGCCAGCCTCGCTGTCCGGGAGCTTAGGGGCCTGGGGAGGCAGGTGGCGGCGACTGTAGGTAGATGCCCATCTTTCTTTGGATGGCAGGGAGATTTTCTGGAGGAAATGAGCTCAAAAAGACTGTCACCGTCTCTAATGACAAAGTTATTTCAGTGTATTCAAGTTCATTTGAGTAGAATACAAGGAGTTTGGTGGGATTTTGTGTTGGTTGTTTTTTTTTTTTTGTATAAAAAAATATATATATATATACAGGTCTTTTATTCTTAAAGAAAAGCAGCTTTGTTCACACCTGCCTTTCTTTTTAGCCTTATCCGTTCCCTCATGGTCCCTTCCTGGCAAGTGTGGTCCACACCCTGGGCCTCCATTTCCCCGCCTTCCCTGTGCTCCTCAGACCGTGTACATCCACTCATCCTTGCTTGCCTCCCAGTGGGATCACTCTCCTCGGCTAGGACACCCCCGTAGCAGAGCCCGTAGTGAAGCCACACCCCCTCAACAGTTGTGCTGGTGGTCCTGCAGGTTCCCTTCCCTCAGCACTCTGCCCCTCAGGTGGTCCTGGTCATAAGAGTGCAGAGCAATGCAGAGGCTGAATCCCAGCTTTCTAGCCAGAGAATCTTGGGGTGTGAAAAACCACAGAAGGGAGACACCTGAGAAGGGTCCTTCACATACAGGTATGAAATCCTGGGCTTGGCCCTGAGATGCACCTGCAGATCAGCACAGAAAAACCTTTGAGAATTTTAACAGGACCAAGTCTCAACATAATACTCAAAATGTCTAGGATACAAACCAAAATTATTCAACCTACAGAGTACCATGAAAACCAAAAAAATTCTCAAAGAAAGAGGCAATCAACAAGCATCAACCCTGAGATGATCCAAAGGTTGGGATTATTAGAGAAAGACGTTAAAGCACCTGTTAAACCATGTTTCCAAGATGTAAGGGTAAGCACTCTTGAAACAAATGGAAAGATTCTCTGTAAACAAATAGAAGCTTTTTTTTTTTTTTTAAAGTGGATTTTTTTTTAATTAATTAATTTTATTTTTGGCTGTGTTGGGTCTTCCTTTCTGTGCGAGGGCTTTCTCTAGTTGCGGCGAGCGGGGGCCACTCTTCATCGCGGTGCGCGGGCCTTTCACTGTCGCAGCCTCTCTTGTTGCAGGGCACAGGCTCCAGATGCGCAGGCTCAGTAGTTGTGGCTCACAGGCTTAGTTGCTCCATGGCATGTGGGATCTTCCCAGACCAGGGCTCGAACCCGTGTCCCCTGCATTGGCAGGCAGATTCTCAACCACTGCGCCACCAGGGAAGCCCGAAGCTATTTTAAAAAGCCAGAGAGAAATTTTAGAACAGGAAAATATGATAACAGAAATTAAAAATTCATTGGAAGAGTTCACTAGGAGAATGGAGGTGATAGAAGAAAGGGTCAGTGAACTTAAAGATAGATCGATAGAAAACATCCTGAACACAAAGAGAAAAAAAGATTTTTAAAAAAAGCCTGGGGGGCCAGAGCAACAATATTACAAAGTCTAACACTCATGTCATAGGAGTCCAAGAGAGGAGGAGAAACAGATTTGAATAGAAAAAAATATCTGAAGAAATAATGACTGAAAACTTCCTACATTTTGGAAAAACAAATTTACAGATCCACGGAGCTCAGGCAAATTACTTTTGCACCCTTGTAGAAAATGTGGCCATATCGTTTGGTTTTACTTCACCTTTTCAACAAATGGTTGTGGAGCATGTGAACATCCATATGCAAAAACGTGAACTTTGACCAAAGTCTCACATCATATACAAAAATTAACTCAAAGGATTCACTGACTTGCAAGTAAAATGAGGGGACCTCCCTGGTGGTCCCATGGCTAAGACTCTGTGCTCCCAATGCAGGGGGCCTGGGTTCAATTTCTGGTCAGGAAACTAGATCCCACATGCTGCAGCTAAGACCCAGTGCAGCCAAATAAATAAATAAATATATTTTTTAAAAAGGTAAAATGAAACCATAAAACTTGTAGGAACTTAGGAAAAAAATTTTGGAACATAAGACTAGGCAAAGAGTTCTTAGACTTGACATCAAAGCGTAATCCATGAAAGGAAAAATTGATGAATTGGACTTAAGAATTTAAAACTTTTGCTCTGCCAAAGACCCCATTAAGAGGATGAAAAGACAAGCTACGCGTTATGAGAAAATACCTGCAAGCCGTATATCCAGTGAAGGACTGATATCTAAAATATATAAAGTAGTCTCAAAACTCAACAGTACAAAACCAAAAATACATTAGAAAATGGGCGAAAGATATGAATAGATATTTCACCAGAGAGAATATTACAGATGGCAGATAAGCACATGAAAGATACTCATCATCATTAACCATTAGAGAAACACCAGTAAAAACCCATGAGATACCATCACACGCATGTTAGAATGGCTAAAATTAAAAATGCTGATAATACCATGTGCCCAGGGGGTTGCGGGACAACTGGAATTCTCACGCATTGCTAGTGGAAATGCACAACAGTACAGTCACTTTGTTTTTGTTTTTTGTTTTTATTATTATTTATTTATTTATTTGGCTGTGCCAGGTCTTATTGCGGCCAGCAGGCTCCTTAATTGGGGCACGCGAACTCTTAGTTGTGGCATGCGTGTGGCATCTAGTTCCCTGACCAGGGATCAAACCTGGGCCCCCTGCATTGGGAGCGTGGAGGCTTAGCCACTGGAGCACCAGGGAAGTCCCTGGTACAGTCACTTTGGAAAACAATTTGGCAGCTTCTTACAAAATTAAAAGTACACTTACCTTACAGCCCACCAATCCCACTTCTAGGTATTTATCCCAGATAAAGGAAAAGTTAGGTTACACAAAAGCCTGAACACAAATGTTTATAGCAGCATTATTCATAATCATCAAAAACTAGACACAACCCAAATATCCCTCAACTGGCCAGTGGATAAACAACCCACACAATGGAATATTAGTCAGCAGTAAAAAGGAATGAACTGTTGACACACACGATAATGGATGGATCTTAAATGCATATGCCAAGTGAAAGTAGCTAGTCTCAAAAGATTATCAACTGTAGGATTCCATTTATATGATGTCTGAAAGAGGCAACAATACAGAGACAGAGCAGATCAGCAGATGTCAGGGTTTGGGAGTAGAGGTGGGGTCTGACTACAAAGGGGTAGTACCAGGGAATTTTGTGGGGTGTTGATATTGTTCTGCAGCCCATTTGTGATGGTTGTTAGAAGAATCTAAGCATGTGTTCAAACTCAGAACTGTACGACAGAAAAGATGAATTTCACTATACGTAAATTTTAAAATAATCTTTTAAATGGCACAAAAAATAAGTAGTAGCCTCCTTTCCACCCACCTCTGAACCTCTAATCGCCCACACACACAAACACACACACACACACACACACACACACTCACACAGAAGGAACCACACTAACAGATTCATCCCAGCTCTTTTCCCATGGCCATTGCGGTCATAGCTACATCAATGTTGATATATAGGCACAGCAGTCCTTTTTTAAAAATCACAGAAATGCATGTTGGCTTGCAATTAGATGTTTTCAGTCTACAATAAAGACTGGACGGGCTTCCCTGGTGGTGCAGTGGTTGAGAATCTGCCTGCCAATGCAGGGGACACGGGTTCGAGCCCTGGTCTGGGAAGATCCCACGTGCCGCGGAGCAACTGGGCCCGTGAGCCACAATTACTGAGCCTGCGCGTCTGGAGCCTGTGCTCCGCAACGGGAGAGGCCGCGACAGTGAGAGGCCCATGCACCGCGATGAAGAGTGGCCCCCACTTGCCGCAACTGGGGAAAGCCCTCGCACAGAAAGGAAGACCCAACACAGCCAAAAATAAATAAATAAATTAATAAATAAATCAAAAAAAAAAAAAAAAAAAAGACTGGGCATCTTTTCTGATGAGAATGAGCCACTTGTCCTCATTCTTTTTAAGGGCTACAGAGTACATGTACCATATTTTATTTAGCCATTCCCCTACTGAAGGGAGTTCCAGTTGTTTTGAGGTCTTTTTCCCTTTTGCTAACAGTGGTGCAGTCACCCTCCGTGTTCGTTTTAGCTCTGTGTATTCACACAGTTGTTTCTCCAGGCTAGATTCTTTTTTGTCTTCTTTTTTTTTTCTTTTTTGACTGCGCTCTGCGGCTTATGGGATCTTAGTTCCCCAACCAGGGATTGTACCCCGGCTCTTGGCAGTGAAAGTGTGGAGTCCCAACCACTGGATGGCCAGGGAATTCCATATCTAGGCTAGATTCTTAAAAGTGGGTTTTCTGGCTCACAGAGCTTGTGAAGTTTTAATTTAATAGACAACTTCAAATGATCCTCCGTAAAGGTTGTACCAGTTTACACTTCTAAGAGCAGAGTAGAGGCTATTTCTCCGCCCCCTCATCAGCACTAGGTGTTATCAGTCTATTTTTAATTTCTTTTTTTTCAATCTGATGGTTGAAGAATGTCAGTTGTGTTTTACACCTTGGTCAGCAAGTCCTGGTCATCCTAATGTGACATGTCTTTATCCTTGCCCCCTGCACCCAGGTCCGCCCTCAGCAACCTTTAACCTGACACCTGCAGCACCTCCTCCCCCCAGCTCTCCTCTCACCCTCTCTTCCCAAGTCGTGGGTCTAACCGCGGAGCTTTCCTCTTTAAAACGTCCCGATGCCTTCCCATTATATTTAGAATAAAATTCAAAGTCCTGCGTGAGGCATTTAAGGCTTCTTAGATTCTGGCCAAAATCAACATTTCTGCCTTCCCAAGTTCATCTGCCACTCCTTCCCTCCCTCTGATATCTCCAGCCCCACCCCTGCCACCAGGTCCCTGAGAACATCAGGGGCTTTGATTCTCGGCAGTGTCTGTGCCTGGGGGAGGGGCGGGGCTCCTGGCCTGCAGTGGGTGGCCCTCAGCCGTGAGTGTGTGTGTGTGTGTGTGTGTGTGTGTGTGTGTGCGTGTGCGTGTGTGTGTGTGTGAGACCAGGTGCTGGGACAAGGCTGGGAAGCAAGCCAGGCAGAGCTTGCAACCCAGAAGAGCCTGGGTTTGGAGGTTTGACTCCGAGGTCCACCCCTCAGGGGCTGTGGGATTCGGAGCCATTGAGTTTCTCAACCTCTGTGTCTTAACTTCCTCTTTTGTAAAATGAGGTTAGTAGTAAGTCACGGGGCAGCAAGAGCATTTTCACTGCCAACCGTGATACAGTCTCACAGGGGTACAAGTCATACTTCCCTAAGGAGGTACCGAAACCTCCTCTGGGCGGCGGAGACCAGCGGGCGAGCGTGGGACTCTCCTGTCCCGGTTCTGCTGAAGGCACCGCTGCGTAGATGTGAGACCCCAGAGAGAACGTGTGCAGAATACTGTGGGAGTCACGGACCACCACCAGCTCCCTGAGTGTACACAGGGGTCCTAAGAGGGGAGAGGAAGAGAGCGTTTGCAGGGGTCACAGCTGCAGTTCTGTGAGTCCTCAGCTCAACAGGGTGGCACCAGGGGAGCCTCCCTAATCCCGAGGGGGCCTCCCACGGGACAGGGACGGGGCGCAGGGACTCTGGGGACAGGAGCCGGTGTGGGTGGAGGGGAGCTGAGCTAGCCGGGGAGGGTGGGTGGTGGGTGGGAATCTCTCAGAGTCAGTTTGGGACTCTGCCAGATGCACCCAGGACACAGCCCACCCGGACAGTGGCAGGCGCCGATCACAGGAGAGCTCTGCCTGTCCCCCACCCCCTCCTTCCCAGACCCCCAGCCCCTGGGAAAGGACCCCCGCACACACCCGCAGCTCAGACAACCTGCATTCAGGGGGGCAGGAGACAACGCTGACTCAGCCCAGAGGTGACGCCGTGTTCTGAAGTGACCGCAGTAAAACTTAGGCCAAAAGACTTGCCCAGAGGCACCTGGCATGTGACCCGGGGGGCTGGGGGGAAGCGGCGTTTGGGGCCGTGTAGACCACCTTTGCGTCCAGTATCTTCACTGTAATGCTCTGGGGGGCGGGTATCAACGGGGGGTGGCTGTGTGCTCCGGAGGACACGTGGCAGTATCTGGAGACATGGTCGAATGTCACAACTACAGTGCGAGGAAGGGAGATACCACCAGCATCTAGTGGGAGGAGGCTAAACGTCCTACAACGCACAGGACAGGCCCCCAGCGCCCCCCAGCCGAGAATTATCCAGCCCCAAGCCTCGGTATTGCCAGGGTGAGTAACGGTTGCTTGTCACTCCGTGATAAGCAATGATGGGAGGGCATGACGTGTGGGAAAGTTGTGGGGTCATTCCCATTAATATGATACGGTGTGCGATGTAGTGAATGAAGGTTAGGGATCCAGAGGCCTGTGTCCAATGCCCCCTTGGTGACACATTGGCTGTGTCACCTTGAGCAAGTCCTCTACACAGTGAGACTGTGTTTCCATCTCTGAAATGGGGATTGAAAGTATTCTATGTTACAAGGCGAGTTGTGAGGGTCATTATGAATATGATACTGCTCTGAAAACTGAGACCTAGTAACCCTTAGCTGTTAATGTTTTTGAGTGATGAATCAGGGAAAGGTCCCTACCTGTCTGGGGTTGGGGGGGGTGTGTAATAGAGGAGGGCAGATCCAAGCTCTGTGGACAAGAGCCATCCCTCCACTGATTGGCCACTCGGTGGCCACTCGAGACAGAATTCCACTCGAGACAGAATTCCAGCTGTTCCTGGAGAGCCACCAGGAATCCAAGGTGGGGTGACTGTTTACATTCTGAATTGTAGGAGGATGCCGTGTAATATAATAATTTCACTACTCTTCCTCCTTTGCTGAGCTCAAAGTTATTTTCGAATTACAGTGCCTTTCCATTCCCATATGCTTATAAGGTCCCAGTTATATCACCTGGCAGGTAATGGAGACCAGCTGTCTCTGTGCTCAGAGAAGAACTTTGGTCATTGCCTTCTTGGAGACGGTCTTAATTGCACACACAGTGGTGGGTGAGCAAATGGACTTTCAATCTAAGCTCCTCCATCACAACTCTGTGCCCTTGGAGCCTGTCGCTGGCTTCCTGGTCACCACCGTGAGGTGTGGGGTTCAGGCTGGACACTGGGACAAGGTCTGCCAGCCTTCACATGCTGAGGCCCAGGCTTAGCCCCTGAACTCAAGCAAAGAGCCTGGCCAAGTGTCTGACCCTTGGGCCCCACCCCCAGTACACGTGTCTGCCCGTGATCAGATGCCCGGCCCTGCACATCCAAATCAGGTCAATGAGTAGGTCAAGGGAAGGTAGGTTTCAGGGGAGCTGGGGTGACGAGATCCCAGCAGTGCCTCCTGACTTAGAAGGAGGGAAAGGGGTAAGGACCGTTTAGCCCTGGTGGCCGAGAAAGAGGCTGTCAGATGCAGTGGCTCTCCTCCCTGAGAGCTGCATTTTGCCACTGAGTTTAGAGAGACAGGTTCTCTGCCCTTGCTGATCTGTGGTCTTATTTAGGAGAGGAAATGGAAGCAGGAAGAGGGATTCAGGGTAAGCCATTGGAGAATGGAAGAGCAAGAGTAGGGGGGTGGAGGGCACCAGTCGAAAAAGCAGGTGGTCCCAGAACTCCAGGTGCATGGAGGCCCGAAGGGAAGTGAAGAGGATGGGAAGGGAGCTAGATCCTTCTCCAGGTCACTATCCAAGCACCGCCTGAGTTGTGATTATCTTAGAGTGGCTTTTGTGTTTTGGTTTTGGTTTTTTGCTTTTGATTGGAGAACGATATACATGCAGGGACGGGCACGTGCTGCTCAATGAATTTTCAGACACGGAACACACTCCAGACCAAGAAACAGAATGAGACCAGTGCCCGGAGGCCCCTCGGTGCCCCTTCCAGTGGGCTCTGGAGCTCATTCCTGGACCGTGGCCGCGTGTCAGCAGTGGAAGGATCCCTCTGTCCCTGGTGGCTCTGGTAGGAGAGCCTGCGTGCCTGCGCTGGAGGGGTGCACTGGGTTACAGACATCCTTCCTCTCTGTAGACTCAGCATCTCCCACAGGGCCTGTGCTCACCCAGTACAGTTGATTCTTGTTTTTCATGGTAGCTGCGTTCTATAAAGTCACCGCAAACACTGAATTAGCGAGTCATGAACCATCGCTCCAGGGGGAATAAAGGGTTAGGTTCCTGTGAGCAAGCAATCATTTTTCTCAAGTGATTGATACATAACCTTGTTTTATGCGTGTTTCTCCTCCAATCACAACATTTTTCTCAAGTGATTGATACATAACCTTGTTTTATGCGTGTTTCTGTTTAAAGGCAGCTTATTTAATATGTATTGTTGATTCACAACTCCCAGCCAACAGCAGTATAACTCACACCTGAATGAAACTCATCTGACACACGTATCTTCTCCATAACACACACCACTGCCTTCTCGTGCTTATGGGCACCAGACAGCACTTCAGTAGATATGCGGGATATTTTTGACAGTAAAATCACCAAGAAAAAACACAAAAGTGCAAAAAATGTGACCCTAAGTACACTGTGAAAGGACCCTTGTTTACAGCCTGAGAGCAGAAACATGAAAGAAGCATCCCCTTGTTGCACATCCGCTGGGAACGTGTTCATCCCAGGACTCAAAGTTTTCATTGCTCTGTGCACGTTTGCAAATGACCATGAAGGGTCAGGACTATTGATTTTTGGGGTTATAAATACGTTTTAGCGAGTAGGCGAATTGTCAAATACAGAATTCCTGGGCGAGGGCTGACTGTGTTTGTTGGATGAACAGAGGAAGGCATGGTAGGTTTCCTTCGGAGGTGGAGCTAGGACACAGACGCGTCGCAATTATTAAAAATGGGGGCTTTCTCTGCCAGAAACCCTTTCTCATTCTTAAAATGCTCGGCACGGCTTTACAAATGCTCACATGAGCATTAAAAGCCCAATTCTCTGGTAGCATCGCACGGCCTGGCTTACAGCCAGAACCGATACAGAGCGACGGCAGACTTTGCCAGCTTGTATAGATCAGGAGCTGTCCGTGTAAGGTGAGACTGACAGTAGATCAATAAATACTTTTTTAAAAACCTTCAACTTTCATACAGGGAGCCCACGGTGTGGGTGAGGCCCATGTGTCCCCAGGGTCCCCTTCCCCTGCCCCAGCGGTCCCCTTAGTGTCTCTCCGGGCACACGGTCACCTCCATGTAAACCAGGGTGATGGCAGAGGGGCTGGAGGGGAGACAGAAACGGGACGGCTCTGGCCTCAGCTCGTTGTCACGAATGCTGGTGAGCAGAAATCTTAGCAAACTCGGGCCCCTCCTTCCACAGAGAACATTGTGAGGAGCTGGGAATGAGCTGTGGATATGCGTTTTTAAGATGACAACGTAACAAAAGAGATTCGAAGCTGTGTGCCAGGGTGTTAACATAGCTCTGTTGGGCTGTGTTGATTTATGAAGAACATTTTTCTCCTCCTTTCTACTTCTGCTTTCTGAATTTGTACATTGTGCATGTGTATTTTTATGAACAAGAAAGATATTTTATGAAAGGAAAAAGATTCTTTAAAATTGCTGCTCCAGAAGCAGCAGCATCTACCAAATGTTTACGAGGTGTAAGAAGCCTGCCGTCCTACTGTGTGTTAGCTTAGGGAAGAGTATCTGCTTTATTTTCTTAGCCAGAGGGCAAGAAACGGTGGTGGTTTACACTGTACAGCTCATTGCCTCTCACTCAGAAGACGGTGTTCTTTTTTTTTTTTTAAGTTATTTTTTCAAGTATAGTTGATTTACAATGTTGTGTTAATTTCTACTGTACAACAGAGTGATTCAGTTATACATTTATATACATTCTTTTTCATATTCTTTTCCATTATGGTTTATCACAGGATTTTGAATGTAGTCCCCTTTGCTATACAGTAGGACCTTGTTGTTTATCCATTCTATATATAATAGTTTGCATCTGTTAACCCCAATCTCCCACTCCATCCCTCCACCACCCATTGGCAACCACAAATCTGTTCTCTATGTCTGAGTCTGTTTCTGTTTCGTTGATAAGTTCATTTGCATCATATTTTAGATTCCACGTATAAGTAATACCATATGTTATTTGTCTTTCTCTTTCTGACTTGCTTAGTATGAAAACCTCTGGGTCCATCCATGTCACTGCAAATGGCATTATTTCATTCTTTTTCATGGCTGAGTAGTATTCTGTTGTGTACATACACCACATCTTCTTTATCCGTTCCTCTGTCGGTGGACACCTAGGTTGTTTCCACGAGGAGACGGTGTTCTTGACGAGTCCCAGCTGTGTCCTGGCTGTCACCTGGGGTGTAGACCCCCGTTAGAGTCCCACCCTCGGGGTCCCCAGCCTCCTCTCCGCACTCTCTGTAGGAACGCTGCCTATGCCCTGTTCCGTACAACTTTCTCCAGTGAGTTGTAAAATACTCTTTTTGGTTCATATGGGTCATCTAACCGCATGGCATAGGAATTCATCAGAGCTGTGTCAGTGCCGTCATGGTCAGAGTGACACCAGTGCCGGGAGCCCGACACTGAGCCCCCCGGGGGCCGGGGAGCCAGCTGGAGCGCTGAGATGCCGGGGCCGCCTTGGCCTCGCACAGCCAGTCACCATTTGCCTCTGATTTAAAGCCCAGGATGGAAGTGTTGTCTCCATGTACACTTAGTCTTGACTGAAGCATTAGAATATCTTGTTGACTGAAGTAGTGAGTTTCAACCCCTAGTCAAAGCCCTCTCTCCAGGCTCCCTGTGGTGCAGCAAAGGCCAGCACGTGCTGCGTATTGCTGGGAGGACCGTGTGGCCAGACATCTGGGGCCAAAAGAGAGCAGAGGGCATGACTAGCCACTGAGCCTGAAGGAAAGATCTAAGAGGAAGTGAAAGGACCCCTTTAAGAAAAGTCCAGAAAGACAGATTATGAGGACTCTCTGGAACAAGGGATGGGAAATGCAGACTTTCCGTAAAATATGCAGCCACCCAGCCTGCCTTTTGTGCGCCGGGCAGTCACTGGGTTCTCTGGACAAGAAATAAAATGTAAAACTACATTGTAGATAAGCTAATATTAGAACAGCACTTGGTATGTAGTCTCTGCCGTGTGTTTGTTTAGTAAATAAGTTCTAATGACCAGAAGCATATGTCAGGGCTTACCTGGTGGTGCAGTGGTTAAGAATCTGCCTGCCCATGCAGGGGACATGGGTTCGAGCCCTGGTTCGGGAAGATCCCACGTGCTGCAGAGCAGCTAAGCCCGTGAGCCACAACTACTGAGCCTGCGCTCTAGAGCCTGTGAGCCACAACTCCTGAGCCCGTGAGCCACAACTACTGAAGCCTGCGTACCTAGAGCCTGTGCACCACAACGAAGAGTAGCCCCCGCTCGCCACAACTAGAGAAAGCCCACGCACAGCAATGAAGACCCAATGCAGCCAAAAATAAATAAATTAAATAAATAAATTTAAAAAATAATAATAACGAAAGCATATGTCAGTGGGGTGGATGGTCAGCTGGCAGATGTGTCGGGGCAAATGTCTCAAGAGAGTTCCAGAGGATTAGGAGGGAGAGCATGTCCAGCTAGGTGACCAGAACAGGCTTCACAGAGGAGATGGCATCCGGGTGCCGACTTGGTGGACGTGAGGGGGTGATCCTGGTGCCAGTGTCCAACTGCAACCGAAAGTGGGGCCCGGCTGCTCACCTCTCAAAAGCCATTAAAGAGGCCAGGTTGGTGGAAAGGAAAGTTTGCTTTATTTTGGATGCCGGCAACTGGGGTGGGGGGCACCTGTCCGAAGGCCGACTCCCCCCCACTGACAGTCAGGGGGCAAGAGCTTTTATAGACAGAGCGCAGGGGCTACACGCAGAGACAGCACAGTCAGCTCTGACGGTCATCGAGAAATTGGTCATCAGTGGTCTGACCAGCGTCATCCTGATTGTTTTAGGTACAGTTAATCTTTAGTTTCGGGGTCGGTTCGTTTCCGTGTCTTTGAGGCCAGTTCTTGGAATTGTGGCAGCTTGTGTCATGGAACTTCTTCCACCTGGTGAGGGTTTCAGTATCTATAAGACAACTCACAGGAGATGGCTCAGAATATTATCTATAGCCCTTGAGGAGGAACTAAAGGTCCTTGACTTTGCTTACTGACTCAACTATTATTATTTGGTCTCCTTTGACTGTTTTCCTTTGTTTCTGCATTTTCTCACTTCTCGGATTAAACTTATTCTTTGGCTAAAGGTTTTCCACAGACAAAAGGCAGGCGGAGGACATGGGGGGCAAGCACCACAGAGCCCTGATCTGTTTCACAGCCTCTCCTGGACTGTGGCCACAGCCTCCCTCCTCATCCCCTGCCTCCAGCCCGCTGTCCCCCTACTCAGACTTACTCCTCACGCAGCCTCCAGAGTATACCCAGGGTTTAAAGCCCTATGGCTCCCCGTTATAGACAAAAAAAGGCCAGGAAGGCCCCCTCAGTTGGCCTAGTCTGCGTTTCAGCCCCTCTGGGCCGGCCTGCTGGCAGTTCTGCCTTCTGCCCCCTCCACCTGGGAGGCCTTTCCTTACCCCTCTGCTCAGCCTAGAAGGTTCCTTCTCCAGGTCCCAACCCCAGACAGCATCCTCAGGTCCTACCCACCGGTGTTACCCTGTGTCTACACAACACGTTGTGAAGTGTAGCATTTTCCAGTTTCCGTTGAGTGACTTGTTTTTGCTTCGTCTCTTCCACTGGACTTGGAGCTCTTTGAAGGAACAGGTTTTTTTAATTTTTTCACCTTAGCATTTAACACAATCCTGCCCATAGCAAACAATGAGTGAATGAATGAATGGGAGGGAGGAAGAAAGGAAGGCGGACGGGGAGTAGAAATGCTGGGCTCTGGCTAAGAATAGACGTAGGGCTGGATTACACATTTGGAAGCAATCTGAGCAAATCTGAGTGTTGAAGGTCAGGAGTGGAACAGAGAACATTTGGGGAAGAAGAGAAAAAGGCTGAGGGTTGGGAACAAGGAGGAATTCCAGGTTTAGGAGCAAGAGTCCAGCAGGGACCTGCAGAGGGGATGCCCAAGGTGGACAGGCCTCCAGGATGGGTTATATGGCCACATCCGAGCTTCAGGGGTAAAGTAGCCGGAGGATGGGAGAGTCCCCTGATCTGTGGTCCAGTGGTTGGACGGATGGAGAGCGTGGCGCTCACGTTGTGTCAGGATCCAGGATTAGCTGAAGAGACCCGGGCAGAAGCCATTGGAGTTGAGGGCAGAGGAGGGTCGAGAATGGGGCTCCAAGGGGGTGGCGAGGCTCCTGGAGATGGTTTTTTTTTTTTTTTTTTTTTTTTGAGCTGTGGGAGACCCAAGTGTTTTGCAAAGCAACGGGGAAGTGGTCAGCAGCCAGGGAGAGCCTGAGAGGCCGGAGGGGACAAGGGGTAAGTTGAGGAGACGGAGCAGGGTTTGCAGGGGCCAAGGACAGGTCAGTGCACGTGAAGCCTAGGGTTTTTCTCCACCTGCCGGGAGGCCGAAGCTCGCAGGGCGGTGGCTCTGTCCCTCGCCCCTCCTTGGTGACCAGGGGACTGGCAGAAGAGGACTCCACGTTGAACTGGAGGCGGAAGCCAAACCAAATAGAGTAAAATTCTAAACATACCAGAGCAAGGGGTGGCATCTGTCAGGCCACAAAAAATGAGGACGCTGACTCGCCCTGGCCGTCCTCGCGAGTGGCTGTGACCCGGGTGTGGCCCGTACCTGCTGGCGGGGCTGCCCTGTGGACACGGGAAGCAGGAAGGAGCCGGGTGGGGTTGGAGGTAACCATCCACTTGCTTTGTGGGCTGGCTGGCAAATATTCAGAGAGGACAGCTCATGCGGAACCCTTGGATTCGGGGTGCTTTCCAGAGACCTCTGAGAAGCCACTTATTGAATCATTCCGTTTCCTTGAGGAAAACAAACTGGCTTCTTTTTTCTGTTGATGAAGATAATAAATTCTCATCATAGAAAATATGAAAATACAGAAGAGTCGAAAAGCAAGGGAAGGGGGGGAATGACCCACAGTTTTACCGCCCAAAATAAGCACTGTGAACATGGAAGGAAATTCAGCAAAATGTTTTGGTTTTAAAGGCATTATTTCTCTTCTCTCCCGAACATCAAGGAAAACAGCCACGGCTTACTTTTGGTGTCAGTCTCCACAAGGGAAGGTTGTGCTTATAATTTCTAAAAGAAAAGAGAAGAAGAACGTTCCAAGTAAATTGGGTGTTGGGTAGTATGTACTGGTCCAGAGTGACAGGCCTATATTAAAGAAACCTGACCTATTTATGTACTAACTCTTATCTCATTCTCTAAGGTATCCCATAGGAGGAAGGTGACTTTAAAATGTGTGTATAGGAGCAGTTGCATTTGATTCTTTGTGGCTCAGACTGGAGGAGCATAATCTCTTTGATTCGTCTTTAACTGAGAAAACAAAGTCCCTGAAAACAAAGTACTAGTGTCACCAGAGAGGCTCCCAGACCTCCTGCCCTGCCACTGTCTCCCAGAGCCCCTGTGCCGTGCTCTCTGGGTGGGAGAAGCCACAGGGGGGCTGAAGGTGACCAGGATTGTTTTGCATAACCCGTGTCTTTACCCACAGAGAAGGCAGCAGGGCCTGGGACCGACGGCCAGCCCGCGCCGCCCTGGATCACCGTCGGGCGGCAGAAGCGGCGAGGGGCCCCGGAGCAGCCATCCAGCCAGGAAGACAAGCCTGGGGCCCGGACCTTGAAGTCTGACACAGGAAGGCCAGCCAGGGCGCCCGAGAGAACCCAGGTGCTTAGAGCAAACATTCCCTGTCCCTGTGGATGGGGGAGCCCCCGGCGGGGCTGGGACCCGGGACCCCGTGACGGCCTCATGTCCTGCACGGTCATTACGGGGGCCGTCGCCTGTGGTGACTGCTGCTGTCTGCCCTGTGCGTGTGCTGGGCGGCTGGGGCGTCAGAGAAGCCGTGGGTCACTCAGGCAGTGGAGACAGCCCTCTGCTCCCGGCCTCCTCGGCAACGCAGCTCAGCATCTGGAGAGCTGGACCGGGGTTAAAATAACTTCTCAGTTGGACGCTAGGCGACCATGTCAACAGCTCCATCTCGACTCATTTTGCAATAATGACCGAGTTCTGCTTTTGCTGCTACGCTGGCCACCCGCTGGGGTCCTTATTCCTCACCTAGGACTGCAGGTCTGGAACCTGGGGCTCCCTTTTACACTCCGGACTGAAAACAGCGTTATCATCAAACCCAAACGGCTGCACTTAGAAACAGACTGAGACTCACAGCTTTTGTGTTCCCCCAGTTGCCATGGTAAATCCCAAAGCACATTTCAGCCGTGCGGGGAAGTGAGCCTGAGCCAGCAGTAGAACCTGCTTCTCTCCATTTTAACCAAAACCACAATCGTACCCAAGTTTGGAAACCCTCCTGCTGGCTTAGGGAATTCATAAAACAAATATTCACCAGTGACCCCGGCATCCATGATCATACCAAGTGTCATAAAAGTCTCAAAACTATTTCCAAACACAGTTCATTTTGCCTTTCCAATGGAACCCTGCTGCCTGACATCTGGGGTTGAGGCCAGGGCTGGGGACAGGGCAGAAGCCAGGACGCCTGTGTGTGCCCAGGAGGCCTGCATGAATGGACTCCAGCATCCTGGAGGCCAGATGGCAGCCGGTACCCAAAGCAGAGCTCCCCCGAGAAAGTGCCAGTAGCATGATTCACGTTGGCAGAAAAACCTCGTGGCTCATTGCCTTTGGTTAGGTTTGTCCCCATCTGAATCTCAGGTGACGGGACAGCGTGTGTCTTTCTTACGTCCTCACAGGAGTCCATGAAGCAAGCCGACTTCGTCCGCAGCAAGTCTTTCCTGATGGCCCCTGCCAAGCCCGCTGTGGACCAGAGGCAGGGGACAAAGCTCCACCTCCAGGAGGGGCTGCAAAGAGGGATCTCCTTGTCCCATCAGAACTTGGGTATGAAACCCGAAAATAGTACTGAACACTTTGAAATGCATTTCCGGGTTTGGTCCTGCCATGTTTTGTTCTGTTTTGTTTTTCTGAATTACTTGCCACGTTGATTTTTTAAAAACAGGTTTTATTGACATAATCATTTACATGGCAAAAAACTCACCCATTTTAAGCACACAGTTCAGTGAGTATATATTTACTGAGTTGTCCAATCATCACAGTCCAATTTTAGAACATTCCCCTCACCCTAAAAAGCTGCCTCATGCCCATTTACAGTCATTCACTATTCCCACCCCCCAGCTCTCTATTTTCTGTCTCTCTCTCTCTGTTTGCCTCTTTTGGGACATGTCTTCTAAATGGCATCATAAAATATGTGTTCTTTTGTATCTGGCTTCTTTCACTGAGCATAATGTTTCTAGGTTCATCTTTGTTGTGGCATGTATCGGTATTTTTAAATTTAGTTTTCGTTGTGGTAAAATACACATAACAGAATTCACCATCTTAACCCTTTTTTAAGTGTACAGTTCAGCAGTGTTAAGAATACTCACACACAGAGTTCCAGCAGCTTTACTGTGAAAGTTTCTCTCACCTCACTGCGTCACTGGAACTGTTTGAGCCTGCTCTGAAGTCTTTTCAGCACATAAATTATTCCACGCCGAAATCTTCTTTACACGCGTACGGGCTTTATGTTTGAGACCACGGTTAAGACCTTGGACCTGTAGTTTAAAGGCGTGCAAGAGGCTTAAGTGCAAATCCAAACTCATTTCTCACATTTCCGTTTGTTTTGTCTTCTCTCCAGCAGCCCAGTCGGCAGTGATGATGGAGAAAGAACTGCATCAGCTGAAGAGGGCCAGCTATGCCAGCACAGACCAGCCATCCTGGATGGAACTTGCCAGAAAGAAGTCACAAGCTTGGAGCGACATGCCCCAAATTATAAAATAGGTTAACAGTGTGCTGGTAAAGAATGTCCACTACCTTGACGGGTCACTTTCTTTAAAACTGCCACTAAATCAAGGCAAACAAACTGTGAAACTTGAGTGATTTTATCATCAGGTTACAGGACAGCGAGCTCGGGGAAGAGGAAGAAACCAGGCAGACAAGTTGGACGGATACATCGCCAAGGGCCTGGGCCAGAGGTGCCCGAAGACAAGAAAACCATTGAAAAGGGCCAGGAACAAGGTTTTGTGCCCACAGGTATGAATGTGAGTCTTTCAGAATCCCCAGGATAAAGAAGGCTCGGGCAGGGAAGGAAATGCAAACGAAGCGTGGATGCAGAACTCGGAGGGCCTTCCGGGAGAACGTGTGTCTGCGCCTCCATCTGAGATCAGCTGTGTCTCTGGCCATTGTCCTGCCTGTGGAGCCCATCTTCTCCTTTCATGTTTACCGTTAGGCATGACACTCATGGTAAAACAGGGATGCCGTTTCCAAGAGCAGCTATAACACGGTCCATTTTCCTGAAGGCAGCTACTCCAAGAAGGAGTGGAAGGAACACAGCAGGGTTCATCAATTCATAGACTCTTTCCAAAATTAATTTTTAAACTTTTCCACTTGGCATCTGTGTCCCTCACTATTGCACAATGCATTGCCTGTTCAATAAAAGGTTTCAAACCTGCTTCCGTGACACGTGTTATTTCCGTGCTGTTTCTACTCACGTTGAGAGAACGTCCTCCAGCAACTGAGTTAAATGCAATGTGTGGAATTTCATTTAATATAGATCTCATGTCAAATCTCAGTTGGGTTGATTTGGGAGTTTGGGTTGTATGAGATCTTTTTTTTCCCCAGTAAAATTTTGGTCTTTGTTTTTGAAAATCAGAAGCTACTGTAGGTTTTTTGCTCTTTACAACTATTTGGTACAACATATTAAAAATATAAAATTTCCTTTAAAGTTGCAATTCTTTAACATCTCATTAATCTAACCTGTATGTTTCTGTTGAAAACTAGGTTATCAGTGCATTAACCAAGATGACCCATGAGTGGAGAATGTGGAGAAGCCAGGAGAGTAAGAGCATATATTTGGGATCTCAGAATTATGTCTCAATTATATAATACCTCTATTTTTAAAAACCTTTCCAATTTGTTCCTTTGAACAAGCTAATCTCCATGGGAATGTGTATAGCTGGGGACATTTAGCCATCAGAATCAGTAAGACGTCATACATAATTTGATTTTATATACCCTAAGTTCTGCTCCTTTTATTGTATTTTCCAGCTGTTAGAACTATACAACATGGTCAGGTCTACCTGTATTGAAAAAGTCCTGGGATAGTTGTTTCTTCCCCAACCAAATTGATCTATTAACTGCATTCACTTAGAGAACATCAGTGCCAAATTCCATGGTGAATGTGCTCTAAACGAGAACTCCCTCCATCCAGCCTTGCTCCAAAAGCTTAGACGTGCATAGTTTTAACTAGGAGAAAAACATGTTGTCTGTTATTACTCAACACCATCATTTCTCCTATTAGCAGAACATTTCAGATGAACAGTTTTGAGGCAGTGGATTTCACTGTAAGATCAAAAGTATTTGGTTCCATTTTGTTGAAATAGAGGTTGATATTCTCTGTGTTGCAGGACTGGGTTTCATTCTCTCTGGCACCAGGTAAGTTAGGAGGGTATAGAATTTTAGGACACTGGGAGAATTCCCTGCAGGGGGTGGGGGTGGTCCTGCAGCTGCCACCTCTCCCTGTGCCCTGCATGGAGGTTGTGACCTTCTTCCATAACAAGAAGAGTTGAGACAGAGGCCAAAATTTGGAGATGATGTGGGAAGTCTAGACTGGAAATGGAGATGGTAAAAGCCTGCAAAGAACTGTCAGCTTGGTTTTTCCTAAGAAGAAAGACAGTAAGCAATTATTGAGTTCTTCCTCTGTCCCAGGCACTGCTCTGAGTGCTTCATACCTATTATTTGTAATCCTCTCCACAGTCCTTTGGAGATAAGTACCGATCTCTACTTTGCAGATGAGGAAACGGAGGCATTTCATTGAGATTAAGGTCACCTGCCCAAGATCTCATAGCAGAGCACCTGGTAAGTGGCCCCAGACCCCATGCTTTTAAACACTACCCTCAAGTGAATCCCCATTTTTAAAAAGCATTAGTGTGGAGGTGAATCTGTGTCCTCAGAGACATAACACAGACAAGGGAGCGCTAAACTTGACCTTGAGGGCTCCTGCATGGCTATAGACTGAATTTTTGTGTCTCTCCAAAATTCATATGTTAAATCCTAATGCCCAGTGCAACAGTATTAGGAAGTGGGGTGTTGGGGAGGTCATGAGGATGGAGCCTTCATGAATGGGATTAGTGCCCTCATAAAAGAGACCCCAGAGAGCTCCCTTGCCCCTTCTGCCATGTGAGGATACAGTGAGAAGATGGCCGTCTACAGACCAGGAAGAGGGCTTTCACCAGACACTGGGTCTGCCGGCACCTGGATCTTGGACTTCCTGTCCTCCAGAACTGTGAGAAACAAATTTCTGTTGTTTATAAGCCAAGCATTCTGTTACAGCAGCCCAACCAGACTAAGACATATATCCTGGAGACAAGCGTACCTCGTGATGTTTCCCTGGTGACCATCTTGATTCCCACCCTAAAGTTCCTTAAAAGGACTGGAGAAAGTGTGAGGGTTCTTTTGTACTTTATAATCATGAGCACCTACACGGACTGTGAGGTGGTCCCATTCATTCCTTCACTTCGTTCAGTCAACACCAGTGTGCGGGCGCTCTACCAGGGCCTGGGGGCACCCTGATGAGCAAATGGGCAACATGCATTCTATTTAAGGGAGGAGGGCACACTGAGTAAATAACCGTGAAACCTGAGAAAAACGTGGAACCATAGCAGTAAGTGCAATGGTGAGCCTAAAACAGAGGGACTTGGTTGTGGCCGAAAGTCTCCTGAAGATTGGGTGGTTAGGAAAGGGTTTGCTCGAGAGATGACCTAATTATAAAAATGAACCAGCCATGCGGTGATCTGGGGGAGTACACTTGGAGAAGAGGGAACCACTCAACCAAGTCCCAGGCCCTTGAACTTGGCCAGTTCAAGAACAGTGTAGCTGGCATGTGCAGGACAAGGGGAAGAAGCAGGTGTGGACATCAGGAAGCAGGTCATGTGGGGAGACAGATTTTGTTCTGAGTGCTTTGGGAAGTCAGTGTGGTCTTGGGTGGCCTCGGCCTGCAGTGGCTTGAAGCAGGATTTCAGTTTCTGGCCAGAGATTGAGGTCAGGTAGCGGCAGTGAGAGCGCTGAATTCCAGCCACCAGACCACCAGGGACCAGTGGCCAGTGACAAGGCCCTGGCCCGTCAGCTGTGCAGAAATGAATTTCCACAGAGAGATGGAAAGTAGTGAAACAAGTAAAGTGTTTATTAGGAGGAAAAGAGTATAGTACGTGTGGATAGACACCCTGGCAGGCTCAGAGAGAGAATCATGCCCTTTTGTAGTCGTTTGAATCACTTTTATGGGGCGTTTCTTCCGGGTTTCCTTTGACCAGTCATCTTGCTTTGCCTCGTTCTGAGTCCATATTTGGTTTATCTCAGGGTTCTCCCCTGTGTGCGTGTGCATCTCTTAGCCAAGACGGATTCTAGTGAAGAATCTATGGATAGGTTGGCATCACTTACTATGAGGTGGCACCCCCTCCCTTTTTGACCTCCAAGGAGCATTTCTGCACATGTGTAGTCGAGGAGGTCTCCTTGACTTTGAGAATGAGGAATATATGGTCTTTTATCTGGGCAGGGCCCAGCCTCCTCCATCATCCCGCTTTTATGGGGTTTCTCCCATTATGGAGTTTCTGTCCACAGGGGAGAAACTGTTCAGCCTGGGGCCCATCTGTCTCCTGCCTCAAGTGAAGGGGAGTGATGGGAGGGGATGGGATTTACATTTTAAGAAGATGGCTGTAGCTGATGGGTGGGAATGGATTGTGTGGGGACACAGTAGAAGCAGGAGGCTAGAAGGCTGTTGCCGTGGTCTGTGTGGGATCATCATGGTCTAGAGTCATGATGGAGGTGGAGAGAAGTGGATGGATTCAAAATACTTTTAAAAGGTAGGGTAAAATCCAATATGCTGGTGGATATGATTTGGAAAAGGAAAGCATGGCAGTAGAGATGACACCTAGATTTTTGTTTTGAGCTCCTGATGAGTTATGTATCATTTACAGAAATGGAGGCGGGGGAGATATGCCATAGAAGGAGTTCAGTTTTGGACGCCTTCAATTTGAGATTCCCATTAAACATCTAAGGGGGGAATATAAAATAGAGTTATAAACTGGGACATCATCAGCTTCAGATGGAGTAGGAATTCAAGGGTCTGAAAGAGGGAGACAAGTGTCCTCAGACTGATCTGAGGAGAAAGAGGAGCCAGCAGAGGAGACAGGGAGGGTCTGTGAAGGAGGAGGTGTTGGCAGAAAGAGGGAGGCATCAGCTGTGCAGGCGGGGAGTTACCAAGACATGGGGATGAGAGTGACCCCTAGCCCTGGGAACATGGAGGTCATAGGCAACCTTTTCGATTCCAGTGGAATGGTGGGGGGCAGAAGCACAGGTAGAGTGGGTCAAGCCCAGCCAACCTGTTGACACATCAGCTACACTCAGCTTTCAAGAACTGTTACTGTGAATGGGAGCCGAGGAAACGGCCGTAGCTAGAGGTGGGAGAGGTGTGTGGCCAACAGAGGGTTTGTGGTTTGTTTTTTTACAAGGGACACGCAAGAGCGTGTTCATGCGTGGATGGGAGTAAACTTGCAGGAGAGCAGGGAGAATTGCTGATCTTTGTGAAGCGCACCTCACCTTCCAGGGCTTCCAACAAGGATGAAATGCCTGTGCTTGTGGGCTGTTCTCGTTCCTGGAACCAGGAGCCCCCCGGTTTTGATCCAGCTGCCAGGGGAGGCCCCATTGTGATGGCAACATCCTGGTTACGTCCTCCCCTGCCTGCCCTGGGTCTTCCATTCCCACGGCCCCCTTCACGCCTGGACGTGTGCATTTTGGGGACTTGTTGCTGTCTTTCCCCAGAACTTGGCCCCTGAGCAGTCTGCGGAAGGAGTCCATGCGCACCTGGCGTTCTTTGTCTTGGTCAAGCCCATTAAATATTTCGGGGTGGGGGGGATCTCCTGGAGGGGACATTGCCTCTCCAGCTTCCTCATCCTATAGCCTGCCCCCGTCGGCGGGGCAGATGGCTTTTGGTTATCTCAGGCGCATCAGGCCTACCTTGACCCCTCCACACATACCACTCCAAGCAGCTTAACAGAATTGCTCCAAAACAAATGGCGTCGTCTTGCTGGGGAATTTTGATGAATAAAAGTTTCTCCACTTCAAGCCTATCCAGTTGTTTGAAGAAAGAAGAGAGAATTGACTTCTTCTCACTCCACAGGGAACAAACCAGGACCAGAAATGAATGTTCAAGAGAAGGACAAATGAAGAAAAGTTGTAACACTCACAGTTGTCTAGCATGGGACAGGATGCCCGGTCAGGGGTGAGCAAGCAGTGGGAGGATGGCCATCCTTCCAGGGTGATGTACCTATGTCCGCCCCTGGAAAGGACTTTGGACTGGGCGGCCTGCCCAGCCTGGAGTTACTGTGGATCTGCAACCTGTAGTGGTCCAGGTGGGCCCTTTTACGTTAGTTTTATAATACGGTTACATTACATTGCTCCTAATCTAATTATTACCAAGAAGTAATCATCCAGAAAATCATCCAAGTGGGCTTTTATGCAGAATGTAGTTGTCCAGAGTGCTTTGGAAGCTTTTTATCACCCGGAGAAGGAAGCCAGGTGGAACCAGCCAGTCGGAAGGTGGTTCTTCCCAGTCCTCTCTAGAGATGTACGTGATGGGGGGAGGGATCCAGATCTGCCCCGCCCCCCCCAAGTACTGAATCTTCTGGTCGGTTCTGTGTAACTCCCACGTGGACAGAGATACTTATTCCTTGGTTGATGAAAATAATCTCTAGCAAATAGGCTTTTCAGGGCCAAATAACAGAAGTAATGCAGGCTGAACGCATGTGTTTTGGGTAATAGCACAGGTGTTCAGGCAGTGGTTGACATTTGCTTTATCCACGTGCTCTAGCTTCCTTCCTGCCTCCTCCATAGGGAAGTTATCCTCATTAGCATGGAAATAAAGGAGAGATGTGTTTGTGATGCCCAAAGGATTCTCAAAAACAACAACAGTCAGGCTGGTTGCAGGGTGTCCTCCAGGAGTTTGCTTATTGACTTCTCCTCAAAGCACCCAGAAGCATCTGCAGAGAGGCCAGAGGCCTCCAGACCTGCACACCCCTGAGCGTGAGCAAACCTCCCTGCCGAGTGCCTAGCTTGACAGTTGCTATTACATTTTGAGACAACAGAAGTCACCGTTTAGCTCACTATCCAATAAAGAACAAGTTGCCCCTGGAAGATTCCCCACAGGGATAAGAATTCTGGTATTGGGCTTCCCTGGTGGTGCAGTGGTTAAGAATCCACCTGCCAATGCAGGGGACACGGGTTCGAGCCCTGGCCCGGGAAGACCCCGCATGCCGCGGAGCAACTAAGCCCATGCACCACAACTACCGAGCCTACACTCTAGAGCTCTCGAGCCACAACTACTGAGCCCACGTGCCACAACTACTGAAGCCCGTGCTCCACAACAAGAGAAGCCACCGCAATGAGAAGCCTGCGCACCACAACAAAGAGTAGCCCCCGCTCGCTGCCACTAGAGAAAGCCCGCGCGCAGCAATGAAGACCTAGCACAGCCAAAAATAAATAAATACATAAATAAATTTATTTAAAAAGAAAGAATTCTGGTATCAAACTTAGGAAAATGCAAAATTGCTACCAAGACAAAGGAAACTAGAGGCAAGTCATTAGGGAGTCCTTTAGACAAAATAAACCCAATCTTTCAGAAGCTGAAGCCTTTAAATTGAGATGCTCCATCTTTCTTCCCACAGGAGGGGGAGGAGGGAGATAAACAGATTGTTTCCACTGTCTCCCACTCCCCCCACTTCATCGACCAGCTCATCCGTAAGGCTCAGGCCCTCCCACCAGGTGGTCTTCCCAGGCTCCCGCGAGGGCGGAGCAGGGGGCAGAGCCTGCATGCTCACAACCGTGCCCAGTGCAGGGCAGCCCTCAGGAGCCCTCACCTCACATTGCCTTGCCTCTTGGGACTCTGTCCACTGGGGGTGCTGAAATGCTTCGAGCCCCTGGAAAATTTACAAAAGGTGTGGGCCTGGGCACTAAATTCAAAGGTGCCAAGTTGGAGCCGACTTTCCTGGCAGTGGTTGGAGCCAGTCATGTCCTGGGTCACCCAGGGACCCTGGAAGTCCCAGCAGCTCCTGCCCTGATAGGCTGCTGTTCTGTGCATCCACTGTCCACCTCTGCACAGGCTGCAGCGGGTTTCCAGAGCTCTCTTCTGTTTATGGTCTCTTCCCAGTGGATGCTGGGCTTCCAAGCTATTATAGGCTTAATTGTGTCCCCTAATTCAAATGTTGAAGTCCTAACCCCCCAGTATCTCAGAATGTGACTGTATTTGGCAATAGGCCTTTAAAGAAGGCCTGTCTTCATGAAGTTGAATGATTTCACTATGGTGGGCCCTTATACAATATGACTGGTATCCTAATAAGAAGAGATTAGAGCACAGACGCACACAGAGGGAAGACCATGTGACCACACAGAGGGAAGACACCGCCTACAAGCCAAGGTGAGAGACCTCCGAAGAAACCAATCCTACCGATACCTTGATCTTGGACTTGTGTCCTCCAGAGTCATGATAAAATAAATTTCTGTTGTTTAAGGCACCTAGTCTGTGGTGCTGTGTTATGACAGCTCAAGCAAACTAATGCACATAACTAGTGGGGTCTACATTTAGAGCTGGGGTTGCCTCTCTGGGTCTGGGCTGGGAGAAGTGACCTCTTGGGCCTCACCCACTCTAAGCCTTTGTGGTGAGCCACAAACAAGGTCAACTTATTATCTTGAGCAAAAGCTTTGATACTTCTGGCAGGTGATCGTTTATTTTAAAAAGAGAATAATCCTCAGTTTTTAATTCTCTCTAATTTCTGATACTTCAGTCTCTGTGCCCCTTACTGGTTCTCAGGACATTCCTTTGGTTCAGTCTGCAGAAGGTGCAGGTTCCATTTGCTAGGTTCCCATCAGCCCTGACAGTGCCATCTTCTACTGGTGACTTTGTGCCCTCAGCAGCATCCGGCAGAGCGGTGTACCTGGTGCAGAGTAGATGCTCAGTTAACGTCTACCGCATGGAGGAATAAACAAGGTATTTAGCAACACGGATGTTTCCATGCAGGGTCGGTCTATCAGAAAACATCATTCTAGTTACACACACCTCACCTTCATTCATTCCCTGCTTGTCAGAGTCTAGCCCAAAGGCTCTTAGCTGGAGTGGAAGGGCAGGGGGAGATACAGGAGGAGGTAGGGAAAAGAATCAGAAATTCCAAGGGGAGTTTTTCAGACTACCCAAGCCTGCTCTTCTCTGGTGCCTATCAGACCAAAACTACCTGGTATGTGGAATGCAGCCTTTATGTTGGCATTTGGTGGCCCCAAACACGGTGAATGTTCTTGATCAGTGTTCCATGCGCACACAGGAAATGCTGTTGTTGGGTGGAATTTTTGTACATGTCAGTTAAGTCAAGCTGGTTGATAGTGTTGTTTGGGTCATTTATATCCTTACAGTTTTCTGCCTCCTTGTCCTATCATATGCTGAAAGAGGAAGGTTGAACTCTCCAACTCTAATAGCGGATTTGCCTATGTCTTCTTTCAAATCTATTTGTTTTGGCCTTGTGTATTTTGAAGCTCTGTTGTTAGAGGCAGACACATATACGATTATTATGTCTTCTTGGATATTTGACTCCTTTATCACTATGTAATATCTCTTTAACCCTGATAATCTTCCATGTTGTGAAGTTTACTTTAAAATTAATATAGCAACTCCAACTTTCTTTTGGTTAGTGTTTGTATAGCTTTCTCCATCCTTTTACTTTTAACCAGTGCATGACTTTATATTTAAGGTGGGTTTATGGTAGATAGCATATAGTTGAGGCATGCTTTTTTTGTTCAATCTCAGTCTTTTAACTGATATGTTTGGACCATTCATATTTTAACTGATTATTGATATGGTTGCATTAAAATTTACCATTTTACTAGCTGTTTTCTATTTGTTCCACTTGTTTTTTGTTCTTTTTTCCTCTTTTACAGTCTTCTCTGGGTTTCAGTATTTTTTTACGGTTCAATTTTTTCTCCTCTAGTGACTTATTATTTCTTTTTAAAAAATGCATTTTTGAATTGATAAAGAGAATGTGGTATATATGAAATCTTGACATTTGTGACAATATAGATGGACCTTGAGGGCATTATGCTGAGTGAAATAAGTCAGACAGAGAAAGACAAATACCATATGATCTCACTTATATGTGGAATCTAAAACAAAAACAAAATAAAAGGGAGCTCATAGATACAGAGAACAGACTGGTGATTGCCAGAGGCAGGGTGTAGGGGGGAGTGGGGAAGGATGAAATGGATGAAGGGGGTCAAAGGGTACAAATTTCCAGTTATTTAAAAATAAGTCATGGGGCTGTAATGTACAGCATGGTGACTATAGTTAATAATACTGTATTGTATACTGAAAGTTGCCAAGAGAATAAATCTTAAAAGTTCTCATCACAAGAAGTTCTCATCACTTCTCTTTAGTTGTGGCACATGGGGCTGACGGGGGCATGGGCTCTGTAGTTGTGGCGTACAGGCTCTAGAGCACGTGGGGTCTGTAGTTTGCGGCACGCTGGCTCTCTTGTTGAGGCACACGAGCTCAGTAGTTGTGGTGTGCAGGCTTAGTTGCTCTGCGGCATGTGGGATCTTAGTTCCCCAACCAGAGATCGAACCTGTGTCCCCTGCATTGGAAGGCAGATTCTTTACCACTGGACCACCAGGGAAGTCCCTTTTTAGCATTTTAATTTGATTCTTTTTCATGGTTTCTATTTCTCTGCTGAATTTACCAATCTGATCTTGCATGCTATCTACTTTTTCCTTTAGGTCTTTTAAAATGTTAATCATAGTTAATGTCTGATAATTCAGTGCATGTGAGTCTGGTTCTCATGATTGTTTCATCTCTTCAGACTGTGTTTTCTTGTCTTTTTGTGTGCACATAATTTTTTTATTGGAAGTTGGAAATACTGGATAGGACAATAGATATTAAGCTAAGTGTTTTTTATGTTTCAAGATGGACCTGCCTTTCCTTCTCCTCAGACTTAGTGTGGTGAGTTGTGTTAATCTAGTCAGGAATTGGGCTGGTTTGAAGTTTCTAATTGGTTTAGCCACCTTCAGTGCACTAGAGGCTTCAAGTCCCTCTAGCAATCTATATTTATGCTGTGGGCTAATTTGCCAGTGAGTTTTTCTGACTATGTGCTCTCCATTTGGTTTTGGATCTTCCTGCTACTCCCCAGAGAGAATCTATCTCATGTAGTTCTCCCTGATGTATTCCACCATTAGTTTTTATTGGATGCTTGCTGGCATGTGTGAGGGAAGAGGGTAGGTGGGTCATTCTCTGATATTCTGATTAAACCTCTGTCTTAGGAAACTCTGTCAACCTGGGTCTCAGAGGTGCAACCTTCACAAGAATTCCTGTCCCTCCTCCAGCGGTAGAGCTTTTTATTTTCTGCTCTTCCCTACCTGCAGCAGGTTTCCACTGGTGACCTTAGGGTACAGTTTTTGTCACCCTTCCCTCCGCATATTAAGGCTTTTGTTCTCCAGGGAAGATATGGGATGTGGGTCAGCCAATTTCGTCAGCGGCTGATGTTCCCCTCTCAGTCAGTAACACAGGAAAGTTTTCTCAGAAATCTTTTCTAATCCTTTCTGTAGTCACCTGGTGGAATTCCTGGGGGGAAATCCTGTAAGAGAAGCCTCTCTTATATTAGCTTCCATTCGGCTGTTAGCAATTTGTTCAGAATTTCTAACTGAATCATCATAGTGACCTATACAGTGTTCAGTGGCTTCTGTCCTAGGTAAGCAAATGCTTGGGTCCTTTTTCTCCCAGCAAGCATCTGTCTCTCTCCAGATTTCAGGTAAATTGTGTTGCAACCTCAGTTCTCTAATGCGGCCAAGATAAGTCATTAATTTGTAATGTGCCTTACTGTTTTCTTATTGTAAGTGTGGTAACCACTCTCTTTCAAGCTCTCTACACCTCTGGGCTGAAACTGGAAGTCTGCATTGGCATTTTAATTAACACAATGCCCTGGGAAGAAAACAAACAAATCAGATTTCCAGTTTTTCCTGTCATCTTCATGCATCAAAAGCCAGAACTGGGCTTCCCTGGTGGTGCAGTGGTTAAGAATCCGCCTGCCAATGCAGGGAACATGGGTTCAAGCTCTGGTCCGGGAAGATCCCACATGCTGCGGAGCAACTAAGCCCATGTGCCACAACTACTGAGCCTGCACTCTAGAACCCGTGTGCCACAACTACTGAGCCCGCATGCTGCAACTACTGACACCTGCATGCCTGGAGCCTGTGCTCTGCAACAAGAGAAGCCACTGCAATGAGAAGCCCGTGCACCACAACCAAGAGTAGCCCCTGCTCAGTGCAACTAGAGAAAGCCCACGCACAACAATGAACACCCAATGCAGCCAAAACTAAAAACAAATAAATTAATTAATAAAAAAAAAACTGGAAAAAAATTTTCTGCCAGAGTAAAGGCACCTCCACATAGAGTTAATGCCTCCAAGACTGTAGTTTTTACCTTTATATCTTCATTATGACTTCAGATCATGGTGTAGTAAGTTGTTTTCTCACAGTAAACAAGTGTTAGTTAATAAGTTAATACTGTGGGCTCCTTTCAGCCACACTTGGAAACATACCTATCCTATGTCCTTAATCTACTGGGTTCTAGTATTTATTATTTGGTTTCTGGGGAGTAGAGTCCTACTTAACAATCCCTGTTTTCTTTGATTTCTCTCACTTGTACTTCCTTTGATTTAAAAAGACTTTTTACAAAATTTTCATGAGGAAGAAATCAAAACCTGATTTTCTAAAGACCTGGAAAACTGGACTTTTTGTCGGAGGAAAAAAAATAAGCAAACAACAACCAAATTCCTCTCTGTTTCCACATCTTCTCATGGCTTCCATGGTTAATAATCCATTTCCAAGATCAAATGCATTGTGATTAGAGACAATGTAATTTAGGAATAAAAAGAAGATTTTAAAGTAACAATCTTTAAATAAAAATAAAACGGAGATTTTTATAACCTAGAGTTCAAGTTTATAGCAGTTTGGAAATAGGTGTTGAAAACTAGGAAGTTTAGTCTTCTCCCCCACTTGTGTTTTCTTTTTTACAACTCAAGATAAGCATGCACACAGTTTTAAAAATCGTAATCTATAGCAGAGGTCAGCAAACTTTTTCTGTAAAAGGCCAGATAGCAAATATTTTAGGCTTGCAGGCCATACAACTTTTGTTACAATTACTCAGCTCTGCCATCATTAACACAAAATCAGCCATAGGTAATACAAATGAGTGTGACTGTGTCCCAATAAAACTTCATTTACAGAAACAGGCAGCAATCCTGTGGATCATAATTTGTTGACTCCTGAGCTATAGAATAATTTGAAATGAAAAATCAAAGGCTTGCACTCCCAGAAGGCATCCCACTCTCCATAGTAACCACGTTTAACCATTTTCTGTATTCTTTGGGTGGCTAAACCCATAATTCTAGATAATATGTGTATAACTCTATTTCTTGATTTTTAAATTTTGCATGGCATCTACTGAGTCCCCCATATGAAATATGGGAAAATTGCCTGACTCACATTACCTGTACCCTACATTACTCCCTAAGACTTATATTTTATAAGTATATATATTTATAATTTTTCTTTTATAATTTTGCTCTTTCTTTTTCCATTAACAGGACACCATTTCTCTTGATCATCCCCTCCCCTATACTCCTCCCCATCCTTTCCTGATTACTGTCAGTTACAATGTTACTTTTACAATACTCTTGTTATAATGTTTACATTCATTTTGTAAATTAATTATATCTTCAGTGCTTTGCCAGAAGTTGATTCTAAAAATTACAAACTAAGAAATAGCATTTACGACATTTTAACTATATAAATATTAATCACTATAGAACCAATTAGTGTGATTGGAGAAATAAACATAATCCTCTGGGACTAAATCCATCTCTACACAATGTTCCAAGCATCAAAGCCATGTGGATTGTTTTTTCTTATACTCCAGCAAATACACAAAATCATACTGCATTTTAGTTTGCAGTCTTATCCTGAAAATCCTATCATTAATCTTCAAGAATTCTTGTTCTCTTCTCCTTTTTCAGGTTAACGTATTCTTGTTTCATGGGGAAAATGTCCTCACACAGAGTTCTGAGACTTCCATTTCTTTCTTTTTCTTAATTAATTTTTTTATTGAAGTATAGTTTATGTACAATATTATATAAGTTACAGGTATACAGTATAGTGATTCACAATTTTTAAAGGTTATACTTGATGGAATAAAATTTATATTTTAAGGTAGGACAAGAAAAAAATTAAACATAAAATTCTCTCTCTGTGCTTGTTTGAGCGTTCTTCCTCCCTAATGTGCAGTGTGCATCTGCATTACACATTAACCAGAGCTCCCCAAAGATGGGAGTGCCTGCTCAACCGTAAAGACAATTTTTTTTTTCTTTCTTCTGATGCTAGCAATGTAACTTCTTAAAAGAATAGCATTCTTTCCCAGCTCTGTAGGGGGTCATGGTGACTTGCTACTCGCTTTGTACCTGCTTACCTGGGTTATGTACTGTTGGTGACCTTTATGTAAAATATCGGTATGTCATTTTGATGTACGATACTTTGTCTCAAAAATGAATATGACTAAGCCTTTGAGTTCTAACAGGCAGAACAGTTTTCAGAGCTGTCTAAGAATCTGCTTCCTGGGTTATAATCCTCAGTTTGGCTTGAATAAAATTTCCTTTTTTCTTCTTGATAGTAATTGAATTTTCATCAACATACTCTATTTATATTTATTATAAAATATTGGCTGTATTCCCTGTGTTGTGCAATATATCCTTGTAGCTTATTTTATTTATTTATTTTTAAATAAATTTATTTATTTATTTTATTTTTGGCTGTGTTGGGTCTTTGTTGCTGCATGTGGGCTTTCTTTAGCTGCGGCGAGTGGGGGCTACTCTCTATTGCGGTGCGCGGGCTTCTCATTATGGTGGCTTCTCTTGTTGCAGAGCACTGGCTCTAGGCACGCGGGCTTCAGTAGTTGTGGCACGTGGGCTCAGTAGTTGTGGCACTTGGGCTCTAGAGTGCAGGCTCAGTAGTTGTGGCACACAGGCTTAGTTGCTCTGTGGCATGTGGGATCTTCCTGGACCAGCGCTCAAACCCATGTCCCCTGCATTGGCAGGCAGATTCTTAACCACTGTGCCACCAGGGAAGTCCTATCCTTGTAGCTTATTTTATGCATAGTAGTTTGTACCTTTTAATCCCCTACCCCTATATTGCTCCTCCCCCCTCTCCTCTCCCCACTGGCAACCACTAGCTTGTTCTCTGTGTCTGTGAGTCTGCTTCTTTTTCATTATATTCACTAGTTTGTTGTATTTTTTAGATTCCACATACAAGTGATACCATACAGTATTTGTCTTTCCCTGTATGACTTACTTCACTTAGCATAATGCCCTCCAAGTCCATCCATGTTGCTACAAAGGACAAATTTTCATTCTTTTTTAATGGCTGAGTAGTATTCCGTTGTACGTGTGTGTATGTGTGTGTGTGTGTGTATCATATATGTCATATCTTTTGTATCCATTCATCTTTTGATGGACACTCAGGTTGCTTCCATATCTTGGTTATTGTAAATAATGGAGCCATGAACATTGGGATGCATATATCTTTTCAAATCAGTGTTTTCATTTTCTTCAGATATATACCCAGGAGTGGAATTGCTGGATCATATGGTAGTTCTATTTTTAGTTATTTTTGTTTTCCACAGTGGCTGCACCAATTTACGTTCCCACCAACAGTGTACGAGTGTTCCCTTTTCTCCACATCCTCACATTTGTTATTTGTATCCTTTTTGATGAAAGCCATTCTGACAGGTGTGAGGTGATAGCTCATTGTGATTTTGATTTGCATTTCCCTGATGATTAGTGATGTTGAGCATCTTTTCATGTGCCTGTTGGCCGTCTGCATTTACTCTTTGGAAAAACGTCTATTCAGTTCTTCTGCCTATTTTTTAATTGGGTTGTTTATGTTTTTGATGTTGAGTTTTATGAACTGTTTATATATGTTGGATATTAATCCCTTATTGGTTATATCATTTGCAAATATTTTCTCCCATTCAGTAGGTTGTCTTTTTCTTTTGTGGATGATTTCCTTTGCTGTGCGAAAGCTTTCAAGTTTAATTAGGTCTCATTTGTTTTTTTTTTAATTTTATTTCCTTTACTTTAGGAGACAGATGAAAAAAATATTGCTGTGATTTATATCAAAGAGTGTTCTGCCTATGTTTTCCTCGAGGAGTTTTGTGGTTTCTGGTCTTACATTTAGGTCTTTAATCCATTTTAAGTTTATTTTGGTATTGGGTTGACCAAAAGTTTCATTTGTTTTTTTCCGTGAGATGGCTCTAGTAGCACTTAGCTGTCTTTAACTTCATTCGAAACAATTTTGTTAGATGGTATGTAATAGCTGTCAGATCAGTGTGCATTTAAAAAAAAAACTTACCAAAATTGGTGAATTTTTGTGTGGCCATTTTAATATTGAAGATGGAAGAAAAAAAGCAACATTTTTGGCATATTATGCTTTATTATTTCAAGAAAGGTAAAAACGCAACTGAAACACAAAAAAAGATTTGTGCAGTGTATGGAGAAGGAGCTGTGACTGATCAAACATATGAAAAGTGGTTTGCGAAGTTTTGTGCTGGACATTTCTCGCTGGACAATGCTCCACAGTCGGGCAGACCAGCTGAAGTTGATAGGGATCAAATCAAGACATTAATTGAGAACAATCAACATTATACCACGTGGGAGATAGTGGACATACTCAAAATATCCAAATCAAGTGTTGAAAATCATTTGCACCTGCTTGGATATTTGAATTACTTTGATGTTTGGGTACCACATAAGTTAAACAAAAAAAACCTTCTTGACCTTATTTCCGCATGCAGTTTTCTGCTTAAACGTAATGAAAACGTTCTGTTTTTAAAACAAATTGTGACGGGCGATGAAAAGTGGATACTGTACAATTATGTGGAATGGAAGAGATGGTAGGGCAAGTGAAATGAACCACCACCAACCACACCAAGGGCTGGTCTTCATCCAAAGATGAAGTTGTGTATATGGTGGAATTGGAAGGGAGTCCTGTATTATGAACTCCTTCTGGAAAACCAAATGATTAATTCCAACAAGTACTGCTCCCAAATAGACCAACTGAAAGCAGCACTCCACGAAAAGTGTCCGGAATTAGTCAACAGAAAATGCATAATCTTCCATCAGGATAACGCAAGACCGCACGTTTCTTTGATGACCAGGCAAAAACTGTTACAGGTTGGCTGGGAAGTTCTGATTCATCCGCCATATTCACCAGACACTGCACCTTCAGATTTCCTTATTTCCATCTTTACAAAATTCTCTTAATTGAAAAAATTTCAATTCCCTGGAAGACTGTAAAAGGCACCTGGAACAGTTCTTTGCTCAAAAAGATTAAAAGTTTTGGGAAGGTGGAATTATGAAGTTGCCTGAAAAATGGCAGAAGGTAGTGGAACAAAAGGCTGAATACGTTGTTCAATAAAGTTCTTGGTGAAAATGAAAAATGTGTCTTTTATTTTTTCTTAAAATCCGAAGGCACTTTTTGGCCAACCCAATATATGGTGTTAGAGAATGTTCTAATTTCATTCTTTTACGTGTTGCTGTCCAGTTTTCCCAGCACCACTTATTGAAGAGACTGTCTTTTCTGCATTGTATAGTCTTGCCACCTTTGTCGTAGATTAATTGACCGTAAGTGCATGAGTTTATTTCTGGGCTCTCTATTCTGTTCCATTGATCTATGTTATGACTTCCATTTCCTGAATTCTCTCTCCTTCCCCTGGAAACCATCCTCGGTTCACTTATCTTGGTTCTTTTCTTTGAAGCTGTTGGTTTTCCTCAAGGCTATCTTGGTTGTCCATTTGTATTTATGGATGAAAGCCAGACTGGTTGATTTGGGAAGTGTGTTGTGGGTACCTCTGTACTTGTATAACCCTTTTCTCCACAAACTCCCCTTCCAGAACAGATAGACCAACTGGTAGGTCTGAACGTGGAAGTTCAACTGGTAGGTTCCTGGACAGGGAAGTTCAACTGGTAGGTTCAATTTTAGGGTGCACGGGCGGGAAACAGATGTTTAGTCCCTCTCACCTGCAGAAAGCTCAGATAAGGAGGACTTTCCTCTGAGGTGGGGCACCAACATCCACACTGGGGCGTAACCCTAACCCACCCACCCCACCATGCAATTCTTAGAGGACAGCTCTCCTGATTTAGCAGGAATAATATTCGGAGTTGGCACTGTGACGGAACTGCCCAGTGGGGCTGCAGTTCTTCAGAGACCTTTGTAGAATCAGCCTAATTTCAACCCCTCTTTCCACCAGTGTGGTTTGTGCCTGTGAAATCTGAACCTAGAAGTCTCTGGGAGCCAAGATAAGGGCTCTGCTTCCAGGCCGTTTTCTCTTCTGCGTCTTCTGAGCTGTGGCTCACTCTGCTGTAGGTAATTCAGCAATGTCATTGCATCCACTTTCCACCTTCCAGAAGTATATCAAAATCTGACCTGCTGCTGGCACTCCTGCTGTCAGCTCGCTTGTGGAATTATTCTATTTTTGACTCCATCTTACAGTATTCTCAGTGGAATTGTGGGAAGGAGGCAACCTAGAAAACCTGAAGCTGGAAGGTACATTTGTCCACTGGATGAAATACACAAGGTGGATTTACCTTTGGCAAAATTTTAAACCAAGTAATTCCTACAAATAGACAATATGGATAATTTCATAAAACAGAAATATTTTTTCCATTGCCTGAATAGAAGAAAGCGTACTTCTAAAAAAGAGATTTGCTAGTTTGGAAAGGTTTCCAAGACAGAATTTTAACCTGGGTTTCCCCTTCTCCAAAGAGCAAGTGATTCTTCATTTCCTAGGAGTGTTTGAAAGAATATTATTAGTCCATTAGGCAGAACTGGTTTCTCCTTCCTCCCTGTATATTGTTATCATTGATCATTTTATCAGCCTGGAAAGCTACACGTGAGGTCAACAGCCTAAGTGGCACTGAGTAAGTGTCCCTTCTAAGGTGCTGAAGGGGTTAATCCCTTGACCTTCTGAGTTGGAGAAAACTGGGTTCAAGGGGCTGGACAGGATGCACAGAAATATAAGATGTATGAGTCATTGGTTCCAGGAACTTAAATGTTCTCAGTGAAAAAACATCCAGAGCAGCCAGATCTAATGAAGCATCTTTAAATTAATTGGATCCCTTCATAAAGTCAAAGGATAAATTAAATAAATGAATTGGTTGAGGCCAATTGATTTGTAGTTCACATTTCTTCTGGAAAGACTCGACTACAGACTTCTTACTGCATTTCTGAAGCCACTTGATTTAGTGCTGATGCCTTTTGGGGCCTTTGATAACTGCCATGATGATTGAGGCCTTGGAAGGTATACAAATGTGTTTTTCACAATATTTATTGATACATCCCCTGCCCACGAAACATAAAACAGGCTGCTGAGAATGTTGCTTAAAATAAGAAAGAAACCAAAGGGCATTTTGTTTTCCTATAATGCACCACTTAAATAGCAGCTGCAAACTGTCACTGCTCAGCTTGCACTTTTATGACCCTTTGGGCTGGTGGCATGAAAAGCAGCTCCAGGTACTGCCATAGGGATATGCCAGGCTGGGAAATCGGCTTCGAAAATGCCAAAGCGTGTGCATGTTCACTAGTTTGGATTTCATAATAGTGTAAAATGGACACGGCCTAACCTTTATTTCAGCCACTTTGAGGGAGAAAAAAACACCATGACGTGTCAGTTTGATTGGATCATGGGAAGGCCTGGTTCCGTGTGGGCATGTCTGTGAAGATGTTTCCTAAAGAGATTCGAATCTGAGTTGGTGGATTAAGTAAAGCAGCTGCCCCCCCCCCCCACCCCGCCAGTGTGGACAGCATCCAGTCTGTGGAGGCCTGAACAGGGACAGAATGGCAGAGGGAGGGTTGATTTGGCCTCTCTGCCCGCCTCCTGAGCTGGGATCTGGCTGTGCTGGCCTCGGTACTCCTGCTCTCAGGCCTGCAGACTCCGATTGGAAGCGACCCCGTCGCTCTCCAGTCTTAGGCCTTCTAACTACACGCCAGCCTTTCTGAATCTCCAGCTGGTAGACAGCAGACTGTGGGCCTTCTCAGCCTCTGTAATCATGGGAGCCAGTTCCTTTTAAGCAATCAATCTGTCACTCAATCAGTCAATCCTATTGGTTTTGTTTCTCTGGAGAAACTCTAAATAGTTTTTTGTTTTTTTTTTTTTTTATATTTATTTTTGGCTGTGTTGGGTCTTCGTTTCTGTGCGAGGGCTTTCTCTAGTTGCGGCGAGCGGGGGCCACTCTTCATCGCGGTGCGCGGGCCTCTCACTATCGCGGCCTCTCTTGTTGCGGAGCACGGGTGGAGAAACTCTAATACACCCCCTAACAGCGATTTCTAATGGTATATTCCAAGGGCAATAACTGTCTTGTGCGTCCACACACGTTTTATTTTGGAATGATACCGCGAGGGGGTTGCCCAGATGGATAGTTCACCAGTGATCATGCCCCCCACTTCAGAACAGGTTGGTGAAGCCTGGTGGACAAGAAGGTGTGTTCCCTGAGGGGTGAGGTCAGCCACGCTTCAGACCTGTGGGTGGAGCCGTGCGGGCCCGGCGAGGATGTGACAGTGACCTCGGCTGTAAAACCAGAGGCCGGAGTAAGGCGGTGTGTTTAATTTAACCTGGGAATTGCCTCTGGTTCGCAGCCAGCTCTGAGAAGGGTAAGTGCTCGCCCAGGGCTGTTTGGGGTTTGCCTTTTGTTCAGAGGAGAGGGCTTGGGAGGGGGAGGGGATCAGGACTGGCCCCTTCCCTCCCAACATGGACAGCCGACCGTCATTCTCCCAGATTGTATCTCGAGGCCTCTGAAGTGAGCCAAGTCTGTAAAACACACATGGTCCTGGGCCTTCTCCTGTCCTACACCTTCATTACCACTAAACCACAGCCCTGCAGGGTTGCTCGGAGAGCCAGCCTTCTGGGGACTAGGCCAGGACTGCTTCCTCCTTTGCCAGAGGGCCGCCTGCAGGGGACTGCCCAGGGTGGGCCCAGGGTGGGGCGGGAGGGCAGGCAGGGTACCTGGACCTTCCCGGCTTCTCAAGGCCATTGTCGTCCCAGGGTCCTCTGCAGGCACTTTGACAGTGAGCGAGGAATCCAGCTTGATCGAGCGCAGGGACTGACATCTCCTACCTGATTTGAATAGCTGATACCTGGTTCTGGGGATGTGACAAGTTCTGTTCTGCTCGGCGCCTAGCACGGCCCTCGATTGTAAATCTGTAATGAAGGGACGTTCTTTCCTGTCGCCAGGGTTGTAACTCCCCCGAGGGAATCCTTGAGTTACGCCAGAAGGCCCCAGGCCAGCAGCTAAATCCCAAAGTCAGTTACTCGCCTCCCTGCCAGAGCAGTTCACAGTCCGAGAGCTACACTCCCGTGAAGAGGCGGGTCAGCACTTCGCTGTATGTCACCAAGCCGTAAACGGATGCACAGTATAAAAATAATACTAGGGCTTCCCTGGTGGCGCAGTGGTTGAGAATCTGCCTGCCAATGCAGGGGACATGGGTTCGAGCCCTGGTCTGGGAAGATCCCACATGCCATGGAGCAACTAGGCCCGTGAGCTACAACTACTGAGCCTGCGCGTCTGGAGCCTGTGCCCCGCAACAAGAGAGGTCGCGACAGTGAAAGGCCCGCACACCGCGATGAAGAGTGGCCCCCGCTTGCCGCAACTAGAGAAAGCCCTCGCACAGAAATGAAGACCCAACACAGCCAAAAATAAATAAATAAAATTTAAATAAATAAATAAATAAAAATAAAAATCCTTAAAAAAAATAATAATAATAAT
Source organism: Balaenoptera physalus (assembly GCF_965194825.1). NCBI lineage: Eukaryota > Metazoa > Chordata > Mammalia > Artiodactyla > Balaenopteridae > Balaenoptera > Balaenoptera physalus. Next base: position 10,208,476 of record NC_138894.1, read on the forward strand.
ACTAAAGTAGAGCCCGTGCTCCAAAGACAATCCCGGGAGAGTGTCCGCAAGTGTGGGGCGGTGGCGGCTGTGTATTTGCCCAGGGTGGGGCTGGGGAAGTTCTCGCCGAGGGGTCGGGCTTTTGGGACACGTTTGAAATATGGCCAGAAACAGGGAGGCTGACTCCGAGGGAACAAGCAGGCACGTGTTCCTGGCGTCCCAGGGAGCCTGGCATCCCTGAACGTCCTCACGTCTCCCTGAGTTCACAGCATCCAGGAGAGACTGGGGTTCCGGGGACCAGACGCTTCCAACACCAGCAACACTGGGATTTTCTTTTTTTTTTTTTTTTTATTTTTAAATTTATTTATTTATTTTTAGCTGCGTTGGGTCTTCGTTGCTGTGCACGGGCTTTCTCTAGTTGCGGTGAGAGGGGGCTACTCTTCGTTGCGGTGCACGGGCTTCTCATTGCAGTGGCTTCTCTTGTTGCGGAGCACGGGCTCTAGGCGCGTGGGCTTCAGCAGTTGTGGCGCTAGGGCTCAGCAGTTGTGGCTCATGGGCTCTAGAGTGCAGGCTCAGTAGTTGTGGCGCACGGGCTTAGTTGCTCCGCGGCATGTGGGATCGTCCCGGGCCAGGGCTCGAACCCGTGTCCCCTGCACTGGCAGGCAGGTTCTTAACCACTGTGCCACCAGGGAAGCCCAACACTGGGATTTTCATTCCAAGCCTCAGAAAGCTCATTTCTAATGTCTTCTTTTGACAAATATTTACTGATCAACCACCAGGAGCTGGGTACCGGATATGCCCCGGGGGACACACACAGGAGAAAGTCAGGTACCGTGGCAGAGGCAGCGTGGCCACCTGTGCAGTGACTCAATATGGCAACTGCTCTGAGAGACAGAGGACCCCGCGGGGCAGGCAGGAGAGGCTCAGGGGAGGGCAGAGGGAGTGATGCCAGGCCTGTGGTGCCTGCATTGAGACCCAGGCCCTGAGTGGGAGTGAGCTGGGGGGGGGGGGAGGGGCACCGTGGGAGAGAAACTTCATGAATTTAGAGTCGATTCTCAAATCCATGAAAAATCACTGGAAACCTTTTGTTTTATTCTATGTGACGCGACCATCACCCACACGCTGACAACGTTATACCTGCATTCCAGACCTCTGCGCGGACCCCATCTGCCTCTCCAGGGTCTCCAGAAGCCCAGTAGACACCTGCAGCTCTAGACAGCATCCTGGCCACAAGTCTGCTCTTCTTCCCATAGTCCCTGAAATACTGTGATACAATAGGAAATACATATATTTGGTCTCTGTCGTGTTCCTGGCACAGGAGCTGCTAAAACCCTTGCAAGTTCCTGACGGGTGAGAGGAGCAGATTTTGTTATTCATAATAAGCCCTGGCCCAAAGGTACCTGAGTTCATGCTAATAAAGTGACTCTTGGAGGCTGGGGGCTGGTTACCAGAAGAATGAACCTTGAGATTCAAGACTGGCGCTTTCAGCCGCACCCCTACACTGCCAGGGAGGGGAGGGGGTGGAGACTGAGTTCAGTCACCAATAGCCCATGATTTAATCAACCACAGACCCTCCATAAAAACCCTAACAACGGGTTCTGGAGGCTTCTGGGTTGGTGAACACATCAAGGTGTCGGAAGGGTGGGGCTCCCAGAGAAGGCTTGGAAGATCTGTGCACCCCTCCCCATACTGCCTCCCACCCCGTGCATCTCTTCTGTCTCCTGTTAATGAGTTGTATCCTTCATGGGAAACTGGAAGATATGAGTAACCTGTTTTTCTGAGTTCTGTGAGCCATTCTAGCACAATATTGATCCTGAGGAGGAGGTCGTGGGAAACCCCAATTGATAGCTAGTCAGACGCACAGGAGGCCTGAGACTTGTAACTGGCGTCTGACGTGGAGACAGTCTTGTGGGATTAAGCCCTGAACTTGAGGGCTCTGACTCTAACTCCAGGTAGACAGTGATGGAATCGAATTGAATTTTAGGACGCCCAGATGGTGTCCAGAAAGTTAGAGAATAGGTTGATGTGAGGAAAAAACTCGCACATTTGGTGTCAGAGGTGCGGTGAGTAGAAACCATTCAGAGTCCCTATTTCAACTAATGGTACCTCTGCACCTGGCTGCCTCAGCCCATCACCTGTGAATTGTCCCTGCCCCCTCCCTTTCCCCACCTTCCACATCTGTCAAACACTCTAAAGATTCCAGTTCCACAATCGCCTGTGAATGCTTTCACTTCTGTGCACCTCCACTCTCCCCGGGCTGGTCCCAGCTTGGTCTCACTGGACCACTTCAGAAGCCTCCCTGAAGGGTTTCAATCAGTGTTTAAAACTTGCGCTTTAGAGAGCTGGGTTTCTGGATGGAAGTGGAGAATGGACTGGGGGCCAGTAAGAGTAGAGACAAGGGATTGTCTCAGTGCCATGAGTACATCGAGATCACCCGCTGTGGGCAGAGGTCCAGGAGAGCGGATTACAGATGGAGAATACACGTCATTCACACGTACAAGGTGATAGTGGAGCTGTGACAGTGCTGGATCACCCGGACAGGGCCCCAGGGAGAAGAGGCGGAGGCCAGAGCCACTGAGGGATGCACAGAGGAGGGGACCTGGGGAAAGGAGGGTGAGCAGGACCGGGTGGGCAGAGGGCAGGAGGAAGTCCAGGCTTGCAGCGCCATGAAGCTGGAGGAGTAGGGGCCCCGAGAATCTGACGCCCCTGGGGACCCAGGAAGGGAAGACGGACGTCGGCAATGAGGAGGGGAAATGCATCTCTTCCATCTGGCTGTCGCTGAGTTGTATCCTTCATGATAAACTGGTAAATATAAGTAACAGAGCCAGGCTGTGGTGGTTAGAGAACCAGAAAAGTGAGCAGTGAGAGTGATCGGCAGCAGGAGAGCTGAGTGTTAAAGTTTCAGGAATTTTGCAAGCCATAGCCAGCGTTAAAAATTGAATTATGGAAACTTACAGTTAAATAGATGATATTAATAACAAAGGTAGTACATGCTCAAAATTCACCCTTCCTAACTATTGATATTTTAGTACATTTGACTAACAGCTACTCTCTTGGGGTTGCTTACATTCGCTGTATCCATATGGTGAGAATAACATGGATGGTGCCCTTCTGTGATCTCTTCCGTCTCTGCGTTTAGCGATAGCGAGTTGGGAGCTTGAAATTGGCCATGATGGGAGTATTGACGCCACAGAAATCAGGGAACTCTACGCATCAGAGCTTCTGATACCCCCAGAGAGCCAGTTGTTAGACATTTTCCAGTCCACCACGAGTGAGAACAGCACACTTATCAAGAGAGAGGTTAATGTTGTCGTCTTAGCATACAAGAAGGAGGAAAAGACAGCAAGCGCAGGTGGGTTTGTGGGATTCTTTTTTTTTTTTTTTTTTTTTTTTGGCTGTGTTGGGTCTTCGTTTCTGTGCAAGGGCTTTCTCTAGTTGCAGCAAGCGGGGGCCACTCTTCATCGCGGTGCGCAGGCCTCTCACTGTCGCGGCCTCTCTAGTTGCGGAGCACAGGCTCCAGACGCGCAGGCTCAGTAGTTGTGGCTCACAGGCCTAGCTGCTCCGCAGCATGTGGGATCTTCCCAGACCAGGGCTCGAACCCGTGTCCCCTGCATTGGCAGGCAGATTCTCAACCAATGCGCCACCAGGGAAGCCTGTGGGATTCTTGGTAGGAAAATGAGGCCTTCTTTTCTTGACGACTTCCAATTTTCTCTGTTCACTGGTGGTGAAGTCAGCTGCTTGTGTGAAGAAGCTGAAGAGAACAGAAGCCCAGCACCATGGATGCAAACCAGCTCGGCTAGAAGATGCAGCGCGGAGAGGCAGAGAGCAGAGCAGGTGGACGCAAGGCCCTCAGGACAGGTGAAATAGGAGCAGCCGAGAAGGCGCGGAAGCACAAAGCCTGGGAGTGGCGGAAGGAGAGGGGAGACAGATTTGCATGGGAGTGTTCAGGGCGGCCCATTTTCAAAGCATTTGAGAGCTGAGTGCGTGCAGGCCCTGAGCGGCAGACAGTGGGCACACAGTGGTGATGGAAATGGACCCGGTCCTCATCCTCCTGCGTTCTGGTGAGGAAGACAAGCACCAAAGGAAGAAACATAACAATTACAGGATTGTGGTGAACACTCGAGGAAATAGAAGGAGGCTGTGACACCAGGTCATGGGGGTTTACTTTTCATGGGGTGATGGCATCAACAGAACTGAAAGCCATTCAAATGGCATTCTTTTTTTTTTTTTTAATTTATTTATTCTATTTATTTATTTTTGGCTGCGTTGGGTCTTCCTTGCTGTGCGTGGGCTTTCTCTAGTTGCGGCGAGCGAGGGCTACCCCCCGTTGCAGTGCACGGGCCCCTCATTGCTGTGGCCTCTCTTGTTGCAGAGCACGGGCTCCAGGCACGCGGACTTCAGCAGTTGTGGCACGTGGGCTCAGTAGTTGTGGCTCACGGGCTCTAGAGGGCAGGCTCAGCAGCTGTGGCACAGGAGCCTAGCTGCTCTGCGGTATGTGGGATCCTCCCGGACCAGGGCTCGAACCCGTGTCCCCTGCATTGGCAGGTGGACTCCCAACCACTGCGCCACCAAGGAAGCCCTCAAATGGCATTCTTGTTTGTTTTGTTACCATCCAGGGTTCTTGGACTCTTTAATCAATGGAAATTGATAAGCGGCCCCACGAGGAATTCAGGCAAGACTTTACTGGGGCTCGTGCTGCAGCACGAGGGAGCGAAAACAAGTAACAGGTGCCCTTGCTCTCTCCTTGAGGTGGGGCAAGCTGGTCCCTTAAGTGGGGTGAGGGTAGGAGTGGATCAGTGGGTCAGGCCAGAGGGGTGGGGCTTAGGTGGTCTGCCCACCCCCTTGGTGGTGCTGTGTGCAGGGTGCTGGGGCAGGACCCTGCTTTTGCTCCTGACACCTCAGAAGTGTCAGTTGGTTTGTGGCCTTTTTCTATCTTATTGTTCATAATTGCCCTGACTGCACATGCATGCTGTTGTTTTTAGTCTCTTATAGTTTCTTTGTATTCTGTTGCTGGAGGAGATGAGAGTTTGTCCAGGGGAAAGCACTTCAGTAAAGGATCCCAGCCTGTCTCAGACTGAAGGTGAATAGGAGTATATAATAAAAAGTAACTGTCCCTCCCATCCCCAATGCCAGATCCCTTCTCTCTCCAGAAGCAGCTATGATTTGTTGCATCCATTTCCAGAGATATTCTAGGAACCAGCCATTTGACGAGCCAGGATGAAGATCAGTGTGTGAAAAGGCCCTGAGGTGGAAAAAGTTTGTTGTGTTTGTGAGCAGTGCTTCTCAAACTTCAATTTGTAGACAAATCACCTGGGGGTCTTGTAGAACTCTTGATTCTGATTCAGTACATCTGGAGTGGGGCTTGAGATTTCTAACCAGCTCCGGGTAACGCTGAGGCTGCTGATCTGGAGATTTCACTGATAGTAGTAAAGTCCTAGGGAACCCGTAGAGGCCGGTCTGGCCAAAAAGTCCTGAGAGAGGGAAGAAAGTTTCATGCCCCTGATGGGGCACACTCCATCAGGGCCTTGGGGTACAAATAAGAAGCTTGGATGTTATTCAAAGGCAGCAGGAAAACCCAGTGAAGGATTTTGTGCAAACTAGGGGTGGAAGTGGCATTCCATGATCTAATTTTTGTTTCTAAATCACTGCAGCTGCTGGTTGGGTTGGCAAAGTGACAGTGGGGTGACCTATAGGGAGGCCATGGTACAGCTGTCATCCAGAGACGATGATGGCTGGACCCGGGTGGTGACTGAGCAGGTGGATGAAGTAGGCAGACTCCAGGGGGGATTCTGAAGGTAGAGCTGAAAGGACTCCCGACTAGACTGGATATGCGGGCGAGGGAAAGGGAGGAATCGGGATGCCTCTTGGGGTCTTGTGTTGAACAAGTGAGTGGCGGCATCACCATTTACTGAGACGGAAGGAGGAGCAGAGAAGGGAGGGGATGAGTCTGAGAAGCCTGACCTTTAGGAGGTGGAGACGTCGAGGAGATAGATGTGTGAGTCCAGAGCTCGGAGGAGGGTCTTGGCTTGAGATACACATTGGGAATTGTCAGCATGGAGATCGCTTAAGGCTATGAGAATGGAAGAAACCACCTAGGAGAGGGGTATAGACAGAGAAGGGCAGAAGCCCTAGGACAAACCCTGAGGGTATTTAGGGACTCAGTAGAGAGAATAGCAGCAGAGGTGAGAGACTGCGGGTATCTACCAGCACCAGAGCTTCCAAGTAGGAAAGGCTGGGCAGGCCTAAGCACTAAAAGCATTTGCATTTGGGACTTCCCTGGCAGTCCAGTGGTTAAGACTCTGCCCTCCCAATGCAGGGGAGAAGGGTTTGATCCCTGGGCAGGGAACTAAGATCCCGCATGAGGCGTAGCCAAAAAAAAAAAAAAAAAAAAAGCATTTGCGTTTTACCTTTTTTTCTTCACAGAATTGCTTTAAAAGACGGGAAGGGCAGGAAGGTGTGTGAGGGCCACATGTGGAACACAGCTCTGCGGTTTGGGTGAGACTAGCCCAGCCGTTGCAAATCACAGCTGTCCAATGGACATGTGGTCACATGTCACCGCAGGAGACAGAGCGGGCGCTGGACGCCAGCCCCTTCTCCTTCCTGTCCCGTTCACATTCTTCGTGTTGACCTATTACTCTAATAATGTATTCACTGTGTACCAGATGATCACTTTCTTATAATTTGTTTACTACTTTTTCTTGATTTACATGATCACATTAGATTTTCACACATGGGAGCCTACAGGGACATCTTTGTTTATTAGTTTATAACTTAAAATGAATATTTTATACATAGAAACATTTAAAACAGAGGCAGAAAAGCTCTTGACCCAGTTTTATCTTAATGCTACAATTTTATTCTCTCGAATTCTCGAGCCTCCGAGCACCGTGGAAAAGCAATCCTTGAAGAACAAGTGTTATCAATTATTAACAACTGTTAAACTAGCATAGCGTTCGGTTCTCCCCTAAGCGTGTTTCGTAACTGTGGAACAGGGGAGGGCCTCCTGGGTTTTCTGCTCAGACAAAGCTGAACCTAGTGCAGGCAGCTGGGTCTCCTGGGGTGGACCAGCCAATGAGCCCACGGTTGCTACCCTGCTCTGGAGGGCACCCCAGGCTGGGCCCCCCCTCCAGGCCTAGGACATGGTCTTGGGTGACATGATGAGCCCACCTCCGTGTGAATTCCTGGCAGGGACCTGTGACCCTGATGTTCTCCACAAGCTTGAGAAGGAGGCTGTTTGGTGTTTGTCCCCCTCACCCTCTGAATTGTGGGCTGAATTATGTCCCCCACCAAAATTCATGTGTTGAAGTCCTAACCCCCAGTACCTCAGAATGTGACTGTATTTGGAGGCGGGGTCTGTAAAGAAGTAATTAAGGTTAAATGAGGTCATTGAGGGTGGGCCCTAATCCAATATGATTGGTGTCCTTATAAGAAGAGGAGATTAGGGAACAACACAGACAGAGGCCCTCTGCTAGCCAAGGAGCAAGGCCTCAGAAGAAAGCAAACCTACAGACACCTTGATCTTGGACATCTAGCCTCCAGTTTTGTGAGAAAATTAATTTCGGTTGTTTAAGCCACCCTGTCTGTGGCCTTTGTAATGGCAGCCCGGGCAGGCTAACACACTATCTGTGCCCCGTTCCTTCTGCCGTGTTTGGTGTCCTCCTAAGCGTCTGCCACCCAACTCTGCTTCCCACCCAGGCTCACCCTTGATCTCTCTCCTTTCTCCCTTTTAAAGCATGATCTGGGCCGCTGTGCTCTGGGGGCTCTTAAAGTGTAAAAACTATGAACAGCTTAATATATTACCTGATTGTGGCAGTGACCCAGCCCAGGGGATGAGAAACAAGTCAAGAACCTCATCAGCTGTCTTTTTTTTTTTTTTTTTTTTGAATTTTCTTTTCTTTTCTTTTATTTATTTATGGCTGTGTTGGGTCTTCGTTTCTGTGAGAGGCCTTTCTCTAGTTGTGGCAAGCGGGGGCCACTCCTCATTGCTGTGCGCGGGCCTCTCACTATCGCGGCCTCTCTTGTTGCGGAGCACAGGCTCCAGTCGCGCAGGCTCAGTAGTTGTGGCTCACGGGCTTAGTTGCTCTGCGGCACGTGGGATCTTCCCAGACCAGGGCTCGAACCCGTGTCCCCAGCTGCCTTTGAGCAGAGACCAGATTGGGGGAAGCACAGCAGCACTTCCGTCCTGTTCCCACCCATCCACAGCCATGCCTGGCACCTTGCCCTGTTCCCCCAGGGCATCCTTACCACAGCGGTCCCCAAACCCAGGTGGACACTGGTCTTCCCTGCAATTGCTTTAAATTTGACCCTATGATTAAGGAGTCAAATGTCACGCCCTGCTGGGTGCCCCTCAGGCCACGCCAGCTGTTTCCTGACCCTGCACCACCGCACCCTAATTAAAGGGGTTGGGGTCTCTTCTTGCAGCAGGGGACCTGGAGATGCCTGCGGTGGATTGGGGGAAAGGGGCTTGAGAACTACTCCCCAACCTGGGCTGGAATTGACGGAGGTACTCTCTTCACAAGAGTAAGTATCGTGATTTTTTAAAAAATATTACACATTTGTGGCAGGAAGGTGCACAGGAAAAGCTCTAACAGTTATGTCCTGTGGGAGTTTCTTCCTGCAGCCAGGAAGGGACAGTTTGCAGGGACATTGAACCCCAACAAACTAAACCCCAGTCTGGAGAAAACACACCTCAGGAAAGGTTCTGAATATGATAGTTGGAGTCATCTAGTTGTATCAGCCATGAAAAAGCATTTTAAAATATGCTCCACTGGACTCCTCCACCCAAAAGTAAAATCAGTTCAACGCCTTTATCCTTAGGCTATGGCAGCCTTGTCAAATGGGCCAGTCCCAGAGGCAGGGAAGGGAGAGGGGGCTGAGCCAGATGGTTTATGGAGCAGGAGGAAGGTGCAGGGGGCCTGAGCCGCGGTTGGCTGAATCCAAGGATGCAGAACTCACGGATACAGAGGGTACCGGTACTAACCTACTGCCTGAGTTGTTGGCTGAGGACACTGGGAACAGTCGGCCCCTGTCCTTCTTAACAAATAAAATGCCCCTGGTCCAGATGCTAGAGGTCTCCAGCACTGAATTAACCAAACGGTAGAGGCAGCAGATCAAGGACTGTTGCTTTCCCCGTGCAGAGACGCCTCGGAGAACAGGAGGCAAAGACCTAACCAGAGTCCTCACCCTCATCCACGTAGTCTACACGCAGACCTTCAAGACCAGCCTGGGCTTTCAGGTGCAGAACGGGGAGGCAGGTGAGGCCCCTGATTCTCAGAATCTACCTGTTCTCTCTTGAATGCCCAGGGCTTTCCAGAACTTCCTCTCTTCTCTGCTATCAGAACCGTGTGAGAAAAAAAAAAAAAGCCAGGAAATATTAGAAATTCAGCCACCCAGCAGCCTTGCAATGGCTAACAGCTGTTAAGAACCATTTTGACAAACTCAAAACCACAAATAGCCTTCGGCTGAAAAGTGGTACTCTGTATTCTCAGGTAGGAAGGTTCACAAGAACCTGATGTAGCCTCTCAGTGCCCCTCCAGTTACCCCAAAAGAGCCAGTTCCCTGACTGAAGCCAGGCCCTGTCCTTTCCATTTGTCCAGCATCCCATACACCGCTCCTTCTGCAGCCTGTCTTCCTGTTAGGTATGGGGACCACTAGGACCCTCGGCTGTGTTCTTAGTGAACAGCATATACATGGAAGAGACAAGGGCTTTGGAATCAGTTGTTTCTGTTTGTATCCCAGATCTGCAATTTAATATATGTGACGCTGGGTGAGTTAGGTACTCTATCTGTGCCTCAGTTTCTCATATGTAAAATGGGATAATAATGATAACTACCTCTTTCAGTGTTCTGTGACCAATTTCAATGTGGGAGGGGGTGGAGAGGATGCTCTGACAGCAGCTGGGTGTCCTGTAATTCAACTCAGTTCTGACACTATCTACCTGGAGATGGCATGAGGTTCCACAGGTTAAGGGTTCAATCCTACTAGACTGCCCCTCCCCCAACTTCCGACACCAGTCGCAAGCCAGGTTGTTGCCTGTGTTTCTGACCCATTGGCTACAGATTGGAGGTTCCCACAACCCCCTCCTTGGGTTCGATCAATTTGCTAGAGCAGATCACAGAACTCAGAAACATTTTACTTACTAGTTTAGCAATTTGTTACAAAAGGATATAACAGGAACAGCCAGATGGAAGAGATGCTGTAGGACAAGGGATGGGGAAGGGGTACAGAGCTCCCTTGCCCTCTCCAGGCATGCCATTCTCCCCACATCTCCACATGTTCACCAACCCAGAAGCTCTCCAAACCCATCCTTTTGGATTTTTTTGAGACTCATGACATAGGCATGATTGATTAACTCATTGGCCATTGGCAACGGATTCAACCTCCAGCCCCTCTCCCCTCCCAGAAAGTCAGGGGCTGAGACTAAAAGTTCCAACCATCTAATCATTTGGTTGGTTCTCCTGCATCCAGCCCATCCTTAGGTGAGGTCGAAAGCCAGCTCATTAACATAACAAAAGACACCTTCTTCACTCTCAACACTTAATTCCAAGGGGTGTGGGAAGCTCTGTGCTCCCAGAGACAAGACCAAATATATACTTCTTATAAACACAGTATCACACTTCCTCCTAAGGTAGTGAGGATTAGATAAGTTAGTACATGACTTGAGCACATTGTAAGAGTGTTTAGTGGTCTTGTTATAATGATTATCTGTGTGGGTCTTGGTTTTCTCATCTGTGACATGGAGCTATTGTTATAAGAAGCAAATGAGATACTGAATGTCAAGCACTTGGCACACAGTAAATGCTCAACTAATGTTTATTGCTCTCCCCCTTCTACTGTTCTCTGTGATGACATTTTCCTTAGAACTTGCTGCTCTCCTCTTCCCAGACACAACATTGTCTTCCAGACACTGACTGTGAGTCAGACACTGACCAAGCCACATTCCTTCCGAGCTTCCTCTCATTAATCCTCAAAATAACACTATGAAGTAGATATTACTCCAGTCTTCCTGATGGGGAAACTGGGGCTTAGAGAGGGTACTGAATTTGTCCAAGATCGCAGTGATGGTGTCACAACCCATCATTAAACCCAGGTCTTTCTGACTCCTGAGCCTGGCTTTGAACAACTCTGCGGTTTCCAGAACCAGAGCCGATAGGAAGCAACTGATACCATGGCACCATCACAGGCAGGCACAGGGACAGGAGGGAGGAGACAGGAGATAATGCCGGGCAGGATCTCAGGGGCAAAGGATCCTTCAGAGATGAGCTTAGCATGGCCAGCTCCTCCCCCAACTCCCTGTCCATCCTCCCTCCCACCCCTCCTCATCCTAGTTCAGATGTTGTCTCTTTATGTCAGCAGAACATTGCCAACCTGGTTTTTATGTTTTTATTTTTGGCCGCGTTGGGTCTTCGTTGCTGCATGCCGGCTTTCTCTAGTTGTGGCGAGCGGGGGCTACTCTTTGTTGTGGTGCATGGGCTTCTCATTGTGGTGGCTTCTCTTGTTGCGGAGCACGGGCTCTAGGCACGTGGGCTTCAGTAGTTGCAGCACGCGGGCTCAGTAGTTGCAGCACACGGACCCTAGAGCGTGTGGGCTTCCGTAGTTGTGGCGCACAGGCTCAGTAGTTGTAACACACAGGCTTAGTTGCTCTGCAGCATGTGGGATCTTCCCTGACCAGGGATCGAACCCGTGTCCCCTGCACTGGCAGGCGGATTCTTAACCACTGTGCCACCAGGGAAGTCCCACCAACCTGTTTTTTAAAAATACAGCTTTATTGAGATGTGCTTCACATAACCACACAATTTACCCATTTAAAGTGTACACTTTAAAGCAATGGCTTTTAGTATATTCCCAGAGTGGTGAATCCATCACCACACTCATTAGAACGTTGTCATTGCCCCCCAAAGAAACCCACACCCCTTAACCATAATGTCCATCGGTCCTCCCGCCCCCGCCCCCTCCTTCCCAGCCTTAGACAGCCACCAATCTACTTTCTGTCTTTACAGATTTGCCAGTTGTGGGCATTTCTTATAAATGGAATCATACAATATGTGCTCCTTTGTGACTGATTTCTTTCACTCAGCATACTGTTTTCAAGATCTGGTTTTAAAGCAAATAAAAAAGGTTTAAATATCAATGTCCAGTACTTGGCACAAAGTAGAAATGCTCAATAAGTACTTATTGAAATTGGTCATGTATGATCACCCAGAATCATTAAGAAAAAACTACACTCATTGTATTTCTTGAAGAAAGTAGAGATGTGAATAAATGATACCTTTTTGAAAGTTTTCCATTGAAAAAAGAAAAAAACAAAATTAGTGCTTAAAGGGGTCTCAATGGCTGGAAACTTGGCTTTCTAGAATGGATTGTTCTTGGGGATATTTCACTCTACTGTGCGTTCACTCAGTATTTGCTTAATTTCTTCTTTATCATTAAAGGAAACCGATGATATCAAGCTTCATTCTGTATATATCTGTGACTACTGATTTCTAAGCTTCTTTCTCCTGTCTTGGATGTTCAGTTACAATGTTAGTGGGTTCTAACCCCAGGCTGGGACATCTCTTTAATTCATTTATTCATGTACCATCTTTTATCATTACTGACGAAAATTTAAGATATACTGGCCTAAGACCAACCTTTGAAAATACTCTTTGTTTCTAATACTGATATTTTGACCATATTTTTCTGATTTGTTACGTGGGACAAGTTTAAACCCTCGTTGAAATTTAAGTATATCATGTAACCAACAGAACATGATTTACCAAACTTAGAACTAGTAGTTAAGGTTTTACTAATCTGACAGGATTTGTGATTCCCCAAACCATACTGAATAGTATTTTATGTTTATTCCTCAGGAGGGTTAAGCAGTGAGGGATCTGTGATTTTTAGGTTTAGGTATTTTGTGGCAATTCTACGAATTGATTAAACTGATTTTTACCAGTTTCTTATCATTCATTACCTTACTAATTCTCCTGAAGTTCCTAAAAGCAATAGCAGCTGTTAAGGTACTCAATCTCCAGGGCCTGTGCTTTGTGCATATCTCTAGTTTAAATAAATATAAATGAATTCTTTACTTCCATATTATCTTCGCCGTATTCCGAATTCTAATCTTCATGTAACCTAGAGCAGCTGCTGGCGGTAGAGGCTGCTGGTCCAGGCCAAACATAGGTGGCCCTGCCCCCAAGGTGCTCCCCACATCCGTGACATCCTCCTGACAGTTCCAAGAACCCACAGGAACTGCTCTCATGTGTTCCACTTGAGAACGCTGGCCCTTCTGGAAAGCTTTTTTTTTTTTAACTTTTTATTTTATATTGGAGCATAGTTGATTAACAATGTTGTGTTAGTTTCAGGTGTACAGCAAAGTGATTCAGTTATACATGTATCTATTCTTTTTCAAATTCTTTTCCCATTTACGTTATTACAGAATATTGAGCAGTGTTCCCTGTGCTGTACAGTAGGTCCTTGTTGGTTATCTGTTTTAAATATATCAGTGTGTATATGTCAATCCCAAACTCCCAATCTATTCCCTCCCCCGACCCTTGCCCCCGGTAACCATAAGTTCGTTCTCTAAGTCTGTGAGTCTGTTTCTATTTTGTAAATAAGTTCATTTATATCATTTTTTTTAGATTTTGCATATAAGCTGTATCACATGATATTTGTCTTTCTCTGTCTGATTTACTTCATTTAGTATGATAATCTCCAGGTCCATCCATGTTGCTGCAGTGGCATTATTTCATTCTTTTTAATGGCTGAGTAATATTCTATTGTATATATGTAACATATCTTCTTTATTCATTCATCTATCACTGGACATATAGGTTGCTTCATGTCTTGGCTATTGTAAACAGTGCTCCAGTGAACATTGGGGTGCATGTATCTTTTTGAATTATAGTTTTGTCTGGGTATTTGCCCAGGAGTGGGATTGCCGGGTCATATGGTAGCTCTATTTTAGTTTTTTAAGGAACCTCCATACTCTTCTCCATAGTAGCTGTACCAACTTACATTCCCACCAACAGTGTGGGAGGGTTCCCTTTTCTCTACACCCTCTCCAGCATTTATTGCTTGTAGATTTTTTGATGATGGCCATTCTGACTGGTGTGAGGTGATATCTCATTGTAGTTTTGATTTACATTTCTCTAATAATTTTATGATGTTGAGCATCTTTTCATGTGCCTCTTGGCCATCTGTATGTCTTCTTTGGAGAAATGCCTGTTTAGGTCTTCTTCCCATTTTTTAATCAGGTTGTTTGTTTGTTTTATTTTTTGATATTGAGCTACATGAGCTGTTTGTAAATTTTGGAGACTAACCCCTTGTAGGTCGCATCATTTGTAAATATTTTCTTCCCTTCTGTGGGTTGTCTTTTCATTTTGTTTATGGTTTCCTTTGCTGTGTAAAAGCTTTTGAGTTTAGTTAGGTCCCATTTGTTTGTTTTTATTTCCATTACTCTAGGAGACAGCTCGGAAAAGATATTGCTGCAATTTACGTCAAAGAGTGTTCTGCCTATGTTTTCCTCTAAGAGTTTTATGGGATCTGGTCTTACATTTATTTTGAGTTTATTTTTGTGTATGGTATTAAAGAATGTTCTAATTTCATTTTTTTAACATGTAGCTGTCCAGTTTTCCCAGTACCATTTATTAAAGAGACAGTCTTTCCTCCATTGTATAGTCTTGCCTCCTTTGTCATAGATTAATTGACCATAGGTGCGTGGGTTTATTTCTGGGCTTTCTATCCTGTTCCATTGATCTATATTTCTGTTTTTGTGCCAGTACCATACCGTTTTTATGACTGTAGCTTTGTAGTATAGTCTGAATTCCAGGAGCCTAATTCCTCCAGCTCTGTTTTTCTTTCTCAAGACTGCTTTGATTATTGGGGGTCTTTTGTGTCTCCATACAAATTTTAAGAATTTTTTGTTTTGTGAAAAATGCCATTGGTAATTTCATAAGGATTGCACTGAATCTGTAGATTGCCTTGGATAATATAGTCATTTTCACAATATTGATTCTTCCATTCCAAGAACATGGTATATCTTTCCATCTGCTTGTGTTGTCTTTGATTTCTTTCATCAGCATCTTACAGTTTTTGAGGTACAGGTGTTTTGTCTACTTAGTTAGGTTTATTCCTAGGTATTTTATTCTTTTTGATGCAATGGTAAATGGGACTGTTTCTTTAATTTTTCTTTCTGATATTTTCTTGTTAGTGTATAGAAATTCAACTTTCTGTGCATTAATTTTGTATCCTGCAACTTTATCAGATTCATTGATGAGCTCTAGTAGTTTTCTGGTAGTGTCTTTAGGATGTTCTATCTATAGTATTACGTCATCTGTAGACAGTGACAGTTTTACTTCTTTTCCAATTTGGATTCCTTTTGTTTCTTTTTCTTCTTTGATTGCTGTGGCTAGGACTTCCAAAACTATGTTGATTAAAAGTGGAAAGCTTATCATTAGTCTCCAGCAGGCTGTGGGTGTGGCTGCATCTCAGACCCAGCCCCTCCTTCTCACAGCTTTTCCCACCTCTTGCTCCTCTGCTGGCTCCTCCAGCCCCCATGCCCTTGTCTTCCTTCCCCCACCCTGGTTTTCTGTTTCTCCAAGCTGCTCTGTTTCTAGGTGATTATAATTGGCAGGCAGCTAGAAGTCTCATCTGCCACGGGCAGAAGTCAAGTCTAGAGCAGGTTCCCCTTGCAGACTTTGAACTGACCCAGCATCTTGCCATGTGTATGGACCTTCCTCATTCTTAGTACTTTATTGTGTTTGATCCCAGGGCTGACAAGTGTTTCCCATCCTCAAAGAAGTTCTCTTCTCTGGAAACTATCTGGCCCACTCCCAATTTTCTGTAGCCCTGCATCCCAATTACAAAAAATTGGAAAATCATATAGAGAGCTTCATAGAAAAATAGATAGAACTCCCATGTGTACCTACAACCCATCCATTATCAATCTATTACTTTCAAATGTGGTTGATCATTTGGTTCTGAGGCCAGATGGTACAAAAATTATCATTCACAATGGCAGAGTCATCGTTAGTTGTTAAAGTCTTTCAGAAGGTTGATTTAGTAATGTGTCAGGGCCACTTAAAAACCCTTAGAATTACTCACTCCACTCCTAGGAATTTATCCTAGAGACATCAACAAATGTGCACCAAAATTTGTGTGCAAGAATATTGTGTAGAATTTCTATATTGAAAAACTTGGAAACAGTCTACTTGCCCCGAAATAGGACTAAATAAAATATGGTACATCAAATAGTAAAATATTACATAATCATTGTTATTTTTTAAACAATTTTTTAAAATATTTATTTATTTATTTTGGTTGTGCTGGGTCTTAGTTGCGGCATGCGGGAACTTTTAGTTGTGGCGTGTGGACTTCTTAGTTGCGGCATGCAGATTTCTTAATTGTGGCATGTGGGATCTAGTTCCCCGACCAGGGATCGAACCTGGGCCCCTTGCATTGGGAACATGGAGTCTTACCCACTGGACCACCAGGGAAGTCCCTGAACAATATTTTTAAAATAAGAGATATTCCAAAATTTTGGAAGGATCTTTTAAAAATAAAAGCATACAAGTGAAAATTGGGCTATAACACAATGTAATAATATGATCCCAATTGTGTAAAAAGAAAGAAAAATGTTTGCATGTAGCCATGCTTAGCACAAAACCAAAAATATTAACAGTATTTATCTCTGGGTGGTAGAATTACTGGTCATTTTAAAAATACATGTTTCTGTATTTTCTAAATATTCAACAATCAATGTATTACTTTCCTAATCAGAGAAACAATTATTGCTTTTTATTAAAAGAAATTAAGCTACAAAAAAGGCAAAAACACTCAAAATCACCAAAAGCCTTTGCCTGTTGTTTTTTTTCTTAACTGTTTTCACCCCATCCAGTCTCAGTGATATAGAAAAAAAGGGGATCTGACATTTATCATTTTAAGTATCTAATTCCATCCCTTATCTCTGGAAGGTACATATTTTTCCCATCTTAAAGGTAAGGAAACGAAGTCACAGTGAAAAGGGTGGAAAAATCAAGACGTGAGAGCAGGTTGCTTGGTCCAAGGGCAAGTTCTCCTCACTTCTGTGCTGTCTCTTCTTGTGATAATTTTAAGTTGCATCTTATTCTATACCTGAGCTTTCTGATTTTATCAGAATAAACTTCCCCTTTGGTTAACAAAGATATTCTGCTTTCCATAAAATTCTCATTCCAGCTGACTTTCTTTAGCTAAGATTTTGCCTAAAGAGTGTCAATTCTTTGAATACTTATATTAAAAGACAGCTTAATTGGTCTGAATAAAACAAAAACTGTTCAAACAAGCTGCATACAGCATTTTTGCACGTGCCTTGTTTTGGCACAGCAATCATTGTCAACAAATAGCAACACACAAATCTTAGAGGAGTTACCAGTGTATAGTGATAAGGTTAAAGAAGGTTGTCATCTCCCCAGTGTCTCATAGAAAATGCTTGTGGCTGGCGGCATTAGAATCCTCCTGTCTGGGTGAAGGCCTGACAGGTTGCTGGAAACCCCACGTGGGGCCTGAGCAGGCATCACCCAAAGTCCACATGGTTGTGAAAACTGCCTTTAACAAACCGTGTCACCTGAATTTCAGGTATGACTTGTAATTATTCCACGTAAGTCATTTTGCCATTTCTCTGCACCTGCAGTTACCCTGCCCCTGTGTCACAGGGACCCCTGTGTTCTGCTAATGTGTTATCATAAAACCCAGGAGGAACTGAGCAGACATGCCCGAGATGAGCAAAGTCCAACTACTATTCATCACATTTTATGATAAGGAAACAGAAGACCAGAGACATTAAGCAATTTGCCCGAGGTCATACAGCTTTTAGTGCATCCCCCTCTCAGGGCTGTACTGTTGAATAAAACAGTATTGTGCTGCTGTGCACGTGGCTTTTGAGCACTTGCTCTGTGGCTGGTCCACACTGAGAGGTGCCGTAAGTGTGAGCTCCATCTTGAACTTCAAAGAGTTAGTCTGAAAAAATAAAGTGAAATATTCCATTCGTAATTTTTCATATTGAGTACATATTTAAATGATTATTTTGGATTTTTGAGTGAAATAAAATATGTCATCAAAACTCATTTCACTCTTATTTTTGCCTTTTTTAAACATGGCTACTGGAAAAAAATTTTAATTTAATTTTTATTTTATATTGGAGTATAGTTGATTTACAATGTTGTATCAGTTTCAGATGTACAGCAAAGTGATTCATTTATACATATACATATATCTATTCTTTTTCAGATTCTTTTCCCATATAGGTTATTACAGGATATTGAGTAGAGTTCCCTGTGCTCTACAGTAGGTCCTTGTTGTGAAAAATCTTAAGTTACAAATGTGGTGCACATTCTATTTCTAGGGGATCAGGTTTGAAGAACCTGTTTCTTCATCTATGATATGAGCAGCAAGAACACATGTAAAGTGCCCAAGCCAGGGAATGTTCTCGAAATGTTTGCATTCCCCCCCCCCACACCCCCCGCCACTTTTGCTCACCAGAACACCCAAGTCTCCTAATTTCCACATGCACAAATGTCCAGAGACTCTAAAAGGACCACAGTTTCTCTATGTCCATCCAGATTCCTCTTTAGTAGAGGCATTTTTAAAGTCATGTGTTATTAGAAATCTTATGATGTACAGTTTGTAAATAGCAAGTCATACACTGGAAACTCAGGCTGGGATCCTGAGACTGCCTTTCCGAAAGCGAGGGCATTAGAGAGAATGCACCCATTCATAAGCTCACCACAGACGCAGGGGAAAAGAGACTGACTTGCAGACAGGAAATGCACACAAGGTAATTCATTGCCACTGAAGCTCACTGAACATTGGTCTGGTTGTGATGTGAATTATTCATGGATTCCCCCACGGCATCCTTATGTTGAAGGTTGATGTCAGGACAGGACCCCTACTCCCTTCTCTGCCCCCGGAGCTGAGCAGCTGTGTACAGGGTCGACACCCCATCCTAAAATCCGCTCTCCTCCAAGCGGGCCCAGGGTGCAAGGTCCACCACTACGATTAGACTTCCTTGTCCAAATGCCAGAGAGGGATGAATTCATTCAGTAGCCAGCCCAGTACCCCTGAGTGAAGAGCTTGAGATAATTTATGGAATTGATTGATGCTGCTCCTCTTTCCATGAGAATGCATGGAATCCACTTACAACATAAGTGGCCTTTTGTTGCCTGGATAGAATCGTCTTCTAATCGTTCATCTAATGTTTCAGATGTCCCAGTCGGAAATAAAAAATTCACATGCTATAGGGCCCAGTAGTCACAGTGGTGAAGAGTAAGACAATAGGGAGTGGTGGGGACTGTTCCCAAGTGAAGACCACCTGCCCCAGCCGTAGGGGTGGCTCCTGGCAGACCCAGCAGGTTGTTGCCTCGTGAGAATGCACATCTGGGGTTATTGCATCCTCTGAGTTTTCACAAGAAGCCAGATTCCCAGACTTTAATGTGGAAATCTCCCGATTTTTAAATTTGGGTGCTGAATGAACACTTCTAGTGGTCTAGTTCAACTAGGCTGTTTATAATCTCTGATCTTGTTTGTTTCCCTATATAAATGGTAGGCTTTCGTGGGAAGGGACATTACATTTCTCCCACATTCTTTTTTGTTCCCTTTACCCCTCACCACTCTTTGCATAGTGCGTAGCATTTATATCAATTATGACTTTCAACATTAGATGCCAATTCACCACTTTTATATTCGTTCCAGATTCTTCTTTTTCTTCTTTGTTATTGCTTTTTGCATCTTCTCCTGGTTTCTCAAAGGCCTTCAGACACCTAGAAAGGAAAGGAAGCGTGAACAGGAGTAGTAATGGCTCTTTTCTGACCACATGCCCTCATCTGTAAGACAACGTTTTATCTCTTGCATGGCCAGGGCATTGCCAAGATGGCAGGAGCTTAGGAGAGAAAAAGGAAGGAATGCCAGGGTAGGGCCCAGAAGGTCTCTCCTTTCATGTAAGGCAGTGCTAAGCAGTTAAAGGCATGCCCGATCTATCTCCATGCATCCTTCACCCCGTCCTGCGCTCCGTGTGCCACCATCTTTGGGAACATTTTCCCTTTACTGGGGCTCGTTCTGTGATGAGGGCCCACTGCCTCCTCCTGTTCTCCCCCATTTAACCGAATACTTTGTGTTTGATGACATGCCCTGAGGGCCTGAAGAAACTGAGGCTGTTTCCACACAAGTAACCAAAAGCTTTACATAGAATTCAGAGATGTCACTGGGTCTTTTGAGTCTAACAGGCAATTTATTTGATTATTTTTTGTTTGTTTGTTTCTGTAGTATTGAAAAGTCACAAATTGACTTACTGTCCATAGGAAGCAGATCCAGACCATTTCTTTATTGATGAAGTCAAAATTTTGAGAACTACAAGACAACTGTAAAAGGTACTAAAGCACTTTTTAAGGAACTGAAAGAAGACAGCTGTCTTTTCAGGAAATGAATTGAGGAACACTGGGTGAAGCAACATTAGCTTCTACCCATGTGAAAACCCAGACATTGGGCAGGAAGTCCACTGTGTCTGTGCTCTCAGGGGCCACACCGGGAGCACGTATAACCCTGATGATGGCAGGGATGAGACTGGGTTCTGCCACAATGCAGCTACTGGTGAACATACAGGAAGAACAACTACCTGTGAAATACTCCAACTTGGTAGATGAAACGTGATACCAAGAGCAAAGTTTTGCCGCTGTTCACAGAGATCCAGTACATGCACAGAAGCTGTTCTTTAATAGTTTTGTCCACCCAGTCTTGGAGCCCGTGGGACTTAGATTTCTGTAGCTAATAACACCAACACAGACATTTCAAAGTTCTCTGTAGGGAACAGGGGAGCAGCCTGGTCTCCACGATTGAGGGTACCGTGTTCAGAGACTGTGCTTTATATTTGCAGGCATACGCTTTCGCCTCCGTGTTTTGTTTTGGCCAACACAATGACTTACATTTGGTGTTTGGGGTCTCCCAAATTGACTGTCTTCAGAGAACGGACTCTATGCTTTGAGCGTGCTCTGCTCTCATGCTCTAGCAGATTGGGGTATACTTTTGTTGCCCCACCCTTTGTAACTGGGCTTCATCTAGCACTTCCTCAGTTCTCCTTCAGGGCACGCTGCATGGTCTACGTGTTCTGACGCCTTAATGCTTGACATTTTGTATTCTGGGCACACACAGCTTCCCAATCCCATGATTTATTTTTTTTTAGATTTATTTATTTTTTATTTTTTGGATGTGGACCATTTTTAAAGTCTTTATTGAATTTGTTACAATATTGCTTCTGTTTTATGTTTTGTTTTTTTGGCCACGAGGCATGTGGGATCTTAGCTCCCCGATCAGGGATTGAGCCCACACCCCCTGCATTGGAAGGGGAAGTCTTAACCACTCGACCGCCAGGGAAGTCCCCCAATCCCATGATCTAAGGTTCAGTTTATAGCTTATGGAGTGTGGCAGTCTACTGTTTTAGGCATCCCAGGCTCTTTGTGGGTACATCTCCAAGGTACAGTGGTTTGGGGCTGTGGCTGATTTTCTTCCAATGCCAGTCCCCTGAGAGGCTACACTGGAGAAAGGGTCCTACAGAACACACAATCCTATAACCTGTGTTTAATAATAAAGTCTAAATTTCCCTGAAGTGAGTGCACCATGCCCCAGTCATCAGGGGCTCCATGTTCTTTCCATTGCTTCCCCTTACACCCACCCCATCCTCATGATAACTCAGGAGCAGGTCTTAGGAAAACCTGCCTCCCAGCCATAGACAACTGGACAGCACTGGGCATCTGGCCAGAGCAGGACATTCACAGTGCCTTTGTCAGGCCCCACCCCCAGGCCACAACTGAGTGAGCCAGCGGGGGAGTCTTGACCCATGTTGAGCCAATCCCCCTCCCTTTCTGGAATTTTAAAACTGGAAATGAGAAAGAATGAGTGTTTTCCCAGTGGATGAAATTGTAACCTAGGACTCTGTAGACAGAGGCAGGTGTGCCATTAGCAGGAAGAGGGAGCCACACATGGGGAGATAGATGCAGAGCCAAGGGGAGAGGGCACCCCGGGGATGTTCAGGTCCAGCTGTTCCTGAGGTTCATCTTCTTTCCTACTCTCCCACAGCTCGTAACCTAGCAATCTTCCCCCAAATCCCCCTTTTTGCTAAATTTTCTTCTAATTGGGTTGTACCACTTGCAATGAAATTGTCCCAATTATTACCATGAAGTTAGATCATGTGCTGCCCATAGAAGCAAGTACAACAGCAATTGCATTTTATGTCGGGGATGTGGTCCTAAAGACCTTTTATAATTTATACTGGGTGATATTTCCATTTCCCAGCCAAGATAGCTCTGCGATGTATCATTACTATAAACAGGATGTGCAATTTATTTGGCCCTCCAAATTTGACTTGTGTCAAAGGTTGCAGAATTTGTCCTCCTCCCTCCCTCCCTCCCTCTTTTCTTCCTTCATCCCTTCCTTCTTTCCTTCCTTCCTTCCTTTCCTTCTTTCTCTCTTTCTCCCTCCCTCCCTCCCTCCCTCCCTTCCTTCCTTCCTTCTTAGTATTTAGAATTTGGGGATGAAGAGGGGGGATTTCTGGTGGTTATAGAAGATGTTCAAAAATTCTTTCACATTCCTCCCTTCAAAAGATTTAAGACTTAGCTTTTTTGGATAATGTCAAACAGTTTTCCAAAGTAATGGCATTAATTACCCTCCCCCCAGCAGTGTGGAGGTTTCCAGTTACTCCATATTTTCAGCAACATATGATACTGTCAGTCTTCCTTATTTTAGTCATTTTATACAATTATACAGTGGAGAGAGAGTGGTATCATGTTATAGTTTTACTTTGCATTTTCCTAATGACTAAGGAGATGGAGCACCTTTTCATATGTTTATGGCCATTTGGATATTGTATTTCATGAAGTGCCTGTTCAAGTCTTTTGCCCTTTTTTTTTTTTTTGCCCATTTTGCTATTGGGTTGACTGTCTCTTAATTATTGATGGATTGAGGTTCATTGTATATTCTGGTTATCAGTCCTTTGTTGGATACTGGTAGCGCAAATATCTTCTGCCACACGTGGCTTTCCTTTTCAATCTCCTAATATCTTTTGGTGAACAGAAGTTTTTAATTCTAATGAAAGTAAAATGAAAAGAGAAACCTTTTGATTATTTCTTTTATGGTTAGTGCTTTTTATATTTTGTTTAAGAAATCTTTGCCCCAAGGTCATATAGTTATTCAGTGTTTGCTTCTAAAAGTTTTATTGGCCCTGCTTAGCTCCTACGCCTACCCTTTGTTCCAATTCTAGGTAGTGTCTTGTGCGCCCCACATCAACAGCTCCGGATTATCATTCTAACTAGAAACACACTGGGAGGCTAAGGGCAGGCAATTCCGCAGTGAAAGAAGCTTGTATCTGTGGGCTATTGAATTTGTAAAGAAAACAAAACAAAAAACCTGCAAAAGCAATGGCTTAAACAAAATAGGGCAGTGGTTCTCAACATTTGCTGCACACTAGAATCATCTGGAAGCTTTTATTTAAAATTTTGTTTAATTGCATGCCGGGGCTACACCCCATATCAATAACATCAGAATTTTTTGAGGTGAGATCCAGGAAGCAATAATTTTTAAATCTCCTCTGATGAGTCCAATGGGCAGTCCAAGCTGGGAACCACTGATTAGGGGGTTATTTTTCTTTTAAATGATAAGAAATCTGAAGTTAGGCAATTCAAGGCAGGTGTGGGACAAAGTCCTGGAGACCCAGGCCCCACCTTGCCCTCAGCTCTACTATCCATCTGGGTGAGGCCTTTGTTCTCAGAGTCATAAAATAGCTACTAAAGCTCCAGCCATCAGGCTCATGTTCCACACAAGAGGAAGGAGGAGAGTCAAGGGTAAAAGTCTCAACTGACACTTTCTGCTTAACTATCGATGGCAGGAAACTCATCATATTGTCACCCGCATCTGTCAGGGAGACTGGGAAATGTATTTCGTCGGGCATGTTGCCATTCCCAACAAAATCAGCATTCTGTTAGTAAAGAAGAATGGAGGATATAGGATAGGCAACTGTCTGTTTCTTCCCCAAGGGTGCTTGTTAAACAAAAACCAACAGATGCCCATTAGAGAGAGTTTCTTCATATCCCTGGGATCCCTTCAGTATATAGTGGGAGAAACCTCTATGCCATACAATCTGATTATCAACATAAACAAATTTCTAAAAATATCGAGACATATTAAGTCTCATTTTTACATATGTCTTATTGAAAAAGAGGTCTTCAACTTGAAGAGATATATTTTTGTTATCAAACCTAACTTGGGTCCGTTTGCCTGCCCGCAATAAAGCCAGTCTACTGACAGTGGGCTGTGATGAAGGAAAGTGCAGCGTTTATTGCAGGGTGCCAAGTCCAGGCAGCTGGTGCTTAAGAGACACAAACTCCCCGATGGCTTTTAGGGAAAAGTTTTTAGAGACAGGATGAGGGAGGCTTGTTGCATGATCAGTTCATGGACATTCTTCTGATTGGTTGGTGGTGAGGTAACTGATAGTCAACAACATCAACCCTCTGGTTCCAACCAGTCAGGGGTCTACCTGCCTTGTGGGCAGCATACAGTTAACTTCTTCCACCTGGTGGAGGTTTCAGTATTTGCAAAACAGCTCAAGGGACATGGCTCAGAATATTAAATATAGCCCTTGAGGAGGAACTAAAGGTCCTTGATTTTGTTTAATGGCTAAACTATTATTATTTTGTCTTGCTTGACTGTTTTCCTTTCTTTCTGCATTTTCTCACTTCTCTGATTAAGTTTATTCTTTGGAACTCGGGGAAGGCCTAGGAAGCTAAAGTTTTTCTACAGACAAGAGGCAGACAGAGGACACTGGGTGGGGGTGGGGGGGGGAGGGCCCTGATCCAAGAAGACCCCATAGGGTCCTGCTTGTTTACATTTCTCTTCTCAGACATTTTTATTGCATGACTCCTGTTAAATAATAAAAATTCAACTGAGTAAATTTAAAGATCAAATTGGCTTTATTAAATAATTCATGAATTGGGCACCTAGCAATAGAAAGGAGTTCTGCCGAGCTGTAGAAAAGGAAAGGTTTTTAAAGGCAGAAAGTGGGCAGAAAAAGCAAATTATTCACAAAGAATGCATTTTTTCAGGCAAGGTCTCCCTCCTAAGGGAAACGGAAGGGTGGATTACCTCACCATTGCTGACCAGGTAATTCCAGGTGGACATAGTTAAATTTATTCCTGGGGTGGGGAGTTGAGACTGCAATTAGGTAGGTATCAAGTGTTAGCTTGCTGACTTGGGATTTAGCACAGTGACTTTATTTTGGGCCTGCTGTTTCCTTTTAACAGTTCCCCTCTTTTGTTCATACGCTCAGCTTAGCTGAGAGATGGGATCAAAATTTAAGGCATCAACGCCGTTCTCAGCTGCTGCTCTGTATTTCTCACAGGTTTTGTTGATCCTCTGTGTGTATTCACAGATCAGGACTTTTTTTTTTTTTTCTGAATCTCTGTGATATTCACAGGCCATGACTCCAGGTTTACAGTTTTTAAGTTGGTCATTGTATTCATTCATTTTCTGATGTTCCAGTCTTAGGGAGGTCATTGCTTAGTGCTTAGCCGCTGGGAACATGCATTTAAAGCTCTTGAGAGACTACGATGTACCCAGAGATTGCTATGATTATTATAAGCAGGATAATTTCCAACGTCTGGAGTGCACTTTGGAGCCATGGTCCCCAAGACCCAAACTGATCAAACTCAAGTAAGTCAAAGAAAGCTCCCACTAAAAGAGTCACCTTTAAAATTTTTTTTTTAATTTTTAAATTTAAAAAATTTTATTTATTATTATTTTTTGGCTGTGTTGGGTCTTTGTTGCGGTGCGTGGGCTTCTCATTGCGGTGGCTTCTCCTGTTGCGGAGCATGGGCTCTAGGCATGTGGGCTTCAGTAGTTGCAGCACGCGGGCTCAGTAGTTGTGACTGGTGGGCTCTAGAGCGCAGGCTCAGTAGTTGTGGTGCACGGGCTTAGTTGCTCCGTGGCATGTGGGATCTTCCCGGACCAGGGCTCGAACCTGTGTCCCCTGCATTGGCAGGCGGATTCTTAACCACTGGGCCACCAGGGAAGTCCTAAGGGTCATCTTTTATTGCCAAGGGTCTTGCTCAGTGATCTTATGTAACTGAGTTTCAACCTCCCCAGAAATGTTAATCCTGGTACAGCAGGTGGTGTTGGCCACACACAGACACCTAAATGATAGTCAAGCGCTATCCTATTATCAAAAGCAGAGAGTCTAAGGATTTTTCTTGGGCAGTTATTGCTTTAGCAGTGGCTTCTGTAATATTTTCAAGAGTTAAGGAGAGGATTCTGATCATATTCTCCTTTACATTTACTCCTAACCAGGGAAGTTAGAACCAGGCTCTGCCAAAGGCAGTTACTCCTGAGTTGTAAATGCCTCCTGGTGATTTCATTCTAACTCAACGATGTAAATCCAGGAGATTCAACCAAGGAGGTGTTTTAATTCATCTGTGGAAAGATGGGGGCACAGTTAGAGAAACTAAGGGACATTGCCCTGCTGTGCACCAGCCGTCTGGGCATTCATAGGTCCAAGGAGAGTGATAACCACCACAGACAAAGATAAATCCTGTTGGGGCACAAACCACTTCCACTAAGGTGGCGCTATGATGGATTCATCTGCAGGGATTGTTGCATTTGCCCATTCAAGCTGGAGGTCAGTTAGGTTTTCTCTGAGTCTGAAATCAAAAGTTGTTCTAAATTCCGGAGGTTACCCCCCCGTCACTGGCAATACGGGTTATGGTGTTATCTTTCTAGGCCAATGCCAGAGTAAAGGGGAAAAAGACAAGAAGAAAGGGTTTCATGTTTAGTTAAAGTGTGAAGCCTTGATCCGGCATCTTGGGAAAAAGCAGTCTACATCACTGCCAGCTGCTTCTCTTCCTCATCAATTTGATTTGGAGGTCTCCAGGGTCGGCACAAGACAGATGTCAGGTGGACCCTTTTTTGGCTGTAAGATGTGTATCTAAGGTTCAAATCCCTAAAGTTTGGCTGCCATCTGGGGATGAGGAGGACCTGGTATAGTCTCTTTCAAGGAAAGTCAAGGGCCATCTTTGTTCTTACTGATTCCAAATCAGAAGAGTGGGAGAAGATTAGAAAAGTTAGTTTGGAGAGTCCTAGCTAGATATTTGAAGAAAGTATAATTTAGGATCCAGTCCAATTTACAGGTATATAACAAAAACTCAAAGACAATTAACAGGCCTAGAATCTAATGTAGACAAAAGTGCAAACATAATTTTTCCCTCTACAATTATTCCCATTTCTTTATCAAAGATAATCATGGTAAAACGAATTTGTTTGTTTGCATTAAACTTGGCCTGATTATTTACATAAGTGTGGCAGGAATAGTTTATTGGCCATGTAAGTTCTCTTTAAGACTGCTTTGCTGGAACCTTGTAAGCAAGGTACAGGTCGATTTTTCCGAGGCATCCTGTTGGCTCCATAAAGTCCATCTTAGCTCCTTAAAGCTATCTGGTCATATCTATGTGTATTTTTCTCAAATATGACAATGCAGTAGAAGCCTTGGTAATACAGCCAACATTTCCAATTGTGTCCTGTTACAAGGAGAATACTTTTTATTGATTTATGCAAATAACTAACTGTGTTGCCATGAAAAGGATACTTAAGAGCTTCCAAATTCTGAAGGGATCAGGGAGGGAGAAAGGAAACTGTTTCATCTTTGCTTACAAAGGTATATTTGATCAAATTGTTGGAAGTCATAGACAGCTTGAGAGAAAAAGTTTCCTTGAACATGGAAAAGCAAAACATTAAGGAACCAGCAATGTTTTAAAACAAAAGGTCATAAAAATTATAATCCTCCTCCTCAATGCATTCAGTTCCATGTTGTCAATTTTTGTTCTGCTTGAATCCAGTTTGTCTATTAGTTCCAGAAATTCTTACCCAGTTCAGTTTTATGATCTTAAATTTATGAGAAACCTGTAGTTGTCAAAAGTCCTTTCCATGAATCTTCTTGAACATGAAGCACTTTTGCAGGAACACTTTTGCATCAGAGGAAAACAATAGCTCTTTGAAAATGACAAAAGACTTTTTAAAAATGACCATTGTTAAAGATTTGATGAAAGTTCATTATAATGGAATTGATAAGGAAATTTTGTTATTTCTGCGGCACACAACATTTTAAGATAATATCTAGAATTATGACTGATAGCATTATACCAGGGCATATCAGAACTTTAGGAGTTTCATATAATTTCCAGAATGCTTATATTAATAACATATATTCACACAGATATAATCTAAGAATGTTCAGCATCACTTATTTGACAGTGCTTCCCATGTAATTTAACAAATAAAATAAACCTAATTGGTTTAATATCTTTCTTTTTATAAAAGGAGAGAACAAATCTTTGGAGATGTTCCAGGGTCCATCTGGAAAATCCCAAGGTTACCTCCAGGTCAAAAAAGACTTCATTTAGAATTTGAATTTGGGGAATTTTGTCAAAATTATAAAAAAAGATTTGGACATTTGACTAAATAGGATCACAGATCATTATGAAATAACATTTAATTAGCTACTTAACCAAAAAGACAATAAAAGGTTTCAAAGGCAAATGCAGAAAATTATATAGTTAGGAGCAAAACTTAGCTCTTTTAATATCGAGAAGACTCAGTTTTCTTAATTAATCAAAGACCTGATGAAGACAGTTGGTAAGACACAAAGTCTTTGTTTTCCAAGTAGACTACCTAAAAGGTGAAGGAAAACCTTTCATAATCTCTTATCAAGAGTCAATCAATGGTCCAAGAAACATTTATCCTTTTAGCAAATGAAAGAAAATTAAGTTTTAGCTTTATATAAGTACACTACTGACATTAAAGCTTATTTTTAAAACCCTTGTAATAACAATTCAATTTTAGACAACTTGACCACGCAAGATTTCCTCTCCGCCCCCCACCCTCTCTCTCTTCTCAACTTTCTATGTCCATAGTTTTTCCTTCATTTTCTTCCTTCCCATTCTGAAATAACCAGCTTTATTTTAGGACAAAATTATTTTCATTTTCCTTAACAAAAATACATCTCCATATTTTACACCTTCTCTTGGCCAAAAACATATTCTACTTTCTTTGCATACAGAGTTGTTTCCCTTATTATTTCTAGTAACTTTAATCACATACCTTAGATTTTTTAAACCCTCAGAAACCTTAATTTCTAGTGAAAATAAGAAAGTAAACAATTGTGAACTTTTACCTTAGTGTTCTGTGGCTTGGCAAATTTATAAATACTTTTTATAATTTCTACAAATATGTGTCTCTTCATAGCACAATTTTTATGGAACATGCTTACTAATAAACCCATACATCTTTAATTCTTCTATAAAAGGAAGCCAAAAATGGATAAACCTGTGTTCAGTAATTAATATTTCATTACTTTATCTTACTTGGAAATAATCTAGGTATTCAATGAATTTCCATCATTTAATTTAACTTAGGAAAACTCTAAGGGTGTAAGTTACCCAAGAGATTTGGGAAACTGTTTAAGTAGACATATAAAATAATTACTGCTAAAGAGTTCTAAAAACTCATCTAAAAACTTTTATCTTACCTATACCTATTTATTTGTTCCTAGCAAGCATACTTACTCATGAAAATTTCATGAGACATTAAAGCAGTTAGCCATCATTTCAAGTTATGCATATTTTTTCCTGACAAATTTTATAACAGAGATAACATGAGCTTATTTGACTTTTAGTAAACCTAGGTAGAATAAAATTATTATACTTAATGCTGATAATTCCAAAGACATGTCTGTATTAAACTAACAAATTTAAACTAGTTTTTATTTACTGAAAATCATCCTAGATTGTGTGAACTTGAAAAATATTTGGATTTGTTTCTATTATGTTTTTGAAAATTTTTATGAATAGTAGATTTATATAGGTGCTTATTTGTTTAAGCCAATTAAATAGAGCTCTTTTACAAAGTAATTTTAGTAACACCATTCAGAAGTAGAGAAATACCATATCTAAAACATACATCATAAACATATAAACACAAACAGAGATCTTATAACTCTCATTCAAAAATTTTAGCCATGAATCAAGTATAACAATAAAAAACTCACTGGCTTATAAATAATAGTTGGAATAAGTTAACTTTATCCACTCAGATGGCTAATGCTTTTTACTATTTGTGTAGGAGACTTTTAAGATTTGTATTTGCCCTGGATAAGTAATCTTATGGAGGATGTGGTAAGGGAGCCTTTATAGCAGTTTGTATTTTTAAAATGCCTCTTTCCCTTTTTATTTTTCCTTCAGTCTCCGGAGAGAGTGGACTGTGTTTACATTTCAAAGACATGATAAGATTTACAACTTCAAGGAACAGCGAAAGAATGCAAGTTTTTTCCTCAGGGTTTTGGGATATATATGTCTATTGTCCGAAATCTAGGATAATTATAGTTAACATTTTTCGTCTTTTTCTTAAGTACAGGACAATTTTGTTTCTAATATCCTAATCTTTTATAATATCTACAGGCATTTTGAGGAGAATAGACGAGGTTTTGGGGATTGGGAAAGATAAGTGGGCTGTGAATTGCTTCTGGAGTTGCATTTCTGGTTTTGTAGAGATTTGCAAGACGGTTGCTTCTAATTCCTCAAGGAATTGGATTATAACTTAAATGACACCATAAATGATCTACCAATCCAATTACATTATCCCCAATTTGCTTCTTTCCCTCTGGGTACACTGTTTTATTTTAGCTTAGGGAAAAAGGCCTAAAAACAAAAATTCATATCAGGCTCTGAGTTCAATCAAACCAGTGGTCTGCCTCCCATCTTATTTTATTTTTCTTCTTATCTATCCATTCATCTCAGGAGGTAATCCATTTACAAAAACTTTTATGGGTCCTGCCTGGCTTTAAGAAATTTTTTAACTATGGCCCTTGATTTGGCCTTTGACCAAGGAGTAAAAGATGAAGAGGATGGTATGTAGCTTCAGGTGGTATTATTTTAAAGGTAACTGTTTAAACAGTCTCTTTCCAGTGGAAAGGCAGTTTAGACCAGGATTACTAGAATGAGTGCTAAACTAAAGGATAGCAGGGAACAATAGGAGTTACTTCAGTCTTAGAGTCTTTCATTTTGGGTATCTCTTATACCTTGAATTTTTCATTAGCCTTTTGCAACAAATCTTTCGATGAAGCTATTTTGGAATCTTGAAATCTTTTGGAAGCTTTTGCACACCAGTTAAAATAGGTATCTCATTCTGTTCATTTCATTTGGAAATCCTTACTTTCAAATGCACTTCTTAAATGATCTCACCTAATTGGAACGCCCCTCATGATGGCCGTAGTACTTCCCCGGAGAGCTGATAGCAGCTTGGTAGGACCCTTAGCCACAAATGGGGTGCAACCCACATTTCTGTCCGGCCATATTTTTGGGCCCACAACCTGACAGTTACCAAGCCCAGTTCTCAGGACACAAAATTTTAGGTTGTCTTTAGTAAGTTTGGAGCCATTTTTGCAAACTATTTACAGCTTCTGGGCCCATAGTTTTTAGACATAAAATCAGCAGGAGTGCCAGAGGTGGGACGCTTGAGGATCCCATTTACCAAGTCTTTGGGTTATTCGGAGCCAAACTAATACCTAAAAGGGATGTGCCACTGGATGGGGGATGGTGTGGTGTTTTACAGCGTGCCTGGCTTTGCACACACACTTTCTTGAGGTTGGCAAGTGACCCGGTGTCAATCTAAGCTGTTCCTTGACCAATTTATCCTAACACAGGTGTCTTTGGGTTTGGTGTCGAGCTCGCCAACAGCTTTTAAGTGTTTGATCTGTGCCCACCAATTTTTGCAGCTTTTTGGCCTCTGGAATCACTGTTAATAATACCTTTTATCTACACAAAACAAGACAAACATGTGCACCTTAACACACCAGCAGTAACCATGAGATGTTACTACAGCCTGGCCAAGAGAAGGCTATGCACATCACCAGCAATTCCCAGCGTGGACTAACCCAGTAGACTCCAGTATGTGGGCTAGAACTGGGGAAAGGGATTCCAAACACCTGGGGAATTGCAGACTGAACCAAGGCTAGGGACTCGGGTCCCGGATGAGACCCTCTGCCGGCTCCTTCTGACCTGCTAAGCTCCGCACTGGAAAGCCAGTTAGATGGGGAGCTCAATGCAAAGAGAGCAGAGCTCAGAAGTGAGAGGGAGCTTACCCACGGCCTCAGAAACAGTGGGAGGAGACAGCAAACCCAGAAGGGATGTGTTTCTCGCCTGTGTTTCTCGCTGTCCCCAAAACCGTGGGAAATCTTCTTTGGTCCCGCTACTGCCACCATATCTGTTAAAGAACAATAGTTCAACTGAGTAAACTTAAAGATCAAATTGGATTTATTAAATAATTCATAAATCAGGCAGCATCCCATTCAACAATAGGAAGGAGCTCTGTCAAACTCTGGAAAGGGAGAGGTTTTCAAAGGTAGAAAGGGGGCGGGCGGAAAAAGGAAATCATTATCGAAGAATGCATTGTTTCAGGCAAGGTCTCCCTCCTAAGGGAACCAAAGGGCCTATAGGGGGGATTACCTCACTAGTGCTGACCAGGTAATTCCAGGTGGACTGGTTAAAGGTTATATTCCATGGGTGGGGGTGGTGGTGAGACTGCAGCTAGGTTAGGTAGTAAGTCTCAGTTTGCTGACATGGGGTTTAGCACAAGGGACTCCATTTTGGGCCTGCTGTCTCTTTTTAAACACACCTTATGATTTAAAATCATATTTTTCTGAATAGTATGAGGAAGGAGAGGCAGGAATGCTCGTGGTGTTTTTGAGGGAAAGTATCATGAGTTCATGTTGGTAAACAGGAAGCTGCAGATCCGGGGCAGGTTTGAGTGCCAGGCTGAGGAGTTTGAAGCTTATCCTCTATAGCAGATGGTGTGCCCCATGCACCCAGCGCTCCCCAGTCCTTCTCTCTGCTAAAGACTAACTTCTTATTGCTGGATGCTCCCCGGTTTTCGGTTCTAGTTCTTGGTTTCAATCCCTCACAAAGCCCAGATGTTATCCCCTTTTTATGTTTACACTCGATTGCAGGGGTTTCTGTAACACTTTGTCAGAGGCTGAGGTCACCAGGGCTGGTCCTCATGAGGAGGCAGGAGAGATGAGACAAAAACGCCTGTACAGTTTATGAAAGGCGGACAGATCGGGAGTGGGCAGCTGAGTCCAAGTGCAGGGGAGACAGGGAGAGGAGCAAAGGCTGAGTCTGAGAGTCCAGCCTCAGCTCCTGGGAGCAAGAGCCCAGATAGAGGTGTGGAGGGGAAGATGTATTTTGGAGAAAGATGATGAGCTTGGTTTGAGAAGGGAAAAGGACAGGAAGCAGTTTGTAACATGTTCCGAGAGCCCACTCTGGGCTCGTTCTGTGCTGGCTGGTCTGCAGTGGGGGGACAGTCTGGTAAAGATGCAGCCAGCGAGCCCGAGTCAGGGGGCCGGCTCACCAAGAGGTCTGCTGGGGGCAGAAGCGGAGATGGAGGGGTGCGCTGGTAGAAAGGGGGAGGACGTACAGGAGGAGGGGGATGGAGGGGCCGAGGGCTGAGGACTGGACCTTGGGTCCCTTGGCATGACAGGGCAGGAGGAAGGCATAAAGTCCAAGAGGAAACAAGGAAGGGGTGGCAGGCTCAAAACAGGGAGCAGCCCAGAATAGTGACATGCTGTGCAGAGCAGAGCAGAGCAGAGGGAATTTCAGAAAGGGCCTGGCAGAGCTGAATGCTGCGGAGAGGGTCTAGAAGTCAGACTGGGAAGACCTGTCAGATTTGGGAGTTTGTGGGTCCTGGGAAAAATTGTCCACTTGGCAAGGACAAAGATAAAAGTAGAACTCTCCCATCCACATTTTGGTGTATTCCACACAGGATGGTTTCCTGACTTGCGTACATATACATGCTCTTTCTTTTTACAAAGTTAGAATTGTATTTTCCACATTGACTGTAACCTGCCCTTATTACACTGAATGTAGTGTGATTACCGCAGCGTCTGGATGGGTCTGGACTAGGGCCAGCTTCAGGGGTACTGGAGGGCTGCACCTGCTGAGGCTGCAAAGCAGGGGGAGAAACCACCATCCCCCGCTGGCTGGGCCACTGCCCGCCTGAGGTGTGGCTTCCCTAGCCCCTTCCTGCCACAGCACTTTCTCCTCACCCTTTGTCCAGTCTTAGAAGTTGAACGCTCCTGGAGAGGATGCTGTATTACACCAGCATTCACAAAGGCTCCGCCAGTCATGAAAAGAGGAGAGCAGAGGATGAGAAAATGTGTCCAGTTGTCAGCGTTCCCTCCTGTGGCCGCTCCAGACTTTCCCCATGTCCACCCGTACTCTGATCCCATTCTCCTCCACTTTCCTCTGGCTGGAAGGACAAGTATTTTGACAAAATATCAAACCTAGGAAGCCCCAGTGTCAGGTACCTTCCCCCAGAGTATTCAGTACAATGGAAAAGAATGTGTGCAATAAATCCACACGCATCCCTGCAGGGTGGCCCATGTCCTGTTCAATTTACAGATGTGAAAACTGGGCTTGTAAGAGTTAAGTATAACTGGTAACTAGGCGTGGCCTAATTACTAGATTAATATAATATGTAACATATATTCTAATATGCAACATGTACATTATTAAAATATATACCACAAATTCATATATAAGACATGTACTGGGGCCCTCCCTGGTGGCGCAGTGGTTAAGAATCTGCCTGCCAATGCAGGGGACACGGGTTCAAGCCCTGGTCCAGTAAGATCTCACATGCCGTGGAGCAACTAAGCGTGTGCACCACAACTACTGAGCCTGCGTGCTGCAACTACTGAAGCCTGCATGCCTAGAGCCCGTGCTCCACAGCAAAGAGAAGCCACCGCAGTGAGAAGTCTGTGCACCTCAACGAGGGGTAGCCCCCAAGCACAGCAACGAAGACCCAACGCAGCCAATAAATAAATAAATAAATAAATAAATAAATAAATAAATAAATAAATTTTAAAAATAAATAAAAATAATCCTTAAAAAAAAAAAAAAAAGGCACATACTGAATGGAAACCCTGGGAGTCAAACTAAGTCTAAGAGCCACACCCATTGGTTCACATTAGGACAATGATGGCTCCTAAGAGGGTTTCACAGAGGTTGGAAGCCAAGGTCCACAAGCCAGATATGGCTAGAAAATGTGTTGTGTTTGGTTCTCCTGCTATTTTAAAATAGGATAATTAACATGAGAATCAGAATTTCAGTTTCTTGGGAAAAGGTGGGTCTGGGCTTCCATCACCAGGAGCCAACAATTGGCAGGGAGTTGTGCAGTGGCTTCCCCTTCAGACAGCTGTGTGCTCTCCAGTTCGCCCCGGTCCCACCGCTCCCTCTGGCCTCCCTGCATCAGGGACCGAGCTCAGCTGTCATTCAAAATTGTGACTGAGCTGGAATGTTCTCACCCTGGCTCTTGTCACTTGTTTTAATGCCTGTCTGGGTCCACAGGCCTGTGTCAGTCTTGGTATAATGCAGTGTCCTTGCCAGGATCATTCACTTGAAAAAAAAAATTTATTGAGGAATAATTGACAAATATAATTGTACATATTTAAAATGTATAACATGATGATTTGATATATATATACGTTATAGAATGACTACCAAGATCAATATAATCAACAAAGGGAAAATCCTTAAACTGAGTGGTAAGTCATGACAAAGTACTAATGTTTGGGCAGCAGAGAATCACCAAGAAAAGTATTTTTATCTGGGGTCACCCCAGTGTCCATAAAATCAAACCCATATAAATAAGGGCCTATTCTGCATAGTCTCAAATTTAAGCTGGAAATTAGTCACATTTGATGTGAAAAGTAAGTAGTTTTGTGTTTTCCTTAAGTCATTTAATTTAATCATACAAGTAGAGTGGCCTCAAAATGTAACGCATCCCTAAGCTGAACGCAAAAGATGATCTTTGGATAGTAATAACTTCTCCCTCTCCTGCTTATGAGATTTAACACCATCCAAAAAGCTGTAACAGTTTTGGGAGAGGCCGTTATTTTGCAAAATGTGCTTTTTTTTCTCGGCCTATGTGTAGGCCCATTTAGGGAACAGCCGTGTTTGCACAGTAAGGTTTTTGGTGGAAAGTTGTTTTTGCAAGAGACACTCATTTAGTGTTTTCACATTACTGCATCCCTGTTGGCAGCAGGATGAAATGCCGTTAGAAGGTGAAAGTTACCATCTGCAGCTCAGACGCTGGGAGCCTCAATGTTGAAAAGAAGTGGACAAATCCTAAAAAGGACCAGGACCAACACTACATAGTTCAAGTCACGTGTTTTGGTACAGCCATGGGTTTTTTTCTGTAGGATCCAAGAGGGTTCTGCTGAGGTTATTTTCTTACTTCCCTAGTGGATCAAGGGGAGATCCACGGACTATCAGTACTTTTCCTGTGCATGATTCTCCTCTAATTGTTCACTTATATGGATCAATTAACTAATTTTTTATTGAGGTATAGTTGATTTACAATGTTGTGTTCGTTTTTGGTGTACAGTATATATACTGTTTTTCGTATTCCCTCCCATTATGGTTTATTATAAGATATTGAATATAGTTCCCTGTGCTATTCAGTGGGTCCTTGTTATTTATCTATTTTACTTATAGTAGTGTGTATATGTCAATCCCAAACTCCTAATTTATCAATATCCCCCTTTACCCTTTGGTTACCATCAGTTTGTCTTCTATGTGAGTCTGTTTCTGTTTTGTAAATAAGTTCATTTGTATCATATTTTAGATTCCACATATACGTGATAATCATATGGTATTTGTCTTTGTCTGGCTTACTTCACTTCGTATGATAATCTCTAGGTCCATCCATGTTGCTGCAAATGGCATTATTTCATTCTTTTTTATGGCTGAGTAGTGTTCCGCTATATAAATGTATCCCATCTTCTTTATGCATTCATCAGTCGATGGACACTTAGGTTGCTTCCATGTCTTGGCTACTGGCTACTGTGAATTGTTCTGCTATGAACACAGGGGTGCATGTATGTACCGTCAATTAACTAATTTAAAGACATTCTTTAAACACTCGTGGGCCAGGGGCCTAATCTACACTTTCGTCTGGGCGTAGAGTGTGGGACCCAGTGGTAGGGGGTCGGGGTGGGACTGGGATTGGGGGTTAGGGAGAGAGAAAGAAAATGAGTCAGGCCAAATGGCTGAAAGGATCATGCAAACTCAGGAAGAGGCCGGAGGTGGGCTGCAGCCTGTGGACAGCTCAGTGCCACTCACCCTAACCTTGAGCTGGGTTCTGGGGTGCAGACTCGCCCTGCTGCTTCCTCCTTTCTCGCCGTACCCCTCTCCCCTGTCTCCCTCACTCCAGCTCCTTTGGATGCAGTGGAAATGCTCAGAATATTGAGTTCCAGTCTTAGTCGGCCCTTAGCTGGTGATATGACCTTGGCCAAGATGTTTTGCTGCTCTGGCTGGTGGTTTCTTTTTATGTACAAGTAAGCACTTGACCAGAGGGGATAGGGTCCCTCCTAGCTCCAAGAGTCCCCAATTCTGGGCTTATGATATTGGCAGATTTTTCAGCTCACCTACATAACTGTTTGCCCTGAAACAAGTGATGTTGAACTTAGGCTGTGTCACTCTCTAAAACGAGCCAGTCCACAAATAAAATGAATGTTTGAAAGCTTTCTACGATGGTGTTTAGTTTCTGCAAAATTCCTAGGACTCCTTTAATACCTTTGCAATGGTTGGGGGAGGGCAGCAACATGATCAAGGGCACAGACACCTGCAGGTTGCCCGGGCTGACTCCTAGCTCAGCTACTTCCTCGTTTTGTGAATTTAGGCAACTTGTTTAATGTTTCTTGCCTCAGTTTCCTCCTGTGTAAAGAGGTAAAATGAGAGTCCCAACCTTTTAGGGTCATTGTGAGGATTAAATTAATTAATATGTGTAAATCTCTTCGTGGGATGCCTGGCAGAGTGTGAATGTTCTGGGAATGCTAGCTATATTTACTATAATTTCTTTCTTATTCGCAATTAGAGAAAAATAGCAGAGGCCTAGGGGATGGTTCAGAACACTAAGCTGGTATTAGTATTAGTAGGTATCCCCAAAAGGGGATGCTGAGTAGGAGGTGGCCAGTGATGGGGGCGATCCTGATTTATCATTTAGATCTCCTTTTTCTGGCTTTTCAAATATTTCTGATGTTAGACACAAAACCAGGATGACTTCACGCCACCCTGCAAAGCACAGCCCAAGCTGTCTTCACTGCCTGGCCACCCACTCATCCTTGGCAAATGGCCATGGAGCCTTTCCTGATGCTGCTCCTCTGAAATGTCCCTTGTGAAGGCGGCCAGTGACCTAGCTGGTAAACCCAATGGTTTCTACTCACCCCTCATCCCTCTCCATCTTGCTGGAGTCACCTGATCTTTCTCTTAAATTCTAACGTCCATGTCTCGTTCCTGCCAAAGAGCACCACCTCTGTGTCTCTTAACAACTCCAATTCATCAGTAGGGTCAAAGTTGAAGTCATTTTCCTCCTAAACATCTCCTTCCCTGTGATCTCTGCTTTGGTTTGGAAACCTGCCATCAGCCCCATCACTGGCCTCAAAATCTCCATGCCTCGGGACTTCCCTGGCGTTCCAGTGGTTAGGACTCTGTGCTTCCACGGCAGGGGGCACGGGTTCGATCCCCGGTCAGGGAACTAAGATCCTGCATGCCACACGGCGTGGCCAAACAAAACAAAAAAAAAACAAAACTCAATGCCTCTTTTGCCCTCCTTCTCTCACCTGTCCCTGCAGCAACCCTAAATTGGGACTGATTAGCTCTCACTTGGAGGACCCACCCTCCCTCCCCTACCACCCACTGTACTGGCTGCCACCAGGAGGATCTCCTGACCCTTAGCTCTGAACGCCCATTCTCAAAAACATCCGATGACCTCACATTATCTATTGAATAAAGTCCAAACTCCTTATGCTAGCGCCAAATCCACCGGCACCCGCTGCCCCTACAGAAAAAAAAAAAAACTGACCCCAAACCCCAATCTTTCTGTGCAACCTCATTTCTTGCTATACTCCCTCACCCCACACAGACTGAAGAGCCGAGTTCAATTGTCTGTGCCACATGGTGTTTGGTGCCAGAACACGGTAAGCCCTCAGCAAATATTTGTCAAACAGGAAAGAAATACGATACGTTGTCAAATAGGAACTATGGCAAATGCTAAAATTCATGAGAAAGAAGCTTCCTAAATATTTGTTCTTCTCTGCAGAGGCCAAGATGATGACTTTTCCCCTAGTGCTTGGAAGATGAAGAAATTGGGACGTACTTTCACTGCAAGGTTGAAGCTTTCACTTGAAAGGAGAAATTATTTCAGGTGGCTGGGCAGAAGGTACTTTCACAATTACAATAACATTTGACAGACACTAAAATGTAATGTCCCTTTATAGGAAGGCAATGAAACGATGAATTATAAGGACCATTAGACGATTGGAAGGATTTTTTTTCCCCCTCTTTATCAGATTTTTCTAATAAAGACTCAATTCTCATTTGAGGCAAGTTCTTTTGGGCACTTTCCCAATACAATTCCAATTTATTTTTCCATTAGCGGGGAGCAGTTCTTAGATTTTTTTCATTATAAGCCCACAGTGCCACATCCTGCTAGAAGTGTCAGGGTCCCACTCCCCAATACTTCTGAATATCACCCTCCTTGCCTCTCTGTTGTTGCTGAATGGCAACATAAATGTGGCCAGTGAGATAGGATTCAGGTTGGAAAATTAGAAAACTGATAAAAAAAAAATATCCCACAGGGAGTTCTAATAAATGCTGAAATGCAAGAGGATTTATCTGTGTGATCTCATGTTCTGGGTTTGGGGAAAATGAATGGAATGGAGAAATTATGATCATCATTATTAGAAATAGGTCATTTTTGTCCTAAGATGGTTTTAGGATGTGTATACCCGTAAGTCACACATTGATGGAAAGTTTACCTTTCTGGGTCTCCAGCCACCTTGATGAGGTTTGGCTTCTTGGTCTCTCTACCCCTTCAATCCATGCTCAATTGTATTAAATTCAAGTTTTAAACTGAAAATAAGTATAACTACCGACTTTTTTTCAACTAATGAGTGACAGGAGTGTGGAATTATGGAGTGCATAATAAATGCCGTGGATGGTCTAAAAAGCCTAAAACATTTCAGAATGTTTTAGGTTTCGCATTTGAACGTGCATATGTCATCTTGTAAGAGCTCAGGGTCCTTCACGAAAACAATCAAGTCCTGGGGACTTCCCTGGTGGTCCAGCGGTTAAGACTCTGCACTTCCACTGCAGGGGGCACGGGTTCCATCCCTGGTTGGGGAACTAAGATCCCACGTGTCGCAGGGCGTGGCCCAAAAAATTAAAAAACAACAGCAATAACAATCAAGTCCTATTTATGAAGATCTGGCTGCCTCCCCCAAATTCCTGACCCCCTCCTCTACCCTTTGTGCAGAGTCATGTGACGGGAAGTTTTGAGAAGAAAAGGAACACAAACCCACAGCCTCCTGACAAGTTCAAGTACTTCTGTCCCTGTCCTGCCGGTAGCAGGCACTCCCGTCCTCCCACAGCAGCTGGGCCCCAAAGGCAGCTCCAGCCACTGCCTCACTCAACTGCTCCGTCTCTGCTCCTCCCCGACCTGCTGCTCTTACCCTTTTGTGGACTCACTTCTCTTTACTTTCTATCTTTTGGCTTCTTCTACCTTTTTGCTCAGGGCTTCTGCCTACTCCATCCCCTGTCTTTCTGCTTCTGTCCTGACACTGAAGGAGACTGTATCTCTTTGTTTCAAAGATGAGATCTGATGAGTTCCCTTGGTCTCAGTCCTGTTTAAATCACCCCCACAGGGCAGGTCCAAGTGTCAGGGCCCTATATCCTGGAATAGTCTGTAAAACAGCTAGGACATCTCACTGTTGTGAATAAGAACTTTTGATTTTCTATCTATCTGTCTACCTATGTATCACTTGATTAATAATAGGAAAATGATTACTCAGTACATTTAGCTGGTTTGGTGTGTGGAAGCTTTTTAGATTACCTGGAGTCTTTAGGAGAAAAACCAACAAGAACAGGAAGTTCTCAGTGATGAAAGGAGGGGTCAGCTATTCAGCTGGTGAAAGAAGTCTACATCTAGGGAAAGGAAGATGGCTCAAGGCTGTGAACCAGGCCTAGGGGTCCCCCCAAAAGGAACAGGAAGCCAGCTGGCACAAGACCTGAGTTCCTCTAGAAGGAGGCCTCTGTGTTTGTACTCAACCGTGTTCAGCTCTTTTAAAATTGTTCTCTTGCCTCCTAGCCTGGGAAGGGCTTGCTGACTTCTCCCTTACCTCTGGGATAAGACATGCCTTCCCATGCCGAACCAGAGGCAGGTCACTCTTACAATGTGTCCCCTCAATAAGCACTTTTAAGTTCACAAAGCATATTGCTGTCCAAAAACGTTTTAGAGAATTTTGACAAAATTAATTTTACAAAGCATTCTGTGGAGATTGTCTTGGAAGGTTTTATTGACAATTCCGTGCACCAAGATTTTCTGTTCAGAGGACGGACTTGATTTCTTGTACCATTTCTACCTTCCCAAACGCTTTCCATAGAAGCTGACTTGAGCAAGGCTATTGAATGGACCGTTCAGAATTCTGGAAGACTCTTTTCCCTGAAGAGACACCTTAGCTCTCACTCCTGTTCGTTTCTGAAGCGATAGGGCATTTTCAGTTGTATCTGAGACACTAATATTAGAACGTCCATTGACCGAAGAGAACTGCCTGCCCTCTACCCTCCTTCATCTTATCTTAAGCTTTGTGCTTTTGATCCTAGGCCAATGTGAAATGTAAAGTAGGAAGCAAAACCAAAGCAATGAGCAAATATTTACTAAAAGCCTCTAGTGGAGGTATGTAGACGGGGCATACAGTAGCAGCCCTGCAAATATTTGTTGGATGATCATAAGACACATTGTTTTTTCACTCAGGTAAAAATATCACAGCAACTTTCTAGCTGCGGTCAATGACATGAGGGCACCTCTAGCCTTGAGGATTTTTGTTACAATGTTGCTTTTTTTAAAAAAAATTTTTATTTTATTTATTTATTTTTGGCTGTGTTGGGTCTTCGTTTCTGTGCGAGGGCTTTCTCTAGTTGCAGTGAGTGGGGGCCACTTTTCATCGCGGTGCGCGGGCCTCTCACTATCGTGGGCTCTCTTGTTGCGGAGCACAAGCTCCAGACGCGCAGGCTCAGTAGTTGTGGCACCCGGGCCTAGTTGCTCCGCGGCATGTGGGATCTTCCCAGACCAGGGCTCGAACCCGTGTCCCCTGCATTGGCAGGCAGACTCTCAACCACTGCGCCACCAGGGAAGCCCCAATGTTGCTTTTTTATCCAGCAATCTTCAGTGTCTTCCTCTTACCAAAGCCTGAGACCGTGCACAATTTTCATAACCTGCCTTGTTTCCCATGATGCCTCTGTTTACTCCCCCTGCCCAGGTGCCATGAACGCTGGTGCCCTGCGCTCTTTGTGTGTGCTCCTCCCTCTCTTGTAATGCTTATTTCCTTCCCCCCTACATCTGCCCAAATCCTACACCCGTTCTTCAAGGCTCAGAGAAAGTGTGTCCTCTTCCACAAAGTCCTCCTTCATTCTGTCAAAGAATGCTGGCAGTGGCTCCCATGTGCCTGCCATACAGTGATGAATAAGATGGTCCCTGACCTCCAACAGTGTAACAGCTGAATGAATGAGGCAGATAAGTCAGCAGACGATTATATCGGTGCTGCCCAGCTTTTCTTTTCACTAAATAAAACACAGAGAAA
Organism: Balaenoptera physalus; assembly: GCF_965194825.1. Lineage (NCBI taxonomy): Eukaryota > Metazoa > Chordata > Mammalia > Artiodactyla > Balaenopteridae > Balaenoptera > Balaenoptera physalus. The sequence goes on from NC_138894.1 coordinate 10,251,185, forward strand.
ACAACATTCATCATGGGCCCCCAGCCTGCTTGTAGCTGGAAGATTCCAGCTGCCCCAGATCTGACCCAACCACTCCAAAGACTGAGAGGCACTGAAGCTTGCCCTTCCTCTAACTAACACCAGCTTGGAAACTCAGGGCGATGCTACAGTGTGATAAATCCACTGGTAGGAGTAGGAACAGAGTACAGTACGTCCCTCTCCCAGTCTTGGGGGAAAGGGAAGGCTTCCTGGGAGGTGGCATCAAGCTGAATCTTGAAGAATGTTAGCTAGCCAAAGAGGACGGTGGGGTGGGGCTGGGGAGTGAGTTGCCAGAGGCAACAGGATGTGCCACTTGGTGGCTGGCAGGGAACGGTTCAGGATGGCATGGCTTGGCTTGAGGGGCAGAGGCTAGAATGTGGCTCTAGCGGCAAGCAGGCATGAGATGAGGAGGGTCTTGGGTGTTCCTCCAACCAGACTGTGAACTCCTTGAGGGTTAAGACCACATTTTCAATTCTGTGTCTTCTAAACTGCTGATCACCTAAGGGCTCCATACAGCATCAGTGTTTGATAGAAAATTCTCTCTTTACTAGTGACAGCATCGTGATGGCTGCCACGAGACATGTGAACAAGTCTCTCTTAAGAGTGATGTGAATGAGAAAGGTGTTTTCTATAGTTTGTGTTAGTCCCACTGGAGCAGAGAGATCTGACAGGCTCCATTCCCTCTTGTTTCCAGGACAAGCTCTCGTTTCTCTTTAAAGAATGCCTAAAGTGGTTTTTTATTCTGACACTGATTTGGTTACTTATGCATTGTCTTGAGCCTCCCATGCTGTTGCCTTTCTGTCCTCTGCTGTGTGATGCCGGAGCTGAGAGTAAGCTGGCTGCAGTTGCTGGGCTTCCTGGAACTGGCTTTCTGTTAATATCTGCCCATAGGAGGCAATGGTTGGAGATTAGAAGGCAGAGGAAGGAGAGAAGCTTCCTGCTTCTGGAAGTTGTTGGCAACAGTTGCAAAAACAGGGGGGGTGGGGTGATTCCTGTCTCCAGCTGCCCAGGCTAAGGCAGCATCTTTTCAGGGTTCCAGACCAATAGCAACAGTTCTCCAATAGTGCATCAGCAGATGTAAGTAAGCTCCAGGTGTCCACCCAGGGGCACTAGCAGTCTCTGATGCTTGGGTATCCATCCTGCATCCTGTTTGTTCTTCATGCCCCTTCTTTCTTCATTCAGCCCTTCCAACACCTTTGCAAGCAATCTCCTGTATAATATGCCCTCCATCCAAAATACCTAGGATAGTTTCCTTCCTTCCCTTCCCTTCCCTCCCTCCCCTTTTTCTTTCCTCTCTCCCCCCTTTTTTCTCCCTTTCTTCCTTTCTTCCTCCCTTCCTTCCTTCCTTCCTCTCTCTCTTTCTTTCTTTCTTTCTTTTCCTTCCTTCCTTCCTTCCTCCTGGTCCATGGCTGATACAGACACATACTTGTAGAGTTGTGTTCAGTTGCTATAAAAGAGGGTACAGAAACACTAGGTCTATGAAAAAGATGACAGAGATTATGTTGTCCTGATACCCAGAAGTCCAATGGCCTGATATTTGGCAATCATGGTCCCGGGTATATTATTTGAGTAAAGGTTTTTATCCTGTTTGAAATGTATTGATGGAGTAGCATAGTTGAGCTGCTCAAATTGGTTTCATGCATGGATGGATTTCAGATGCAGGGCTGTTGATCCAGCATCTTTTCCAAGTACCAAATTCACAGAGGAAGAAAAAGAAAAGAACAAAGTGGCCAAGGCTCTGCAATTCTCCAGCACAAAATTCTCTTCCATCATGCCTTCGGAGTGTACGTCAAATAGAATAAAACCAGTGAGTCAGCTTTAATGGTGTGGCTAAGTCACTTAGTAGTGAAGAGTGATCCCTCCAAGCCTCCTAAACTTCCTGCCACGTGGCATTGCCGAGGGCGCCTGTTCCCAGTAAGATGGTTGGATTCTCTTTTGTTTTGGGGTTTTCTTGAAAAATTTTTGCAGTGTCTTATATACATATATAAACACCACTGGCCACAACACTTCAGTATGGTAAGGGCTTATAATTCCATTATCATGTAGCCACACAGCCTGGCTTTTGTCTGAATAACCTGATAGGTACACCTACCCCGACAGTGTGAATGTGAACGAATAAGAAAGGCATCTTTCAGGGGTTCTTTCACAAAGAGATGAGTGAAGGTGTGGGGAGAAAGTGTAAAAATGAAAAATTAAAATAATTTAGCTCTCTGCTATCCTTCATCTGGATAAACCTTAATGTCCACCTAGAGCTGAATATTAAATGTGGTGGTTGGTTCTATTTGAATTCTCCCATTAATTTCTTGGACCTCATGTGCCCTGTCTGATTACACAACAGAAATACTGTGTACCTGTGTCTGAAACACTCTGTGGTTAACAAAGTGTTAATAGGCTCTTACTGCCCACCCTGGCCCTAGTTCCCCTCTAACTTCTAGACTAAAGGGATAGAACACACCATTTATCAAGTAAAATGGGAGGGCTCCTACCACCTCTACATGAGCCATTAAAAAAAAACAAACAGGAATGTGATGTGATATGATTCCTCGTGAAGCCTTTACAATTGAAAAAAAGATCCCATTTGAGCCAGTAGCCAAGAAACCAGAGTCACGACATTTAACAACACTCATAAATGATGCAAGTTTGATTGTTCGTGCATGGAGGGGACGGGAGCAGAAAAGAACTAAAGATCATGTGTTTGATTTCTTAGAAGTTGATGGCTGCAGGCACGGTCCCCACCAACAAGTACTCCCCATCAAAGTGATAAAAGGAGAAGATTAGCTTCCTGTGTGTACTCTGTTTTTAGGTCAGATGTCACCTCCAGGAAGCCTTCTCCGCCTTGAGAATCTGATTGACGGTCCCATCCTATCTTCTGTCCTGGTAGCTTGAGTTTATGGTGCTGTCTGTGGTCTACTTCCTTACCCACCTCTCCCACTAGTCGGTGAGCACCTCTGGGTAGGCACCAGCTGCCTCTGCACATCTTAGGCACTCCAGAAACATCTGTGGAAAGAACAGCCACCACATCACAGTTTTGTTGGAGACGGAACATAGAATGGTGAAGTTACAGGCAGAACTTCTAGCCTAAGTCCCTCCCCAGTTTCCACTGACTGTGTGAACTTAAAGGCCAGGATAAGGCGAAAAGAGAAGGTGCAGAATAACGGAGCTAGAGAATCATCGCGGAAAAGATAAAAAAGAGAAAAAGAACTAGACTGGACTCAGTGGGGTTAGGAACCCCTTTAATTGTTTATTAAACAAGTTCCACAGACATGGTCGGCAAATCCAGGATCGTGTGCTCTGCAAAGTGAGGGTGAATGATCAATCCATTCTAACCCATACCTTGGCATATATCGCATGCCGTTCTGACTTCTTAGGACAACGAACTGAAATCCAGGCTTTCCAGAGCTAAAACGTGATTGGTTTGTGACAAGTTTAACTGTATCACCAGATTTCTTCCGAAACCTGGCCTTCTGCTGCCAGATGGAGTAGCAACAAACAATCAAGAAGGCCCCCTAAGGAAGGCAGTTCTGTTTTTCCTGCTTTTTGTCTCCTGCTGTGGGTTCACCACTAACGCTCTTCCAGGGGGAATTCTGTCATCTATCCTGAATAAGCCCATTGAGTCTGTACTTGAAGTTTGTCCTTTGCAGCTTTCCTTTCTCTCTGACATATGCCTCTGCTTATAGAATGTTTGTGAATGCTTTCATTTCCTTCCCTCACTGAGAGAGAAAAAATGAAGAAAGTGGAAAGAAACGTGTCTTTTTAATATTCATCCACCCAACAACATGTTGTCAATTGCTGAAGGTGTAAGCAGAGAGGTACAGGAATGGTGGAGGGGCTCTGGAGTCAAACTGACCTGGGTTTGAATTGTGGTTCCATCATTTACTAGTGCCTACATTACCATTTGTATCAGTTTGTGTGGTATTACTGTTTGTACTATTAACCTCTCAGGGCCTCCAGTTTCTTCCTCTGTAGAATGCAAATAGGAGCTACCTGGGCTATTTGGTTTTTTGTCCAGTCTTGTGGACCGGGCTTTGTCAAATGGTAGCGCTTTCTTCATCTGCAAGGAAATTGCTTGCCTGTCATTGAGCATTGTAGAACAAGGCCTAGGGCTTTCCATTCCCAAGAGATATTTCAGGCAAGGTGTATCAAACAATGTATCAAAGGTTTTATCCGAGAGTGGTTTCAGCCTTTATTACTTACATCTGGTCATGAAATTGTTGCCAGTTTGCTACTAGGAAATGTCTTTGTCATAGATTACAGGAAATGTGGCCCTCAGGCAGGTTACTAACCCAAGTCACAGTACGTACAAGATACTAAGAAAAACTGGGGCAGACCACTCGGGCTTTCTATAGATGATTATCTATTTGGTTCCGACGTTAACCTCCAACTTTATGAAATGGTGATAGATTAGGACATGTGGCTTAGGAGAAAGGGGCAGGACAGCGTGGTGTAGTGGAAAAAATCAGAGGCTTTAGCACCCAAACGATCTGTATTTAACTCCTAGTTTATATTATCTTCTTCCCAGTCGCTTAAGCTAGTCCTTCTCCCTAAGTCCTGGTCTCCTCGTGGGTAAACTGGGGATAACGATGCCTATCGCTGGGGATGTCGCGAGAGCCAGATATCGGTGAGGTGCCTGGACGCGCGGGGCCTTGGAAGCTCTTGCTGGATTAGGTCGGGAGCCGCCCCGGGACCTGTCACCGGGAATGCCTCCCTGGCAGGATGGCGGGGACGGGACCCCAGCTGGGGGTAGGGGCTGGGGCCGGGGCACCCCGGGTGGTCGGGTCGCGCCCCAGGCGGAGGCTGGGGGCTCCCCGGGGCCTTTTGTTGGCAGCCTGAGCTGCCTCCGCGCACACGCCCGGGAGGATTAAAGCCAGATGTGGCGGCCGGGCGACGCCGAGCGCTCAGAGGCCGGGACCGGAGACCCAGACGCCGCTCCAGACCCGGCGGTGACGGTAAATGAAGCGGGGGAGATCTCACGAGAATGATACAGGCTGCGAGACGGCGCCCCTAAATGACAGCCGGGCGGGCCTCTGGCGGGCGGCTCGGCCGCGCGGGGGCGCCCGGTGGACGGCGCGCAGCACCGGCGGCCAATGGCTGGCGGGATCGCGGGCGGGGCCGGGCTCGGGGGCCGCAGCGCTCCAGCGGCGGGGTGGAGCCGCGCGGGGAGGCGGGGCGCCCGGCAGCAGCGGCGGCGGCCACAGCAGCCTCCGCGGCGGCCGCGGCAGGACTGGCAGCGCCGGCGGCGGGTGAGGGGCTCGCGTCGGCGGCGGCGGCGACGGCGGCGCGCGGGCAGTTTCGAGGTGGTGTGCAGGGCGGCTGCGCGGAGGGCGCGGGTTTGAGGGGCGGCCCCGGGTCGCGGGAGATCCACCTGCTGGTAACGGAGCAGCCTGCGCCGCGGCCCGGCCGGGAGCTCGTGCGTCTCCGGTTGCTGCGGGGCCGGCTCGGGGCGCGGGCGGGCCGGGCCTCGGGGCGGGGCGCGGGCCGGGCCGCCCTGGGTTCGCCGTCAGCCCCGCTCCGCCGCCGCCGCAGCCCCGGGGTGCTGCGCGCTCTCGGGGTGGCCGGCCGGGCGCCTGGTGCGTTCTCGGCTCTCCTAGGCGCGGCGGGGCTTGTCGACTTTGGGGCAAAGTGAAGGAAAGTGGGGGTTTGGGGATGCAGAGGGGGAGAGAGAGTTGCCCGCAGGACCTGCTGCCCCAGGGCGCACGCCTGTCCCGGAGTCGGCGGCGTCCTGGGGCCTCGGGGCAGGTGCGGCGGGGGCGAGACGGCCCGGGCGCAGGGGCTGGGGCTGCTGCCGGGTCGGCGAGGCGTGCACAGTCCTGGCGAATTTTCCTACAAAGTCAAGACCCGCCGGTCCTCTGTGCAAGCGTACCCCCATCCCCAGGCCTCAGTTCCCTCTTAACGAGGAAGCTGCAAGTGGGACCCTCGGGTTGGGGCCAGGTGATTCCACTGAGTGTACCCTGTGACAGCGCGAAGGCGTGTTTTATCAGCTGGCAGTCAGACCACTCGCGCGCCCGCTTTTTATTTCTCGCAGCGTGTGTTTCTCTGGAGCCCGTTCATTGCTTACAATCCGAATTGCGAAATATAGGCAGGCGCAGTGCATGTTTTCAGTGCTTTCCATATATTTTGCTGTTGTGCTTTTGCTGTCGGACGACTTCTGATAAAATAGAATGACAACGTCGTTCGTTCGAATTTAGAACCTAAATTTAGACGTGAATAATATGCGTTTAGTGGTTTATGTTTCTTTTTCTGAATGTTTAAAAAAAAAGTTCCATTAACAGGTTATCCTAACAAAGGTTTCTTTAGCCCACACGTGTAAATCTGAAAACGCACAGGATGATGAAATTATGTAAGCTGTATTGACGAAAAATAGAAATCCTTTTATAAACGTACAACCAATGAATTTTAACATAATTGCGGTGTATAAAGTTGTAGGGCTTACATCACGGATTTCATGATGGTGCCTTTCCTTTAGGTATCTCTGTCCTGTCTGTGGGATGGTAATTAAGCCATATGTTAAGTGTTTTCAGCCATAGAACATACTGACTATTTCAGAGAACACTTTAAAATCCAACAAAGGTTATGTATCTAATAATAACATAAAGGACTGCATCCCTTAAAGGACTGTTAATAAAACAGATTTTTCAGTGTGAGATCTAGAGTTGAAAGTTCCATACAGCTTTGTCAGGATGGAGAAGATGACCAGTAACTTTAGCCACTGCCTTTTTTGTTGTTAAGAATTCAGATGTGTTAAGTGATAGTCCCAGAGAGCGTCAAGGTGTTAGATTGAAATTTTTACAAATGTGGACACTGATGAAAAATATGGGTTACTTCTTCTCTTGCTTTAGGTAGTCAGTCAATCCAAAGGGCTCTTGGCTGTCCAGCCTCACCCTCCTGTTTTAAGAGCATGGGGATCATTGGTTTTACTCTTGTTCTGTGCAGTTAAACTTCATTAGTGTGGAAACCCTAATTAAAAATGTATGATGACATTCTTCCCGAGTGAAATGCTCTTGTATTTCTCTTGCAGAATTTCAGGTCTTATTTGTTGGCAGAGTTCATTATAAGTATTTTCTTCAAACCAGAGATTAATTACTTCCTGGATCCAATATTTAATATTCCTTATGTTTTTCCCGTTACCAATACTATATCTATAGTCTACTTTGATTATAGCGTTCATTCACTTTTACTTGTCTCTCTACCCATTTATACTGAATTTTATGGGATTTATTTGTATTTAATAAAACTGTGTTTCAAAATATCCTTTATTTTCTGATTCTCTGCTTCTCTACTTCCCCATGATTATTGACTGAATGTCTACTCTAATCACCTGTATACTTTTAGTTCTTTTACCAGGACAGAATCCTTCTTGAAGTAAGGTAGGGCTAAGGATATAGCAACAGAAAGTTAGATGAATTTTTATATGATGCCACAACAGGATTAAAATTCCAAGTTACATAATTCACTGAGTTATCCCTTCTCTTTTTATAATCAGAATTCATTATCGAGTACTTATTGGTATAAGACAATATATTAGGCACTTTATGGAAATGAGTTGAAATTCTGGGATTTCACCGTGAAGACTGTTGACATGGATATGTTAGAAGGTGAATAACTTTGGTTTTAGAAAATTATCATAACTTGAACGTGAGAATATCTTTGGAGTTCTTTGTTTGTGGAGAGTAAGGGGAGGGGAGTTCAGTACTTCTAGAATATTATACCACAGAACTGCTGCCCAAGGAGGATTAACAGGCCGCCTGGGTGTGAGTGGGGCAGGGGGAGGGCCTAGCCCAGGGTACAGGAAGTGAGAAATTCGTTTCAAGTTTTAAGTTGAAACTTTGAAATTTCCTGTGAATTTTGCAGTTTATTCCATAATAGATCCATACTGGTTGTAGAGTATAATTTTGTTTTTTAATTCACACGTAATCTGTTGGGTAAAGGTAACACCCGCGGATGATTCTCTAGTGTAACCTGAGACTTGGAATATCCCTGGTGCTTCTGGGGGCCCCAGTGCAGGTGGCCTAGTTTGAGAGGCAAAGGGTGGGAGATGAGGACTTGGACTTTGGAGTCATGCAAATTAGGGTTCTGTCCCTGGGTTCATTTTTTTGTGCGTAAAATAGGGTCAGCAATGCCTGCCTCACGGGAGTTTGTGAAGATTTAGAACGTGTGAGGGACACATGGGAAACCCTCAATGAGTTGTAGTGTCTATCATTCTTACTGTTAATCCTGTGCCCTAGTGATATCTTTTTTCACTAGTGGAGGTTTCTAGCAACATCACTTTTACAAACCAGCTGAGATGGTAGTTTCTGAATTGCCTACAAATGGCCGCTTTAATCAGCCGCCCTCTTTGCCATAGGGAATTGTCCCTTGGGCTTCCCAGGCCTTTTTGGAGGTGCATTAACTCACCCCACTGGAGTGTCACTTAGTGGATTGCCAAGTGCATCTCGTGGTCCCCCTGTGGCCACCAGGAATCAATGCACATCTTGTCGTGCCTGATACGCCCTGAGGGAATGAGACCGGCTGTACACAGAGCCGCCTGAACCAGTGACTGGCTGCAGGTTTTTGATTTGGTTTTATTTTTTAATACAGTTAACATTTATTGAGAACCTGTTAGGTGCTAGGTGCCTATGCTTAAGTACTTCTCAGGACATGATTTCATTCTGTTTTCTGAATAGCTTTGCTAGATGGGAGGCGATCTCCAGATTTCCTGAGTTAAAGCAATGCTAAGTGATTAGTCCTGGGTCCTATGGTATCCTGGTTGGATTGCCGCATTTTCTAAATGCTGAAATAATCCCGGTTTACACCCAGGGAGTAGGTTAATTGTTGGAAAAACGACATTTATTTTACGATGATGATCAATAGCAGTCATAACTGTAACCTTTTTATTATTTATGAGAACAGGAGGAGCCAGGGCAGGTAGTTTTCTCATTTTATGGATGAACCACAAAGCCAAGTTAAGTGATATGCCTGAAGTCACGCAAGCAGTGATGGAGCTGGATCTAGGACCTAGGGCTTTTGACCCTCGTAGGTTGTAGTCTGTCAGTTTTCTTTAAAAAATTTAAAACGTTAACTATTATTGTGCAACAGGAGGATTGCAGAGAGTGAAGATTATGTTACTCAGGAACCATTGTGTGATCATTAGAGTTCTCGGCTTGGAATCTGTGGCTTATTATTTAATGAGCCCCACCACTTCCCCCTTTAAATAAGTAACCACGACTCTATTTCCACAGGCAAAACAAAACCAATGAGGAGGGAGTATAGTTGGAAGCTTTTTTCCCTGGAGAAGAACCATATCATTGTAGTGTATTAAATGTCCTTTGGATACGGGGGTAATCTTTACGGATACAGTTTAGCCCAGCCAAAAATCTGTTTATAACAGTGACTGATAAATGAAGAAACTAATATTTTGCATCACTGAGCAAGTTTTTCTTTCTCTTTTCCGCCTGAATAGGAAGAAAGAAGCCTGCAGCATCCACCTATGAAGTCGGTGCCGACAGTCCTGAATAGTAATTGTGGATGGTGTAGCTGCCAGGCTGCTTCTGCCGAGCATCTGAAATGAACCTCTCCTATTGATTGTTTTGATTGGCCCAGAGCCAGGAGTACTGGATTCACCTGACTTCAGGATAAAAAGAAAACAGTCTTGGTTGTCATCATAAACATATGAACCAGTGTGATGGTGAAATGAGATGAGGCTCCGAAATGGAACTGTAGCCACTGTTTTAGCATTTATCACTTCGTTCCTTACTTTATCTTGGTATACTACATGGCAGAATGGGAAAGGTAAGGAAAACATCTCCAAAAATGTGCATGGAATGTAGTAGGTTTTTTGCTTTGTCAATGGTGCGTAGATGCTTGAGTTAAATGCCCCTACAATCTGCATGTTGCACGCTATCTGCTGGCGGCCTGCCAGTTTCTTTCTGACACAAAAATGAAGCAGTATTCTTGGACGGAGGAGACAGAATTTCTCATTTGAATGGGGTTTGTTTTGTTTTCGATTTCTTGTAATTGCACTTGGAGACACATGCTCGTCAGTGGTTTATATTATAAATGGCAGCCAAGTCGAGTAATAAAGACTTTTGTTTTGGCATTTTATCTTTTATTATTAAACATCATAAATGTTTAATAAGCTTCCTTGTACTGGATGTTGTATAAAACACTTAAAAGGACAGTCGGCGCCTTCATGAAATTTACATGCTGATTATACGAATGATTTGGTGCTGTGTAGTTAATGATTTAACCAGCATGTGTTGACAGATTGCTCTTTAGGCAAAAGTATTTTTGAAGTAGGTGAGGAGAAATTCTGATGTGAAAATTTTAAAAGTTTAAAAATTAATTTTGTTTAGACTATCAAACTGTGTTTCTAAGGGAGGTTGTCTGTTTAGTGATTGGAAGTATATTCAGGGCTAATGCATTTCTTTGCTTTTTTTGAAGAGAAAATATTTACAGTAAATTCCTACCCCTACTTTTTTGCTGTCTCCTTTCCTTATATTAATCTGGGGAATGTTGATGGCAAGAAGAATGGAAGTGAATATTGTATTTGGTTTGTTAGAGTCAAGGTAGAGTAGTAGTTGTCACCTGGTTATTGGAAGGTGGTGTTGCTGGCATTATTTTATTGACTTGTATGAAAGTAACTGAAAAGGTGTGTTCACGACTTAATTTTTCTCTGGTGTGTGTATTGATATGTATATATCTGTGTGAGTATATGTGTATATATGAAATAAGTTGATATAAGTGGGAAAACGTGTTCTGTGCTTTGAGCAAGTATAGTATTGTTTTTCTCTTTTTCTCTGAGTTGGACTCTAATTTCGGAAGGAACTGTTTGGGGAAAATGAATGAAATACTTACTGAAGACCTTTCTTCTTTGCGGACAAATATATACATTTTAGATTTCATTTTTTTTTTAGAAATTCACGTTCTTTTATTTATTTATTTATGACTGTGTTGAGTCTTCGTTTATGTGCGAGGGCTTTCTCTAGTTGTGGCAAGTGGGGACCACTCTTCATCGCGGTGCGCGGGCCTCTCACCATCGTGGCCTCTCTTGTTGCGGAGCACAGGCTCCAGACGCGCAGGCTCAGCAATTGTGGCTCACGGGCCTAATTGCTCCGCGGCATGTGGGATCTTCCCAGACCAGGGCTCGAACCCGTGTCCCCTGCATTGGCAGGCAGATTCTCAACCACTGCGCCACCAGGGAAGCCCTAGATTTCATTTTTTAATCGTACCAAAAGGAGAAGACTTACTTAAGAAGAACTTTGAGTAGTTAATCAAACTATTGCTTGTCCCTGACATGAACAGAACAGATGACTAGCCTTAAAATCTACTTAGGAAATAAGAGAATTGGCCCTAAGAAGAGTATATGGATTTTTTTCTTATCAGGAAACTTACCTATTCAGAGAGTTATAGTAACAGAAACTTGACCCTTTTTACTGTGTCTTATTTAAAGGATTAAAACTTTTGGAATCTCCATTCCTTTTATCTTGTTTCATATGTAAAGCTATTATAAGCATTATTTTTTTTGTGTGTTAAGTTGTCTTTAGAATCAAAATTAATTTCCAAAAATATAAAGATCCTTTCACCATGTAGTATTAGAGATACACACAAAAAGCCTCTTCTCTTTGATTATCACTCTTTGAACAGTCTGTAATCCTTCTGTGCATACTTTTCTGCTCTGTTTTTTCTGCTTAGTGTTTTGTCCGGACTCTTTCAGGTATCAACAGAGGTCTCCTGTCGTGCTTATGTAAAATCCCCTGTGCTTTAATGCCATCGTTTATGTAACCACTCTAACTGCTGAGCATTTGGATTCTTTCTAGATCATTCTGGCAGTCAGCCTGGATTTTCCAGAGCCAGCCTCATTTCAGATGTTTCATTATTATATACTCATAAACCACGTGCTCTGCTTTTTATATTGAAAGCATGGTTTCTGTAATCACTGATGTTTCTGGACTCAATAATTTTTATCTTTCATTCATTCATTGGTCCCTTTCATGTACCTGTCCTGTGCCTAGCACTGTGTTATATGCTGTGAATATGAAAAGGAAGAAGACACTTAACGCCTTTGGGAAGCTCAAGGACCAGTAGGGGAAGATGCAAGTAAAAAAATGTGATACCATCAGATAGACTAAGATAGAATCAGTAACAGAGTGCTGTGGTTGTGCTGTTATAAGCATATTATATGTTATATATTGTCTCATTTAATCCTCATAATGACCTCGGGAGGTATTATTTTACCCCCTTTCTATAGATGAGGAAACCAAGGCAGAGTGGTAGAGAAACTTGTCAAGATCGTACATTAAGGGGAAGAGTGAAGTTTAAACTCAGTCAGGCTGGTTCTGAGATTATGCTCTTAGCTATTGGTCTACTGCCCAGAAGAGCAGAGACCGGGCAGAATAGGGGACAGTAGGCATGTCAGGTGGAGGAGGCTGCCCTGCGTCCGTGAACTTCTGCAAGGGTGTAGAGCATTCGTGCTTTGGAATTATGAGACGCTCATTGTGATTGGCACGTAGGATTCCAGGACTGTCCCAGGGTTTAGCTGGTAATCCCAGTGCAGTTCCTATCATATTTGTTATAGGTCTTCATTTACTACTTGGAAGAATACATGAGCTTGTCCATGGGACTGGCGTAAGTTGAGGAGGATGTCAGGAACCCAACCAGGAAAGCTGGAGTTCAGGCCAGGGTACAAGTTTCTGCAGGGTATACAGGATTCTCACATAAAAATTAGGCAGAATTCCAACTGTGTGGAAAGCACAGGTTGGGAAAGTTGTAAGCAGGTGTGAGAGTGGGACAAGGGTAATTACATGTCTTACTTGTATGTGTGTGGGGAGTGGGGGGAGGGTTCTCCTAATGAACTTCCTATTTTGGTCAGGCACAGTCCAGAAACTGGGCAACACCAAGCAAGCAATCTTAGATGCCTGTCCTTAGGGACATCTAGCATTCATGTACATGTTTCTATGTGGCCATGTGTTTTCTTTCCTCTTGGTTATTTACCTAGGAGTGGAATTGCCAGGTCATGTGGTAACTCTATATTTAATCATTTGAGGAGCTGCCAGACTGTTTTCCAAAGTAGCTGGACCATTATGCATTTCTTCCAACAGGGTGTGTGAAGGTTACCATTTCTTTGCATCCTTTTTTTTTTTTTTTTTTTTTTAAATTTATTTATTTATTTTTGGCTGTGTTGGGTCTTCGTTTCTGTGTGAGGGCTTTCTCTCGTTGCGGCAAGTGGGGGCCACTCTTCATTGCGGTGCGCGGGCCTCTCACTGTCGCGGCCTCTCCCGTTGCGGAGCACAGGCTCCAGACGCGCAGGCTCAGTAGTTGTGGCTCACGGGCTTAGCTGCTCCGCGGCGTGTGGGATCTTCCCAGGCCAGGGCTCGAACCTGTGTCCCCTGCATTGGCAGGCAGATTCTTAACCACTGCGCCACCAGGGAACCCCTTCTTTGCATTCTTGATGACACATGTTATCTGGCTTTTTGGTTGCACTCATCCTAGTAGTAGTGAAGTAGTATATCATTGTGCTTTTTATTTGTATTTCTAATAATGTTAAGCATCTTTTTATGTACTTATTAGCCATTTGTATATCTTCTTCGGAAAAAAATGTCTATTCAGGTTCTTTGCCTATTTAAAAAGAATTTTTTAACTATTAAGTTGTAAGAGTTCTTTATATATTCTAAGGCAAAAATACAGTAAGGGTAGTGGATCAACCACCTATATACCTAGTATGAAGGTTAAAAGACAAAACTAGTAAAACCATATAACTATAAATAAAAATAAATACACATATACACACACAATAATTAAGGGATACACAAAATAAAAATATGTTAAAGATGACATCAAAAACATAAAATGAGGGGGTGGCATAAAAATGTAGTGCTTTTAGAATGTGCTCAAACTTAAATGACCATCAATTTAAAATAAATAGCTATATACATAGGTTGTTATAGAAGAACCTCATGGTAACTACAAACCAAAACCTGATAATAGACACTAAAAATAAAGAGGAAGGAATACAAACATAATATTGAAGAAAGTAGTCAAATCAGAAGGGAAGAGAGCAAGAGAAGAAGAGAGGAATAGAGAAGACCAATAAAAATAACCAGGAAAAAAAATTAACAAAATGGCAGTAAGTACATACCTGTCAGTAATTTCTTTAAATGTAAATGGACTAAACATTCCAATCAAAAGACATAGGGTGGCTGGATAGATACAAAGGCAAGACTCATATATACACTGCCTATTAAGAGACTCACTTTAGATCTAAAGACACACATAGACTGAAATTGAGGGGATGGAAAAAGGTATTCCATGTAAATGGAAATAGAAAGAAAGCTGGGACAGCTTTTTATTTAAGCATACTTAAATATCAGACAAAATAAACTTTAAAACAAAGACTGTAACCACAGCAAAGAAGGACATTACATAATGATAAAGGGATCAATCCAACAAGAAGATATAACACTTGTAAACATGTATGTACCCAACATAGGAGCACCTAAATACATAAAGCAAATATTAACAGACATAAAGGGAGAAATTGACAGTAATACAATAATAGTAGGGAACTTTAACACTCCACTTACATCAATGGATAGATCATCCAGACAGAATCAATAAGGAAACACTGGCATTAAATGACACATTAGACCAGATGGACTAAATAAATAAATATATATAGGACTTTCAACCCCAAAAGAGCAGAATACACATTCTGTTCAAGTGTGCTTGTAATATGCTGCAGGATAGATCACATGCTAGGCCACAAAAAAAAGTCTCAGTAAATTTAGGAAGATTGAAATCATATTAAGCATCTTTTCTGACCACTGCATATGAGACTAGAAATCAACTACAAGAAATAAAAACTGGGAAAAAACAAATATGTGGAGTCTAAACAACATGTTATAAATATTTAATGGGTCATTGAAGAAATAAAAGAGGGAATAAAAGTATACTTTGAGACAAATGAAGATAGAAACACAGCATTCCAAGATTTATGGGACACAGCCAAGGCACTTCTAAGAGGGAAGTATATAGCAATACAGGCTTACCTTGGGAAATGATAAAAAATCTCAAAGAATCTAACCTTACACGTAAAGGATCTAGAAAAAGGGGAACAAAGCCCAAAGTTAGTAGTAAGGAAATAATAAGAGTGGAAATAAATGAAGTAGAGATGAAAAAAGCAATGGAAAAGATCAATGAAACTAAGAGCTGGTCCTTTGAAAAGATAAACAAAATTGATAAACCTTTAGCCAGACTCATCAAGAATAAGAGAGGGCCCAAATAAATGAAATGAAAAATGAAAGAGAAGTTACAACTGATACCACAGAAATACAAAATATAAGAGATTACTATGAAAATTTGTACATCAACAAATTGGATGACCTAGAAATAATGGATAAATTCCTAGAAACATACAATCTTCCAAGACTGAATCAGGAAGAAATAGAAAGTCTGAGCAGACTGATTACCAGTAATGAAATTAAATCAGTAATTAAAAAAAACTCCCAAAGAACAAATGTCCAGGACCAGATAGCTTCACAGGTAACAGGAGCCTTTAGCTCCTTGAAGAATGGAGCCTTAATGGACTAATTCCTGTGTGGTATCAGCACTTCTTGTCCCTCTCAGTGGACAGTGCAAGGAAGTGTGTGTGTTTATACACACATCTGTTATCTATTTCTATATCCATCTGTATATATTAAAAAAAAACCACCATGAGTTCATACTGGTCCCTCTGATTTTAATCCAGTGCTATAGTGTTCATTCTAGTCTAGTCTAGACATTTCCCTGTCTCCATAAAAAACATGGCTGTTAGTATCCCAATATAGTAATTATTTGCTCAATCTCAGTGTATACATATATGCAGTCTCCTGGTAGAGATATTAACTTAAGCATGCTTTATTATCATCGTCTCATTAGAAGACCACCTAGAGTTTTCTTCCTCTGAGATGAGGGATCTAGTCTAGGACTGTGATCATTTTAGGACAGATCATTCTTTTCTTTTTGTTTTTTAACATCTTTATTGGAGTATAATTGCTTTACAATGGTGTGTTAGTTTCTGCTCTATAACAATGTGAATCAGTTATACATATACATATGTTCCCATATCTCGTCCCTCTTGCATCTCCCTCCCTATCCCACCCCTCTAGGTGGTCACAAAGCACCGAGCTGATCTCCCTGTGCTATGCGGTTGCTTCCCACTAGCGATCTATTTTACGTTTGGTAGTGTATATATGTCCATGCCACTCTCTCACTTTGTCACATCTTACTCAGTTTCTTTGTACGACCGTTGTTCTGATCATCGCCCCCTCCCCCCATTCTTGTAATACTTCTTACTTTGTTCAAAAACTCTTGGGCTCGCACAGAACTACCCCCCCGTTTCTTGGTATACACAGATATCTATACTTTATAAGGAGACATGCTTATTAGAGGAAACAAACTCTCAATTATATTGACAGTCTTCTACTTATTTAAATTAACAAAAAAGTACCCATATACTTTACCTCTTTTTTTTGCATTCCAACCTTTTTCCGAATATTTTTCTCTTTTTAGTAGTATTTACAAAATACATTTATATCCACTTAATATAATTTTTTTTTCTTCCAGTGTCCACATTGTCACAACTTGTCTACAGGAGGTCCTTTTAAAAGGGCTGTTGTCTTTATCTCTTTAGAACTCTCCCTGACATCTTTGGAAGCATCCTTGTTTTCTTAATTCTGTTTCCATGCTTGCAGACACGTCCTGATTTTTTTCCCCCTATCAGAAGATGTGGAATTAGTTATGCCTTAAAAGTCCTAGTTCTTTTCAGTAGGAATTATATTAGAGACCAAAATTTTGGTGCCTGTGAGACTCCATGATGGACAAGCGTTGCTGTTGTTCTTAGGAAATGGTCATTGGTTGGTTTTTCCAATTTAACCCATCATGGTGCTGTACCCTACTTTCCTTTCTTTATGAGGTTTTATTGATCACTAAGACTTTGTCCTGTGTTGATGAGCTCCAGCTCTCTAAAGAGGCATTCCAATATGATTACAGTTTTGTAGGGCAACTGGGCAGCCTGGGACTTGTTACTTAAAGGAGAATGTGAAGTGGGATAGGAAAAGTTTGCCTACAGGTTTCTCTCTTTCTTCACATGGTGGCAAATGGCCAGATGTTACTTGAATTTACCTCTTTGTTAGTACTGGCAGGCTTCAGCATAGAGAAACTTCTGTTGGCACCTTGATTGCTATTTCAAAGTACTAAAAAAAATTTTTTTTAAAATTTCTTCACAATTCCTGTGTATGAGTTATGGAAAAAGGAGATAAATGTTCCAGGAAATGTAATATCCCTAAACTGGATGTCTGGTGCCTTGCAGCCATGGTAGAGTTTTCCCTGGTACCATGTTGATCTTTCATTAAGTCAGTGGAGGTTAAGTTTAAAAACCTGACCTTCAAGATTTGTGTTGTAAAGTTTTTTTTTTTGTTGCCTCTCCTAATTTTAATTTAGCTCAAGTTGTCTCTTTTTGTAACTCTGCAGCATTCCTCTGAATCTTTTATCTGTTCCTGTTTTTCCCCATTTCACTTTCAGTCAGTGGTAAGGTTCTATTAGTTTGCAAACTATTTTGCAGAGAGATAATAAGACTGATTAGACCTCTGTTATTACTGTATACTGCTGCTGTTTCAGGAGAAATCCGCCTGTAGTTTCAAAGAAGATAAGCATAGGGTTGGTATTTGGGGATGGTAAAGATTTGATGGTCTCATTCAGTCCTCACAACAGCTCTAGGGAAACAGATCAATATTAAAATCCCTGTTTGAAGACACTAAGGCAATTAGTAAATTACTTCATCCCACTCTGTTACCTGACTGGAGAAAGATGGAGTGCAAGGTCTAAGCCCAGGTGTGTCTGATGCCCTGGCTTGGACTATCTGAAGCAGACTGCCCACTGCAGTAGAAAACAGGGTTCCCGTAGAGGGGCTTCTGGAAGTCCCATTTTGTTGGTCACCGAATGTGGCTTCTTCATATGCTTTTTCTAAAACAGTATTTTCTTTGATAGTATTTAATCATGTTCTAGCCCTATTCATTTATTTTGCAATTTTTTTTAAGTATGAGGTTTCCATTTTTAAGAAATTTAGAGAAAAAAATCCAGTTCAGTTTGATTGTTTTCAGATTAAAAAGTCAGTTCACCCTGCCATTAGTTAAAGGATACTTAGGTCATGCAAATAATCTGTTGCAAAATTCCCTTTAAATTGAAGTGTCTGTGTTATTGGTTGCTGATATTTCTGGAAGAAATGTGTGTTGGCTTGAGTGATGATGGTGGGATTTTGTTTTGTCACAGAGTAACAACCATTAAAGTGTCTTTCTAGGAACATGTTGCCATAGTTTAAGGTGGATATAACCTTTTCTTTTTCCCAGATATAATTAACACAGAATCTTAAACTTTCAGAGTTTAGGTTTATTGCTCTGATGCAGAGGAGGACACATAAATCTAGAGGCTTTTGATTAAAATAAAGCACATAATCAGTGACTATATCAAATTTAGTATGTTTCCTTTTATTATGGACCTAAAAAGCAGGCTGTTTATTGTCAGTGTGCTAACTGAAAGAACCTTGACATTGAGTAAATCACAGAGGAGGATGTCATAGTCTTGGCTTCCATATTTTGGTCTGTAACAGAGTTGATTAAGGTAAACCTAAGGCAGCTGGCAAAAAAATTTATAGGTAGTTAGAAAATGTTAGGTTTGCAGTGTGGAACTTAAGTTACTTTGGAACCATTTTCAGTGAGTGAGTTATAATGAAGGTCAGGTGTATCATGGAATGTGTGAAATTTTTGACTTCTGACAGATGTTTAAATATTTGGATTAAGTCGTAGAGAAGGTCCAGAAAGAACTCCAGAGATTACACATGACCAGCCTTGCTCTGGCAGAGTTGGACTTGATTCCTTTTTAGAAGTGAAAGGCAAGGTGAATGTAGAGGTTATTAAACTCTTAAGATGCTGTTGATAGTTTTCTTTTCCTGAGGAATAATGGCAGTATTATCATTGGGGAAAAATAAGATCCTAGAGATCTTGGTTCTTTTAGAGCTTGTGCTTGGATTTTGGAAAAGTCACTTTAGCTTTCTGGCTTTGTTTGTTTTGGGTTTGGGTTTGGGTTTTTGTTTTTTGTTTTTCTTTTTGCCTCTCATTTCACTGTTAATGATCATGGAGGAATTTTAAAGATTGGGTGAAGTGCTTGAAGGCAAAGTGTAGGCAAACAGTTTCTTTGTTTTGTGGTTTTTTTTTTTTCCCCTAAGGACGAAAAGGTGGATCTGCAAATTACAGAGCTTGATGTTTGGGGACAGACATTAGTTGCGCAGTTTGAGAGCCTGAATATTTATAAAAAGAAGCAGTGATTGCTGGCAGCCAGCAAAAATGAACTAGGATTGAGTGTAGACAATGAGCCTCTTAAAGGACAGAGACCGTGTCCCCACCCTGCCCGACTCCATTTTTAAAAATTTCAAAGTATACAGAAAAATATAATGAATAATATAGAAGTATTCCCCCTAGATTTTCATATTTACTTCCAGTCTTTTCATTTTTAATAAATGAAGCATGGCAGATTTCCCTAAAATCTTTCACCCATTTTTCATCTCTGCCCCCTACCTTGACTGAGACAAACCATATCATGTCTGTGTGCTCTTCTGGTCCACTTTTTATACATTGATTTATGTATGTAAGTATCCACAGATTGTACGTATGTATGTATGTACATGTATATATCATTTTTTGTGTTTTAAAACATTTAAATAAATCATACTGTGCTCTGTTACAACAGTACTATGCAAGCATTATCCTACATGTATAACAACATCTTGTCTTTTTTTTTCTTATAAATTTATTTATTTATTTTTGGCTGCTTTGGATCTTTGTTACTGCATGTGGGCTTTCTCTAGCTGCAGAGAGCGGGGGCCACTTTTTGATGTGGTGCGTGGGCTTCTCATTGCGGTGGCTTCTCTTTGTTGCTGAGCACGAGCTCTAGGCGCGTGGGCTTCAGTAGTTGTGGCTCATGGGCTCTAGAGCGCAGGCTCAGTAGTTGTGGCGTGTGGGCTCAGTAGTTGTGGCACATGGGCTTAGTTGCTCCACGGCATGTGGGATCTTCCCGGACCAGGGCTCAAACCCGTGTCCCCTGCGTTGGCAGGCGGATTCTTAACCACTGTGCCACCAGGGAAGTCCCTTGTCTTTTTTTTTTTTTTAATCACATCATTTCAGTGTTTCTGAGATCCCTCCACATCCTGGAGGTCCCTACTCCATCATTTTCGCAGTTGTCACTCTATGGCCACTTTTTTACACCATTCTGTTCTTAGCAAGATTGGTCAAGTTCTTCTAAACTGGCTATATAACATTTTCATTGTTGTTCATTCAGCAGCTTGCCTTTTAGGGTTTAGGTCACAGCATGATCAACGTTACTCTTTTGTCCCTGCATACATGGTAGATAACGTTTAGGACACAGTATCAAAACCTCTGTATTATTAATTTTATCAGTCCCTTCAATGTGCACATTGTAGTCTTCATTTATAGTGTTTGAGTACACTTAGTTCTGGGTTTTGAGTCATAGAAATTTTATTGCTAGTTGATTTTCATTAAGGTCAGACTGTTCCAGGATCACATATCAGTTGTTTGACTATAGATAATATTTTGAATGGACATCATTTATTTCCTCAATGGTTAGGGTGATCATATAATTTATTGTCCAGACTGGGGCACTAGAGAACAATTATTGTTACTAGTAACAGGCTGGGATAACAGTTGTAAACTGGAACTGTCCCTAAGCAAAGGTAAGTTTGTAGTCAGCCTATTAAAGAAGGGAAGGACAATGGTAGAAAATGACTGGCCATGTAGGGACAGAACAGGGAAACTGATTTACTCGTGATGGGAAGTGAAGCTCTCAGCGATCAGAATCATTATGAGCCTGTGTACCTGAGAGTGTGTGATCCAGGGCACTAATCAAACACCACGTGGAACCAGCCCAGCGTTGCAATTAATTCCTTAAGAAGGAAGTGTGAACAGGGAGGAGGGGGAAATCATTCCCCAGGTCGTGGCAAGTTTCTGCTAAAGCAGTAATGAAAGGAAGTTACCTTTTAGTGTGTTGATTGTGATCTAGAAGGTTAATCAACCCTCTTTTCAAGGGAAATAGGCGTTGCCCTTTCTGACCTGATTGGATGGAAAGAGTAAAGATAACTTGGGTTTCCTTATCAGAAAACTAAGATATAAGGTAGAAATAGGACACTGCGGACATCCGCCTGTTGCCTTCCTTAAGGGAATTTCCTTCCTGCGTGTGGACTATGCCTCTTGTGTTCTTTTGATAAACTGGCCAGAAGTTAATATGCAAACTATAGGGAAGTAATTGAACAAGGCCGCCCTCCCCCCCGCCCCCCCCCCCCCCCCCCCCCCCCCGTGAGTCTTACTGCTTACCTTGCTCGGTGATGAATTCTATCTTGAAGGAAATGTACTAACCCCAGTGATAGGATATTGGTGCTTTATTGCCATGGTGCTCTTTGGTTTGTAAGTAGCTTTCTTCAGATTGCTCCTTTTTCTTTCTTCAGCTCAGTTAATTTATTCATTCACTTTATGCTTATTGAGCACGTACAAGGAACTGTTCCACGAGGCACTGGCAGTATAGTGGTCAACAAGGTAGGCGACATCCTTGCTGTCATAGAGCCTATTTATCCAGATCTTCAGTGGGGAGGGGGGTTACACAGTAATAGCTGAGCAACTGAACAGCCTAGATGATTTAATGAATATTGACAGTAAAACACGCTAATGCGATGGCCAGTGACAGAAGGAGGAATGAGGGCTGTTTAGATACAGGTAGTCAGAGAAGGCGTCTCGGAGGAGGTGACAGTTGAATGGAGGCCTAAGTGATAAGAAACCAGAGAAGTAGGGCAAAGAAGCCAGAGAAGTAGGGCCAGAAGTAGAAACAGGAAGTACAAAAGTCAAGGGTGAGCTCTTTCAAAAGGCATGTTGAAAGAGCATAAGGAAGAATCATTGTGGGTGAAGCATAG
Organism: Balaenoptera physalus; assembly: GCF_965194825.1. Lineage (NCBI taxonomy): Eukaryota > Metazoa > Chordata > Mammalia > Artiodactyla > Balaenopteridae > Balaenoptera > Balaenoptera physalus. The sequence continues at coordinate 10,273,182 of NC_138894.1, forward strand.
TGAGAGGAAGGGGGTGTCGGGAGTACGGTAGAGATGGTGTCGTGAGTTCTGTGATAAATGCGAGGTGCTCAGGCCAGAGGTAGAAATGTGCATGTTGTTGGCATATTGAGGAGACTGAGAGTCATGGGAATGGAAGAGGAAACTTAGAGGGTTGAGCCCTGTCACACTCTGTCATTGAGGTCAAGTGGAGAAGGAGAAGCCGTGAAACAGGAGGAATATAGGGAATTGTGATGCCGAAGAATCACTTGAGGGAAGTGTTTGCAGACGGAGGAAGGTTGTCAGTCGTGTGGAATGACGCTGAGAGGTTGTGTAAGGTGAGGACAGACCGATTTTATGTACAGTTTTTAAGTTTCTCATCCTGACATCTCAGGGGTCTCCAGGATCTAGCTCATCTTCATCTTGTAAGCTATCACCATCCGAATACTTAATATTAACCGAAAATTGTTGGCCTTCTTTCCTCTTGCGGATGTTCCTCTCCTAATCCTCTTTGCCACAGCCTTATCTGTTCCATAGGTTCTGGCTTAAATGACTCAGCAGTCCGACAATCTCTAGCTGTCCCTTTGACCCTCATGGCACCTCCCTGCCAGTGTGTCAACTCATGACCTGATCTCAGAACTCAGTACAGAAGTGCCCTCAGCCTCCTAGCAGTGTCTCCCAGGGCGTGGCATCTTGGTACCTCTTGACTCTCCTCTTCCCAATGCGCTCAGTTCCCCCTAAGTTCCACCATCATGACTTTTTCATGTTTGTTTCTTCTGGTCCCCCTATGAAGAAGAGTGGATCTTCGAGTTCTGTTTCCTAGGCCCTTCAGTTAAAGCAGTATTATTGCTGTATGCTTATGTGTTGTGTGCTTTTAAATTAAGTAAAAATTTTTATTAAAGTAAAATATGCTCATAGTTAGAAAAAGTTTTTTGATAGCACTGAAAGGTGATATTGAAAGAATAGCATCCAGCTTCATCTCTTTGTACTCTCCTAGTCTCCTGTCCCAAAAGGAGCTATATTCAGTTCTTTTGGCTGTTCTTTTTGGCATTTCCATACTTATAAATTATATGTGTGTATGTATACTACTCTTCCTTGATTTTGTTTTCACTTCTAGACATCATCTATGGGCTTCCTCTCGTAGATGAAAATTTAGCTCTTATTCCCTCTTTCCTTCTCATTCTTCCAATATAATAGTTACATCACAATTTTTAGCTAAATCATGACTCCATATTTACATTATTGTGATTGAGTGACTACATCTTACTTTTGAGCCAAGTATTGTACTTGTACCTTTCCTTTATTGTACAACCTTTTGTTTCCCTGGTATTAACAGTTCTCATTCTGGTGTGATTTTCTGCGTGCCTGTTTTATTCCAGTTCGTTCTCTGTGCCATATGTCTATTAGTAGTTCTCTCCAAATGCTTTCATATGCCAGATAACTTATCAGTTTTATTTTCTTCCCAGCTGTTTCTTTCCTGAAGCTCTGTGTCCTTCTCCAATCTGGACTGGTCACACTCTAGGCCTCTGCAGAGCTGTCTTCTGGATCTGCCGTTGCCATTATCCTGGGAGTTCCCTTTGTCTCCCTCTTGGGAGTGTTTTCTAGATCCCAAGTTTTTCTCTTTCTTGGCTTTTTTCCTTTGCATGTTCTCCAGCAGCTTCCTGAATAGGTACATGTTTAAATATTTTAAAATCCTAGTTTTGGGACTTCCCTGGCAGTCCAGTGGTTAAGACTTTGCCTTCCAATGCAGGAGCTGCAGGTATGATTCCCTGGTCAGAGAGCTAAGATCCTACATGCCTTGCGGCCAAAAAACCAAAACATAAAACAGAAGCAATATTATAACAAATTCAATAAAGACTTTAAAAATGGTCCACATCAAAAAAATCTTCAAAAAAAAAAAATCCTAGTTTCACACTTCACTGATGGCTGGGTAAAGAATTTTAAGTTGAAAATTATGTTTCCTCTGAATTTTTAAGAAGTGCCTTCACTGTCTTCTAGCAGCCAGTGTGGCTATTCAGTTCTGTATTCTTGGTATAATACCTGTTCCCTCTACCCCTTTAAAAACCTTTAAAATGTATTTTATCTTCCTCTCTCTCTTTCTCCCTTTCCTCCTCTCCCTCCCTTCCTCCCCCTCCCCATCCCCCTCCGCTCCTTTTTCTTTATTGTACTGGCTAGAAACTCCAGTGTAACATCAAATAAAAATGACATGAGTGGACATCCTTGCTTTGTTCCCATTAAGTATATGATGTGAATTATAGAGCTTTTAAAATCATAAACGAGTTGGATTTTGTCAAATGCTTTGTAATGCATCTATTGAAAATCATATTTTTTAATCCTTTATTCTATTAATATGGTATATTAATTGATTTATGATGTTGAATCAACCATGCATTCATTACCATCTGAGCCTGGGTTTTTTTCTTTGGGAGGATTTTTGAAAAGAACAAACTTTTGGCTTTATTGATTTTTTTTTTTCCCTATGGTTTAAGTTGGGGAGAACTGACATCATGAAATACCTGTTTAGATCTTCTTTGATTTCTTTCAGCAGAGTTTTGTAGTTTTCTGTATATAGATCTTGGACATATTTTGTTAGGTTTATACCTAAGTATTTTATTTTGGGGAGTGCTAATGTACATGGTATTGTGTTCTCAACTTTAAATTCCAGTTGTTGCTGGTATATAAGAAAGCCATTGGTTTCTGTATATTAACCTTGTATCTTGAAACCTCTCTGTAACCACTTATTAGTTCCAGGAGTTTTTTTATTGACCTCTGGGATTTTCTACATAGACAGTTGTCATCTGCAAACAAAGACAGTTTCCTTTCTTTCTTCTCGATCTGTATATGTAATTTTAATTTCCTTTTCCTGTTTTATTTCAGTATGATGTTGGATAGGAGTGGTGAGAGCAGACATCTTTGCCTTTTTCCTGATCTTAGTGGGAAAGCATCTAGTGTCTCACCGTTAAGTGCAGTGTTAGCTGTAGATTTTTTGTAGACGTTCTTGCTCAAGTTGAGGAAGTTCCCCTCTATTCCTAGTCTGTGGAAAGCCATTGATTTTTTCCACATATTTTCTCTCTCCTCTCCCTCTGGGTGTAGTTGGTGATAGCTTATACTATAAGGCTCTGTTCAGTTTTCTTCAATCTTTTTTTCTTTCTGTTCTTCAGATTGGATAATTTCTACTTCTCTAACTTCTAGTTCACTGATTCTTTCTTTTGCCACCAGAAATCTGCTGTTGAGCGCCTACCGTGAATTTTTTTTTTTTTTTCCGTGAATTTTTCATTTTAGTTACTGTTCAGCTCCAGACTTTCCATTTTGTTTTATAATTTATAAACTTATAATTTATAAATTTATAATTTATATCATTGCATCAGTTTCATCACAGTGTCCTTTAATTTGTCAAATGTGGTTTTATTTAGTTCTTTGATAGCAGCTGTTTTGAAATCTTCATCTCCTAAATCCAACAATTGGGAACGCTCAGAGACATTGCCATGGACTGCTTGTAAATTTTTTTCCCCTGGAGTACGGGTCACACTTTCTTTTTTCTTCTCATGTCTTGTAAATTTTTGTTGACTACTATATATTTTAGATAGTACAGTGATGCAACTCTAGATTCTTACTTTTTACCCTTGAAGGTGGTGGTGGTGGTTTTGTTGGCTCATTTGTTTAGGAACCTGAAAATCTCTGGAGTCTGTCTCTCCCACAGTGTGTGACTACTGATGCCCTACACTTTTGTTTTGGTTTGTTTTTATTTTTAAGCCTGGTTTCCTCGAGGGGTTGCACCTGTGTCTGCACAGCATTGAGCTCAGCCACAGGTTGGTCAGAGGTTGTAGTTAAGCCCTTGGAGCAGTAAGGCTCCCTTCCCTGCTGGTGATGCATGTGGACAGTGGAGCAGTCGTACTTGAGGCTTTCCTCTCCTCTGGCCTCGTTTGGTTCCTCTTTGTGGGGGCTTGGGTTCTGTCGGCCGGGCATCTGTGGGTGCCCTGGGCCCTCTCTGGTCTCTGCTGTGCATGCTCATAGCTCCGAGTCAACCTGGGAGATGTGAAGAGCCTTTTAAGCCCCTGTAGCTGTCTGAGTCTCCGGAACTCCCTGTTAAGTCTCTGGCTAGTCTGCAATGCCCAAGTCCATTGCTCACCCCAAACAGAACTGCATCCTCAGGCTCGCATAGCTGCCGGCCCTCCCTGCGCGTTTGCCTCTGGGTTGCACTTTGCCCAGCAACGCTCCAAATCAAATGAGTCCCCTCCGAGAACCTGCTGGTGTCAAGGCCTGTCTCTGCCTTGTTGAATGTCTGAAATGGTGGAGCTGGGGAGGCAAGAGGGCAGCTACTGGCAAGAAAGTCACAGACCACCCTGTTCTTACCCGAAGTGCAGCTGTTTTCATGAATAAACACTTCTCAGTTTGCTGTATGTCTTTGGTTGATTTCCAGAGCCCTGAAATGGTGGGGGGATTTTTTTTCCCTCTTTTGTCCAGCTTTATAGTTGCTTTTTGGGGAAAGGATTTGTGGGCCTCCTCAAACGTTTAGGCCAGTAGTTAGAAGTTCCCTGAGCAGTTTTAAAATGTTCCCTCAGGTGATTCTGATACTCAGCCAGCACTGAGAACCACTACACCTAAGATTCTTCAAGCTCTAAATACATACACATAAAATCATAGCATAGCAAAGTTTTTACCATATTGAATTTCTAAAAGAAAAAAGTCTTTAATATCTGAGGTTTTATAAATAAAGGCCAAATTTTAATATAGTACCTAAAGAGGGGCTACAGTATAAACCTATTTTCTGCCAAGTTGGCCAGCAGCCTCTCTTGTTTTATATATTAAAGTTGGTAGATTTGGCCCTTGGACTTGCTATGGTATTATTTTATGTTCAGCTTAGTTGGCCAGCATCCATTTCCTAAAACAGTTTCCTAATCTAATTTTTCCAGGTTGGAAAGCTTCTTAAGCAGTACATGTGCTCTGCTCAGAGAGTGTCTGGAATCTATGCTTGATGTATTCTTAACTCTGAAAGGATATTATTCATGGCTGACATATTAGCGGAGACGAAATTGAGAACATTAGCTAACTGAATTTTTTGTGCTGCTTTAGAAATGCTGCCGGTCAGATTTTAGGGATGTGAGTAATTGTCCAGCCCTAGACTCCATTGTTTAATGAAGTACACGGATAAAGGTGCACTGGACCCTTTAACCAGTAGTGGAAATGAATAGCATAAAAAAAAAGATTAGTAGATTAGTCTTAATAAAATGTAAATGCATGGAAATCTTAAAGTGCTAATCAATGGCATCTAGCAGTTAGAGCAATGTTAACATTTTTGGGTATTTTCTTTCATTTTTCTGGACTAGTGGTTCTCAAAGTTTGGTCCAAGGATCCGTGAGGATTCCTGAGACCCTTTCGGGAGGTTCATAAAGTTAAGACTGTTTTTATAATAATACTGATATGTTACTCGGTTATTTCCCTTTTTCACTCTTGTAAGAAATAACAGAACCAGATTTGAGAATTCAGCAGTATTATTAAGCCAGACATTTTATTAAGCCAGCAAATTTCACTCTATTAAATTTTTTGTTTTAGAAAATAAAGTTATTTTTGATAAAATGTGTTTTTTATGTTAACATTTTATGGGTTGTAATTCCCATAAACAAAAGGTCTTTAGGGTGCTTTAATTGTGAAGGGGTTCTGAGACCAAGAAGTTTGGGAACTACTGTATTAAATATAAATAAAACATAATTGACATATTGTGCATGTTATATAATGTACATTTTTGCTTAATATACCACAAATGTTTCCCATGTCCTGATTTTTAGTGGGTCCATAATATTCCATTGTATAATTAGCATCTGTAGCTTAATCTTAAATAATGCTATGACAAATTTTGTACACATCATTGATCAGTTTCTTATGAGTTTTTTTTCTTTTTAATTTAAGAGGATTTGCCTTAGTTCACTGTCATCACTACTAATTACCTGGCATTCTACAAGGCATTGGCAGTTAGAGGAAAATACCTAAATAAGATTCCTGCTGTAAAGAAAAGAGTTAACAACAGATGTGAGACTGCTTATCATTAGAAAGGTCTGCTTGCAAGGTTGGCCCTTGGCTGGTTTCTGGGAACTTGGTTGGTAAACACTGACATAAAACTTTCCCCACATGACGGAAGTGGCTCACTGTGCCTAAACTATTTGTACAAGCCATTTGGTCTGGAATTTTGGTATGTGCTAGTCAGAGGCTGCCTGCATGACCAGCTCCCAGTGACATCCGTGGGCACTGAGTCTCTAAGGAGCTTCTCTGGTGACAGCACTTTGCGTGTGTTGTCATAACTCATCGCTGGAGGAATTAGGTGTGTCCTGGACCACTCCACTGGGAGAAGAGTTGGAAGTTTGTACCTGGTTTCCTCCAGACTTACACCCATGTGTCGTTTCCCTTTGCTGATAACTGTATACTGAGTCCCCTGTATCCTTCTAGTGAATCACTGAACCTGGGTGTGGTCTCGGGAATTTCTGGCACACCTGCTATCATGGAACTCACACTTTAGAAGGGAAAAGGAGACACGTATGTCATTATAGTGCAGTGCAGTAGATGCAAAATGGGAGTGTAATTAAGATAAAGTATAAGATAAAGAGGAGCTAAAAGTAGGACAGACGTCAGAGAGAGCTTCAAAGGGGAGACAACCAAAGAGTATTTTGAAGGATGAATGGAATTTTATCAAATGAAGAAAGAGAAGGGTGGCTCTGATAAGCCGACTGCCTGAGCTATGAGGGATAAAACTTCTTAGTGTGTTTGGAGAACTCCAAGCAGTATGGGAATGTTGAAGCAAGACATGATCCTGGGCAATATTAAGAGATAACATTGGAGAGTTAAGCAGGGAGCCATTTAAGGGTTTCCAGTTTAGAAAGTAAGCTATGTGGTAGTCCAGGGAATAGAGGGGATGCAAGATAGCATGGAGAACAGTTATGTTCTGATCCAGGTGAGGGATTAAAATGAGGGCTTACAGTGGCATCTGTGTGAACAAGAGAGGATAGATGAGCACCAAGGTAAGCAATTACCTTGTGATGAAATTTTCAGGGTGTATGAACAGCTTCAACATTCAGAAGGGTGCATGGGTAGGGCCCAAGGATGTGTGTATCTTTCGTAGTAACTGCAGCCTCTGCTGTCTCTATGAGGAGGGCCATCCTCTCCGTCCCCCTTACCTCACCAGATAAAGGAGATGTCGCATTGGCTTAACCGTGTAGATGACCTTGTAGGAACTATTAGAGTGGACTGAATCATGAGATGTCTGGTGAACTCACTGGTCCTTTCTATCTTACGCAGCATGATTCTGAAGACTGGAACCCCTACCCATTGAGGTTTTCTCTAGATAGTGTGGGAAGAGGTGAATTGTGGATGGAAGGAAGTGGTCGTTACCCTAAACTCAGTCTAAAAGCCCTCATTATACCAGGAAAAATAGACATCAGTGTTTACTGTCTGGGTCCAGTGGACGCCTTTTATTTATTTTTATTACAAGTGATTTTATAAATAATACAGAAATAAGAATAAAGGGACAGTGAAAAACAGCTCTGTTGTAAATTTTAACAAGAAATTAAACATAGCAAAGCCAAATTTTTATCCTCGTATTTCTGGTTTGGTAGGTATATAAACTGAAATGGGCAACATCCTTTGAATACAACTAACTGTTCACTAACTGTCATGCGTGAACCTGGGACACATCCTTCTTGTAAATTCTAATTCCAGATTTCAAATACATGTCTAATGGGGTCTAGTTCGTCATTACTTCCAGTTCCTCTGCACCTCTGTCGTCAAAACACAAAACTTTTGAAAACGTTTGTAGTTCATAATTTTGTTGAAGAGAGGATGGCCATCTTCTTTGCTCCTTGATTGCAAAACATTTTCATTATTAAATTTAGAATGATCAATCCAATGAAGTTTTTTCATTTCTGAATCCTCTCCTTCTAATCACTTTTGTATGCACACAAGCCTTTATCATTTGTCTACTTATGAACCTATCCAGTATATCCTGTTGCACCAATACATCATAGACAAAAGAATATTGTTACCCATCCTTTTAGCAAAACAGGATGTTCTGGGTTCTTATGGTTCATTGTGATGAGGTCCTTCCAGTTAAATGACTAACTTGATGAAAATGCTGTTTCCTTTTTGTCTTTAGAAATGATTATTCATTCATTGATTCTTGTTTTGCTTGTTTAAAAAATCATCAATTGTTTTTTGTTTTGCTTTTTTTTTTTTTTTTTAATAAATTTATTTATTTATTTTTGGCTGTGTTGGGTCTTCGTTTCTGTGCGAGGGCTTTCTCCAGTTGCGGCGACCGGGGGCCACTCTTCATCGCCGTGCGCAGGCCTCTCACTATCATGGCCTCTCTTGTTGCAGAGCACAGGCTCCAGACGCGCAGGCTCAGTAGTTGTGGCGCACGGGCTTAGTTGCTCCGTGGCATGTGGGATCCTTCCAGGCCAGGGCTCGAACCCGTGTCCCCTGCATTGGCAGGCAGATTCCCAACCACTGCACCACCAGGGAAGCCCTGTTTTGCTTTTTAAAAACTATTTATTTAAAAGAATTAGGAATTATGGGAAGCTGCAGAGATAATACAGAGACATACAGTGTAACTTTCACCCATTTTCCCCCAATGGTTACTTCTTTTTGTTTGTTTGTTTTGTTTTTTAACATCTTTATTGGAGTATAACTGCTTTACAATGGTGTGTTAGCTTCTGCTTTATAACAGAGTGAATCAGTTATACATTATACATATATCCCTATATCTCTTCCCTCTTGCGTCTCCCTTCCTACCACCCTCCCTGTCCTACCCCTCTAGGTGGTCACAAAGCACGGAGCTGATCTCCATGTGCTATGCGGCTGCTTCCCACTAGCTATCTATTTTACATTTGGTAGTGTATATATGTCCATGCCACTCTCTCACTTCGTCCCAGCTTACCCTTCCTCCTCCCCCTATCCTCAAGTCCATTCTCTAATAGGTCTGCGACTTTATTCCTGTCTTGCCCCTAGGTTCTTCATGACCTTTTTTTTTTTTTTTTTTAGATTCCATATATATGTGTTAGCATACGGTATTTGTTTTTCTCTTTCTGACTTACTTCACTCTATATGACAGACTCTAGGTCCATCCACCTCACTACAAATAACTCAATTTCGTTTCTTTTTATGGCTGAGTAACATTCCATTGTATATATGTGCCACATCTCCTTTATCCATTCATCTGTTGATGGACGCTTAGGTTGCTTCCATGTCCTGGCTATTGTAAATAGACCTGCAGTGAACATTGTGGTACATGACTCTTTTTGAATTATGGTTTTCTCAGGGTATATGCCCAGTAGTGGGATTGTTGGGTCGTATGGTAGTTCTGTTTTAGTTTTTTAAGGAACCTCCATACTGTTCTCCATAGTGGCTGTATCAATTTACATTCCCACAACAGTGCAAGAGGGTTCCCTTTTCTCACACCCTCTCCAGCATTTATTGTTTGTAGATTTTTTGATGATGGCCATTCTGACCGGTGTGAGATGATATCTCATTGTAGTTTTGATTTGCATTTCTCTAATGATTAATGATGTTGAGCATTCTTTCATGTGTTTGTTGGCAATCTGTATATCTTCTTTGGAGAAATGTCTATGTAGGTCTTTCTGGATTGGGTTGTTTGTTTTCTTGATATTGAGCTGCATGAGCTGCTTGTAAATTTTGGAGATTAATCCTTTGTCAGTTACTTCATTTGCAAATATTTTCTCGCATTCTGAAGGTTGTCATTTCGTCTTTTTTATGGTTTCCTTTGCTGGGCAAAAGCTTTGAAGTTTCATTAGGTCCCATTTGTTTATTTTTGTTTTTATTTCCATTTCTCTAGGAGGTGGGTCAAAAAGGATCTTGCTGTGATTTAGTCATAGAGTGTTCTGCCTATGTTTTCCTCTAAGAGTTTTATAGTGTCTGGCCTTACATTTAGGTCTTTAATCTATTTTGAGTTTATTTTTGTGTATGGTGTTAGGGAGTGTTCTAATTTCATTCTTTTACATGTAGCTGTGCAGTTTTCCCAGCACCGTTTATTGAAGAGGCTGTCTTTTCTCCACTGTATATTCTTGCCTCCTTTATCAAAGATAAGGTGACCGTACGTGCATGGGTTTATCTCTGGGCTTTCTATCCTGTTCCCCCAATGGTTACTTCTTGTGGTAAGTTATGTATATATAATGTTCGATGTCAAAATCAGGAAGTTGAAATTGATACCATGGGTGTGTATAATTCTATGCTGTATTATCACACATGCAGATTGTTGTAACCACCACCCCTAACAAGATGAACAACAATTTTATCACCACAAAGCTCTCCCTTTGTGCCACCCCTTTATTGTCACACCTGCTCCTCCATCCCCCACCATCCCTGTCTCTTGGCAACCACTAATCTGTTACCTATCACTGTAACTTTGTCATTTTGGAAATGTTATATAAATGGAATCATACAGTATGTGACCAGTTGAAATTGACATTTTTCACTCAGGGTAATTGAGGTCCATGCAAGTTGTTGGCTGTTTCAATAGTTTGTTCCTTTTTATTGCTGAGTAAGATTCCATGCTATGGATGTCAGTCTTGTGGACAGCATATAATGGGATCATGTATTTTAATCCACTTTACCAATCTCTTTTAATTGGTACATTTAGACTATTTACATTTAATGTGATTAGTGATGTTAGGTTTAATAAAGTCTGTCATTTTATTTTTGTTCACTATTTGTTCCCTCTATTTTTTGTTTTTGTCGTCTTTTTCCTGACTTCTTATGGGTTACTTGAACATTTTTTAAAACTCCATTATTATTTATTTATAGTGTTTTTGAGTGTATCCTTTTGTATAGATACTTTAGTGGTTGCTCTAGGTATTATAATACACACACATAACTTATCATAGTCTACTGCCATTGGCATTTTATCAGTTTGAGTGAAATATGGAAACCTTATCCCCTTTAAAAGCTCTTTTTCCCTCACCAGTTTATAATTGTTTTAACTGTTTCTTCCACATTGAGAACCAAATCAGATGTATTATATGTTTTGCTTCAGTCATCAAACATGATTAAGAAAACTCAAAAAAGAGAAGGAATGTCTATTGTGTTTACCCATATTTTTGCTCTTTTAGTTCCTTCTTCCTTCTTGATGTTCCAAGATTCCTTCTTTTATCATTTCCTTTCTGTTTCAAGAACTTCCTCTAGCCATCATGTTAGGGTAGGTTTGCTGATGACAAATTCCACTAGTGTCTGAGACTATCTTGATTTCCGCTTCATTCCTTAAGGATAATTTTGCCAGATATGGAATTTGGGGTTGATATATTTTTTTTTCAGTATAGATGGTCCCCAACTTATGATGGTTCTACCTAATGACGTTACGATGGTGCAAAAGCTATACACATTCAGTAGAAGCCGTGCTTTGAATTTTGAACTTTTCCCGGGCTAGGACTATGTGGTATAATACTTTCTTGTGATGCTGGGCAGTGGCAGAGCAGTGAGCTGCAGCTCCCAGTCAGCCGCGCCATCACGAGCGTAAACAATTGATACACCTACTACCATGCTGTACCCATACAAACATTCTGTTTTTCACTTTCAGTACAGTATTCAACAAATTATATGAAATATTCAACACTTTATTATAAAATAGGCTTTGTGTTAGATGACTTTGCCCAACTGTAGGCTAATGTAAGTGTTCTGAGCATCCTTAAGGTAGGCTACACTAAGCTATGATGTTCAGTAGGTGAGGTGTATTGAATACATTTTCTACTTATGATATTTTCAACTTACAATGGATTTATTGGAACGTAATTCCATTAAAAGTCGAGGAAGATCTGTGCTTTAAAAATGTAGTGCCACTTCCTTCTGACTGTCATGGTTTTTGATGAGAAATCTGCAGTTCTTCAAATTATTTTTTTTTCCTAATGGGTAACATGTCATTTCTCTCTGGCTGCTTTCAAGACTTTTTCTTTGTCTCTAGTTTTTTGACTTTTATTTGTGGTGTTTTTTTGGCATGGGTTTTTTCGGGTTTATCCTGTTTGGGATTTTCTCAGCTTCTTGAATCTTTATGGAGGTTTATGTCTTTTGCCAAATTTGGGAATTGAAATTTGCCATCATTTCTTCTAATTTCTACCCTGCCCTCTCTCTTTTCTTCTGGGGCTCTGATGACAGGAATGTAAGATTTTAGATCTTTTGATTTAGTTCCAAAGGTTTATGAGGCTCTGTTAATTTTTTTTTTTCCAGTCTGTTTTCTCTTTGTTGTTCAGATTGGGTTATTTTGATTATTTTTCTCAAGATTCACTGATATTTTCTTAGGTCCTCTCCATTCTGCTATTGAGCTCATCCATTAAGTTTTTTGCTTCAACTATTGTATTTTCTGTTCTAAAATTTTCATTTGTTTTTATAATTTATATCTTCTATTTAACTGCTTAGGGTTTCTATTTTTTCCATTTGTTTAGTTTGCCCGTTGAAGCACTTTTATGATGGCTACTCTAAGATCCTTATCAGATAATTCCAACATCTGTGTCATCTTGATGTTGGCATATATTGACTGCCTTTTCTCATTCTACTTGAGATTTTCCTGGTTCTTAGTATAATAAGTGACTTCAGTTGTATCCAGGACATTTTGGGTATTATGAGAATCTGGGTCTTATTTAATTTGTCTGTCTTAGCTGACCCTTTCTGATACCATACTGGGAGGGGAAAGGGGATGTTACCTCGTTACCACCAGGGGAGGATAGAAGTCCAGGCTCCTCACTTGGCCTCTTCTGATACCACTCTGGCTGGCGGTGGGGGAGGTGCCCTGTTACTGGTTTCCATGTAGCCTCCACTGTCACCTCAAAAGGGTGCTCATTACTGCTGCAGTAGTAAAAGTCCTGACCCTCACTCTTTCTGATACCACCCCAGTGTGTGTGTGTGTGCGTGTGTGTGTGTGTGTGTGTGTGTGTGTGTCCTTGTTACAGTTAGGCAGGAGTGGAAGTCTAGACTCCTTGCTTGGCTTTTGCCAATGGGGTGGAAGTGGAACCATGGTTTTTTTCATGGTCTTTGGCTAGAATAGAGCAATTATTGTATAAAATTTTTCTGTGTTGCTAGGTCACCCATCCTTAGTGCTTTGGATAGACAGAGAGGGCTTTTCTTGGGGCATTTTTGTATGTTCCTGTTGGTGTTTTTAGGATGCTGGCTTCTCTAGTACCCAGTCTGGAATATATGAAGCAAAAAGAAAACTCAGGGAACTCACTGTTGTGTCATTTCTTGGATCAGGTATCTCTCTGTGTGCCTTCTTCTCTCTACTGTTCAGAGTTTTCTGTATGTTTGTTTAATATGTGATGTCCAGGGTTTTCATTGTACTTAGCACAAAGAATAGGGAGAAATGTGTCTACTCTGTTTTGGTCTGTAATTGGAAGTCCTGATCTTGAACCTGAGAAAACTCATTTAGGATATTGTCATCTGAAGACTCATAGTCTGAGATTTCACTTTTATGATCAATTTTACCAACATTATTAGAGTTCAGAGTGATACTGTCTCTCCACATTCATTTCCTGATTCATCTTAATTACGAAATATTTTCCTCTCGCAGTTTCCTTCTCTTTGCCATTATGGGTACAAGAAGCAAAAATCCTAAATTTTCAATTGTTTTAATTGAAGGTTACAAAAAACTACAAAGTTAGGGTCTCCAGGCAGGTAGACTGTTTACACCAGTTGGAGAATAAAGTCCTCGGTAGGGGCTTCCTTGGTGGTGCAGTTGTTAAGAATCTGCCTGCCAATGCAGGGGACACAGGTTCAAGCCCTGGTCCGGGAAGATGCCACATGCTGTGGAGCAAGTAAGCCTGTGCGCCACAACTACTGAGCCTGCGCTCTAGAGCCCACGTGCCACAACTATTGAAGCCCGTGTGCCTAGAGCCCATGCTCTACAACAAGAGAAGCCACTGCAGTGAGAGGCCCGTGCACCGCCATGAAGAGTAGCCCCTGCTCGATGCAAATAAAGAAAGCCTGCGTGCAGCAACAAAGACCCAACACAGCCATAAATAAAAAAAAAAAGAAAAAAAAAAGTCCTCGGTAATTTGAAACATAGACAATAGAGAAGATGGGGATATTGTGAGGTGGATGGGGGAGACTGAATATGAAAGAAGGAAAGAAGTGAGAGATGTGAAGCTTGCGGTTGAAAATGAAAAGTCCAGAAAGAAACATAGAAGAAGAATTTGAAAAGGGTTTTGCAGAAGTATATGAAGGGAGAAAGGTGGAAAATAAGGAAAAGAGGAAAGTGAGGAGAGGGAAGAAGAAATCACGAAATTGGTCATAAAAGGAGTAACCATGTCCAGCTAGGGAGATACAGTAACAGGACACCACCTTCATTGGTAGAGCTAGTCCACAGTGTAGAATTGATTAATTACCAGTATCCTTCTTTTTAAGTGAAGATGATTCTAATGAAGAATAAAATGCTCTGTCTTGAAGGATTCTTCATAGAAACATAAATACCATCATATCTTTTAGAATACAAATAGTTTTTCTTTTCTTTTGGGAACAAAGCAACACCTTTATAGAAAATGTCTGCCAATAAGTTTAAGTACTTAAGGAAAATTAGTTTATAACCATTTGGTGATTTTTACTCCAAGCTCCTTATGGCTTGTTGAATTTCAAAAACCCAGATTGCATAAAATCATTATTTATATTTTTTAGAAGTAAAAAACTGTTGTTATGGCTAAGTTTACTTTAATGAACATTATCCTAGGTTATGCAAATTATTGTTTTTTTGTGTTTTAAAAAATATTTATTTATTTATTTTTGGCTGTGTTGGGTCTTCATTTCTGTGCGAGGGCTTTCTCTAGTTGAGGCGAGCGGGAGCCACTCTTCATCACGGTGCACGGGCCTCTCACTATCACGGCCTCTCTTGTTGCGGAGCACAGGCTCCAGACGCACAGGCTCAGTAGTTGTGGCTCACGGGCCCAGTTGCTCCGCGGCATGTGGGATCTTCCCAGACCAGGGCTCGAATCCGTGTCCCCTGCATTGGCAGGCAGATTCTCAACCACTGTGCCACCAGGGAAGCCCCCAAATTATTGTTTTTTCTTCTCATTTCACAATGGTCATAGAATTTGGGACTTAATGATAAAATTACTAAAAATAGATTACCCTGTCTTCAAGGGAAATCAAGGAAAATGATTGCAGCTATTTAGATTGAGAAAATATTTCTAAGAAAGTGTGCGTTATAGGTATATGCAGCATCATTTTATATCTTAAGGTTTTGTGCTTTATAAGGTCAGTGGATGGATTTTAACTTATTAAACCTCTACCTGGAAGTTTGTTTGGAATGACAACATTAATGATTATATTACTTATGGGAAAACTTAGAAATAGTGATCGTGTTCCAGAAAACTTTTCAACCGTAGCATATCTGATATTCACTACTTAGGGTCCTGTTCTGTAAGCATAGTGAAAACATTATGTAAGGAAACAAATAGAATTATATTCTTTGTTTTAATGTAAATAAAATATATGATTCTATATATCTATGAGCCCCATTTTCCCTTTTGAGTTTAGAAGGGTACAGGTCTTTTCATAATCCGTGGGTCCTGACTGAAATACTCCAAAAATAGGGATTGATCTTGTTAATTCCTATAACTCTTAAAAGACACCTTGGAAATAGGTGTCCACTGGATATTTTGAAACCCTCTCTGCCCCAAGTGTTATCTTGAGGATTATGGACCTGACATTTTTGATGAATCCCTCCTGTCCCTGGAGCTCTTAACATCTAGTCCAAAGGAGAGAACGAGGTAGGAGAGCAGAACAGCATAGGTTTCCAGGCTGCTAGAGACTAGACCTACATCGAGGACAGTATAGTCTCCCTTAGAGCTACTCACTCAGTGGCCCAGCACCACCTTGGAGCTTGTTAGAAATTCTCAGGCCCCATGTCAGACCTGTGGAATCAGCGTCTTTGGAGGTGGGGTCCAGAATTATGTGTTTTAACAAGCTCTTCCTGGTGGTTCTTATGCACAGTAAAGTTAAAGAAACAACGAGAGACCCAGTCTTGTTTGTAATTTTTAGCTAACCATTCTCATTAGAATTGTCTGTTCAAATTCTGGTCTTTTAACCTATTTCATTTGGACTCCTGTCTCTTGGTTTTTCTAGGCTTTAGCTCTCCTAAACTGCCTTCTGAATCCAGTTCTTTAATTTTTTCTGTAAGAGATTTGTAAGTATGAAATTGTCCATAATTTCATGTTAAGCCTTCTCCTTTCTATTTAAAAATGGTTGTATAAGAATGGTGAATGTGAAATAAAACGTTTTCAAAGGCAGTGACTTCCTGAAGTGTACAACTTGGTAAGTTTTGGAATCTGTTACGCAGGGAGTTTTTCATATTTTTGAAAAAATTTTATCTGTATGAAATAGTTCAGGGTAGTACTAAAGAACAGAGGGATGGACCAGATGACTTGACAACATTCTTTCCAGTGCCAGAATTTTATTATTTAATAAATATTAAAATTAAATTATTTAAAAGTGGGTTTAATTTTTGGTAATTTTAATTTCAACATAAAAAGCCAGTTTTTAAATGTTAGCTCATAGAATTAAGTAGTATCCTCCGAGTCTTGATAATAACAAGGTACTATTTGAAAAATGAACTTTTCTGTTCTGTTTTTATGTATCAGGTTAGTTATTTGTGCATCTGTGTGTTAATTTTTCATCTATACTATTTATAGATTTTTAAATTAAATTGTTGAACCTAAGACTGTTATTTAATTTGCTGAACTATATGAAATTGCTATTTTTTGTCAGAAGTGGTCAGATATCAGCAATTTCATATGGTTCAACCAGTAATTCTTTGAAAGCCTAAAGGTACCCTTTTCACTGGAAAACTGACTTGATTGCTTGATTTGAAGGAATTAAATTGGTTTCTTTAGAAATTTTCTATGTTTCAGATTCTTAGGTTCACAGAATGTGATTTGTACTTAGATTTGTCTAATCTGGGTATGTGCTTTTCTACAATTAAAAAAAGTTAGATTCCATCTTCAGTAAAAACACAATGGTAAACAAAACCAGGGGCTTCCAGTACGATGATAGTGTGAAAGTTTCCTCATGGGCTCCTGCCAGGTTCCTGCATAGAAACTGATCGAAATGATTCAGAGAAACGCAAAAATAAGAATTTTGATACTAATGTTGAAAACAGGAAATTGTCAAAACACATATCACTAATTTGAAGGAGTTTTTGGTCTATTACGTTAAAGTTTGAACTTTTTCTGAGAGCTGATAAGCCACTCTCCCCAAGAGAGCAAGGTAGTACTATGGGAAATATGAATGGAGAAAATTCTAGAGGTCACTAGTAACGCTATGTTTGCGTGGACTGTGGAGGATACGCTGTGAGGGAGGGTTGTAGAAAGACCATGTGTAACTGCTGTCTGCTTAGAAGAGCCAACAGTGTCCCGTGGAATTCATTTTTTTTCTTTTGCCCTACCCAGGTACGTGGGGAGTTTCTTGCCTTTTGGGAGGTCTGAGGTCTTCTGCCAGCGTTCAGTAGGTGTTCTATAGGAGCAGTTCCACATGTAGATGTATTTCTGATGTATCTGTGGGGAGGAAGGTGATCTCCGCGTCTTACTCTTCCGCCATCTTGAAGCTCCCTGTCCCGTGGGATTCCTAGCAGGACTAGCTGAGAGCTTCACTGCATAGTCTTGGCTTTCTAGGTAGAGTGTGGACTTGCTCTGATGTCACGGAGAGAACACTTTTATTTTTTTATTATGTTTTAAAGTTTATTTTATTGAAGTATAGTTGGTTTACAATGTTGTGTTAGTTTCAGGTGTCCAGCAAAGTGATTCAGTTTTACACATATATATTACACATATAAATATTCTTTTTTCACATTCTTTTCCATTATAGTTTCTTACAGGATACTGAATAGAGTTCGTGTGCTATACAGTAGGACCTTGTTGTTTATCCATTCTATATATAATAGTTTGCATCTACTAACCCCAAACTCCCAAGAGAGAACACTTTTAATACGGAAGGGTGGCATTAGAAGCAAAGGACGGATGCGACCGAGATGGGAAGTGACCCCATGCTGAGCCCTTTCACAGCTGTGGGCTCTGGAGTAAGAGCAGTAGTCACATCTGGGCCTGAAAGAAAATACGTGTGACGTTATCCAGCGGTCCATGGGCCCCAGGGATCTTTTCAAAAGCATGGCCACTTCACCTCAAAGCAGGGGGGCAGTTTGGAATTTGGAGTGGGAGTATTTGTCCGCTGCTACTGGCTACCCTCCTTACTTGGTGAGGCTGGCCTTTGGGAAGGTGGTTCCCAAAAGTACCAAGAAAATGCATGTAGGGCAGAGACTGCACCCAGATCTGTATCCCTCCCACCACTCAAGAGCTGCTAAAAGACTGAACCTGTATGCCATCCCACCCTCCTGCTTACTTCTTAAAAACTTTTAATTTTTAAAAAAGTTTCAAATGAAGAAATGAAGAGTTATAAGGATGGTACAAACAGCTTCTCTATGCATTTCACGTATTGTGAACATTTTGCCTCTATCATCTTTCTATGTATCTATAGATATTTGTTTCTTTTCAGGACCATTTGAGAGTAAATTACAGAAATTGTGCCTTTTTACTCCTAAATAATTTTATTTCCTAACAACAGGGAATTCTCTTACAACAGTTCAGGTGTCAAATTTAGGAAATGTATCATTGGCACAGTGTTACATACTCTTTGGCACAATGTTACATACTCTGTCATCTATCTTCTGTTACTTTGTTCTAATAACGTTCTTTATAGCATTTATTTTTTTTCTGGTCCAGGATCCCATCCAGGATTGTAGTTTGTATGTAGTTGTCTTGTCCTCTTCAGTCTCTTGTCTGGGGCAGTTCCTAAGCCTCTGTCTTCGATGACCTTGACATTTTTTTATAGCAGAAGCTTTTTGTTTTGTGCATTGTTACTCACTTTGGATGTGTCTGATGTTTCCTTGAGATTAGGTTCAGATGATGCATTTCTGGCAAGAATACCACATAAATGAGGTGTGTCCTCTGTGCATCACGGCAGAGGACACGTGGTGTCTGGTCCGTTACTGCTGATGTGAACTTTGATCATGTGATTAAGATGATATCTGCCAGGCTTCTCCAAGATAAAGGTAGCGTTTTTCCTTTTGTAAATTAATGGCTACTTTGTGGGAAGATACTTTGAGATGATATACATATCCTGTTCCTCATTAAACTTTCACCTACTGGTTTTGGCATCCTTTTTTTTTTGATTAAAAATTTAAAAAAAATTGAAACAATTTTTAAAAGTTACTTCTCATTTACAGTTATTATAAAATATTGGCTATATTCTCCATGTTGTACAATACATCCTGGAACCTATCTTATACCCAGTAGTTTGTACCTCCCACTCCCTGTCCCCTGTCTGGCCCCTCCCATCTTCCCTTTCCCCACTGGTAACCACTAGTCTGTTCACTGTATGTGTAAGTCTGCTTCTTTTTTGTTATATTCACTAATTTGCTGTATTTTTTAGATTCCACATATAGGTGATATCATACAGTATTTGTCTTTCTCTAGCATCCATTTTTGATTTTTGCCCGACTCAGTTATTGCTTGGACGGTTGCAAAGGGGTGATTTTCTAACATTCATCCTTCTTTCATCATTTATAAGCTGGCATTCCACTGTAAGAAACACTTTTCTCTCATCTGTTAATTGTTATTTATTAATATGGACTCACAGATTCTTACTTTATTTAATAAGTTACAATTCATTACCATCAGTATTTGTTTTAGTACTTAAATTGCAGTGAATTTAGCCAGGGGGAGCCCCTCGAGTGGCTTCCTGTGCCATTATGACATGTCCTATCTTTTTCTTTTTTTTTTTTTTGACTTCTGTCTTCAAGGAATTTATTTTTTAAATTTACTTATTTTTAACATCTTTATTGGAGTATAATTGCTTTACAATGGTTTGTTACTTTCTGCTTTACAACAGAGTGAATCACCTATACATATACCTATATCCCCATATCTCCTCCCTCTTGCGTCTCCCTCCCACCCTCCCTATCCCACCCCTCTAGGTGGTCACAAAGCACTGAGCTGACCTCTCTGTGCTATGCGGCTGCTTCCCACTAGCTATTTTACATTTGGTAGTATATATAAGTCCATGCCATGCTCTCACTTCGTCCCAGCTAACACTTCCCCCTCCCCATGTCCTCAAGTCCATTCTCTGCGCCTGCGTCTTTATTCCTGTCCTGCCCCTCGGTTCTTCAGAACTTTTTTAGATTCCATATATATGTGTTAGCATACGGTATTTGTTTTTCTCTTTCTGACTTACTTCACTCTATGACAACTCTAGGTCCATCCACCTCACTACAAATAACTCAATTTTGTTTCTTTATATGGCTAAGTAATATCCCATTGTATATATGTGCCACATCTTCTTTATCCAGTCATCTGTTGATGGACACTTAGGTTGATTCCATGTCCTGGCTATTGTAAATAGAGTTGCAAAGAACATTGTGGTACATGACTCTTTTTGAATTATGGTTTTCTCAGGGTATATGCCCAGTAGTGGGATTGCTGGGTCATATGGTAGTTCTATTTTTAGTTCTTTAAGGAACCTTCATACTGTTCTCCATAGTGGCTGTATCAATTTACATTCCCACCAACAGTGCAAGAGGGTTCCCTTTTCTCCACACCCTCTCCAGCATTTATTGTTTGTAGATTTTTTGATGATGGCCATTCTGAAGGGTGTGTGGTGATACCTCATTGTGGTTTTGATTTGCTTTTCTCTAATAATTAGTGATGTTGAGCATCTTTTCATGTGTTTGTTGGCAATCTGTATATCTTCTTTGGAGAAATGTCTATTTCGGTCTTCTGCCCATTTTTGGATTGGGTTGTTTGTTTTTTTGATACTGAGCTGCATGAGCTGCTTGTGTATTTTGGAGATTAATCCTTTGTCTGTTGCTTCATTGGCAAATATTTTCTCCCATTCTCAGGGTTGTCTTTTCGTCTTGTTTATGGTTTCCTTTGCTGTGCAAAAGCTTTGACGTTTCGTTAGGTCCCATTGTTTATTTTTGTTTTTATTTCCATTTGTCTAGGAGGTGGGTCAAAAAGAATCTTACTGTGATTTATGTCATAGAGTGTTCTGCCTAGGTTTTCCTCTAAGAGTTTGATAGTGTCTGGCCTTACATTTAGGTCTTTAATCCATTTTGAGTTTATTTTTGTGTATGGTGTTAGGGAGTGTTCTGATTTCATTCTTTTACATGTAGCTGTCCAATTTTCCCAGCAACACTTACTGAAGAGGCTGTCTTTTCTCTATTGTATATTCTTGCCTCCTTTATCAAAAACAAGGTGACCATATGTACATGGGTTTATCTCTGGGCTTTCTATCCTGTTCCATTGATCTGTATTTCTGTTTTTGTGCCAGTGCCATACTGTCTTGATTACTGTAGCTCTGTAGTATAGTCTGAGGTCAGGGAGCCTGATTCCTCCAGCTCCGTTTTTCTTTCTCAAGATTGCTTTGGCTATTCGGAGTCTACTGTGTTTCCTTATAAATCGTGAAATTTTTTGTTCTAGTTCTGTGAAAAATGCCATTGGTAGTTTGATAAGGATTGCATTGAATCTGTAGATTGCTTTGGGTAGTATAGTCATTTTCACAATATTGATTCTTCCAATCCAAGAATATGGTATATCTCTCCATCTGTTTGTATCTTTAATTTCTTTCATCAGTGTCTTATAGTTTTCTGCATACAGGTCTTTTGTCTCTTTAGGTAGGTTTATTCCTAGGTATGTTATTCTTTTTGTTGCAGTGGTAAATGGGAGTGTTTCCTTAATTTCTCTTTCAGATTTTTCATCATTAATGTATAGCAATGCAAGAGATTTCTGTGCCTTAATTTTGTATCCTGCTTCTCTACCACATTCACTGATTAGCTCTCGTAGTTTTCTGGTAGCGTCTTTAGGATTCTCTACCTATAATATCATGTCATCTGCAAACAGTGACAGCTTTACTTCTTCTTTTCTGATTTGGAGTCCTTTTATTTCTTTTTCTTTTCTGATTGCTGTGGCTAAAACTTCCGAAACTATGTTGAATAATAGTGGTGAGAGTGGGCAACCTTGTCTTGTTCCTGATCTTAGTGGAAATGGTTTCAGTTTTTCACCATTGAGAACAATGTTGGCTGTGGGTTTGTCATATATGGCCTTTATTATGTTGAGGAAAGATCCCTCTATGCCTACTTTCTGGAGTGTTTTTATCATAAATGGGTGTTGAATTTTGTCAAAAGCTTTTTCTGCATCTATTGAGATGATATGGTTTTTATCCTTCAGTTTGTTAATATGGTGTATCACATTGATTGATTTGCATATATTGAAGAATCCTTTCATTCCTGGGATAAACCCCACTTGATCATGGTGTATGATCGTTTTTTATGTGCTGTTGGATTCTGTTTGCTAGTATTTTGTTGAGCTTTTTTGCATCTGTATGCATCAGTGATATCGGCCTGTAGTTTTCTTTCTTTGTGACATGTTTGTCAGGTTTTGGTATCAGGGTGGTGATGGCCCCATAAAATGAGTTTGGGAGTGTTCCTCCCTCTGCTATATTTTGGAAGAGTTTGAGAAGGACAGGTGTTAGCTATTCTCTAAATGTTTGGTAGAATTTGCCTGTGAAGCCATCTGGTCCTGGGCTTTTGTTTGTTGGAAGATTTTTAATCACAGTCTCAATTTCAGTGTTTGTGATTGGTCTGTTTATATTTTCTACTTCTTCCTGGTTCAGTCTTGGAAGGTTGTGCTTTTCTAAGAATTTGTCCATTCCTTCCAGGTTGTCCATTTTATTGGCATAGAGTTGCTTGTAGTAATCTCTCACGATCCTTTGTATTTCTGCAGTGTCAGTTGTTACTTCTTTATCATTTCTAATTCTGTTGATTTGAGTCTTCTCCTTTTTTTCTTGATGAGTCTGGCCAATGGTTTATCAAGTTTGTTTATCTTCTCAAAGAACCAGCTTTTAGTTTTATTGATCTTTGCTACTGTTTCCTTCATTTCTTTTTCATTTATTTCTGATCTGATCTTTATGATTTCTTACCTTCTGCTAACTTTGGGGTTTTTTTGTTCTTCTTTCTCTAATTGCTTTAGATATAAGGTTAGGTTGTTTATTTGAGGTTTTTTTTGTTTCTTGAGGTAGGATTGTATTGCTATCAACTTCCCTCTTAGAACTGCTTTTGCTGCATCCCATAGGTTTTGGGTCGTCGTGTTTTCATTGTCATTTGTTTCTAGGTATTTTTTGATTTCTTCTTTGATTTCTTCAGTGATTTCTTGGTTATTTAGTAGTGTATTGTTTAGCCTCCATGTGTTTTTATTTTTTACAGATTTTTTCCTGTAATTGATGATATGTATTCTCATAGTGTTGTGGTTGGAGAAGACACTTGATGCGATTCCAATTTTCTTAAATTTACCAAGGCTTGATTTGTGACCCAAGATATGATCTATCCTGGAGAATGTTCCATGAGCACTTGCGAAGAAAGTGTATTCTGTCGTTATTGGATGGAATGTCCTATAAATATCAATTAAGTCCATCTTGTTTAATGTATCATTTAAAGCTTGTGTTTCCTTATTTATTTTCATTTTGGATGGTCTTTCCATTGGTGAAAGTGGAGTGTTAAAGTCCCCTACTATGATTGTATACTGTCTATTTCCCCTTTTATGGCTGTTAGCATTTGCCTTATGTATTGAGGTGCTCCTTTGTTGGGTGCATAAATATTTAAAATGATTATATATTTTTCTTGGATTGATCCCTTGATTATTATTTAGTGTCCTTCTTTGTCTCTTATAATAGTCTTTATTTTAAAATCTATTTTGTCTTATATGAGAATTGCTACTCCCGCTTTCTTTTCATTTCTATTTTCATGGAATATCTTTTTCCATCCCCTCACTTTCAGTCTGTATGTGTCCCTAGGTCTGAAGTGGGTCTCTTGTATACAGCACATGTATGGATCTTGTTTTGGTATCCATTCAGCCAGTCTATGTCTTTTGGTTGGAGCATTTAATCCATTTACATTTAAGGTAATTATCGATGTGTATGTTCCTACTATCATTTTCTTCGTTGTTTTGGGTTTGTTTTTGTAGGTCCTTTTCTTCTCTTGTGTTTCCCGCTTAGAGAAGTTCCTTTAGTGTTTGTTGTAGAGCTGGATTGGTGGTGCTGAATTCTCTTAGCTTTTGCTTGTCTGTAAAGGTTTTAATTTCTCTGTCAAAGCTGAATGAGATCCTTGCTGGGTAGAGTAATCTTGGTTGTAGGTTTTTCCCTTTCATCACTTTAAATATGTCCTGCCACTCCCTTCTGGATTGCACAGTTTCTGCTGAAAGATCAGCTGTTAACCTTGTGGGGATTCCCTTGTATGTTATTTGTTGTTTTTCTCTTGCTGCTTTTAATATTTTCTCTTTATTTAATTTTTGATAGTTTGATTAATATGTGTCTTGGCGTGTTTCTCCTTGGATTTTCCTGTATGGGACTCTCTGTGCTTCCTGGACTTGATTAACTATTTCCTTTCCCATATTAGGGAAGTTTTCAACTATAATCTCTTCAAATATTTTCTCATCCCTTTCTTCTACTCTTCTTCTTCTGGGACCCCTATAATTCGAATGTTGGTACATTTAATATTGTCCCAGAGGTCTCTGAGACTGTCCTCAATTCTTTTCAGTCTTTATTCTGCTCTGCAGTAGTTATTTCCACTATTTTATCTTCCAGGTCACTTATCCATTTTTCTGCTTCAGTTATTCTGCTATTGATTCCTTCTGGAGAATATTTAATTTCATATATTGTGTTGTTCATCATTGTTTGCTCTTTAGTTCTTCTATGTCCTGGTTAAACGTTTCTTGTATTTTCTCCATTCTATTTCCAAGATTTTGGATCATCTTTACTATCATTACTCTGAATTCTTTTTCAGGTTGACTACCTATTTCTTTTTCATTTGTTTGGTCTGATGGGTTTTTACCTTGCTCCTTCATCTGCTGTGTGTTTCTCTGTTTTCTCATTTTGCTTAACTTACTGTGTTTGGGGTCTTTTTTTCACAGGCTGCAGGTTTGTAGTTCCTGTTGTTTTTGGTGTCTGACCCCAGTGTCTAAGGCTGGTTCAGTGGGTTGTATAGGCTTCCTGGTGTAGGGGACTAGTGTCTGTGTTCTGGTCGATGAGGCTGGATCTTGTCTTTCTGGTGGTCATGTCCGTGTCCAGTGGTTTGCCTGGGGCGTCCGTGACCGTATTATGATTTTAGTCAGCCTCTCTGCTAATGCGTGCGGTTGTGTTCCTGTCTTGCTAGTTGTTTGTCATAGGGTGTCCAGCACTGTAGCTTGCTGGTCGTTGAGTGGAGCTGGGTCTTAGTGTTGAGATGGACATCTCTGGGAGAGCTTTCGCTGTTTGATATTATGTGTAGCTGGGAGCTCTCTGGTGGACCAAGGTCCTGAACTTGGCTCTCCCATCTCAGAGGCACAGGCCTGACACCTGGCTGGAGCACCAAGACCCTGTCAGCCACACGGCTCAGAAGAAAAGGGAGAAAAAAAAGAAAGAAAGAAAAAAAAAAAGTGAAGTTATTAAAATAAAAAATAATTATTAAAAATAAAAGAAATTGAAAAGTAATAAAAAGGGAAAAAGAAAGAAAGAAGAGAGCAACCAAACCAAAAAACAAATCCACCAATGATAACAAGCACTAAAAAGTATACTAAAAAAAACCCAAAAAAACCCCAAAACACCCCAAAAAACCGGCCAGACAGAATCCTAGGACAAATGGTAAAAGCAAAGCTATACAGACAAAATCACACAAAGAAGCATACAAATACACATTCACAAAAAGAGGAAAAGGAGTAAAAAAATATATATCATATCTCCCAAAGTCCACCTCCTCAATTTGGGATGATTGGTTGTCTGCTCAGGTATTCCACAGATGCAGGGTACATCGTTGATTGTGGAGATTTAATCCGCTGCTCCTGAGGCTGCTGGGAGAGATTTCCCTTTCTCTTCTTTGTTCGCACAGCTCCTGGGGTTCAGCTGTGGATTTGGCCCCGCCTCTGCGTGTAGGTCGCCTGAGGGCGTCTGTTCCCATCCAAACAGGATGGGGTTAAAGTAGCAGCTGATTAGGGGGCTCTGGCTCACTCAGGCTGGGGAGAGGGAGGGGTACGGAATGTGGGGCCAGCCTGCAGCAGCAGAGGCCAGCATAATGTTGCAACAGCCTGAGGCGCACTGCGTGTTCTCCTGGGAAGTTGTCCCTGGATCACGGGACCCTGGCATTGGCGGGCTGCACAGGCTCCCAGGAGGGGAGGCGTGGACAGGAACCTGTGCTTGCACGCATGCTTCTTGGTGGCTGCAGCAGCAGCCTTAGCACTTCGTGCCCGTTTCTGGTGTCTGCACTGATAGGTGCGGCTCACACCCGTCTCTGGAGCTCCTTTAGGCAGTGCTCTGAATCCCCTCTACTCGCACACCCCGAAACAATGGTCTCTTGCCTCTTAGGCAGTTCCAGACTTTTTCCCAGACTCCCTCCCTGATATCTGTGGTGCACTAGCCCGCTTAAGGCTGTGTTCACGCAGCCAACCCCAGTCCTCTCCCTGGGATCGGACCGAAGCCCGAGCCTCAGCTCCCAGCCCCCACCTGCCCAGGTGGGTGAGCAAACAAGCCTCTCAGACTGGTGAGTGCTGGTTGGCACCGATCCTCTGTGTGGGAATCTCAGCTTTGCCATCTACATCCCTGTTGCTGTGCTCTCCTCAGTGGCTCCAAAGCTTCCCCCGCCACCCACTGTCTCCACCAGTGAAGGGGCTTCCTAGGGTGGGGAAACTTTTTCTCCTTCAAGCTCCCTCCCAGTGGTGCAGATCCTTTCCCTATTCTTTTGTCTGTGTTTTTTCTTTTTTCTTTTGCCCTACCCAGGTACGTGGGGAGTTCCTTGCCTTTAGGGAGGTCTGAGGTCTTCTGCCAGCATTCAGCAGGTGTTCTGTAGGAGTTGTTCCACATGTAGATCAGCAATTTCTGATGTATTTGTGGGGAGGAAGGTGATCTCCACGTCTTACTCTTCTGCCAACTTGACCCTCTCCCTTTAATTTTTTTTTTAATTTAATTTTTTTAAATTGCAGTCTATGTCCTTTTTTAAAAATAACATTTTCTTAGACTTTAAAATAAAGACTGTTACAAGAGACAAAGCGGGACACTACATAATGATCAAGGGATCAATCTAAAAAGAAGATATAACAATTATAAATATTTATGCACGCAACATAGGAGCACCTCAATACATAAGGGAAATGCTAACAGCCATAAAAGGAGAAATTGAAAGTAACACAATCATAGTACGGGAGTTTAACACCCCACTTTCACCAATGGACAGATCATCCAAAATGAAAACAAATAAGGAAACACAAGCTTCAAATGATTCATTAAACAAGACGGACTTAATTGATATTTATAGGACATTCCATCCAAAAACAACAGAATACACTTTCTTCTCAAGTGCTCATGTAACATTCTACAGGATAGACCATATCTTGGGTCACAAATCAAGCCTTGGTAAATTTAAGCAAATTGAAATAGTATCAAGTATCTTTTCCAACCACAATGCTATGAGACTAGATATCAATTACAGGAAAAAAAAATTCTAAAAAATACAAACACATGGAGGCTAAACAATGCACTACTAAGTAACCAAGAGATCACTGAAGAAATCAAAGAGGAAATAAAAAAATACCTAGAAACAAATGACAATGAAAACACGATGACCCAAAACCTATGGGATGCAGCAAAAACAGTTCTAAGAGGGAAGTTTATAGCAATACAGTCCAACCTCAAGAAATAAGAAAAATCTAAAATAAACAGCCTAACTTTGCACCTAAAGCAATTAGAGAAAGAACAACAACAACAACAAAAAAACCCCAAAGCTAGCAGAAGGAAAGAAATCATAAAGATCAGATCAGAAATAAATGAAAAAGAAATGAAGAAAACAGTAACAAAGATTAATGAAGCTAAAAGCTGGTTCTTTGAGAAGGTAAACAAAATTGATAAACCATTAACCAGACTCATCAAGAAAAAAAAGGGAGAAGACTCAGATCAACAGAATTACAAATGAAAAAGGAGAAGTAACAACTGACACTGCAGAAATACAAAGGATCATGAGAGATTACTACAAGCAACTCTATGCCAATAAAATGGACAACCTGGAAGAAATGAACAAATTCGTAGAAAAGCACAACTTTCTGAGACTGAACCAGGAAGAAATAGAAAATATAAAGAGAGCAGTCACAAGCACTGAAATCTTCCAACAAACAAAAGGCCAGGACCAGATGGCTTCACAGGCGAATTCTATCAAACATTTAGAGAAGAGCTAACACCTATCCTTCTCAAACTCTTCCAAAATACAGCAGAGGGAGGAACACTCCCAAACTCATTCTATGAGGCCATCATCACCCTGATACCAAAACCATACAGTGATGTCACAAAAAAAGAAAACTACAGGCTAACATCACTGATGCACATAGATGCAAAAATCCTCAACAAAATACTAGCAAATAGAATCCAACAGCACATTAAAAGGATCATACACCTTGATCAAGTGGGGTTTATCCCAGGAATGCAAGGATTCTTCAATATATGCAAATCAGTCAACTTGATACACCATATTAACAAATTGAAGGATAAAAACTATATGATAAACTCAATAGATGCAGAAAAAGCTTTCAACAGAATTCAACACCCATTTATGATAAAAACTCTCCAGAAAGTGGGCATAGAGGGAACCTACCACAACATAATAAAAGCCATGTATGACAAACCCACAGCCAACATCGTTCTCGATGGTGAAAAACTGAAAGCATTTCCTCTAAGATCAGGAACAAGACAAGGTTGCCCACTCTCACCACTGTTATTCAACATAGTTTTGGAAGTTTTAGCTACAGCAATCAGGGAAGAAATAGAAATTAAAGGCATCCAAATCAGAAGAGAAGAAGTAAAACTGTCACTGTTTGCAGATAACATGATAGTATACATAGAGAAGCCTAAAGGTGCTACCAGAAAACTACTAGAGCTAATCAGTGAATTTGGTAGAGTAGCAGGATACAAAATTAATGCACAGAAATCACTTGCATTCCTATACACGAATGGTGAAAAATCTGAAAAAGAAATTAAGGAAACACTCCCATTTACCATTGCAAAAAAAAGGATAAAACACCTAGGAATAAAGCTACCTAAGGAGACAAAAGTCCTGTATGCAGAAAACTATAAGACACTGATGAAAGAAATGAAAGATGATACAAACAGATGTAGAGATATACCATGTTCTTGGATTGGAAGAATCAACATTGTGAAAATGATTATACTACCCAAAGCAATCTACAGATTCAATGCAATCCCCATCAAACTACCAATGGCATTTTTCACAGAACTAGAACAAAAAAAGTCACAATTTGTATGGAAACAAAAAAGACCCCAATAGCCAAAGCAATCTAAAAAAGAAAAACGGAGCTGGAAGAATCAGGCTCCCAGACTTCAGACTATACTACAAAGCTACAGTAATCAATACACTATGGTACTGGAACAAAAACAGAAATATAGATCAGTGGAATAGGATAGAAAGCCCAGAGAGAAACCCATGCACATATGGTCACCTTATGTTTGATAAAGGAGGCAAGAGTATACAGTGGAGAAAAGGCAGCCTCTTCAATAAGTGGTGCTGGGAAAGCTGGACAGCTGCATGTAAAAGAATGAAATTAGAACACTTCCTAACACCATACACAAAAATAAACTCAAAATGGATTAAAGGCCAAATGTAAGGCCAGACACTATAAAACTCTTAGAGCAAAACATAGGCAGAACACTTGGTGACATAAATCACAGCAAGATCCTTTTTGACCCACCTCCTAGAGAAATGGAAGTAAAAACAAAAATAAACAAATGGGAACTAATGAAACTTAAAAGCTTTTGCACAGCAAAGGAAACCATAAACAGAATGAAAAGACCACCCTCAGAATGCGAGAAAATATTTTCGAATGAAGCAACTGACAAACGATTAATCTCCAATATATACAA
Organism: Balaenoptera physalus; assembly: GCF_965194825.1. NCBI lineage: Eukaryota > Metazoa > Chordata > Mammalia > Artiodactyla > Balaenopteridae > Balaenoptera > Balaenoptera physalus. The sequence goes on from NC_138894.1 coordinate 10,303,119, forward strand.
ACAGCTCATGCAGCTCAATCTCAAAAAAGCAAACAACCCAATCCAAAAATGGGCAGAAGACTGAAATAGACATTTCTCCAAAGAAGATATATAGATTGCCATCAAACACATGAAAAGATTCTCAACATCACTAATCATTAGAGAAATACAAATCAAAACTACAATGAGGGGGCTTCCCTGGTGGCACAGTGGTTAAGACTCCGCCTGCCAATGCAGGGGACACGGGTTTGAGCCCTGGTCTGGGAAGATCCCACATGCCGCAGAGCGGCTAGGCCCGTGAGCCACGACTACTGAGCCTGCGCGTCTGGAGCCTGTGCTCCGCCACAAGAGAGGCCACGACAGTGAGAGGCCCGCGCACCGCGATGAAGAGTGGCCCCCGCTTGCTGCAACTAGAGAAAGCCCTCACACAGAAACGAAGACCCAATACAGCCAAAAATAAATAAATAAATAAATAAAAACTACAATGAGGTATCACCTCACAGCGGTCAGAATGGCCATTATCAAAAAATCTACAAACAGTAAATTATGGAGAGGATGTAGAGAAAAGGGAACCCTCTTGCACTGTTGGTGGGAATGTAAATTGATACAGCCACTATGGAGAACAGTATGGAAGTTCCTTAAATAACTAAAAATAGAACTACCATATGACCCAGTAATCCCACTACTGGGCATATATCCTGAGAAAACCATAATTCAAAGAGTCATGTACCACAATGTTCATTGCAGCTCTATTTACAATAGCCAGAACATGGAAGCAACCTAAGTGTTCATGGACAGATGAGTGGATAAAGAAGATCATATATACAATGGAATATTAGCCATAAAAAGAAATGAAATTGAGTTATTTGTAGTGAGGTGGATGGACCTAGAGTCTGCCATACAGAGTGAAGTAAGTCAGAAAGAGAAAAACAAACATTGTATGCTACACATATATATGGAATCCAAGAAAAAAAAAAAAGGGTTCTGATTAACCTACGGGCAGGACAGAAATAAAGACAGAGATGTAGAGAATGGACTTGAGGACACAGGCAGGGGGAAGGGTAAGCTGGGATGAAGTGAGAGAGTAGCATTGAGATATATACACTACCAAATGTAAGATAGCTAGTGGGAAGCAGCTGCATAGCACAGGGAGATCAGCTCGGTGCTTTGTGACCACCTAGAGGGGTGGGCAACGGAAGGTGGGAGGGATACGCAAGAGGGAGGGGATATGGGGATATATGTATGCATATAGCTGATTCAGTCCGTTATCCAGCAGAAACCAACACACCATTGTAAAGCAATTATACTCCAATAAAGATGTTAAAATAAAATAAAATAAAATAACATTTTCTTAGTTGACACAAGAATGCTCCAGGTTCATCTTAAAGTTATTTCTCCAAAGGGTTATAATTCTTTTTTAGTGGCAGAGGTCTAGAATCCACTATCTTGGCACCATGTAAGTGGTAAGAGGTAAAGGGGGAAGAAATCACAGGACAGTTCACTCATGCTCATTTTGGACACAATCTGCTTGGCGTGATCGGCCCTTGTCCCTGCTATTTAGACTTGGCATTTAACACGGTCTTCATTTCTATAGCCTTAGAGTATGTTCTGATCTCAGAGCAAGTTACCTATTATTATTTCTAGATTTTTTTGACCTTTTAAAAACATTTTGTCTTTTACATGAATTTTAGAATCACATGTCAGAATTCAAGTTCCAAAAAAATTTTGTTGATGTTTTAAGAAGTGTTGCATTTATTATTTAGTTTAGGGTGGGATTTATCTATGTTTTTTGCAAGATTGAGGTTAATAAATGACTTCATTTTTTTCTTCCATTACAGGCTCTAGGAAAAGGCTTATAGTTTTTATCACATAAATCTTGTGTGCCTCTTGTTATAATTGTTATAGTGTAATTGTTTATAGTTTTGTGTTTGTGAATAGTATCTTTTTAACATTTCTTCTATTGTGAATTAACACATATGGAAAAGTGTCTAAACCATGGATGTACAGTAATGAATTTTATTTAACCAGTAACCAGGTCAATAAGTAGAACCTTGTTGGCACCCTGAGACTCCCCTGTATGCCCTTTCCTAATCACAGACCCCCTCTCTTCCTTTCCTCCTAAAGCCAGTTTACAGAAACTAGAGCTGCTTATTAATACATTGTTCAATACAGGGAAACATGACAGTTAAGCAGGGGAGACTTTCTTCCCTGCCACAGAATTCTTCAGAGGTATTTACTCTGTGGTCCTTTATGTAAGGGCCAAAGAATAATATAATTGACTATTTTTAAGGCTAGCTTTATGAGACAGGCAGATTTATATTTCTTAATTCTGTTTTGTACAGAACGATTCCATCCTTGATTGAGTAAAGCAGAGATTACAATATAAATTAAAAAGAGTCTTTCCAAGGTTTGTTTTGTTTAGATGTCAAAATAGTAGCCTTAGATTATCTAGCTTGATAGAGAAGCTGAAACGGTTGTTCTGATTTTTCTTAGTTTAATGAGGTTGTGGAAATTGCTCAGACCATTTACCAGCCTCAGCTCCCTTCCGGTGCTGCCAATCAAGATAAATGCATGGTTTCTTTTCTGCCTCTCTTAGATTTTGTTATCCAGTTCTGTCTTGGGGCCTCTTCTCACTATGTACTTTGTATCTGAGCTGTCTCATACTATTGCTTCAATGCCTACGTTTATCCTCATAAAATCCACTTTTATTTCCCAGACCAGGCTTTCCTGACCTGTGATTCTCTTAAATTCAAATAATTGACTTTTAGGGTCATCTTAACATCTACCTGATTGAGTTGTTAGGGATCAGGAATTTGACCAAAATCTGGCCTAGGGAAATTTTTGCAGAATAGGAAGTACAGAGGAAACAGCCTATGAAAATGAGGCTGTTACGCTATAAAATGTTATATTCATTGTATTATTAGATATATTATCATTAGTTTCAATGCTTCATCTCTATCTTCATACAAATAGGGTCTTTATAGTTGTTTGTACCTTTTGAGAAATGATCTTGGTATTACGCTTGAAGTGTTAATTCCAAAAACTTTGTCTTTTTCTCCCTATCTTTAACTTTCTGAAGTGCTAATTAGAAAGCGCCCTTTTTCTTACAGATATTAATAGCACTAAGTTAGTGGTGGCTTTGCCACCACTTTGTTAGTTGGGGCTCTTTTTTATTTTCAATTCTGTCTCAATGAATTCATAAATGAATATCTGTTTCTGAAAAATGCAACTTTAAAATTCCTAATGTTACAATTCTGTTTCGATTATAGTGGGTTTTTTTTTTTTTAAAGAAAGATACTAATAACTTTTGGTTTTGCTTCTAGAAAAACTGATTGCTTATCAACGAGAATTTCTTGCTTTAAAAGAACGTCTCCGAATAGCTGAACACAGAATCTCTCAGCGGTCTTCCGAACTCAATGCCATTGTACAGCAGTTCAAGCGTGTAGGAGCAGAAACAAACAGAAGTAAGGATACGGTGAATAAATTTTCAGGTACAGACGATATTTTTGGTTTTATGAAAAGATTACATTTTCAAAGGGTTATGTGAAATACTCTCTTTGAAAGTTGTCTAGAGTCGCTTATCAGCCAACATTTGTTACCCTCTACAGAGAGAAAAATCACCATACAAAACTTTTTCTATTGTGGTTACTTATAAAACAAGTTTATTAATTGCTAAATTTGATTTAAAGAGAGTAATATTAAGTTAAGTTTCAGTTGTATAAATTTCATTGCCAATAGTGAAGAACCAGCATCTTTAAAAAAAAACATTTAGAATAAGACTAAAATTTAACTTGGTGTTTATGCATGTTTCTCTTGTGACTTGTGTGGACTTCAAATGGACTCTGGGGAACCTTTGAGCTATTTGAAGCAATTAGTGCTCTCAGATATGACTTATAAGAAATAAAAAGACATAGTTTTATAATGGGTACTTTTGGGGGTACCTGACCTGTTGCCTCTCTGAGAAATTCTGGGATGAGTGAAATGAATATCAACCATCTTCTGTTTCTTTCCTATTCTTATTCTAATGACTAAATTGATATATGTATATAATCAGTTGACTCCAAATCTGCATAATCTTCCAAGAATAATATACTTTTTCATTTAGCATTATCTGTTATAATCTTTCACCATTAATTCCTTTCATCTTGAGATTCACTACCTTACCTTATTTTTAGAGATTCATGCCCCTTTCTTCCCCTCCTGATTATAAAATTTGTATTATGGCACAGTAACATTTAAAATTATAGAATGGTTAACATTCTCTGTTTTCTTCTAGTCTTTTTTCCATGCATATTTTTCTTCAAAATTGTAATTGTGTGTTTTATGGCCTTATTTTTGCTCTTTAAATTATGCTATTAGCATTTTACTATGGCATTGAATATTCTTTTAAAATACCATTTTTGATGACATATATGTCAGCTTATCATATACTATAATATATTAAATATTTTTCTACAATTAGGCAAATAGGATTTTTCTGGGTTGTCTTTGTCCCCCAATTTATAACTCTGTGAAGAACATCTCTCTATATAAATCAATTACTTTTATGGTAGGCCTTAAGTTATTTTCATTAGATTATGACTTTCTTAAAAACAGAATCTGTGTTTTGATGACTGTTGATTTCCAAACACATGCCACGGTGGCTGGAACAAAACTGATAATTCACTAAATATTTATTGATTGCATAGAAGTTAAATTCCTAAAAGGGAAATTACTGAATAATAAGGCAGGAATGTTTTAAGGGTTTTGATGCTGTTCTTAATAGCTGAAACATTTATCACATTATCACCACAATTTAATACTACTGTTTAATCTGCTAACTTAATTTGATGGGTAGATATTGTTGTCTTGTAATTTGTAGTTGTTGCTTTTACATGAGGTTAAACTTTAATTTCATGTGTGATAGTCAGTTTCATTTCTTTTGTGAACTTTCGGTTCTGAATATTCAGAATATTTTAAGGGAATTTTCATATTGCTCTGTATAAAATTGTTATTGAGACTGCATGTCCTTACTGCTAACTTCCTTATTTAAAAGGTTAAGTTCTAGTTCAGTGGAATTTTAAAACAATATTGATTATCCTATCAAGGTTTTATTTTCTTTTATATTAAATGATTCATTGGTTCCTCTCATAAAAACTGAAAAATGATTTGAAAGTTATGAACTGTACCAAACATTCTCAACTTGTGCTGTTTAAATTAGTGTACTTGAACTAAAAAAAAAAATCTTCCATATGAAATTTTGGTCAAATGTAATAGCATAAAAAAGTGAAAGTTACTGATGGTCGTTGTACTTATTACATTTTCATGAATGGATAGCGTGTTTAGAGTCTGTCCCCCAGGGCTTGAGTTCTGACACATTATAAAGGTGAATGGTTCACATTCTACCTTCTTGTGGTACTCTGGCTGACCTTTTTAGCTTCATTCAGACTGTTCTCATCATCATGACTCTGTGAGACTCTGGTTGCCTAAGTGTCCATAGAAATCTCATTGACCAGAGTATGAAATTAGGATAGAAAATTCTTTTAGTTCTCATAAATTTTTACCACTATCTTTGTAACATCAGCAACTTCTATAAGTAAGGTATTACCGTGGATTGATTATACTTCTGTGTTTCAGATGGTACCCTAAAGCTCTTGAGGGAGTTAACAAGCAAAAAGTCTCTTCAAGTGCCAAGTATTTATTATCATTTGCCTCATTTATTACAAAATGAAGGAAGCCTTCAACCTGTTGTGCAGATTGGTAATGGAAGAACAGGAGGTATGTTTGTTTTGTTTCCTATTGTATTTGCACAGCTGGTCTTAATTATGTCTTGGAGTATTATGTTGACGATGAGAAGTCAGGCAGGTCGGGAGTCAAGATGGCGGACTAGGAGGACGCGGAATCCGCGTCTCTGCACAACTAGGGCACCTACCAGGCACCTGTGGGGGACCACGGACACCTAAGGGGCGGGAGGAACCCCCAGTGATGGGGTAGGATGTGGGGCGTGGGGGGAGTGAAGGGGGAGGAGAAGTGGAGGCGGGATGGCGCTGGCGTCCCTGAGGGGTGGCTGGGGGAGGGGAGGGGATCCCACGCCAAAGCAGGAAATTGGGGAACCACTGGGAGGGCAGAGGATCAAAAGGGAGCGTGGCCAGGTTTCCCCTGCCCACTTGGGCCCCTGGGAGCCTGCTGAGATCCCAGGCCTGATCCTCTGCCCACTGAGGCCCCCTCCAGCCACGTGGGTCCTGAGGGAGTGGGAGGGAGGGAAGGGGAGCAAAAATAAAGGCTGGACCTCTGGGTCCGGCACCCCTGAGGGGTGGCTGAGAGAGGGGAGGAGTTCCTACACCCAGTGGGACCCACCCACGGTTAGGGGTCCAGCGGTGACGGGGGAGACCCTGGGGGAGACGGTGGGGGAGGGGCGTGGAGGAACAGAAGGGAATGCGGCCAGCGCTTTCCCTGTCCACTTAGGCACCGGGGAACCTGTTGGGCTTCTGGGCCTAATCCTCTACCCTTGGAGCCTCCCTCTTGCCATGCAGAGCCCAAGCCCCGCCCCTGCACCACCACCTCTACACTCGGAGACCCCCTGCAACGTGCTGGGCCTAAACCCCACCCACACACCCTCACTCAGGGCCTTACCTCCAAACTCTGGAACTCCGCACTCCAGAGGCCCTCCTTTGGACGTGCTGCATCTCCCCTTCTGTGCAGTTCCTAAGCAGAGGCCCCGCCCCACGCTTGAATGTCACCCTGCCTAGGCCCCGCCCCCAAGGCCTTGTCTGGCTGTGTGGGTCTTGAGCCTAGGACCCGCCCCATGCTCAAACGTCACCCCCCCCAGTTCCGCCGCACCCTAAACCCCACTCCTGCCTAAGTTCAACCCCTGACTAAACTCTGCCCCCATAGCGAAGGCTTTTTTTTTTTTTCCCTTTTTTCCTCTTTTAGATTGGGGTTCTGTTTTACCTTGTTGATTCATTTATATTCTTATTTTTCCTAATAAATCTTTTATTTTTGTAATTTTATTTTGTTTTTCTTTGATATTGTACTGCTCCTTTTTTCTTTCTTTTCGTTTTTTTTTTTGCCGTGCCATGCAGCTTGCAGGATCTTGGTTCCCAGGCCAGAGGTTGGTCCAGAGCTCCTGTGGTGGGAGCTCCAATTCCTAACTGCTGGACTAACAGAGAACCTCAGACCCCAGGGAATATTAATCAGAGTGAGGCCTCCTGGAGGTTCTCATCTCAGCACCAAGACCCGGCTCTATCCAACTGCCTGCAGACTCCAGTGCTGGGCACCTCAGGCCAAACAACCAGTAAGATAGGAATATAGCCTCACCATCAAAAAAAAAAAAAAAAAAAAAAAAAGAAATGACAAAATATATGTTACAGACGAAGGAGCAAGGTAAAAACCTACAAGACCAAATAAATGAAGATGAAATAGGCAACCTACCTGAAAAAGAATTCAGAGTAATGACAGTAAAGGTGATCCAAAGTCCTGGAAACAGAATGGAGAAAATACAAGAAACATTTAACAAGGATCTAGAAGAACTAAAGAGCAAAGAAACAGTGATGAACACAATAACTGAAATTAAAAATATTCTAGAAGGAATCAATAGCAGAATAACTGAGGAAGAAGAATGGATAAGTGACCTGGAAGATAAAATGGTGGAAATAACTGCCAGGGAGCAGAATAAAGAAAAAAGAATGAAAAGAATTGACGACAATTTCAGAGACCTCTGAGATAACATTAAATGCACCAACATTCGAATTACAGGGGCCCCAGAAGAAGAAGAGAAAAAGAAAAGGTCTGAGTAAATATTTGAGGAGATGATAGTTGAAAACGTCCCTAACATGGGAATGGAAATAGTCAGTCAAGTCCAGGAAGCGCAGAGTCCCATACAGGATAAGCCCAAAGAGAAACATGGCGAGACACACATTATTCAAAACTATCAAAAATTAAATATAAAGAAAAAATATTAAAAGTAGCAAGGCAAAAACAACAAATAACATACAAGGGAATCCCCATAAGGTTAACAGCTGATCTTTCAGCAGAAACTCTGCAAGCCAGAAGGGAGTGGCAGGATATACTTAAAGTGATGAAGGAGAAAAACCGACAACCAAGATTACCCAGCAAGGATCTCATTCAGATTTGACAGAGAAATTAAAACCTTTACAGACAAGCAAAAGCTAAGAGAATTCAGCACTGCAGAACCAGCTCTACAACAAATGCTAAGGAACTTCTCTAAGCGAGAAACACAAGAGAAGAAAAGGACCTACAAAAACCCAAAACAATGAAGAAAATGGTAGTAGGAACATACGTATCAATAATTACCTTAAATGTAAATGGACTAAATGTTCCAACCAAAAGACATAGATAGACTGGCTGAATGGATACAAAAACAAGACCCATATATGTGCTGTCTACAACAGACCCACTTCAGACCTACAGACACATACAGACTGAAAGTGAGGGGATGGAAAAAGATATTCCATGCAAATCAAAAGAAAGCTGGATAGCAAGTCTCATATCAGACAAAATAAACGTAAAATAAAGACTGTTACAAGAGACAAAGAAGGACACTAAATAATAATCAAGGGATCAATCCAAGAAAAATATATAACCATTTTAAATATTTATGCACCCAACATAGGAGCACCTCAATACAAAAGGCAAATGCTAACAGCCATAAAAGGGGAAATTGACAGTAACAGAAGCATAGTAGGGGACTTTAACACCCCATTTTCACCAACGGACAGATCATCCAAAATGAAAATAAGGAAACACAAGCTTTAAATGACACATTAAACAAGATGGACTTAATTGGTATTTATAGGACATTACATCCAAAAACAAGAGAATACACTTTCTTCTCAAGTGCTCATGGAACATTCTCCAGGATAGACCATATCTTGGGTCACAAGTCAAACCTTGGTAAATTTAACCAAATTGAAATCGTTATCAAGTATCTTTTCTGACCACAGTGCTATGAGACTAGATATCAATTACGGGAATAAAACTGTAAAATATACAAACACATGGAGGCTAAACAATACACTACTAAATAACCAAGAAATCACTGAAGAAATCAAAGAAGAAATCAAAAAATACCTAGAAACAAATGACAGTGAAAACACGACGACTGAAAACTTGTGGGATGTGACAAAAGCAGTTCTAAGAGGGAAGTTTATAGCAATACAATCCTACCTCAAGAAACAAGAAAAATCTCAAACAACCTAACCTTATACCTAAAGCAATTAGAAAAGAAGAACAAAAAACCCCCATAGTTAGCAGAAGGAAAGAAATCATAAAGATCAGATCAGAAATAAATGAAAAAGAAATGAAGGAAACAATAGTAAAGAACAATGAAACTAAAAGCTGGTTCTTTGAGAAGATAAACAAATTTGATAAACCATTAGCCAGACTCATCAAGAAAAAAAAGAAGACTCAAATCAACTGAATAAGAAATGAAAAAGGAGAAGTAACAACTGACACTGCAGGAATACAAAGGATCATGTGAGAGTACTACAAGCATCTCTATGCCAATAAAATAGACAACCTGGAAGAAATGGAAAAATTCTTAGAAAAGCACAGCCTTCCGAGACTGAACCAGGAAGAAATAGAAAGTATAAAGAGACCAGTCACAAGCACTGAAACTGAAACTGTGATTAAAAATCTTCCAACAAACAAAAGCCCAGGACCAGATGGCTTCACAGGCGAATTCTATCAAACATTTAGAGAAGAGCTAACACCTATCCTTCTCAAACTCTTCCAAAATACAGCAGAGGGAGGAACACTCCCAAACTCATTCTATGAGGCCATCATTACTCTGATACCAAAACCATACAGAGATGTCACCAAAAAAGAAAACTACAGGCCAATGCACATAGATGCAAAAATCCTCAACAGAATACTGGCAAACAGAATCCAACAGCACATAAAAAGGATCATACACCATGATCAAGTGGGGTTTATCCCAGGAATGCAAGGATTCTTCAATATGTGCAAATCAATCAATGTGATACACCATATTAACAAACTGAAGGATAAAAACCATATCATCATCTCAATAGATGCAGAAAAAGCTTTTGACAAAATTCAACACCCATTTATGATAAAAGCCCTGCAGAAAGTAGGCATAGAGGGAACTTTCCTCAACATAATAAAGGCTATATATGACAAACCCACAGCCAACATTGTCCTCAACGGTGAAAAACTGAAACCATTTCCACTAAGATCAGGAACAAGACAAGGTTGCCCACTCTCACCACTGTTATTCAACATAGTTTTGGAAGTGTTAGCCACAGCAATCAGAGAAGAAAAAGAAATAAAAGGAATCCAAATTGGAAAAGAAGAAGTAAAGCTGTCACTGTTTGCAGATGACATGATACTATACATAGAGAATCCTAAAGATGCTACCAGAAAACTACTAGAGCTAATCAATGAATTTGGTAGAGCAGCAGGATACAAAATTAATGCACAGAAATCTCTTGCATTCCTATACATTAATGATGAAAAATCTGAAAAAAAAATTAAGGAAACATTCCCATTTACCATTGCAACAAAAAGAATAAAATACCTAGAAATAAAGTTACCTAAGGAGACAAAAGACCTGTATGCAGAAAACTATAAGACACTGATGAAAGAAATTAAAGATGGTACAAACAGATGGAGAGATATACCATGTTCTCGGATTGGAAGCATCAGCATTGTGAAAATGAGTATATTACCCAAAGCAATCTACAGATTCAATGCAATGCCTATCAAACTACCACTGGCATTTTTCACAGAACTAGAACAAAAAATTTCACAATTTGTATGGAAACACAAAAGACCCCGAATAGCCAAAGCAATCTTGAGAAAGAAAAACAGAGCTGGAGGAATCAGGCTCCCAGACCTCAGACTATACTACAAAGCTACAGTAATCAAGACAGTCTGGTACTGGCACAAAAACAGAAATGTAGATCAATGGAACAGGATAGAAAGCCCAGAGATAAACCCACGCTCATATGGTCACCTTATCTTTGATAAAGGAGGCAAGAGAATACAATGGCAAAAAGACAACCTCTTCAGTAAGTGGTGCTGGGAAAACTGGACAGTTGCATGTAAAAGAACGAAATTAGAACACTTCCTAACACCATACACAAAAATAAACTCAAAATGGATTAAAGACCTAAATGTAAGGCCAGACACTCTAAAACTCTTAGACGAAAACATAGGCAGAACACTTTGTGACATAAATCACAGCAAGATCCGTTTTGACCCACCTCCTAGAGAAATGGAAATTAAAACAAAAATAAACAAATGGGACCTAATGAAACTTAAAAGCTTTTGTACAGCAAAGGAAACCATAAACAAGACAGAAAGACAACCCTCAGAATGGGAGAAAATATCTGCAAACGAACCAACTGACAAAGGATTAATCTCCAAAATATACCAGCAGCTCATGCAGCTCAATCTCAAAAAAACAAACAATCCAATCCAAAAATGGGCAGAAAAGCGAAATAGACATTTCTCCAAAGAAGATATACAGATTGCCAACAAACACATGAAAAGATGCTCAACATCACTAATCATTAGAGAAAACCATATCAAAACCACAATGAGGTATCACCTCACACCAGTCAGGATGGCCATCATCAATAATTCTACAAACAATAAATGCTGGAGACGGTGTGGAGAAAAGGGAACCCTCTTGCACTGTTGGTGGGAATGTAAATTGATACAGCCACTATGGAGAACAGTATGGAGGTTCCTTAAAAAACTAAAAATGGAACTACCATACGACCCAGCAATCCCACTATTGGGCATATACCCTGAGAAAACCATAATTCAAAAAGAGTCATGTACCACAATGTTCATTGCAGCTCTATTTACAATAGCCTGTACATGGAAGCAACCTAGGTGTCCATCGACAGATGAATAGATAAAGAAGATGTGGCACATATATACAATGGAATATTACTGAGACATAAAAAGAAATGAAATTGAGTTATTTGTAGTGAGGTGGATGGACCTAGAGTCTGCCATACAGAGTGAAGTAAGTCACAAAGAGAAAAACAAATACTGTATGCTAACACATATATATGGAATCTAAAAACAAAAAAACCAAAAAAACAGTTCTGGTGAACCTAGGGGCAGGACAGAAATAAATACGCAGATGTAGAGAATGGACTTGAAGACTCGGGGAGGGGAAAGGGTAAGCTGGGATGAAGTGAGAGAGTAGCATTGACATATATACACGACCAAATGTAAAATAGCTAGCTAGTGGGAAGCAGCTGCATAGCACAGGGAGATCAGCTCGGTGCTTTGTGACCACCTAGAGGAGTGCGATAGGGAGGCTGGGAGGGAGATGCAAGAGGGAGGGGATATGGGGATATATGTACGCATATAGCTGATTCACTTTGTTATACAGCAGAAAGTAACACAACATTGCAAAGCAATTATAGTCCAATAAAGATGTTAAAAAAAAAAAACAGAAGGTCAAAGAATAAAAGTTCTTGATCTGTGCATAGTAACCTAGGAGTCATTCTAAACTCCATGTTGAAGGGAGTTGGATATTTTTCTCCAAAGACCAGAGTAAGAGAGCTGAAAAGGATTATGAGACATCTAGTTCAAGCCCTATCTCCAGGCAAAACAGTGTTTAAACTTTTGAAACTTTTCTATTTTAAAAACTTGAGAGGTAAAGAAATAACTTTTTTTTTCTTGTATTTTATTTCAACATTAATAGCTCTTACAGTCATGTCAAGAAAGTTTTTCATATGTCTGCCCCTAATTTTCTTACAGAAATATAAGTATATAGTCACTTATATTTAATCTTTCATGCAATAATAGAAATAATTTGGTTTGCATCATTTCCCCAAAATACCTAAAAGATAATCTATGGCATTTTTTTCCTCCTCTTGTTAAAGTCACCAGAGCTTCTTGAGTTTTCCTTGTGGGACTTATATATGATTCTCTTATACTTTTTATTTCTCCACTTCGACTTTGTTAATCTTTTCTTTGTAGATTTTAGGATGTAGAGACAAAAATATTATTTTGCTCCTAAGTCTTTAACAAATGACAAAATCATTACTTCTTAGGTATTGAAATGCATCTTTATGATAATGTTTTTGAAAAGCTGATTCAATCTGCATTTGATTCAATAGGATTCTTAGGTATTTTACTGGTTTTTGATAACATTTTCTAAGCTTAAGTTTTCACATTCATCATTTTTTAGTTCTGCCATCTTTCTATTTTATGAATCATTTAAAAGTATACCCTTTTCCTATGGAGGTGATAACTCTTAAATTATGTTCAGACTGACTCATTCTTCCATGTCTTTATTGATTCAAGAAATATTTATTTTTACAGTACATACTGGATTACAAAGACTAATAAGATATGTAGTATGTTCTAAATTATGTTCTTTAAAACATTGATCATTAATTATTTCTGAAGTTGATAGTGTGTCTCTTCCTTTAATCATCACTATTTGGGTAAGTTGTGTTAGCCATTTCATGCATTTTTTGGTTTAGACTATTTCCTCGTGAGTAAGAAGCAAATGAAAAGAAAGTAAAAGTATTTTTAAAGTCATTTAAAACTTCCGTGGTCTCTAGTAAGTTCTTTTATAGTCAGCTCTTCTTATTTTATGAATGTGACATTCTCTTTCTTTTTTGAAGATGCTTATTCTAGCTCATTTGTTTATGACTTTATCCATCATAAATATAATACAATCTTAGTCAACCAGCTTTTCAGTGGTTAACATTCTTATTAAGCTGAAACTGTTGTTTAAAGGTAGAAAAAGCAGACAACTTGGAGGAAAAAACCAGACAACCCACAGAGTTACATTAAAAATCTTTCAGCAATGGTTCTTAACATTTTTAGAGTAATAGAACCCTTTGGGTATCTTAGGAAATTTATCAACCTTCTACTTAGAAAAATACACATAGAAAAAGTAATTTTGTATGTAATTTCTGGGGTTTTGTGGAGCCCTAAAACCTATCTAGGCACTTTATATTAAGAACTTCAGTGTTTTAGATCAGAGAAAAGGTTTTTTGCTAAGAATTGTGTTCTTCAGCAGTCAGGCTGATTAAGGATCAGCGCTCAGACCAGCTAAGCCTTCCTAAGGGTAAGGAGGGAGAATTGTGCTGGAGGCGGCTACTGACCCACTCAGGAGAGGGGTTGGAATTCTCACGTCCAGAACAAAAAACTCCCATCCACACCACATCCAGATGCTCCCACAGATTTACAGAGGCAGGCTGCAGTAAACAGACACAACAACTACAGATGGGTAAAGGGCCATCTTATACAACTAGGGTTCCCGAACACTTAAGAAGACCAACATCATGAATGACTCAATGACTTGTAGAGCACACAGAATGTAATATAAAAATAAAACATAAAATATTTTCAGAGGGATGAGAAAGGACAACTCATAAGTGACTATTATAAAAGGATCAGTTAGAAATCTTTGTGTTTTTATGTATTTAATTTTCCATATAAATAGGTCTGATAAGCAGCTGAAGATCGAATTAGTGATCAGAAAGATTGAGCTGTGTAGTTCTTCCAGAATGCAACATAAAGGGCACAAAGAATTGGGATAGACAAACATTCTAACATCTACCTAATAGGAATTTCAGAAGGAGAGAACAGAGTGAAGGGGAGAAATAATCAAACCAATAATAGAAGAAAATTTCTTTGAGTTGAAGAAACACACATGCCTTCAGATGAAGGGTCCATTCTGAGCAGGATGGCTGAGAAAAGACCCTCCACGGGTTACCTACAAAAATGGCATTACTGATTAGTAGAGGACAGCAGGTAGTTCTTAAAGTATTTGCTGAAGTTAAAAAAAATCCATGGACACTTTTGTGTGCTTTGTTACACAAAACTGGACATGATTCCTAGTCTTGCGAGCTTCATTCTACTAAAGGAGAATGCATTAGTCAGTTAGTCAGTTATATAAATAATTGTACAGTTACAACATTAGTGATATAAAGGATGATTTGAGAGTGAATACAAGGGCTATTAAGGAGTTTAGGGAAGTCTTGAAAAATACATTTGACCTGAGATCAGAGGAATAAGTAGTTTACTGGTAAATATGGGTGTATTAGTTTCCTGTTGCTGCTGTGTAGCACCTTACCACAAACCCAGTGACTCGAGACAATGCAAACTTATTATCTTACAGTTTTGGAGGTCAGAAGTCCTAAAATCAGTGTGTCAACAGGGGTGTGTTCCTTCTGGAAGCTCTAGGGGAGAGTCCATTGCCTTGCCTTTTCCAGCTGCTAGGGGCCACCTACATTCTTTAGTTTGTGGCCCCTTCTTTCATCTTCAGAGCATAGCATCTTCAAGTCTCCCTCTGACTCTGACCCTCTTGCTTCATTGTCACACCTTCTCTCACTCTGACTCTCCTGCCTTCCTCTGCTAAGGACCCTTGTGAGTACATTGGGCTTGCTTGGGTAAGCCAGGATAGTCTTCCACCTCAAGAGCCTTAATCACATCTGCAGAGTCATTCTGGCATATAAGGTAATATAGTCACAAGTTCCAGGAATTAGGGTTTTGGCATCTTTGAGATGTCAAAACCCTAATTATGCTGTCTCCCACATGGGAGAAAAAGAGTATTTCAGAAAAGGAGAAGAGCAGCACAAAAGCCTTGTGATGGAAGGGATCATGGAATATTCTAGAAAATGAAAGAAGGCCACTGTCATTGATGTGTAGATTGAGGGGAAGCATGAAACAAGATGAGGCTAGAGATGTGTCAGGGCAAGACAAGGCAGGGCTTTGCAGGCCATTTATAGGATTTGGGCTTTTCTCCTAAGAGCAGAAAGAAGCCAGTGAAGGGTTTTAAGCAGGACTTAGTAAGGACGACTGTATATGATTTAAATTGTGCAAGGATCACATTTGCTGCAATGGGAAGAATGAGGATGTGCGAAGAAGAACAGATGGAAAGGACCCGATGAGAGGCTGTTGCAGTGATCCACTTGAGAGAGGATAAGCTTGGACTAGGGTGTACTGATGGTAGAGATGAAAAGAAGAATTGGATTTAGAGTCGTTTGCAATGCATGGGGACATGCGTGGGAGGACATAGTGAGGGACTGGCTTTGTGGACTGAGGTAGAGGGAGTGGTCAAGGATAAGTCCTACGCTTCTGAATCGTGTAACTGGACGACGGATGGTGAGTGCTTTTCATTGAGATGGGGACAACAGAAAATGATTTGCAGAATTGGTTTGCAAGAGAGGATCATCAATTAAATTTGGATATGTTAAGTTAGGAGGTGGTCTTGAGTTATTGTAGTGGAAGATGGGCAGTGGGATATAGATCTGGAACTCAAAAGAGACATCTGAATCAGATTTAATTTTATGAGTCATCGTTTGCAAGTGTCTGGTTGTTGATACAGAGATGGATGAAGTCACCTAGGGCCCAGGACTTAGCCTTCAAGGTTCTCTAGCCGTTCATTTCAGGAAAGAGAAAGGTGAAGACGGAGACAGAGAAGGTGCAACTACGCAGCAGGAGAAAAAAAAAAATTGCCATAGGACATAAGGGAAGAAATGAGGAATAATTGATTAAAACCATAAGGAAGCATGATAGGCTAAAATATTTGACTAGCAATAAATATTTAAAAAGGAAAGTAATTTAGTTTTAACTGAAGGTAGACTGAGGAATTGAAGATCAAGAATGCCAGATGAAGATTGTTCCTAAATTTTTCTTGATTTTAAAGGAAATAAGTACTAGAATTTGAAAACTTCCTGGGAAAGTTGAAAAAAACTGATACAACAGATGATAGCTCTGTCAAATTATAAACTCCATGAGGCAGTGGCCTTACCTTTCTGATGACTGTGTTTTAGGTTGTCTAGTACATAACAGATGTATTACAGATGCACAGTTAATACCTGAATAGGAAGTATTGGACAGTGAATCAGTGAAACAAAGTACTCTGTCCAGCCCTTGGGCTCTGTTTCTGTTTGAATCCTCAATCCACCTTGCTCCTTCTTAAAGGATGACGTGGCCCCACTGTTTATGTTGCTGACATTTTTTCTTCTGAACTCTGACCCCTTAGAATACATTCATTTTCTACATGATAAACCATAGAAGAACAATCGTATCAAACAGGACAGGCTGGGTTATGAGGTGGTAACTAACAACCGCCAAATCTCAGGAATTTAAGTAATTTAAGGTTTATTTATTTATTTATTTCTGCTAAAGTACACATTCATCAGGGTTAGCAGGGAGCCTTGTACATCACTGACCACTCAAGAGATCCAGGCTGATGGAGCATTTGCCGTATTGAATGTTCCCGGTGGCTCTACTGAGCAGGAAGGATTTCACACTGCAGTTACATGTGTTCAGCAGTGAGTTATACATGGGGGTGACTCATTGTCTGTTACTAGTCACATCCCCTCCCCCCAGCTCCCCAACCTAAGGGGACCTTACAACATGCCCAGAAGGCAGGAAAAGCTGTCTTTTTTTGTGGTATTTTGTGAATTACCCCTAGCATGGATACTCTAATTCTGTAGATTTAGCCGAAATTAGTACTTTCCTTTTTAGTGCTTTTGGAGTCCTTGAGTGCCTTGGTTTGAACTAAAGAATTTAAATTTCAGCTCCCAAACAGTCTATTTGGGAGAAGTGGCTTCTTCTCTAAACATGCCATCTAAACTTAAAACAGAAACAGAACAACCTAAGGCTGGTAGGGAATAGAGAATTTGCATTATTACTTTATGCCATTTTTCTTTGCATATGCTAGAGTCAGCATGGATTTTGCTTTTTCTGTGAACAAAGTTTTTGAACGTTACATGCGTTAACATTTCATAGAAATGCTTCATAGCATAGTTTATACTCTTTTAATGTATATTCTAAATATTTTAAAATTCTGAGGTAGATTAAAGTATATGGAAATCTGCTTCCGGGGTTACTCATCCTGTCTCTAGGCATCTCAGGGTAACATGGTCAAAACAGAAATCTTGATTGGGAGCCCTTTCCCCCTCAGGTGTGTTATTCTCAGTAAAAGATCCCATGTCCACTTACTCAGGTCATCCTTGACCCTCCCCTTCCCATATCTCTGCCAGCCATAAGCCCCATTGGTGAGGGTCTCCACAGTGGATTCCAGATCTGCTCACCCATCTCCAACTTCAAACATCCTAATTCAAACCACCATCTTTTCCTTAAATTACTGCAGTAACTTCCTAACTGATCTCTCCAAAATACTTTTATACTCGTTAACACTTTTTTGTCTGTTCTCCATAAAATTTGGTCATCTTTTAAAATTACAAATTGGATGTTGTCACTCCCCTGCTTAACAACCTTACAATGGCTTTCTCTTGCCCTCAGAATTAAAACTAAATTTAAGGGTATATGTCATCAGATCCCTAACTAATTCCTCTGAATCTAGGCTGATTCTGCTTTAGAGACATTCTATTCTTGCTATTGCTTGACTGTTCAGATCATCCTCTCTTCAGCGCCTAGCTGTTTCCTCATCTTCTTTCTCTTCTCTTTCTCATCATTAAGTACCAGCTCAGTTGATAGCAGAGAGTCTTTCCATGACTGCACTATCTGTAGAGGTACTTCCTCTTCCCCCTCCCCACCCACTCTTTCTAATATTGCCATGTTTTAATTCATACACTACATGTCACCCTCTAAAATTATTTATCTTTTTCCCTCTTGTAGAATGTAAGAAAGGTCCCATGATGGCAGGGACCTTACCTATGCTGTTACATTCCTAACACCTCAAATAATGCCTTGCATTTAATAAGTGTTCAATGCATATGTTCAGAACAAATATAGCAAATCTTTTTTTTTGAGCCCTTGAAAACTCTTCATCCCAATATGGAAGAGAGGAATGTGGTATGGAAACTTGGGAGACTCCCTTAAGCTATTTGGACCTTAGAACTGCAGAATCATGGTGGTAGAATCATGGATCCATGATCTTTACACTTCCTTCTAGCTTTAGAATTCTGTGACCTCTAAGTGTTTTGTAGTATCTCCAATAAATTGGTACATAATTAAGACTTAATTTTAACTTTTGCAAAATACTTCTCTACTGATCTGTAACACTTAGGATACTAAGACTTTTTTATTTTATGTTTTCATTTTAAAAATTTTTTGGCCACTCTGCGCAGCATGTGGGATCTTAGTTCCCTCACCAGGGGTTGAACCCGTGCCTCGTGCAGTGGAAGCACGGAGTCTCAACCACTGTACCATCAGGGAAGTCCCTAAGACTTTTAAAGATATTACATTTAAAAACTAACTGTGAAGTACTCTAATACAACATGTGTGTTCCTAAATATTACTGTGCTATGCAAAATTGTGCAATAAAAGAAAAATGGGGTTAGGATCACAACACTCAAAAGCTTTGTCAGTTACACATAAAGAAAAGATAAGCTAATAAAAGCAGTGGCACAATTTTGCACGTATTAAATGATGGAGAATGCATAAATACTACAATAAATATGGTGTTCTACCTTGAAAAAGACTTGAGGTTTGCTTGTTAAAGTGAGCTTCAGAAGGACTGCAGCTTGGAAGCTTTTTGTGAAGTGGTACAAAGCGGATTGACTGAAATCTGGCAGAAAGTTGTAACACCAGGTGTAGATAGCTGTGGTTCACAGCATGCAGTGAACTGAGGCAGCTGTGCATTTTGGGTATTTCTACATGGCTTGGTTCAGTATTCTGAATTCAGTTCAAATGGGTACCGTTTTCTATGTTCACCTAGTGAGTGTTTGTCCCAGGGGAGAAATTGCATAAAAGCAAATGTGAAATTGACTTCATGCTCAAATTGTTCTCTAATGTATTAATCATGTAGGAACGATTTGCATTTCAAAACAAGCATTATAGTAGAACTGACTGTAATTTTAGATGTAAAAAAAGTTGCATGAATAGTACACAGTTTCCATATACCTCACCCAATTTCCGTAAATGTTCACACCTTATATAGCTATTGTACAATGATCAAAACCAGGAAATTAACATTGATGCTATGCTGTTAACCTTAGATCTTAGAGTTTGTCATTTTATTATTATTATTTAATTATTCTGTTGCAGGATCTAACTCAGGATCCCATATTTCATGTAATTGTCATGTTCCCTTAGTCTTCTCCAGTCGGGGACAGTTCCTCATCCGTTCTCTGTCTTTCCTGATCTTTGGGGAGTGTCCCCCTAATTTGGATTTGTCTGACATTTCTTCATGGTTAGATTGAGGTTATGAATTTGGGAAGATAAACCACAGAAGTGATGTTGTGTCCTCCTTAGGACATCTTATACATGACATGTGAGACTTTAATTTTTAAGATGTGTTTAATGTTTCTAAGTTTTAGTTGTATAATAAAATCTGTTGTTTATACTTTACCATTGTTCATTTTTAATGTGTGGTTTAATGTCTTTCATCTTTATCAGTTCTTTGACATTATTTCTTTTCTTATGGAGAAGCCATGTGGAAAAGAATTACTGTATAATAGGTGTGCCCCATATTCTTTGATTATTTTTCTTTCAGCGTAGTATATTTTGATCCCCCAATTATTTCTATCAATTTGAGAGGGTATAATACTTGTAAAACAGTGGTGTTTTTCTGCATTGTCTTTGCAAAATCTCTTAATATAATTACTATCATTATTTTGTTTCAGTTTCAATAGTAATGGGAGTTCCCACAGTGAAGAGAGAAGTTAAATCTTACCTCATAGAAACTCTTCATTCCCTTATTGATAATCTGTATCCTGAAGAGAAGTTGGACTGTGTTATAGTAGTCTTCATAGGAGAGGTAATTATTTAATTGTTGCTCTTTTTTTTTACCACATATAATCTTTAAGAGTTGAAACCATATTTTGAATAATGCTTTTATAAACCTTTTTTATAAAATGTGATGAGTAAAGTTTAGGTAGTATATTCCATCTGATAGTTAAATGTAAGTTTAACTTGTGTTTGCCTTAACTTCTCTTGTGCAGTTACAATCCAGGAATGGTAATATCTTGTTAATAGGATAATATTATATTCATAGATCTTTATGAACAGTGAGTCCCCATTTCTGGCTCTAGGACCTGAATTTGGAGATTTGCATTGATGTTCTTTGGGAGTTTTGAAACCTGAGAAAGGTTTAGTGTAGGCTGGGGTTTTATCATCTCTTTATTCTCTCTACCCCTTCTCTGTACTCTCAAGATGCAGCCACATTATTATTTAAAAAGTCAAATATCATGTTAATGATAATTATTATATTGCTTATATTTTAGTCTCCTCAAAAGATATGGGGAAAGAATAAATCTTGAGGAGTTTTTTTTAAATGATGAAAAAGCACCCTAGAGTAAGTATTTCCTTAATTATTATATAGAATTTCAGAATGTGAGAAGATTTATAACCTCATCTGGTTCTGGCCCACTGATTCCCAACTTTTCAGTGTTTCCTGTCTTTTTTTTTTTTTTTAATGAAAATTTTCTTGTGTCTTCTTTAATATAAAAAGTAAACACATGTATATTGTTCAAAACAATTACAGAAATGTATATTGAAAAATTACCTGTAATTCCTCCATGTAGATATAACTACTATTGCTATTCTGAAATACATATATCTTAAGAAATTTTTCCTATGGCTGTATACATATATATAAATGGAATTGTTCTGTATATTTCTTAATATCATGGACATTTTCCCATGGTAAAGTGAATAGCTATCACACCATCATTGTTATGGCTATATTACATTCCACCGTATGGTTTTATCATACTTTATTTAATTTCTGATTGACAGACCGATTGAGGCTGTTTCCACACTTTTGCTATTCTTTTCAGCATTGTATTGAGCATCACTGTAAATAAATGGTTGTGCACTTGTCTGGTTACTGATGTGGGATCAGTTCCTAAAAGTGGAATTGCTGGGTAGAGTCCACATACATTAAATGTTCACACCTGGGCAAGACGCTCTGCAGAAGTTGAGCCATTAATATCCTTTTTCCAGCAGTCTGCAAGAGAGCTTGGTTCCCTGTCCCCATGCTCTGCGAGATATATTAGTCTTTCAATTTATTTTGGCCAATTTGATGGGTAAAAATAATACATTGCTTTTGTTTAATTTGGATTTGTTTACTGAATGGGATTAAATGTTGGTTTATATATATTTTGACCATTTGTATTTATTGTTATTTTTATAGCCTTCGCTCATTTTTTTAATTTGTAATTTTTTTTTTTTAAACTTTTTTTTTTTTTTTAAAGATTGATTGATTGATTGATTGATTGCTTTGTTGGGTCTTCGTTTCTGTGCTAGGGCTTTCTCTAGTTGCGGCAAGCGGGGGCCACTCTTCATTGCGGTGCGCGGGCCTCTCACTATCGTGGCCTCTCTTGTTGCGGAGCACAGGCTCCAGATGCGCAGGCTCAGTAGTTGTGGCTCACGGGCCCAGTTGCTCCGCGGCATGTGGGATCCTCCCAGACCAGGGCGCGAACCCGTGTCCCCTGCATTAGCAGGCAGACTCTCAACCACTGCGCCACCAGGGAAGCCCTGTAATTTTTTATTTGTAAGAAATTTTCATATATGAGAGGAATTAACTCTTTGACATTAACTCTTTAATTAACTCTTGTTCAGTTTGTTTTTTGCATGAACTTCGTTTATGATGTTTTTTGTTTGTTGTAGAAATTTTACATTTTAAGTAATCAGATTTGTCAGTCACATATTGTATGTCAGTAGAAATTGGTACCGCCTCTTTGGAAAGCAGTTTGGCAATAGCTGTTAAAATGTCAAGTTTCCTCTGTGACCCAACATTCTGCTTCTAAAAATCGATCCAGTGGAAACATTTGCAAGTATGCAAATATATTCCAGCACGTGACACATTTATACAGCTCCTAATGTGCATTGATAAAATAAATAGAGAAAATGGTCTTGTGGAATAGACTCGAAACTATTTGTAGCAGATACCTTGAGAGTTGAGATTTTGGGGAGATACCATACAGTTTTGTAAAATTACAACTTTTTTGCAATGAGCGTGTATTGATTTTTATAAGAAAAAAAGCCTTAAAATTTAAAAACTACAAAATGAAAAATCCTCCTTATGCACTTGAAAAATAGTATTCAGCCTATAGACAGAGATTAGCTGCATGAAGATTCAAGACCCTCTTGCTGTAGCCGTTTCTCTGATCACTCAGATGGAATAATAACACTGGGTTTGGAGTCACATGACCTGTGTTCAGGGTCTGGATTCTGCCACTTGAGCAGGTCGTTTTCTCTTTCAGCCTCAGTTTGTTCATGTCTAAAAGGAGAATAGTGCCATTGAGCCTTGTGAGCTCAGCCCTGCTGCAGGGAGATGCAGTGAGATCGTGCATGGAGAGACGCTGTAAACTGAAAATGCGGCCCAGGGGTCAGCAGTGTTCTGATCTCGGAGGACTTCTCTCCTGAACTGCAGTGTTTGTATATGTGTCTATATAGAATTTCAGTATTTGAAAGAAAATCTATTCTGAACAGAAGAATTAGTTTACAGAATTCATTGCATTGCCTTTAGGCAATCTAAAATTATTAATCACCACATTTGGTTCTACGTTTGATTAGGAATTTTCACTGAAGTGTCTGGTAGCCTGGGGCTCATTTAACACTAGTGCCAAGTGCCTGTTCTGCGGCTTTGACCGTGATCTACATGTGGGATGGTTCCTAATCTAGATCTCTAGCCTCTTCCCGAGTCTCTGTTTCCAACTGCCTACTTGATAACATTATTTGAAGTATTTCACGGGCAACTCTTAATCTGTCCATAACTAAATTAGTCTGGTTTCCCCAAACTGCTTCTCTTCCAGGTTTCCCGTCTGTTTATTAAAGGCTCTTTACATCATAGTGTTAGTAGGTCTGGGCTGTAGTCATTCTGCTCTCAGCTCATTGAATAGACCTTGGATGTTCTCGGTTCTGTTTGTGTTATTCCTCAGCCCGAAACATTGCCTCTTCCTTTCTCTTTCTTATTCCTCCTTCGGGCCCCCGCTCATCCCTTTTATGAAACTCTCCCCACTCTCCCACTTGAAATTAATCTAGAGTAAATAGGCCAAAGTAATTTATCTTTTGCAAATATTTTCAGCTTTTGTAAAAGTATGAATTACCTCAGGTCCACTTTAACATGTGAGGAGAAAATTAAGAATGAAAAAACTGGACAAGAATACACATAGACAGTAAAGGAGATCATAGTCTCTTCACTCTTGTTTGAGTTTCTGTTCTTTGTATTTTCTTTTTTTTTCTTTGAAGGGAGAACCATAAGATGCCCCTCAGGGAGGAGAGGAGAGAGACAGAAAAGTAATTATTTGCTGTGTTTCTAGTTCTTTGCTCCTCTCTGATAATTTTTCCTTTAGGGGTCCATTGGTCTTATATGATGAGACATTTACAGAACATTCAAGGTTTTGAACACTTGGCTGTTGATACGTTATTTAAAGTTCACTGACTGTATTCTGGAATTACAGGAGGAATGGAGAGGAATGAATTCCACCTGCTCTGAAGGATCCATGAGATAATCCAAGTGTGGTGTTCACATTTTAAGATTGTATCATTCTTGTGTTTACTTTTACTTAGAATATAATGATTATTTTTGTATCCTAATGATCCTTGGGTGTCTGTATGCCTCCTTATTTTTTTATGTTATATATTTGATTATTAATTTATAATATTTCTTATTATTTTATATAATTATTTCTATTATTTCTGTCATGATCATTTCTGATAGAATGTTTTCCTACAGTGTACTCTGAATTTTACCAAAAATTGTTTTTTCTGTCCCATTCTTATATCTGGAGAATTCCCCATTTTATGAAGCTTGGTGGGAAGAGGTGTCTTCCTCTCACTATGGAAACTAAAAATGCCGGATATTTGCTTAACCAGTTTTCAGGCACGTGACCTGGGCTCAGCCATGTGGGGTATTCCTTTCCTGGACTTTGAATGGAGCTTCACTGTTTTCAGATGACACAGAAAACCCCCTCTAAAACAGACAGATTGTTAGAAATAATAGGGAAGTTTATCAAGGTGGCTGGATACAGGATCAGTTTATATTTCTGTACGCCAGCAGAAATACATTTTCTAAGGAAGCAGGGATCGCGGACAGTCCATTCTGGTGATAGTGGTGGTGGTGTCGTCTCCAGGGGCCACAGGGGCAGTGTCCAGAGCATCGAGGACTGACGGTGAGGGCTTTTTTGCAGGCTGTGGCATTAGGAGCATTCTCTGATTTTTGGCTGTGGTCCAGGGTTATTTCTGCCACCTTCCTAGCCTGCTTCCTCAGCCTAACTGGAGGTTCTATAAGTTCTAACCAATCACTTTTCAGTAAATTGCTTTTCTGACTATTCTGCGTGAGTCAGTTTCTGTTGGTTGCAACTGAGATCCTGACCAATACAGGTTGTATCTTCAAAAATACCTGAATTGCTATATAACCGCCACAGGCAATCAACATGGAGGCACAGGGGTAGATGACTAAATACTATTCGAAGTGAAAGGAAGACACGAAATGAGTTTTTGAAGTGGGTTTCAGCCAGAATTTTGCCTAAACCGTAACACCCAGGTTATGTTAATGATAACCACAAAGACTGCTGGGAATTTGGAAGAAGAACTTGAGATAGCCTATCTTTCATATCATTCTATGTATTCACATTATTTCTGCAGTTTGCCTAGAAACAATCCAAAGGCCATATTTAATTTTTAAGTTCCTAAATGATAGAATTCAAGTGGAGATTCTATAATGAAATAACAAATTTATCACATTGGAAAAACACCTAGAAGTAGTCTCTGAAAAACTGAGTTTAGAGAATTTCTGGCTTCTTGAAGTGTTTAGTATTTGGCATGAGAACAGCTTTCCTTTTTATTCACTTTTAGGTTTTACTGTCGTACATATTCTAGTTTGTGTTTTACAGTCAGAGTGCCAGAGGCCTTTACTGTGCCGTCTTTAAATTCTTTGGTTTAAATTGGGTTAACGGTACTAGTTGGTTAGCAGGCCTATGGGCAGGATTTGCAGAGCAGGTACATTTGTAAGTGAATACAGAAATTGAATAACCAGAGAGAATTGATCAAATTGCTGTGGAGTTTTTATTTTTTATTTTTATTTATTGTTTTGTATTTTATTTACAAGGGAAAATTATTTCCCACTTATTTAATTTTTTGGATAGGTAATGGGATCACATGGTTTAAAAATTATAAATGTGTGTGTTGTATACCTTGAAAAGTCTCTCCTCCAAGGCTGTCCCCTCGCCTGTTATGGTGGTTGTACCCATTCAGCGATATTTAATGGGTATATATGCGGATATATTTTTTTTCTCCCCATTTCTACATAGATGGTATAATACTAATTTTTCATATTGGAACATTAAGAGCTACTTAGATTTCTTGTCAATTTTGATAAAATGTCTTCCTAGAAAGTGGTTCATTTTATCAAAGTTTTAAAATTTGCTTTATATAGAGTGGAGCAAAGTAAACTTTTGTTCTTTTTGTGGTTATTTCTGATTTCTTTGTTTATGTGTTTGTATTTGTGCACCCTCCCCCTTTTTGATAGGTTAGCTAGTGGATCTGTTTTTATTTATTATCCCCCAAACCATCTTTTGGGTTTTTTATTATTTCCCTTTTTTTGTTTTCTAATTTATTAATGTCTGCTTTTAACATTATTAATTTTTTTCTGGTTTTGTTGGTTCCATTTTATACTTTTCAAACATCTTGACCCAAATGCTAAATTGATTTATTTATTATTTGCTATTTATTTATTTCCTTTTGCTAATATAAGAACTAATATAAATTTTCTTCTGAGTACTGTGTTAGCTATATCCCATAGGTTCTGACGTGAAATGTTTAAATTCTTATTAGTCCATGATTTTTTAAAAATTGAAGTATAGTTTATTTACAGTATTATAGTTTCAGGTGTACAACATAGTGATTCAATATTTTTATAGATTATACTCCATTTAAAGTTATTATAAAATATTGGTTACATTCCTTGTGCTGTTCATTATATCCTTGTAGCTTATTTATTTTATACATAGTATTGATAGTTTGTACCTCTTAATCCCCTATCCCTACCTTGCCCTGTCCATGATTTTGGTTTGTGTTTCCTCTTTGACCAAGGAGATGATCAAGAGAGTTTTTAAACTTTCTTATTGGTAGGGGCTTTTTGTTTTCTGGATTGGTTATTTATTTTTTGAGAAAGTTTCACATTCATTTTTTAAAACTATTTTGAAATCATTTTTGACTTACAAGAAAATTGCAAAAGTTGTACAGAGTTCCCAAATACCCTTCAGCCAATCTCCCCAAATGCTAGCATCTTACATGACCATAATGTAATTATCAACAGCAGGAAATTAACATTGAAACTATATTATTAACTAATCAACACACCTTATTTAGATTTCTCCAAATATCCCACTAATGTCCTTTTATGACCTTGACACTTTCGAAGAACACTGGTTATTTTGTGGCATGTCATTCAGTTTGGGATTGTTTGATACTTCTTTACGATTAAATTCAGGTTGTGCATGTTTAGTAAGAACACCATAGAAGTGATGTATTCTTTTTCAGAGCCTCGTGTTTAGATGATGTTGATATATCTCATTACCAGCAATGTTAACTTTCATCACTTGATTGAGATGGCGTCTGCCAGATTTCTCTACTGTAAATATTCTCCTTTTCTGTATGTACCTTGTAGCTGTCTTGTGGGGTGATACTTGGAGATCATGCAAATATCCTGTTTCTCATCATAAGTTTTTGCCAGCTGATTTAGCATCCTTGATGATTCTTGCCTGCAGTAATTACTATTGCACATTTATTGTACTATCATTACTATAACTACAATTGTATGATTTATTAATTGGAATTCAGCTATAAGGAAGATCTATCCTTTTCCCCGATTTCATTTATTTTCTCAGTTATTTATGTCAGTGTGGAGTTGTGGATATTACTGTAAATTTTTTACTTTGTTGCTCAAATTATCCCAAATTTGGCCATTGGGAGCTCTTTGAGTTGGCTACTCTCTCCTTTCAAAATGCCCCATCATTTTTTCTTATTTTCTAGCAATATAAGATGTTCTAGGTTTATCTTGTATTTTCCCTGCCCCTGTCCTAGAATCAACTATATCCCCAAGGAACCTGGTTCCTTTTATTGGAGAATGGTAATAGAAACCAAGGCCTGGGTTCAAGATGTGCTCCTTGTTCCCGAGGGATCACTGCTTCTGACCTTTTCAGTGGGCAGAGCTAGGAAATGCATGTATTCATACATACACATGCATGCACACATATATACATCTATGTAAGTCCGGTGTGCATCGATTTGTAGGTCCAACCCAATACCACAGGGTTCATTCTAGCCTCCCCCATTCCTTAATTTTAACTCTTTTCTCCAACGGTGAGAAACTAGGTCCTCATTATTCACAATATATTTACTTACTTGCTTAATCCTAAATAAACATAAAGTACATTCTCAATTGATAACCTACTTAAACCTATTGATTAAAGTTCATTTTCTAATTTTCCTCAATAAAGGTCCATGTGAGCAATTTTCCCTGAGGTCCTATGTGATCAAAAATGTTATCTTCTGCCTTTATATTTGCTTGGGTATAGAAATCTTCAGTTATTTTTCCTTTTCTTGTTTTCTTTTCCCTTTTTTTTTTTTTTTTTTTCCAGAGGATGGGGGCATGGTATAGTGCTATTGCTGAAGCTAGCCAGGTGACCTTCCATCTTTCTTATTTTTTGCTGTAAGAAATCCATATTTTGCCTGGTTGCCCAAAAGATTCTTTTTTTATCTTTAAAGCCTAGTGATTTTGGTATACTATGTCTTGATTTTAACCATTGTAGATCATTTTTCCCTGGCACAGGATATGTTCTTTAGGTATAGAGTCGAGTCTTCTTTAATTTCAAGAAAGGACTTTTGAATGGTATTTTTTATTATGAAAATTTTAAGACATACAACAAAATTGAAAGAATTTTACAGTAAAACCTGTTTACATCCTACCTAGATTCTACCAATGTTTTAGTATTTTCATTTATCGCATCTCTATCCATCATTAATCCATTTTATTTTCTATTGTAAAATGTCTTCAAAACTCTGCCCGTTTAAAAAAATTGTGTGGTGGTGGTATTGAGTTTTTCAGAGTTCTTTGTGTATACTGGATACCATTCTTTTGTCAAATATATATTTTGGTGAATATTTTCTCCCAATCTGTGGAAGTCTATTCATGTTTTTGCCTTGTCTTGGCGAGCAGAAGTTCTTAATTTTGATGAAGTCTAATTTGTCAGTATTGCCTTTTATGACACTTGCTCTCCATGACCTGAGAAACCCTTGCTTACCCCCAAATCATAAAGATTTTCTTCTCTGAAAGCGTCATGTTTTAACTTGTGCATTAGGTCTGTGATCTGTCTCAAGTTAATTTTTGGTCATGTTAAAGTTCACTGTTTTTTATATAGATGTCATTTTCTCCCATAATCAGTTATTGAAACACTTTCCTTTCCCCATTGGATTGCTTTGGTGCTTTTGTTGAAAATCCAGTGACCCTATAAGTGTGGGTCTTTTTTCTGTTCTGTTCCATTAATCTGTGTGTTGATCCTTATGCAAATTCCTCACTATCTTGATTACTATAGCTTTGAAGTACTGAAGACAGGTAGGATTAAGTCCTCCAACTTTGTTCTTTTCAAGATTGCTTTAGATATTTTAGATCTTTTGCATTTCCATGTATATTTTAAAATTATTACAATCATTTCTGCTATCTGGAATTGCTTCACAACAGCAACTGCTTCAACGGGGTGTTTTTTCTTTTCAATTACTGAGGAAATATTTGGTCACAATTTCTCACCTGTTTTGTTGGTATCAAGTGTAGCTTTTGTTGTTTTTGTTCATAGGTTTTGTTGAAGCTCTCCTTTTTTTCTTATGTTTTTCTGTAGTTGCTGTGTTGGTTCCTTTTTTATGAATCATCATTGAAGGAGGGACAGAGTAGTGTACCAGACTAACTGTGTGTGTGTGTGTGTGTGTATGTGTTTTTTGTTGTTTTTTTTTCCTTGATCAGACCATGTCTTTGTAGCTGCCACAGAGTCGGGCTGCTTCCTGCAACTATAACTACTCTGCACGATTCTGCACATTACCTCGGGTTATTGGAACCAAACTGGGTTCCTTTTGAGTTTGAGAATTTTGGTTATTAATTTTGGTCTTACTGAAAATGGAGTTTGTGGTTTCGTAACTGTTTCTCATTGGTGACTGTGTGTAATGTCAGTGCTGTGTTCCTGGGTGAACTCTGTATGAGTGGTTTAGTCTTTTCTGGTTAGACCCTTTAGTGGTGCTTTCAGCCAGGGCTTAGTTACCTGAATGCTTTGGAACTTTTTCCTACCCCAAAGCACCTGAGAAGTACAGTAGCCTCAGAAACAGTCGCCCTGTCTGTACTTATGTTTTCTCAAACTCTCATACTTACCTTTTTGTCATCTTTTTTAATAGAGGCAAAAGAACAGATTTCATTCTAAGTATTCTTTTACTCGTTGAACTAAAGTGAGGAAGGTACTGAAGGATATTAAAAATCTTTAAAAAAATCCATTAGACAGTGGATCGTGCCCTTAACTTGTAGTCTGGCATTACACAGGAATATTTTTTTCTGTACCCTTGTCTTTGTTTTTCCTTTTGAAAAAAATTTATTAGCTATATATGCACATGACTACGAGTCCAATAGTTCCTCAAGGTTAATTTGCTAAACAGCAGTCTCCTGTCTTCATTCTTCCTACCCCTACCCCCATTTTCCTTTCTTTCTCTTCCCCACTTGCTCCCCCAGTGAGATCTTTAAGGTCTTTCAGCTCCAGCTGGCTGGCCATCAGGTAAAGTAGAAAAACTTCTGGTGATACTATTCAGTTGATTATCATTTTTTTTGGATCTTGTCAAAGAACAAACTTTTAGTTTTATTAACTTAAATTAAATTAAATTAAATTAAATTAAATTAAATTAAACTTTTAGTTTAGTTAACTTTTATTAACTTCATCATTTCTCTATTTTTCATTATTTATTTAAATTTTTTATTGAACTGTAGTTGAATTACAATGTGTTAATTACTGCTGTACAGCAAAGTGACTCAGTTATACATATATATACATTTTTTCATATTTTTTTCCATTATGGTTTATCAGAGGATATTGAATATAGTTTCCTGTGCTATATGGTAGGACCTTGTTGTTTATCATTTCTCTATTTTTCATTAATTTCCACTCTTTACTGTTTGCTTCCTTCTGCTTACTCTTAGTTTGGTTTACTTTTCTTTTTCTAGGTTTTTAAGGTGAACGCTTAGATTATTGGTTGGAGAGTTTCTTTTCCTAATATAGGCAGTTTAAAGCTGTAAATCTCCCTTCTGAGTACCAGTTTAGCTGCTTCCCATAAATTTTGGTATGTCAAGTTTTAATTTTCATTCAGATCAAAATACTTTCTAAATCCCCTTGTAATTCTTTTACTCATGGTTTATTTAGAAATGTGTTGTTTAATTTTTATCTGTTTGTGTATTTCCCAAACTTCCTTCTCTTGTTTGATTTCTAATTCAGCTCCATTGTAGTCAGAGAACAAACTTTGCATGATTTCAGACCTTTTAAATTTATAAATACTTGTTTATGGGCTTGTGTATGGTCTACCCTGATAAGGTTCCGTGTGGTTTAAAAAGAATGGATTCTGCTGTTGTCGAGAGGAGTGTTTTATAGATGCCTGTTAGGTCAAGTTGGTTGATAGTGTTGTTCAAGCCTTCTGCAGACTTGCTGATTATCTGTCTAGTTATTAGTTGTTTCTATTCTTGATTTTAAATCACAGATTACTGTCTTGGTGCTTCAGTAGTATTTTTGGCCTGTAGTTGTTTTAGAAGGTATATTTTAAGATGTTTACTTATGCATTGGTTATAAATCACAGAAATGCCAGTCAAGAAGAAAAAAATATATATATATAAAAACATATACCCACATATATATGTATATGTATATATATAATATCCTGTAAAACTTGCTTGTAATTCAACAGATATTTACTGAAGCAGCAGTAAGTGTTAGGCATATCATCGAATAAAACAAAGCCTCTGCCCCCATGAAACTTACATTGTAGAGAAGGACAGATAAAAAACAAATATATGATGTGTTCGATGGTAGAGAATGCTGTGGAGAATAAATCAGAGTAAACAAGAAAGGGAGTTCAGGGTTGCCAAGGGACGGTTTATTAGAGTGGTCAGGGCATTCGGGCAGAGACCTGAAGGGTGCAAGAGTTGCACAGTCCAAGCAGACTAACAGCATGTGCCAAGGCCCTCAGGTGAGAGCATTGCTGGGCACATTTTGTGAAACAGCAAGGAGAGGCGTGTGTGGCTGGAGCAGAAAAGGTGAGGGGCTTAGCAGTAGGAGGTCGGCAGAGGAGGAGTAGGTTGGGCCAGATCACTGAGGACATTACAGGTCATCGTGAGAACTTTGCTTTTACCCTCAGTCAGGGAACTGTGGCAAAGTTTTTTTGTAAAGGGCCACGTGACAAATATTTTAGGCTTTGCAGGCCATACAGTCTCTGTTGCAGCTGTTCAACTCTGCTGTTGTAGCCCCGAAAACACCAGAAACAATATGTAAATGAAAGGATGGGGTTGTGTTCCAATAAAATTTTACTTTATGAAAACAGGGAGTGGGTCTGTCTTGTGAACTGCTAATCTGGAAAGCCATTTGAGGGTTTCAAGTAGAGAAGACACTTTACTTACGTTTTTTTTTTCTTTGAAGGCACTTTAAAAAACTTTATTTTGAAATAACTTAGATTTACAGAAAAGTTGCAGAAGTAATGCAGAGTATTCCCTTCACTGCTCTGATGTTAACAACTTATGTAGCCAAATAATCAAGACCAGGGAATGAACATTGATATAATACTATTAGCCAAACTGTAGACATTATTCACATTCCACATTTTTCCACCTAAGGTCATTTGTCTGTTCCAGTGTACAATCCAAAATATCACACCGCATTTAGTTGTTCTGATTCCTTAATTTCCTCCTATCTTTTTTTTTAAATTTATTTATTTATTTTTGGCTGTGTTGGGTCTTCGTTGCTGCACACGGGCTTTCTCTAGTTGTGGTGAGCGGGGGCTACTCTTTGTTGCGTTGCGCGGGCTTCTCATTGTGGTGGCTTCTTGTTGCGGAGCACAGGCTCTAGGCGTGCGGGCTTCAGTAGTTGTGGCACGTGGGCTCAGTAGTTGTGGCTCGCGGGCTCTAGAGCTTAGGCTCAGTAGTTGTGGTGCACGGGCTTAGTTGCTCCGCGGCATGTGGGATCTTCCCAGACCAGGGCTGAAACCCGTGTCCCCTGCATTGGCAGGCAGATTCCTAACCATTGTGCCACCCGGGAAGTCCAATTTCCTCCTATCTTTGACAGTTCCTCAGTCTTTTCTTGTGTTTCATGAACTCGGAGACTTTTCATGAGTACTAGTCAGTTATTTTGTGGAATGTCTCAATTTGGGTCTGTCTCATGTTTTCTCATGATTAGATTGCAGTTATGCATTTTTGGTATAGCTCACCTTTTAAAAGGATCACAGTGGCTGCTTTGGAAAGGGCAGAAGCGAGGAGGCTACTTAGAAAACTTGTAATAATCCAGGCTAGGCTTGGCGGTGGTGAGAAGTCATCAAACTAGGAACATATTTTGAACTGAATGGGTTCTGATCACAAAAGTTTGAGAACTGTTGCTGTAGCATCAGCTGACTGTTAGGAGAAGGAAAGGAAGAAAGACTATGAGAGATATATTGAAAATGAAGAAGTAGGTTTCTTTTTTTCTCTTGTGTGTCCTTTTAACTTCCGCTTTCTCACTCTTATCTTTGAACAGCTTGACTATTTTAGAAACTACAAGCTAACTGTGGTATTTGTTAGCCTTTGTTGGTACATCTGCACTGAGTTTAAAGAACCTTAAAAACCAAGCACTAGGTGTACAGGAATACCTTTTCCTTGGACCCCTAGGGAAA
This sequence comes from Balaenoptera physalus, assembly GCF_965194825.1. Classification (NCBI taxonomy): domain Eukaryota; kingdom Metazoa; phylum Chordata; class Mammalia; order Artiodactyla; family Balaenopteridae; genus Balaenoptera; species Balaenoptera physalus. The sequence continues at coordinate 10,336,902 of NC_138894.1, forward strand.
CAAAATTTATTATGAGCTGCCAGCCCCATTCTGGCACAGGCCTGTCATTTTAGTCCTTTTGATTTGTCACTTGTACCCATTATCTTTCTGGAATTCTCATTGGTTCTTTATTATATAAAACTGACGTCTGCTTCCAGCCATGATGGAGTTAATAAGGACTGGACTTACCTTCGTGCTATAAGCAACTAAAAAGCTAGACAAAATATACAATCCAGTTGTTCTCAGACAGTGGACAGCAGGATGTGATTCCCTGAGAGAGAGAAATGAGCACCACTATTGTCCCAACTTTCTGCCTGGAGATATTTCCAGATCACGTTGCAGGAAGGGGAATCCCGAAGAGAGCAGCTGGAAATTGCAGAACAGAGACGCTGCACAGAAGATGATGGTGCCTTTGAGTCTTTGTTGGATGGGGACCCACATACACAGGGTGAAGCTCCACAGGTTTGGAAAAAGGATGATCAGGGAGCTGTAACCTGACCATATCCCGTTGCTCACGTAGGATGAGGTTGACCAGCCGGAACGGTGAGCCCCTGGTGATAACCCAGGACGTTCAGTGGAGACGCCCAAGGAAGTGGTCATCCTTGAAGTGGTTATTCTCAGCCCACCCCAGCAAAGCTTAGAGGCCTTTAAGGATCAACCGATCCACAGATAACTCCTGCTGGAATAAAGCTCAGCGCTTTCTGAAAGAAGACAACAAAATCAAGACACTCAGCAGTGTCCATTTGTAATGTCCAGTATCAAATAAAAAATTGTTGTTGTTAACCAGTATGCCAAGGAGCCCCCCAAAAAGCAACCCATAACTAGAAGAAAATTTAGCCACTAGGAACAAGGATGGGGAAGACTTGGAACAGAGCTATCAACCGAGTGATATAAAGCCATCAGAGATTATTTAGAAGATAACCAGCAAAGGTGGTGGATATCATCCTTATTTTTATGGCCTATTTCCAGTGACCGCTTGGTGGCCTGTTTGGCTAATTCAGCCTTCCTGTCTCACCAGGACTTGTCTTTTCCAGTACAGCAGTGCAAGCCCAGCTTTCCTGCTCAGTATCGCATTGGGCAGCAGCCCCCAGTCTGTACATGTGTATAATAATAGCATATTATACCCTCTAAAATATATACAAAATAGAAAATTTTACGCTATGATCTATTCCAGTGGATTATCTTGCACATACCCTGTCTAAGGGCAGAGGCAAAGCCCTAATTAACATATCAATTAATTTACATTATTCCTTTTAGTATTTTCTGTTTATTTTTGTCAATTTGAATAGAAATATGTATCAGATTTGGGCTCAGATGTCAAATCTTCAGACTTTCTTTGACTATCCTGTGTAAATAGGTTGCTTGCTTTTCTCTATTATTGCATACTAGTTATATAGCACTTAATAAATATTCAGTTATAAATATATATATATATATAATTTTGGTTTTCTTTATGGACTACATCTTCCACAAATTTTAAATTTCACAAGGCAGAGATCTTGTCTATTTTATTTGCTAATCTAAACTCAGAGCTTGATGATACGGATACAATACAGATATAAATATCCCCGCTTATGGTGTAGACACCAAGTAAATATTTGTGGAATGAAATGATTGGAAAGAAGATAGTAAATTTACATATAAAGGACATTTTTAAAAATCAGTTTTTACCTTCAAGTTATTTAAAATTCAGTCCTTTTAATTTTATGTTCTTTTCTGATCTAGTGCTTAAAATTTCTTCCTTCTTTTTCATCTGGGTAACTGTTTTACAACTGGTAACTGTTTAAAGTTTCTGACATTTGTAACGTTTGTTTATCTTTCATAGGAGGTTGCCTCTAACTTTCTGTTTTATTCTTTGGACCATTAGAAATAAATTTCTATAATTTATTTCTAAAAGTATCTTTTCACTCAGATTTCTATTTCACATATTTGTTCTTTGCAGTATTACTGAACACGACAGCTATAGCATATTCAAAAGTGATGTGTTATTTTATATATTGATTTTAATTGACAGTTTCCCTGAAATCGTATGACTTTGTTACAGTTTCCTGACTGCCGTGACATTTGGCAAAGAATTATTTCTTTTCCATTTGGACTTTATAAATTATTGATTTAAAGTAAAGATTGGAATTTATTACTGTCATTTCATCTAATTTATACACCACTGGAAAAATTGATTCTTAAGCCAAGTGTATATGTTGATGAATTGTTACGTGTGTATGACTCTATGCTGATGAATTGGTGTCAGTATTAGTGACTTACTTGAACCTGCTTTTATGCTTCTTAAACTTTTCCTTATACATCCCTAAGAGAAGCTGCTTGACCCATAGTTCTGTATGCACAATCTGAAATACTTTTTTTTTACATTTAACTTTTTTCTATCTCTTAGTTTTTGTGTTTTTGATTATTTATTTATTTATTTTTGGAATTCATATAACATACAACTCGCCTATTTAAAGTCAGAGTTCTGTAGCCACCATCTCAATAAATTTCTGGAAGATTTTCATCACCTCAAAGAGAAATTTCTGCACCCCTTAGCCATTACCCATTAATACTGCTCTCTCCCCAGCCCTAGACAACCACTAATCTACTTCCTGTCTCTATAGATTTTTAAAAAATACTGGACATTTTATATAAGTGCAATTATAAAATGTGTGGTCCTTTGTGACTGGCTTCTTTCACTTAGCATAGTGTTTTCAAGGTTCATTCATGTTGCAGTATGTATTAATAAATCTTTTAGTTTTAATTAAAAAAATTTAATTTTACTTAACCGTGAAGAAGACTTGATTTCTTCGGGGGTGGGGGGAATGCTCTTTCTTCTTTCACTATGTATGTCTACTCTTTTTCCCACCTGTCCCAATCATTATCACTCACATACCCTAAGAATATACATATCTCATTTATAGATTCACGGATATATTCTCAGAATTGGAGGACAATATTACCTTTTTTTTAAAAAAATATCTTTATTGGAGTATAACTGCTTTACAATGGTGTGTTAGTTTCTGCTTTATAACGAAGTGAATCAGTTATACATATACATACATCCCCATATCTCTTCCCTCTTGCGTCTCCCTCCCTATCCCACCCCTCTAGGTGGTCACAAAGCACTGAGCTGATCTCTCTGTGCTATGCGGCTGCTTCCCACTAGCTATTTTACATTTGGTAGTATATATAAGTCCATGCCACTCTCTCACTTCGTCCCAGCTTACACTTCCCCCTCCCTATGTCCTCAAGTCCGTTCTCTACGTCTGCGTCTTTATTCCTGTCCTGCCACTAGGTTCTTCAGAACTTTTTTTTTTTTTTAGATTCCATATATATGTGTTAGCATACGGTATTTGTTTTTCTCTTTCTGACTTACTTCACTCTGTATGACTCTAGGTCCATCCACCTCACTACAAATAACTCAATTTCGTTTCTTTTTATGGCTGAGTAATATTCCATTGTATGTATGTGCTGCGTCTTCTTTGTCCATTCATCTGTTGATGTACACTTAGGTTGCTTCCATGTCCTGGCTATTGTAAATAGAGCTGCAATGAACATTTTGGTACATGACTCTTTTTGAATTATGGTTTTCTCAGGGTATATGCCGAGTAGTGGGATTGCTGGGTCGTATGGTAGTTCTATTTTTAGTTTTTTAAGGAACCTCCATACTGTTCTCCATAGTGGCTGTATCAATTTACATTCCCACCAACGCAAGAGCGTTCCCTTTTCTCCACACCCTCTCCAGCATTGATTGTTTGTAGATTTTTTGATGATGGCCATTCTGACCAGTGTGGGATGATATCTCATTGTAGTTTTGATTTGCATTTCTCTAATGATTAATGATGTTGAGCATCCTTTCATGTGTTCGTTGGCAATCTGTATATCTTCTTTGGAGAAATGTCTATTTCGGTCTTCTGCCCATTTTGGGATTGGGTTGTTTGTTTTTTTTGATATTGAGCTGCATGAGCTGCTTGTATATTTTAGAGATTAATCCTTTGTCAGTTGCTTCATTTGCAAATATTTTCTCCCATCCTGAGGGTTGTCTTTTCGTCTTGTTTATGCTTTCCTTCACTGTACAAAAGCTTTTAAGTTTCATTAGGTCCCATTTGTTTATTTTTGTGGTGCTGGGAAAACTGGACAGCTACACATAAAAGAATAAAATTAGAACACTTCCTAACACCATACACAAAGATAAATTGAATGGATTAAAGACCTAAATGTAAGGCCAGACACTATCAAACTCTTAGAGGAAAACATAGGCAGAACACTCTAGGACATAAATCACAGCAAGATCCTTTTTGACCCACCTCCTAGAGAAATGGAAATAAAAACAAAAATAGTACCTTTTAAAAAGTCTCCACAGACCTTTAAAAAAGATTGCAGGATCGTGACCGCCTGGGGGGGTGGGATGGGGAGGGTGGGATGGGGAGGGAGATGCGGGAGGGAGGAGATATGGGGATATATGTATATGTATAGCTGATTCACTTTGTTCTAAAGCAGAAACTAACACACCATTGTGAAGCAATTATACTTCAATAAAGAAAAAAAAAAAAAAGATTGCAGGAAAAAGCGTTGTTTTAATTTAAAGCAATGAAGCCCCCAATATCTCAGAGACTGCCTGTCTTATGGCCAACATTTAAGAGTTGGGGAGAGGCAAGTAGAGGCCCAAATGGGGACAAAGAGTGGCTCGGCTGTGTGTTTCTAGGCCGGTTACATGTTTACTTTCTTCAGAGGAGCCCCACGATCACTCCCTGGGCTGATACCAGGTAGGATCGCTTCTGGGATATAACGGTGACACCAGTTACCGTCGCTTAAGTGAGTCTTTCGCTAGTTGCGTTAGTTAACATGCAACGTAAGGATTATGTGTATTTTTAGATATGGATCACTTGCATTTCATAAATTTTATTATACATTGCATAATAGATCTATGTTCACATAAGCTTATTCTTCTTGGCCGCCCTCTTGGACAGCTTACTGGACAGGGAGCTGGTCTTGTTCATCTGTATTCCTGTTTCCTTGGATAGTAGGCAAAGCAGATCACTGGCTCTCAATAAATGCTTATCAAATTGAATTTCAGATCTTACTAAACTCATTAAAGGTTATATAAACCAGACTTGATTATGTTCTCTAAAATCATAGCCTGATGAATGGTAGGATGTGTTTGGGTTTATGTAGGGGAAGGACGGAGGGTTTTGAGCTGTGTGCAAGTTGTGTTTCCATAGTTCTTTAAGAGTCTGAAGGATATGGTCTTAATAAGTTGTCTCACTCCTACATCTTTAACGATAAAAATAGGAATTACTTTCAATTAACAGAAATTAAAGTTAAACTACTTTTCCAAAAAGCCTCCTCTAAAACAACTTTTTATAATTCAGTAGTTTTGTAATTTCCAGTGTTAAACCAAAAAAGATAAAGCTTATCTTCCTCAAGTATTAAGTGTTTTGGCAGTCTTTTATAACATAGATTGTACGAGATATATCGTTGATTCCTTCTAACAGTTGAGCATTTTAAGTTGTCACTGTAGTTAAAATTGGTCGGGAGTATTGGCTCTCCACTTGTATATATAATTTAGAAGTTCACAGGTTTGATAAACGTTTTTTTCTGACTGATTAAAGTACTCTTGACTTGGGTTCTCATTATCAGCTTAATAATAAAATAATAACAATAATACAGAATAACACTGCTTTTTATTACATAGCTTTATCATGTAATATCATAGTGTCTGAGGTATTATTTCCTCCCAACGCCCCCCCCCCCGTTTTTCTTAAAATAGAATAGGAAACAGGCTCAGAGAGTGACTTTCTTTAGATTATACAGGCCAGTAGCTAGAGAGGCAAATCTGGAACCTGGGTTTTATGATTCCAAGTGGAAAAATCTTTCCCTATAGCGTTCTGCATCTGTTATTTATTCACTACTTACAGTTTGGATGTTGCAGAAGAAGTAGAAATAGTTTCTGTGCTCAGTTTTTTCTACTGAATTGAACATAGACAATTGAAAACAATAAAAACTTAAGAATCTGCTTATTGTATTGATTAGTACTCAGCGATATATAGCAGTGCAATACAGTAGAATATAGAAGTGCAAATCCCATAAGTTGTCTGAAAATTTCATGTTTTCAATGAATGTTTTAATCATTTATTTAATTTTCAGTTCAGAATTAAAAGTTAAATAAAATACAAAGATAAAAATATAAAAACATGAATGTTGGTATAATTGTTTTTTTCTCTCCCAGACAGATATTGATTATGTAAATGGTGTTGTAGCCAACCTGGAGAAAGAGTAAGTTCTTCTTAATTATGGAAATGAAAATATTCTAGTTACTATTATCTCTTGGCTTTTTGCTAAAAGAAAACACCTTCTTTTACAGTTCATTTTTTCTGTGGAGTTCAGTGTTCACTGGACCACCTATCATTGGTCTTTTATATTATCATAAAGTATGTGTGTATATATCAAGTTGTTTGATGGGATACATTGGTGTATTTCATTTTGGAAAAGACTTGAATGTCATATATATGTAACACTATCAAACAAGAATCTTTAATCTTGAAGACAGTGAATAGAGAGTCATATGAGATCACTTAAATCTTTCACCCTCTGTTTAGCAAGAAAAAAAATTTCTGCTGTCAGGGCAGCTAGTCAGGTAGCAGTTTCAAACCTCAGTGCTAAACTATGTCTAAAAATCTGCAAAGCTTTATTAACAGTTTATTGTGAGTAGGGCACATAGCAGGTAACAGATGGACAGCTTAGTAAGTTGCAGATACCATTAGTTTTTATAATATTGCCTTTGTAGTTTTAAGAGCAGTATCATGAAATTAGTCCTGATATGGGTTTCTTCATTGAAATGTATCTCTTGTTGCCCCCAAAAGACATATCTTTTACTTTAAAAAGAAAGACAAAAGAGAAGCAAAGGTCCTTGTTTAAGATAATGTGGCTCTACCTTTGTCTATCAGTATGCTAAAACCAGAGATTTTTTTTTAATGTATTTTTATGTTATACATATAAGTTGATTGTTAAGATATAAAATCCCACAGAACTTAAATAACTCAGCCAACCTTTCTCATGATAGATTTTCTAAAGAAATCAGTTCTGGCTTGGTGGAAATAATATCACCTCCTGAAAGCTATTATCCTGACTTGACAAACTTAAAGGAGACATTTGGAGATTCTAAAGAAAGAATAAGGTAAGCCTGTGCACCCTTGAGTATAATAGGCAATAAATGTCATCCTTGTTTATCGAAGCTTAACTCATTTTAGGGTTGAGCTAATTAGTTGAGAACTAATGACTTTTTGATTATTTTATTGGAAATTCTGTGAAGTTTCTGATGAGAGGTTGAATTTGGTAAACCTAATGAATTTTATAACCATGCTGCTCTGTGTTGTTATAACTTTTCTTAAGAGTATATTCAGTATAACTCAAAAGTTAGTCCAGATAGAAATCTCATGTCTGTATGTAACATAAATGAGAACAGATCCAATAAAAGTGATAAAAACAATAATACTCTTGTGCAGAATTGAATTGCAATAAAATCATTAGTCAATTGAATTTATTTATCTCTGAATCTCTAAAATTGAAAGAGTTAGAAACTTTCCTTGTGTTGTTATTAAAGACAAAGTAAGCTAAGAGATATTGGCATTATTTTGGGATTGCCTGTAACCAGAAAAAAGGACAAAAACACTATGTTGGGAAGAGATTTATTGTATTTCTTGAGTTGTTAATTTGTCACAAAAACAGATATGTCCCTATAATTGGTTAATTATCTCTCAATAAATATAATGTTATTTTTAAAATTTAGGACTGAATTTGTTTGAAAAAAACCTCTGGATAGACTCATTAAATTCATATCAGCTTGCAAGGTATTTTCTGGAGAAGTTTACTTAGTGGTTCAAAGCTTTTATTTTATTGTGTGCTTTTTTTTTTTAAACTGACTTTTAGAAAAACCACTTCTCTTACTCACATTGGTCAGTGTGTTTCTGTAGACTGCCAAGAATTCACCAAAAGGACCTAATATTGTAAATTTTAATATGATATTTTGGGTTTTTAAAGCATTTTTACCTGTATGTGAAGCACTAGTTCCTAGAGACATTAAGATATTACTGGAAAAGGGGGCTGTGGTCAAGAAAATTTGGAAAATATTGGATTAAAAATTTTTTTCAACAAATGTATTTACTGCTGAATGTTTCAATGCCTCTAATACACTAATACGTCTCTAGAAGAGGAATATGTGTCCTTCCCAAACTTACTTGACATTAGACTCCTTTTTTCCTCAGGACGCCTTGAGGATTAGTGTTTTTGAGCATATATTTCGATAAAGCCTTCATTAGAGAAGAGTGAATTCTCATTCACTCTCTCCTAAGTGGATAAATCCTGTATGTGTGATATCCATCCATCGATTTATCTATCTGCCTGTCTATCTAATACATAACTATACATTGTATATATATATAATATCATATATACAATATGTGATGTATATATTGCATATATGTATATATTATACAATATTTTATATATTATAAAATATTATACATCTAACCTTATTTTGCTAACTTTGAGTCTGATTCCTAACTTATTTTTATTTATTTTTTTGGCTGCATTGGGTCTTCGTCGCTGCGCACAGACTTTCTCTAGTTGTGGCGAGCGGGGGCTACTCTTCGTTGCGGTGGGCGATCTTCTCATTGCACTGGCTTCTCTTGTTGCGGAGCACGGGCTCCAGGCGTGTGGGCCTCAGTAGTTATGGCACGCAGGCTCAGTAGTTGTGGCTCTCGGGCTCTAGAGTGCAGGCTTAGTAGTTGTGGCACATGGGCTTAGTTGCTCAGCGGCATATGGGATCTTCCCGGGCCAGGGATAAAACCCGTGTCCCCTGCATTGGCAGGTGGATTCTTAACCACTGTGCCACCAGGGAAGTCCCTAACTTTTTTTGAAAATTTTTATTTCAGATGGAGAACAAAGCAAAACCTCGATTATTGTTTTCTAATGATGTATGCTCAGGAAAAGGGCACATATTACATCCAGGTAAGTGTGTGTGTGTTTTTTTCCCCACACTTTTAAAGAAAAAGTAATATGAAGGGTATATTTTCATTAAAATGAAGTTTTGAAAGCATAAACCCTCTAAAATATATAAGATCATAACAGTATGCCAGAGCAGAAGGGTTGATCACATCACTGAGAACATGGGCTCTGCAGCTCCACTCACTGGTTTAGCTCATAATTATTTTGGTGGTCTTATGGTAAATAGTTGTTTTGTGCGCTTCAGTACATTTTCATTTGTACTGAAGATAATAAAGCTGACATTTAGTTCTAATGGTGCAACTTTTAGCAGCATGGCTAAAACAGTAAGTCCATCATGATATGGGTTTTAAGTTAGCCAGGTAGGCAACAACTTAAATAATTCTAGGAAGCTCTTGTTTCTTTCAAACCTCATTCTCCATTTAATACTTAAGCTTAAATTTCACCACTGGAATTTCACTTCTTTAACCAAACATCTTTATCCTTTGTTCAAAATGCAAATACCCCTGAGAGGTATATGGCACACGAAGCCTGTCAATTATTTTTTTTTCCAGTATAAAAAGTTTATTAGATCCTCTCCTGGGTGGATGTTTGGATGAGAGTGGCAAGAAAGCAGCCCTGGTCCCTGAACAGCCAGGACATGATTAAGCAGCTGTTGGCAGGGGCTGGGGAGGGAAAGAAAGAAGAAAAGAGGCTGGCATCACATGGGAAGGTGGACTTCTTGAGGGCAGACTTTGTCTCCTTTGACATTGTACCTCGGGCCAGCTGCATTCAAGTGTGCGTGAACCCTTCCTTGGTTCACAGGATGGAAAATGGAAATGATGATAGAGTGCGACATTGTCTATAACAGGATCCAACAGGTGTGCATATAAAAAACCACAGTATCCTAGATACAGGTAGTACATTTCCTCTAAATACATTAGAGAAGTCTGATTTTAGTTTTAAGATAATAATTTCACAGAATTTTATTTTAATGTATACCAAATATTATGGTAGTTGAACCTTGCTCTTTGTTCTAGGGCCAATATATAAATATTTACATTATGATCAAGAACTTTATAGAGAGAATTTAAAAGTGTAGCTATATCACTTTTAAAATTTGTTTCCAATTTTCTTCCAAGGGAAGAATTAATGGAACCTTAAAGCTTTTGGGGGGAGTGTAGGAAAAGTTAATATTTAAAAATTGAGGAAAGGATGGGGGTTAAGAAAGAGGATGGTAAGGAAAACTTCCCCTAAGCAGGGTCAATATATGATATATTATAACAATAACAGCTGCTATGAACTAACATTTATTGCATACTTACCACGTGTCAGGCATTGTTCTTTAAAATTTATGTTTTTCACATATTAACTCATTTAATAGAACCCTTTTTATAACAGGAGTGTACTGTACATACTGTCTTAAAGCCTGTTTTGCTGTCATTTAACATACTGTAGACACCTTTATATGCCAGTAATTATAGATTGGTATAATTTTTAATTGCTTCTTGAAGTACCATTATTCAGCTATCACGATGATCTTATTGCTGGTCATTAAGATTGCTACCAGCTTTTCAACTCTTTCACATATGAATCCACCAGACATTCTTAAAATTACCCTATTTGCCCAAAAATTATGCCTCAGAAAAGAGGGAGTTGCTTTACCTTCAGGTCTTTACATAATGTATAGAATTCCCTCAGTGAGTTCATAATGATGTACAAAGTATTGTAATCCAGACTTCATAATTATCCCAGGGATATGACTTCAAGATTGCAGGTGTTGGGGGTGTATCCAACCCAAGACTTTTTTTTTTTAATTTATTTTATTTATTTATTTATTTATTGTGGCTGTGTTGGGTCTTTGTTGCTGCGCGTGGGCTTTCTCTAGTTGCGGCGAGCAGGGGCTACTCTTCGTTGCAGTGCACGGGCTTCTCACTGCAGTGGCTTCTCTTGTTGCGGAGCACGGGCTCTAGGTGTGCGGGCTTCAGTAGTTGTGGCTCGCGGGCTCTAGAGCACAGGCTCAGTAGTTATGGCGTGTGGGCTTAGTTGCTCCATGGCATGTGGAATCTTCCCGGACCAGAGCTCGAACCCATGTCCCCTGCATTGGCAGGCGGATTCTTAACCACTGCGCCACCAGGGAAATCCCCTACCCAAGACTTTTAAAGAGTACTTTTAAAAAGGCAATAGAGGGAATTCCCTAGCAGTCCAGTGATTAGGACTTCATGCTTTCACTGCCGAGGGCGCAGGTTCAATCCCTGGTTGGGGAACTAAGATCCCTCAAGCCAAGCAGCGCGGCCAAAAAAAAAAAAAAAAAAAGCCAGTAGAAACAGCGGTTACTTTGTGGTCATCACAGATGTACATCTAAAGGGAAAAGAATATGTCAGCTGCCCTAGTGTTTTGCTTGTGGCTTGTAATGAAGTTTCCCATTACAGCAGCACACCCGGCTCCATAAAGTGCTATATCACAAATGACTTGGACTTGAAGACAGTCTTCTAGAAAACTGTTTGATGATGCAAACACTTCATAGGTGGTACTGCATAGTTCTTCCTTTATAACATAGTGATGTACTTTGTTGTCAGGTTGTCCCACTTTTAGTGACGCTGAGATTTAATCAGTGGGTGTAGGGTTGTCAATCTCATCTCTCCTTTTTTAAACAGCTCCCCAGCAGCCATTCCTCCTATGGTTTCAGTTTCCATTGATTATTTTCCCCCAGGTCGCTTATTTCGTTAGAGGTTGCCAACTGGTAATTTTCTAGTTCTAAGAATTGTAATGTTCTTATAAGTAGAGTTCTTCTATAAAGGACTCTCCCTTCTTAACCATTTGGTTATCTTGAAAAATAGTTCACAAAGGAAGGGAAGAATAAATGCTTGATTCTTTCTCTTTGCTATGGTATCAACTATAAAAATTAACAATCTCCAGTGGTGACCATTTTTAGAGTATTGTTATGAACTCATGGATTTTTAAAAAGAGATATGGTTTGCCTCAATCTTTGCAAGCATTATTCATATTGATGCTTGTATTGGCCCATCATAAGCCAGTGGGAATCTCTTCAGATTGGCTCTTGTATTCTTTTCATGTAAGTCCAGTAATCTTTGATCACTTCCTTGCTGACTGGCATATCCTGAACATTTCCTATCCCAGATCTAGAACCAGCCATTTCTCTAAGGAGCCCTGTTCTTTTTAGAGGTATATGGTATTCAGGACCACAGTCTCTGTGCTTGAGATGCTCATTGCTATTGTGTCTTTGCTTCTAGGTGTTTTAATAAGGAAAAGAACATTTTATTTCTCAGAAGAAAAAAAATTGTGTTTATATTGATAGTCCCAATTCAAGTGTAAGATTATAGTATTTTTATTTAACTTTTTTGAATTTTACATATATTTCTTTTCTCTTACATTGAAAGTCTTGGTTTTAGTAAAAATTATCTAAATAACATAATTCTTTTATTCTATAGTATACCTAGAATGGTTTCAAAATAACAATACCAATATCACTACTAACAGTTATACTACTAAATGCAATTAAAATTTTTTCGTCCTTTTTTCCTCCCTAAGAGTATATCCTGATACGGATATATAGTCAAAATTCTGTGTTTGAAAGTCGCTCAACAAAATTCTTCATACTGTGTGACCACACTGACAACCTGATATGAAACTAGGTTCATTTGTTTCCATTTGTATTCAGTTTTTAGGATTTTTTTTCCTTTTTAGTTGTAAAAAACATAACATTCCCAAATCAAAAGTTATATAAAACAAGATATATTTACAGAAGTCTCCTTTTTATCCCTGTCCCCTTCCCGTGTTTTCTCCCTCCCCCATGGGTAACCACCATTAGTTTTTGGTTTCTCCTTGTACACTTAAAAAATTGGAGCAAAAATGTAAATATAATATTCCACCTCTTTCAGATACTACAGTTGCATACTGCAAAAGCAATATTTTACATCGTGTATTTTAACTTCTCTCTATAAACTAGCGACTACTAATGGGATATATGTTAGATTTTTCAAAAAGTGGCTCTTGCCATGATAAAACATTGATGTCAGAGAAGAACATATATTCACTAAAAGACCTGTACTTGCAAGTTCATAGCAGCTTCATTCATAATAGCATACCCTGGAAACAACCCATATATTCTTCAGCAGGTGACTGGTTAAACAAACTGTGGTGCATTCGTACCGTGGAGTACCAAATAATGAAAAGACATGAGCTATGATACACGACATCTTGGATCTCAGGGGAATTATGCTCAGTTTAAAAAGCCAGTCTTTATATAGCATTCTTTTTTTTTTTTTTTAATTTAATTAATTAATTTAATTTTTGGCTGCGTTGGGTCTTCATTGCTGTGCGCGGGCTTTCTCTAGTTGCGGTGAGCGGGGGCTACTCTTTGTTGCGGTGTGCAGGCTTCTCATTGCGGTGGCTTCTCTCGTTGCGGAGCATGGGCTCTAGGCGCGCGGGCTTCAGTAGTTGTGGCTCGTGGGCTCTGGAGCGTGTGGGCTCAGTAGTTGTGGCGCACGAGCTTAGTTGCTCCGCGGCATGTGGGATGTTCCCGGACCAGGGCTCGAACCTGTGTGCCCTGCATTGGCAGGCAGATTCCTAACCACTGTGCCACCAGGGAGGTCCCTATATAGCATTCTTGAAATGACAAAATTATGGAGATGGAGAACACTCTTGGTTACCAGCGGCTAGGAAGGGGGGAGAGGAGGAAGGTGGCTGAGGATGTCAAGGGTAGCATGAGAGTCCCTGTGACGGAACTGATCTGTGTCCTAGCTCTACTGGTGCTCCTGCACATGTACACGTGTTAAGATTGCATGGAGCTAAACACACAGACACACAACTACACACAGCTGAGTGCATGTAAAACTGGTGAAATTTGAATAACGTGGTTGAATTGTATCAGAGTCAATTTCCTGGTAGTGATATTGTGCTGTAATTATATTGGAGGATATATATTGCGGGTATGTTGGGTCTCTGTATTATTTTTTATAGCTGCATATGAATCTATAGTTATCTTTAAAAGTTTTATAAAAAGTGAAGTTGTTTGATGAGGTGTGAGAGTGGAACAAAGCAATTTTTCTAATTGAATATAAAAAATGTAAATTTTCTGTGTTAACCAAATTTAGTGTACTAAATTTTAAGTAGGCATTTAATTATTTCACCTACACTTCTGTATATTTAAATCAGTCCCAAGCTTGTTTTTGTTTTTTTTTTTAAATTGGGGTATAGTTCCTTTACAATGTTGTGTTAGCTTCTGCTATACAACGAAGTGAATCAACTATATGTGTACATATATTCCCTCCCTCTTGGACTTCCCTCCCACACTCCCCCATCCCACCCATCTAGGTCACCACAGAGCACCAAACTGAGCTCCCTGTGCTATATAGCAGGTTCCCACTAGCTATCTGTTTTACACATGGTATATATGTCAATCCCAATCTCCCAATTCATCCCGCCCCCGCTCCCCCCCACCCCGTGTCCACACGTGTGTTCCCTACGTCTGCGTCTCTATTCCAAGCTTGTTTTTTAATCTACTTATTGGAAAAACTTGGAAGTACCTTGTATCGGAGGTCATCTTTCCTTTGGGCGTCCACAGCCAATGTTTGCATGTGAGTGTTGGGCATCTTTTCTTTGGGAAAGCATGGTTAGGTGCCAGCGGGGCTTTGTGCTTTGTCTGGTTTTCCCTCTGGCTTCCCTACAAGCTCTGAGGGTGTAAAACTTGTCTTTTCTGTTCACTGGTGGGTTCCCAGGGTTTAGTACTGTGTCTGGAACATAATCAAAACTCAGTAAATATTGGGTGAGTCAAAATCGTACCTTTCCAAATATTGCCACTGTTTCTTCACAGATAGGAAGAAAGCTTATAGGACTTTAAATACATGAAAAAATCTAAATACTAAAATAAGTGAAAATTACTTGCAGATAACTAGAAATGATAATGTGTCATTAAGAAAAGGAAGCATTTTCTTTTAAAATCATCAATGGAAAAGAATGTTAAAAAATAATGTATATATGTAAAAAAAAATCATATTATGACTTTAAAATTTTATGAAAGGAGATTTGGGGAGGAAGTCTTTGCAGATACTCATGATCCCTGGTCTCTGTCAACTCCCTGATGAACTGGTAAACATTCCAGTAACACATGTGGTGATGGCAGAGCGCATGGGGTTAACTGGCACTCTTGAGTTGCTACAGCTTCTTAAGTATTTTGAAGATATCTTTTAAAATATAAAAAGAGAGCTTTTAGGAACCCATCCCACAGAAATGAATAGCACTGATATGAAGTGTAAGCATTGTTTGCATTGACAAAGAATGAGAAACAACCAGGGTGTCTGCCTGTGAGCAGGTGAATGATTTGTCCATCGATCCCAGGGAATAGTATGAATCTGCTAGAGAGAATGCTTTAAATATATACTTTTTAACCTGGAAAGATATTCATGATATATTAAGAGAAAAAAGCCAGTTTCATAATGTGATCCCTTTTTAATAAAAATGTAAAGGTGGTGGGGACCTTGAGGTAGGTATGGGTCTACCTGTGCTGTATGCCCATATTGAAGGTGTCCAGTGGGTGCACACCCAACCTTGAACATTGGTCACTTCTACTAGCAGGGTGGAGGGCAGAGAAGGAGAGCTGCTAGCTGTTTTCTTTTTTTGACTTGTTACATGTATTATGTAAAAAGCAAAAAAAAAAAAAAAAAAAATTAAAAGGCCTATAAAATTCTTTTCCTTTGAAAAGAAAACAGGATAGTGTGAAATCATGTTGGGAGCCATAAAAGGACCAAAAGGAGTAATTCATGGAGTGGTTTTGTTATTTCCCATGGTAAGGGAGTGGTTTTGTTGACTTGCTATGTGCGTCTGCCATTTTATTTTCCTTGCTTTCTTTTAATAAAATGTATTTTTATTTTAGTTATTTTTTATAATTTTTCCTTTTTATTTTATCATTATTATTATTATTATATATTTTTTGGCAGCACCATGTGGCATGTGGGATCTTAGTTCCCCGACCACGGATGGAACCTGTGCCCCCTGCATTGGGAGCATGGAGTCTTAACCACTGGACTTCCAGGAAAGTCCTGAAATTTATTTTTATATTTTCATCATTTTTGACCATTGTTTCCTTGATTGTCATTATAAAAGTGTGCTTGAGTTTTTCCATAGTAAAGAATGTCCTCTTTAAATCTTCCTTCTCTTTCTGATTTATTAATATGATTGTTCAACTTTCTTTAGCTTGAAGATGATATTATTGTCAAACAGAATTACTTTAACACCATAAAAAATTTTGCACTTCAACTTTCTTCTGAGGAATGGATGATACTTGAGTTCTCCCAGCTGGGCTTCATTGGTAAGAAAAGTTTTAGATTTATTTACTTTTCAGAAATAACTGTGACTTAGAATCTTAGACTTTTTTTTTTTTTTACCTTAAAGTTGTCTTTTTTCCTCTGGAAATGGATTGCTTTTGAGAAAATTTAATTTCGGTAAACTTCTGTGTATAAAATGTTGAAAGTCAACCCAAAACGGTATTTGGAGCGTTCTAAGATTGTAATATTTACTCTGGAGTTGTGCAAGGCAGCCCTGCTGGCTTTTCATGTCCACAAAGAGCCAACCACTGTCCTGGGGAGCATGTCTCGTTCCTTCTTCTTGGACACTTCGAGTTCCTGTTTTAAAGCCCAGAGCTTTTGCAAGATTGGGATTCTTTTAAGAAGAGTCCTGCACTAGCGGTTTTCTAATAGGAATTCCTGGTATTTGACATAGTACATGAAGTTCTTGTTCAGTCATTAATTTGTATTCATGTGTTGCTTTCATGGACTAGTAAGGGTACTTATTTTTAAAGTTTTTTTCATTAAAATTCCTAAAGTATCCAACTAAAGAGAATATGTTTAAAGTTGAAGGTTGAAGGAAATTTATAGGTCTTAAAAAACACCCCAGAGTGTAACATTTCACTTCCTCTAATGCTTTAAATCTGTAAGTATTAGAGGCTGGGGCTTTGATCTTGTTGATCATTTATCTCAAAACTTAATTTAAGACTCAAAAAACATCTTTATTTGTGAAGGTTTCAGTGAAGACAAAATTAGGAGTCCTTGTTTTTTGCTTTTATTGATTTAGTTAATTTTTTTTTTACTTAAACCTCTTAAGTTCCTTTTTTATGGGAAGAATGAATTTTAATAAGACATGAAGGAAGAATGAATTTTAATAAGACATGAAGGAAAAATCTCCAGCTTGCTTCTTGAATCCTTTGAACTAGTAGTTGTATGATAGATTTTGTAATGGAGAAAGTTAGGAGTTCAGTACCTACTTCTGTTTATACTCAGGTGACAACTAAACTTAGCTAAAGCAAGTTTGTTTTTGATAAGAGGTGGGGAAATTATTGATAATGATTTATAGTTGAAAGCACAAGCTTTAGTGTATTTGTTGTACGGATTTCGCTCATTTAAGCCATTTTGATGCTTGGCTTCTTTATTACAGTTACTGATTGGGAATATCTTTTCAGGTAAAATGTTTCAAGCGCCAGACCTCACTCTAATTGTGGAATTCATATTTATGTTCTATAAGGAGAAACCCATTGATTGGCTCTTGGACCATATTCTGTGGGTGAAAGTCTGCAACCCTGAAAAAGATGCAGTAAGTTAATTTCTTATGCGAGTGGAAGAGGCTTCTTTTATGTTTTTAGTGAAAGTGATGACTCTTAGGGAACCAGATGTTGTAAACGAACAGTTAAATAGGTAGCTGAAAGAAAACAGTGTTTCCACTTACCAGTGTAAGTGCTTGCCTTCTTTCTAGAACTACAAGAAGTTCCTGTTCTGTAGGGACTTTTAAGTCAGTGAAGCGCACCTTTCTTTAAATTGCTGATGAATGTTTACTGTGTCTTGAGGCTGTGGTGTTTCCTTGCTGTTGGCCATATCTGTCCTGTGGCGGTGGGGGAGGGTGGGGGGGGTTGTTTTGGTTTTCTTCACATCCTCTGTCAGCTTTCTTTTTTCAAATACTTCGGGGACAATATCGGACCCCAGCACATCTGGATATAAGGAATAGAATGGAAGTCATATTTTATACCAAAACAATGACAAGTCAAAAGTGTGCCTTTTTTGTATTGTGTTACTTGTAAGAAGCCAATGTTCATGCTGATATGCTGACCTTTGGGATGTTGGTGACAGGTAAGTAAGTAAACAGTGATTTTTGCTTGGACTATTCAAATATTAAGTTATCTCCATTGAAATCTTATTGTAAAAAGTGAATTAATATGTTTTTCTTGTCTAATTTGAATTGTATCTCTGGAAAATTTTTTAAAATTATGGGCTGTAAGCATAAATAAAATATGAATGTACACAGTCTTAAAAATGAATGAGTCACTTTGACATGTAATAACAAGGAAATCTTTATTATAAGCGTATGTCATTATAGTGTTGACCTATTTGCACAAATAAACATTTAATTTGATTTCATGACCTTATATTCCCTAGAACAGTTTGATCATCCTATCTGCCAGTTAGTTTTTAGGGCACCCTCTTCAGGTGTCCGTAAGCTATTGCTTTCTCTCTCTCTCTTTTAAAAATAACCACTTTCTTAGAGCAAATCACGGTGTGTAGCGAAATAGCAGAGTACCAGCTTTCCAACAATGACAGAACATATAAATCGATTCGATCAACTCATTTTTATGATGTAAGCCCTTACCTGTATTTTCTTTGTGATTTACAGGAATTTTTATTGTAGGACACAGAACAATTCACGTCATCTTTACATTTGTACAACACACTTGCCTTTGATTGGTCCTGTGCAGTTTTATCTAATATGGTGGTTAGGTTCTTAAGTGAGCTTGTGAGGTGAAAATCTCTGAAAGTAAAAATTAAAACCATGAAGACACATTCTTTCACCCTTCTTTCTATGGCCCGTAATTTTTCAGCTGCTTCCACTAGGATGTCACGGGAGCTGTCACCACGTACTTGCTGGCTCCAGAATCACATCCCTTTGACAGTGGTCTAAGAGACCCTTCCATTCACACTTATTTCACTGAGCATAATACCCTCAAGGTTCATCCATGTTGTTGCAAATGGAAAGATTTCATCTTCTATATGTTTGAGTAGTATTCCTCTGTGTGTGTGTGTGTGTGTGTGTGTGTGTGTGTGTGTGTACACAGCACATCTTTATCCATTCATCTGTTGATGGGCACTTAGGTTGTTTCCATATCGTGGCTATTGTAAATAATGTTGTGATGAACATAGGGGTGCATGTATCTTTTCTGATTAATGTTTTCATGTTCTTTGGATAAATACCCAGAAGTGGGATTGCTGGGTCATATATGGTACTTCCTAGTTTTTTGAGGAATCTCCATACTGTTTTCCACAGTGGCTGTACCAGTTTACATTCCCACCAATAGTACCAAGCAGAAACAAACACGTAGTTACAAGAACAGAGTAGTGGTTACCAGAGGGGACGGGGCAGGGGCTGAGTGCAGGGGTGAAATGGGTAAAGGGGGTCAACTGTATGGTGATGGATGGAAACTGACTTGGTGGTGAGAACACGGTAGTGTATACAGAAGTAGAAGTATAATGTTGTGTATTTGGAACTTATATAATGTTATAAACCAATGTTACTTTAAAAAAAAAAAAAAGCATTCACACATTCTTCCAAAGGTGTATGGACCTGCTTTGACTCTTCGGGCCCGAATGTGTCATTCCTTGCCTGTGTGTTGAGTGGCGGGCTCGGTCTCAGGCACTGCAGCTTCTCCTCCTCTCTCCCCTCCACCATCCCACCTCCCCTCTCCTCCCTCCTCCCCTGTCCTCTCCCTCCCTTACCTTCCCTCTCCTTCCACTTGAGTGTTTTATTTGTGTAAATAAAGTATACAATTTCACCTCTACTCTCCTGTTAGCAATAACGCTAATGAAGTTAAACCTCTTGAGAAAAATTAGGCATTTTCACACCCAGGAAATAACTGGAGGTCTTTCAAAGTGGAAATGTCTTATACACTTGTCTTCTTCAGTATGTTCTTGGCCCAAAGCTTATAAAAGTCACTGAAAATGGAAAGGGTTTATAAAAGCATGACAAGGTAGCCATGGCTGTCCTGAAGCACTGAGCTAATGAATGCGCGAGAGCCCTGCCGGGGCTGTAGGTCCCACACGCCATGATCACACGAGAGCTGGTTATAATCGAAAATCTGGCCCATGGGGCACTTAGAGCTGAAACATAGGTGCCCCCCAACTGTGCTGAGTTGGATTTGTCTGTTTTGATGTTGTTTCCTTGCTTGTGGTCCACTTACTGCCTCACATTTTCAGATTGCTTTCATGCAACAAAATGTGCTTTTTCTTGTCTGCAAATTCTTCATTATATTATCCAATTAAAGGTATTTTGTGTATTTGAACCAAACCTCTAGAGTTTGTGCATTTTAACATTAAAAGTCAAATCTATATTGACCTATTTTGAAAGGTGGTTGAAATTAACTCCTTAACTCTTCCCTTGGAAGTGCTTATTTTTAATTTCCGTGTCATGTCTGTTTATCAAGTAGGTAGCAAATCTATTAATGCCTCAAAGAGGACCCTAAAAAAACACGATTTGGAATTATGAGATGAAGTTGGATTTTCTTTTCAATATTTACCCTTCTAAAGGGCTTCTTATCTTTCAGAGGAGGACAAGATTTCACTTTATAATGTAACACTAACGTTCCCGTTTAATATTTAGAAACATTGTGATCGACAGAAAGCAAATCTGCGGATCCGCTTCAGACCTTCCCTTTTCCAACATGTGGGTCTGCATTCTTCACTAACAGGAAAAATTCAGAAACTCACGGTTGGTGATTTAATTTTTTCTCATGCACAGACAATTTGTTACCTACTGTATAATCCTTGTTCTTCTTAAGTATAAATGAGCCGTATGTTGTTAATATGTCTTTCCTCCTAGGATAAAGATTACATGAAACCATTACTTCTTAAAATCCATGTAAACCCCCCTGCAGAGGTATCTACTTCTCTGAAGGTCTACCAAGGACATACACTGGAGAAAACTTATATGGGGGAGGATTTCTTCTGGGCTATAACTCCAGTAGCTGGAGACTACATCCTGTTTAAATTTGACAAGCCAGTCAATGTGGAAAGGTAGGTCATTATTGAAATATAATTTGGTCTTACAATTCAGCCCTCTTATTCATAATGTGGTTTATGATGGAATTTTTGGTATATATAACACATGTGAGCAGTCAATGAGTCCTAAATGTTGGATTATAAAATACATTTTGTGTAACTCAGTAACAGTATGGGTATGTTGCTTACAGGTATAATATCAGCATGTAGTATGTTTGATAAATTCTATTGGTATTTCTGAATGTATATTTAGTATAGATTTTTAATACTTTTATGTAGAACTCTCCCTCAGAATCCCAAATTAGTTTTCACATCCTTATCCTAGAATATCCCTTAAGATTTGACTGTGAGCTAGTGGATGGCCCAGCAATTTGGTTGAAATGATAAATTTGACAGACTATGACTATTCCTATTCAGTGCTTTTGCAAGTGCTGGAAGTGCAAGTGCTTTTAGTACACCATGGAGGAATTTAAAACCCTTTTATGTGTTTCAGCATTTCTGTTCACTTTACAAAATTTGGGACTTTTTCTCCCCATTTTTTACTTAACAGTCACAATTCCTTCAATCTTTCCTCAGTTTTGGGTATGTTCCCCACACTGTCTGTGGCATACTTCCATGTAATCCCCAGAATGTGATGTTATGTGTTCTCCTTTGAAGGCCATTTGGTTTTTAGAATCTGCCAAAAATAATTTGGAATAATTCTGTTTAAGGTGGTCAAAAACAAAGCATAGCTACATGAAATGCTATTAATTTTCTTTTGTTACTCTAAACTGATTCTAAAGAGGAATTTAAGTGTAAAAATGTTATAAGCAATGGGAAGATCACTGGCAAGACATATTAGAATACTTTTGAGTAATATTTTGCACCTATATGAGTATATAATATTGGTTTTGTTGTTATTTAATGCTCATTTTTATACTGTGTAGTGGAGCTGTGCCCTGTGAGGTATTGTTCACCACACTTGAGTACTCATAGAATTAGAAATAGCACTCTTCTTTCACTTCAGCAAGAATAGCCTCAAACCACATTTATGGGTTTATTTTTAGAAAATAAAAATAATTCCATCAAAGAATCTGCTAAAGAGCTCATATATTAGAGATCAAACTTAGTAACAACAAATACACTTACAATAAACCTCTGTAAAATGATACTTGTAATGCCCCTACTGAGGGCACTTTTCTAGCAAAACACAATTCTTCTAAAATGACAGTATATATGAATTTTCTTGGAGTCCATGCATAGACCCACCCTTCCTAGGACAGAGAAAAGGGATCATTTGATTTTCACCATAACTTATTTGCTGAGAGGGGAAAAAGCAGAAGTTGTATTTATTAATACAGAAGTGAAGTGTTAGGAAAAATATTCTCTGTGTAACATATGTATGTGCTCATTATACAAAAATTTTAAGGTGTGAAGAATGAGGAAAAAAATCATAACCCCGAGGATACCATTATGACCATATTGACACTTTTTTTTTCTTGGTAACTGTGTGCACTTTCTACTTTGAGATCGTGGTCTACATGTAGTTTTATATCATATATTATCCAATATACTCTGTCATAAGTGATTCACAAGCACTTTAATGGCTGCATCAACAGCAACAAAACACTGCCATCTTTTTTTTTTTTGTCAAGTACATTATTGTTATGCAGCAAACATGCCCCTCTGATAGAGGAGTTATTGCATCCCCCTTAGGTTTTAATTTCCCTGCAACTATTCAGAACATATGATGTGCAGCCACTACAAACTTCAGTGTCGTCGACCTTATTCTGAGGTAAGGCCCCCTTCTGAACCTTTGTCAAGGATAGTCTGACTATATTTTTATTTTTATGCTTGTCTTTTCAGTTATTTGTTCCATAGTGGCAACCAGGAACATCCAGGGGATATTCTGCTCAACACAACTGTAGAAGTTTTGCCTTTGAAGGTATGACTATTTTTTCCCCTAAATTTTCCTTGGGAACTAATATTAATAGACCTGATTTGAGACTATTCCTGTTTATGAAAGAAATTCTCATGATGGCAGGACCTTAGTGGTGAGTAATACCAACTTCTTTTGGCAATATGGAACACCTGGTATATTGTCCCGTTTGCCTTCATAGAAAGAGCCTTTATTTTGTTTCCTGTTGGAAAGTAACTTGGACATTTGTACTGGGAAAATAAATGAATCATTATTTTACTTTAATGTTTACTTGCTGTTTGTATTTTGAGTCCCGAAATACCATGCAGTTTTAATGCCTGTTGAATAATGTAGAAAATTAATTTATTGGTCTCTAAGGAATGCTTAATTTCTTTCAAGTTAACACACAGTTCTTTACTTCTGTATATTTTTAATAGAAAACAGCATTCTATTAAATTGATTTAAACTGGAAATTAATTAAAATTAAAAATTTCTAGCCAACGGTATATTACATACAGATTCAGATGGAGCACTTATACTGATTGATAAGCCTTTTAAGGTTCAAGACTGACATGGCATTTTCTCTTTTCAGAGATAGCTGTGCCACAGATGCCACTTTTATGTTTATTAAGATATAGTAATAACCTAGATTTGTTTTAAATAGAAGTAATTATTTATAAGATGTTTTTGTTCTATTTTAGAGTGAAGGTTTGGAAATCAGCAAAGAAACCAAAGACAGACGATTAGAAGATGGTTATTTCAGAATAGGTAATACCTACTCTAAACTAGTAAAATGTCCTTTACTTTTTTGGACTTAGTCCTGAAGTAATTTTAAGTTCTTTTCAGATATTAAGCAGCTTCAGGATTATAAATACCAGTGTACTCCTTTACTTGTTCTCTGTGTGCTAGTACATACTTTTATTATTATCTTGACCCAACTAGGGTTTCAGATCAAAGGTTCATCTCCTGGTTCCTCTCTCTCTCTTCATCTGCTGCTTCACTGTTGTCACTGGTAGATAATCCGCCTTCAGCTGCCTTCTGCAGTCTCGTACTGGATGATCTTAGCTGGCTACTCTCATGATCCCAGCAATATCCATATGCCAGAGTCTGAGCCTTTAGCCCTGCCTCCCTCCTGAGCTTTAGATCTGTACTGAGATGCCAGCTGACAAACTACGTGGAGGCCACGTAGCCATCTACCCGGAGCGTCTGTAATATGGACATTTCGTCATTGGTCACCGTGGTTTGTGCTGTCAACGATTCATCTAGCTGCCTGAGTCTAACCTTGGGAGACACTCTGAAACCCCGCACCCACCTTCACTGTCCATTAGCATAAAATGTCTGTTTGTGTCTGAATGTGCATTCACCCTACTGCAGCGATACTCTGCCACTGTTTCCGAGCCAGTCCACCGAGCCGCTGGTAGCTCCCTTGCCAAAACCTAGATGCTGTATTAACCTGGCTGAAAACCTTAATGACCTTCCGTGATCAGATTCCTTAGCTCCCACCCACTTTCGTATCTTGTTACTTTCCTCTTATGCTTCATCTCTCCAGTTCTAAGATGTGTTCCTCTAATGCCCCGTGCTCCCAGCCGTGTCTCTGTCCGCTTTCCCCGCCTGAAATGATGGATTGATATTTCTCCTCCTGATGAACGCTTTCTCATCCTTTATTAACAAGTTTAGCTGCCTTCTCCTTGGCTCTTCTTACCACAGTGCATGCACCTGTTCTGTGTAATCACGTTTCGTAGCTCAGTCCTGTGCGCTCACCGTGGAAGGGGGAGGGGGCTTTGTTGCTCAAGCATCTCCTGTGATTAACGTAGGACCTGTCCTTTGATGGACATCAACTCAGTGGATGATTATATATTTTCTTTTACTTAAATTAATGCTTTGCCTATTGGTAGGCAGAAGAGATGATTGGGCAATTAATATTGTAGGTATACAGGACAGAGGCATTCTTATAACTCTCTCAAGCAGTTTTACATTTGGTGAATGTCATTCAGTGTTTGCTACAAGGCTTGTACAGTCACCCTGACTAATTTCTGTATAGCTTAGTGGATAGATGAGTTTAATTATTTTCATATTTGGGTTATATTTTAGCCTACCCTAGAAATGTTCATAAGATTAGCTGCGTATACGAGACATTTATTAACCCTATTACTTATGAGTTATTAAATTTCTGAGAATGTTGTGTTCTAGGTTATGAAAGTAGCATAGGAAATAGAGACATTTATATGATTGTCTCTGCAGTAATTTGAAGATAATGACCATCTAAAACATCAACTCATACATAGTTAGAATTGGAAGAGAACTGATGGGTGATCAGACCTAGGACCTTGTGTAACAAAAGTGTGCATCAGAAACAAAAGCAGCTGATTTTTTTTCAAGTTCATATAAAAAATTCTGCTCCCTTAAGAAGTATGCTTTAGCTGAATGGCGTGTGAGGGGCTCTGCAGACCTTTCTCTAGTGAGACAGCCATAACTGGTGAAAGGTATTTTATTAGAAAAGTACAGCAAATAGAGAAACATTAACTCATAAAGTCTGAATCTCAGTAACAGCATTAAGAGTCTGTGGCATTGGAGCCCTGACCCGCTCATTACCCACGCTGGCCAAGCTCAGTGACTCGGAAGCTCTACTCTGCATGTCCAGCCAAAAACACGGACTCCCTCTCCCACCAGCCCCCACTCCAGAGCTGTGGTATCTCACCAAGAAGGGCAGACCACCAGCATTTGTCACCTCCCCAGCTCCCTGTTGCAGAAGCTCTGTTCCAGACATGAGCAGCTTAGAAATCTGAGGCTCCTTTCCTCCACCTAACTTCCATTCATCGGGCGAACCTTTGCTGCAGGCACGGCAGGGTGAGAATCCTTGGCCCTGATCACCTCCCCCAGTCCACTGGTCCCCGCACACTGGGAGAGGTCAGCCAGGACACGAAGGGCTACTGCTACAACCCCGTGCTCTGCTTGTAAAGCAGGGGTGTCACTTTAGCAGGGAGGTGGGCTGCTGTCCCTGCCAGGGGTCCTGAGCAGTGGTGCAGAGATTTTCTCCAGGGGAGAGGCAGGCCATCAGAGAGCTCTGTAGTGCACCCTAAGGGGACTGCCT
The DNA here is from genome assembly GCF_965194825.1 of Balaenoptera physalus. NCBI lineage: Eukaryota > Metazoa > Chordata > Mammalia > Artiodactyla > Balaenopteridae > Balaenoptera > Balaenoptera physalus. The sequence goes on from NC_138894.1 coordinate 10,362,889, forward strand.
TACTTGAAACAGAACTTGGGGAAGTTCAAGCCCAAGGGCGCTGTGGAATATGATGGAAATTTTGGTGGTAAACAGTTAGGAGGAGACTGGTAGCTACATTCAAGCTAAACTGTAGCCCATCCAGAAATTTGACAGAGAGAACCAGAGAAAGAGGTAGCTAAGAAGAGCACTCTTGGGTGGGACAAGCCACAAAGACTGGAGCTACAAAGGGGCCTGGATTCAATAGGATCAGACTATGCAGCAACTTATGCCCAAAGGCATTGTCGGAAACAGTAGACAAGGAGCTGGCAATTAGTAGAGACCTGATGGGTGAAGGTGGGGTTGGCTGGATGGGTGTGGCATGGTAACTAAGGACAGTCCTGTGAAAGAAATACCAGATTTATTAGTAGGTTAAAATTATGAGACAGCAGAAGAAGAGCCTTTCACAGAGAAACACTGGAAGAAGGAATGGACCACCGTCTGGGTAGCAGAAGAGCGTCCACGGAGGGCATGACCTTGGAAGTCCCTCCTAATGCCAGGGTTTGGGGATTCCAGTCACTCTTTAGTCATTTCCTCCTTCATTTTCCCCTTCTTTTTTATCTTTTAATGCTTACCTACCAGACCATTGGGTTAAGGACAAAAGTTAAATTTGTTGTTTGGAAAGTTAATACATGTACATGGTACCAAATACAAATTTAAGAGGGTAAACTTGTCTCCTTCCCTCTCCTTTCCCCTCCTACCTGGTGCTTCCCAGAGGCAATTGCTATAATGATTTGTATTCTTCTAGAAGTATCTATTCATAAATAAAAATATTTGAGTATATTCTTCAAAAACACACAATCTCACATAAATGGTAACATTCTCTACAACCTTGTTCTACATCTTGTTTTTTCACTGAACAAAATACATATGTGCATATGGAAGATGAACATTTTTTAAAAATTGTAAATATTTCAGATGCACAAAAAGATACAACTAATAATGTAATGAATATCAGTGTATGCAGCTTAAGATTTGCCCGTTCAGTTGCTCTTTCCTAATTATCTTCTTTCCCCACCCACCCAAGGGTAACTACTATCCTAAATTTTGTGGTTACCATTTCCATATATGCTTTTACTACATATGTGTGATATATCCCTGAATAAAGCAGTCTTATTTTGCTTGTTTTGAAATTTGATATGAATGATGACATTCTGTAGTCTACAGTTTGCTTTTTTCTCTGACCATTGTGATATTCAACCATGTGGATGTGTGTATCTATGGCTCATTCATTTTCATTGCTGTATAGCTCTCCATGGATGAATATATTGCTGTCTGTTCTGTTTGGTCATAAAGTTTGTTTCCATCTTTTTGCTGGCCTGAACACTTAGGCACATGTATGAGAGTTTCTCTACAATGTATTCTTAGGAATGGAAGTAAGTCACAACTGCATTATCTACAACTTTACTTTGTTCTTCCTATTCTTTCTTCAATCTTTTAATGGGCTGCCTAATAGTCCCTTGTATTAGCATATTGTAATTAAATTAGCCAGTCTCCTAATCATGGGCACTTAGATTGTTCACAATTTTTGCTGCAGTCTATATATGCTTTTTGCACATGTGAGAGTATATCTGCAGCATATAATTGCTGGGTGAGAGTGTTTTAATGAGGCCAGTTATATAATTTACTAATTATTTTTCTAATTAAATGAGCTCATCAGGTGACAGATTCAGATACATTATAAGTTAAAATGTTTCAAGCTCCACAGCATTTTTCAGCCCTGAATTCCCTTCCTAACTCAATATTAAATAATACTTTTGTAGCATACATTCCCTACCCCAGTCCAGCGCCAAATAAGGACATACTTTTATGAAATAAGTATTAATTTTTTTTTTAATAAAAACATTACTTTGGCAGTTCATAAGTTGAATATTTCCTGTACAAATGAAAATGAACTTTCTCCAGTATGGTTTTTCAATTTGAATGTATCTTATCTTACTATGAGCCTAGTCAATATATTTTAAGACTCTAGAATTGGCACATAATTTAACGGTTAGCTAACGACAGCCCATGGGCCAAATGTGGCCCACTGCTTGTTTTCTAATAGCCTGTGAGTGAAGAATGTAGAAATTTTTTTCATTGTTTATTTTCATTGTTAAATGGTTGAAAAAATAAGAATAGTAATATATTGTGACATGTAAAAACTAGAAAATATTCAAATTTCAGTGTCCATGAATAGAGTTTCTTTTAACACAGCTGTGCTCATTTGTTTATTTGTTGTCTGTGTGCTTTTATGCTACAACAGCAGAGATAAGTGAGCAGTTGCAAAAGAGATGGCGGTGGTGCTCTCAGTGCTTTGAATTGCTGCTCAGTGCACTACAAATAGCTTTGATGCATTATAATTTGACAGTGTTTAAAGTGCCACACACATAACTCTACTGTGACATTTTTAAAAAAATTACCAGTGATTACCCTTCATGTCAAAACAGGAAAAGTGGACTTTGAATGTTGTGCTTTTTAACACAGTGGAATATGGGTTGTTTTACAAAATTAGATGGCAGGTTATGTGGTTATTATGCAGTGACACAAGAGCTGTGCTAGAGAGTACGTCACCACTACTAAGCACTCACAACAATATCCCCAACTCACAGGAAAGCAATGGTCAGAAAAATTAGAGGATTTAAAATATGATATCTCATCACTGAGAATTTCTTCACAAAAATAAAAGATTCAAATGACACTGTAACCAAAGTGAGTTTCAAACTGGCTCATGTGTTAGCCAAGCAAGAAAACCATTTACCAATGATGAGTTAATTAAATCATGTTTAACTACAGCAGATATGTGTGCCCAGAAAATAAACTCATTTCGGACCATTAGGCTTTCAGCAACAACTATTGCTTGAGGAGTTGGGGACTTTGGGAACAATATCAGTAGTCAAAAAGCAATGCAAATTATTTGAGCAGTTTTCCTTGGCTCTTGGTGAGTTGACAGATATTACTGATACTGCCTAGTTGTTATTTGGAGTCAATGCCAGGTTTGAAGTGACTGAAGGATTGGTCTCTGTGAATAGTCTGTAGAGAACAAGTACAGGCAAGAATGTTTTCAAACCAGTTGAGAAAACACAAAGTTCGTACAAACTGAAGTGGAATCTGCTAGGATGTTTTACAATGAATGGTGGTGAAAATATGTGTGGAGAAGAAGGCTTAGATGGACAGATTTACAAAGCTTGCAACAATGTAAGGTGTTTAAAGCCTATGGTTATGTTATTATTCATCGGCAGGTGCTTTACAGAGAGTATTTGAGTCTGTTGTGTATCATTAATTTATTGAACCAGTAGTGTCACCAGTGAACTTTACTTACTCTCATTGACTTCATCAACATCAGTTCTGTGAATTTTTGTCAGAAATAAGAACTGAATATCCTGACTTGCCCTGCCACACAGCAGTTCTGGGGCTTAGCAGCGATAAAATTTTATTGTGGTTTTTTTTTTTTTGGTTTTGTTTTGTTTTAGCTCTGAAATAAGATTGAAAATTTTCCAAGTGAGAACTGCCCTCAACCACTATTATCTCTTTGAGAATTAGTTTTTGCTTCAGACTTGATAATGTTTCTTAATGAATTCAACCTAAAAGTACAAGACAAAACAGTGCTTATGTGCAAAACTTGTATTGCATTCAGGTCACTTTGATGACTATTAACGTTATTTGAACTGCAAGTAATAATATCAAGCTAATTGAGGAGCTTCCCCCAACCTTTGATTGAAAGTGATTCATCTGCACTGTAATGATGAGGCAGATATCAAAGAGAAGAATCTAATAGAATTTTACGCAGATACCTTCCAAGTCATGGACATGCGCCATTAAAATCATGTGCTTGTGGATTAATAACAATATTTGCAGTATCTAGGCTGTGTGAAAGGAAGCATTCAAGATAAAATATATCAAATCTCATTATAGATCCACATTAACAGATGAACATTTGCAATCGATTTCGATGATAAGGAACACTAACTTTGAATACCAGTTAATTTAAGTATTATCCCCCCATAAGGAATTACATGCTCTTTAGTATTAGCAGGAAAAAAACAACTTAGTTATTACATTTTGAATTTCATCAATAAAAATTTTGTGAAAATTAGTTTTCTCTTTTTCTATACAAGTACCTGGATGATATTCTCAGATGCCCTCTTGACCCACAAATCCCCAAATATTTACTCTCTCTCCTTTTTAGGAAGTTTGCCTATCCCTGGCTTAGAGCATTGTGGCTCAGAACAAACCATTTTCCTGTCACCTTTTCAGTAGCATTTTTGTTTTTCTTGCTGTTTCCTCACAGCAAGAAAAATTGAGTACTGAGCATGTTATCTTCTATAGAACTTCTTGGTCCTTATCCTTACAGGAGAGCTTTTTGAGCTTATCATTTATAATGGAGTTTTATGTTGGAACTGCCTTGAGGAGGTATCACATTTTAATTCCGTCTAGATGTGACCTTGGAAACTGCTCAAGGCCAACCGTGTGTTAAAGCACTGAAATTTGTTACTATTGACTTAATCCTCAAAGTGGTCAGACTGAAAGATGGTACAGAGTATATTTTGTAAGGTTTGTAAGTCACATTTTGCTAAAAACTTGTGTGTTAGTTGATGTAAGAACAAATATATTTGGTTTTTTTAAATTTGCAATAAGAAAATGTATAGCTCTGCCTCTTTAAATAGGTTGCTTCTAATGTTTTTAAGCATATACTACTTCATGAAACGTTTAAAAGTTGAATAAAGGTAGAAAGAAGGAAAAAAATTCACCCATGCTCTTTGTGTAAAAACATCCACTAGAAATATTTTGGTGTTTTCCTTCCCTGCTTTAAGTCAGTGATAATTTATGTGTGCTTGTTTCAGTCTACCCAATGAGTGTTGATTTTTACTTTGAAGGGAAATTTGAGAATGGTGTTGCAGAAGGAATGGTGGATCCCAACCTAAACCCCATCTCAGCATTCCGACTTTCAGTTATTCAGAATTCTGCTGTTTGGGCCATTCTTAATGAGGTAAGACAATATATTAAATCAGTGAAACTGCTTAGATTCTACATTTTTTACAGCATTTGGATTTCATAATTAAGACCTTTTTGGAATTGAAAATTGCCATTTCATGCTGTTCACTATCTTGTATTTCAGATTCATATTAAAAAAGTCACAAACTGACTATCTCCTAAGAAACCAACACATTTTTTCCCTGTGAATTTGTTGATTAAAGATGGCTGAGCATGTACCTTTTTTTGGTAACTTGAATTCTACCTCTTGTGAAATCTACTGTAGATAAGATGATTGTCATTTCCACTTGGAAAATGAATCTTCCATGGATAATTGTATTCATTCGAACCTAAGCTGTCCTCCAGTTTTAACTTGACTCAGACATTTTACAGTTATGACAGCCTGTTAATATGACTTGTACTATTTTGGTATTATACTAATACATAAGAGTTGTACATATTGTTACATTCCTTAAAATTTGAGAAAAATTAATGTTAAATACATTTTATGAAGGGGGGTACTTTTGAAGTTCATTTATTTTACTATTATAGACCCTCTTTTATAGATTATCAGGGATTATATATATATATATATATATATATATATATATATATATATACACACACACACACACACACACACAAATATACATAAAATGCTACGGAGTTAATTTATTAGAAACACTTAAGAAGTACATATTTTTGTGCAGTAAATTTTTGAATCAATACTTTTTTTGAAAACCAGTTACCTTGTTTTAAGTTCTTTCTATATTTTTCTTTGGAAATGCAAACATTACAAGTTAATGCCATTTTTCAAATGCACTGCCATTTAAGAATGATTCTAGATTGATTTCCTAACTGAAGTACTTTTATAATCACAGTGATTCTGAACAAAATATTTTCAAAGGCATTTCTCATTCCTTAAAGCCAAGATTTTAAAGACCAATGTCCTTCTTGAGGGTTATTTTACTATACTATGTATGGTGTATAGCCACAAAAAAATCAGTCTGATAAATTTTAATGTGCAGGGGTGATGCATTTCAACCCAAATTATCATAGACTGAAGTCATTACATTTCCTTTGATATGTAAAATGACACACTCTTCTCTTTTAATCTTTGTCTTTAATCCATGAATTAGAGGCATTTTCTCTTTCCATGATGCTTTTATATCTGCACTCACTCCGTGAGTTCTGACAAAATGTTTTCTAGGTAATGCTATTGTATGAGTCACAATTGGTTGAATTTTAAAGAAAAACAAAATTGTAATGTTGGTTTTTTGGTGAAAGGTATTGTAACAGTTGTATGTTTTTCCAAAATAATTTATTCTACTGCATTATGAACTTGTAAGTAAATTCACATCTGAAGAGTCTTTATTGCTCTTAAACATGCAATTCCAAATGATATCACTACTACAAACAAAACTATTATCAGCCTTAGCAATCGGTGATCTTCACAAAAGTCTTTTACTTTTACAGAATTATGAATTATCAACATCAGTTCCCAACCAGCCTGGTGTCCTCAGGTGGGTTGCAGGCGGTTACAGGTGTGCAGAGCTTGAATCTCCTGAGCTTTCAGAGTAGCCAGTGGCTGAGGCCTCTGGCAGCTGGAGGTTCTAGCTGGTTGCCTTTAGCCTGGAGGAGCGTCACCTGGTTACCCAGCAGGCTGAACAAGCAGCTTCCAGACAGCCTCGTTTGCTGTGCAGGGTTATGCAGTGAAAAAGGTTGGGAAACACTGATAGGGTACAATTATTTCCATTACTCCATATTTGAATAATTCTTAGTTACTTTTCTTGATTAAAAAGTTACACGTTGCCAACAATGATTTCTTTATGTCCGAGTCCAGTTAAAAATTTTTCTTGAGGTTTTTAGATTTTACTTTTTATTTTCTTTAATTTACGTTTTATTTCCTTCTCAAATCTCCTTGGCCCAGCGCCTAACGGGGAAATGTCACTGCAAAAGCATAAACCTTTCATTACAAAATTGTGGCACCAGCTTCACATACTAAATTACTGCTGTAACAAATAAGTATCAGGAGGTAAAAATCTGGAGGAATCCCCTTGTTTCCCTGCTTCCCAAGTAGCTAACTCTGATTTGAGGAAGAAAGGCCAAGCTCTGAGAGTCTAGGGAGGTGACAGTAATTGCAGCTCCTGGCCATTTGTTGGGGTGTCTCAGTCTTGAGACTGAGCCTTACCCAGCCAGCTTTGTCTCCTGTTTTTGTGCTCAGTCTCCCCTCCCAGGCTTAGCTCATCCCTCCTGTTCCTGAGACTTTCAGCCAAATCTTATCCATCTTTCAAGGACTCTCCTGTGCACTCCTTCCTCCCCATGGATTTGTTACCAGTGCCTCGCTGAGTCCAGAACAGTGCCTGACACGTGGCAGGTGCCCAGGCAGCGTCTGGGGAAGGGGACCAACTGTTCCAGCCCACACTCCTGTTTCTTTTTCTTAACTCTCTTTACCTACTGTCCTTGCCACACACTCACACACACACTCAGCTGTCTAGTTTGTTTGTGGCGAGTGTGTGTGCACATACACGTAATCACTCTGGCCAAATGTCAAGCTCCTGCAGGCAAGCCTGTAAGTCATGCTTCCTAGCTTCCTCTGCTGCACAGGTGCTCACGGACCCTCGTGTCACCTGTGCTCTCCTTTTCCCCAGTTTCCACTAGACAATTAGAAGCAGCCAGGCTTGCCTCAAGCAAGTGATTATAGTGGTTGTCCTTACGAGTCATGTTAGGGACTAAAGTATTGGGACAGAAGATGAGGGGACCTGGAACAAGAGAAAAGTACATACTTGACCTTGAGTGGACACTGAACCACTTTTACCCAGAGTGAGTGGGGAAAAGTACAAATGGCGCGACTAATTTTATTTTTAATGTATGTATATATACGGCATGATGCCTCTGGAGCTGCACTGTCCTCTACAGTAGCTACTGGACACAGGGTGGCTATTTAAGTTTAAATTAATATAACATTCAGCTCCTCAGTCACACTAGCTCCCTATGGCTAGTGGCCACTGGGTTAAACAGCACAGATATAGAACATCTCCATCATCACAGAAAATTCTGCAGCACAGCACTGTGTCAAGAGTGCTAATACGAACATTGTAGAATCCAGAATAATGAATTCCCATCATGAGGCTAAAAGCAGACATGCAGAATATATCGTAGTGCAAATGATGATTATTTCGGGTGAGAAGGTTGAGGACCTACTTCCAGGATTCTAAGATCCAGTTCCTAAGTTCTTTAAGTCTCATGCATCCTTTACAGCATTCACTGTCCCTACTATGTAGTCCCAAGAGAGTGACAACTTGAGGATGAGGTTCCAAAGCATGTGTGATTGACAAGCTTTGGAAAATGTGAATGCACATGGATTTAGCACACAGCCTCTAGACATGTATGTGAAGGTTAATTCAGCTGTTGGAGATGTCTTTGAACAAGCTTTTTAAGTCAGTTGCATTAGTAAATAATTAGAAGGTGTTATTTTAAAAACTTCAGCAACGCTATGGAGGCTTCTTTTAAATATGTCATAATAATGAAAAAAGTTGTCTTCCAGCAGTGCTGCCCTCAAAGACAAGTGTGGTTATATGGAAACAGCATGTTTGGAGAGATTGCTCTAATTAATAGCAGTGAATGTTTGTAGCAGCCAGAATTCCATGGATGACCTCCCCCTGCCCCCCAATGACTTTGTATATCCTCACCCTTTGAGTATGTGTGGAACCTGTGAGTATGATCTGTAATTATGTTGTACAGCAAAAAGGAGATTATCTGGGGACAGCTAATCAGGTGAGCCCTTTAAAAGCAGAGTTTTCTCAGGCTGTCAGCAGAAGTCAGATTCAAAGCAGGACTTGCGGCACCATGGCTGGTTTAAGATGGAGGTGGCCACATGAGAAGGAATGCAGATGGTCTTAAGGAGCTGAGAGGCCCCAGCTGACAGCCAAGAGAATGGAAACTGCAGTCCTGCAGCCACAGGAACTGAACTCAGCCACCAACCGGAAGGAGTGTGCAGGTGGACTCTCCTCCAGCAGCTAAGAGCTCAGCCCCACCAACACCGGATTCCAGCCATGTGAATCTCTAAGCAGAGAGCTCAGTCCCGCCTGCCTGGACTTCTGGCCTACAGAGCTGTGAGATAATAAATGGGTGTTGTTTTACGCTTTTAAATTTGCCGTGATTTTATGCAGCAATAGAAAATGAATACGGTATTTAAAAGAGGTGAAGCGGAGAAGGCTTCCTGCTTGATTCCCTCTGGTATGTTGGGTATTTCTTGATAAACTTATGAATAAAGTCTTGCACTAGCAGATCATATACACAGGCCTCATCTGGGATCCTCTCCCAGAGACCTCAGTTAATCCTCTTTGGAAGGTTGTTGGCAAAAACTTGCAGCACCTTTGTAGCGTTTCATGGAGGAACCGCTAGCATGAGATTGCAGGAGCGGGATCCAGTAAGGAATCTTTTTCCTGGAATAGGTGTCACTTTATGTTGATTTAGGCTGCTCTGAGCCTGTCAGTTATTTAAGAATGAGGCACAGTGGTATTTTAAGTAAGATATTAAGAGAAAAAAAAAATTGATGCCTTTATGTAGAGACCAAATAATCTACTCTGTATTGAAGGACTTTTTTTTTAACCAAAATTTATAGTCTAAGCACAGATCAAATCCTATACGTGCTGACCAAATTTTAGTACTTAGGGAATACTTTTCAAAATAATTCTCTGCTTCCAAGCCATTAATTGCTAATGAAGTTTAATTTTGGTTTGTCCATTACTTTTTGTGCTTCTTTTACTATACTGCTATAGCCTTGATATAAGAAAAGTTGAGCTAAAAGAAAGAAAATGAGAGGCTAACATTATCGAAAGGTCAGAAATTTGAGTCATAATCATATCTGAGGTCCTAAGGGAACTTTGACATCTGATCTCTTTAAAGAAAAGGAAACTTTTCAAAGCTATGTAGCAGTGTTTATAGTGTATGAAATTTAGTTTGATAGTTGTAAATTATTAATTATTAATCTTAACAGATATATGCCATGATAACTAACATGCTTACTTTATTTCTTCAATGCATGTGAACCTACAGTGCTGAAGAGCCCACTACTACAGTATTACTAAAAAAAAAAAAAAACAAAGGATTTGTTTATATATATACATATATATACCCATATCATCAATGCTTATATAGAAACTCTTCTTACCTGAAACACGTGCTTCACCTGTTTGGGCACTAGCTAGAGCATTTCCAGAGGAACAAACAAGAAAGAGCTGGCACTCCAGTTATGTGTGAGTTGAGAATTTAGATGTCGTGAACTGAACGTTGAATGGGAAACACTTTGTGCGGAAAAACGTTAGGAACAGTGGTGCTAAAATTGTTCTAAACTAAGGATTGTCTGTTGTGGGGAACATTCAATACTCTTGGACACTAGGGAAGCTGTTTAATATATCACTTGCTCCTAGTGGCTTCATGGTATTAGTAATTAGCAAATTGCCCTGGAATCAAAGGTTTGGTACTTTAGTTTGATTAGCATTCCATTACTTATTTGAAATGCTCAGTGTTGGCTGAAATTGGGTGAAAATACCTTTTGAAGACATAGTCTCTGAGCCTTAAAAATGGTGGATATCGACAGTACTGTCAGATGCACTGCCAGCAGAGCTGATACTTCTCATTTCAGTGCAGACAGTCACGCTTTCTAAGACGGATTTAGAAATCAGCTGATTAAACTGTAACAGTTGTTTCATTTATGGAATGAAAAACTGAAGCGTTTCTCCTTGAGAACAAACTTTGTTTGGAAAGGTTGTCTTTGTAATTGGGGTGTTTCTGGAAGCACCCCTGGGAGAAGCTGCCTGAGGAACTGCTTTTCCAGGTTGTACCAGATGTTTTTTTCTCCGTAAATGTATTGTACATATTTTCCTTACAATGTCTCCATTGGTTGAATGGGTAATCTCTGTAGTAATATTTTAGGTACTTGTTGGATTTTTAAAGGCAGATTATTTATTTTCAAATTTGCTGCTATAACTGAAAGCCTGATAACTAGTCCTGTTGACTGTGCCTTTCATCACTGTTTCTCTGTGCCACAACCGTTCATGTGTATTTGAGATAAAGAAGTTTAAAAAGCCATGTTGAATTCAAGACTCCTTCTAATAAAAGTAAAACAGGTAAAACTTTATGAGTACTAAGCTTTTTTTATTATTAGTTTTGCTTAACACTGATATAATAATAGTTTACTGGTACTGTTTTCAGTTAGAAAACGTGGATTTGATATGTGGGTTTTGGAAAGTCTTCTAAGAAAGAAAAGCAGCCTGGTGTCAAGACCGTGATTATCAGTGTCATGCAGGTGTTCACTCAGACCTTGCATATGCTACTGTACAGTCCCCGGAGTAAGAGTAGCCTCCAGGGACCTCTTTGATCTACTGTATTTTGTTTGTTTGTTGGGTAGTTTTTTTTTTTTTTTTTGCATGAACAATGGCTGTTAATGATATTTAGAGCCTGTAGTACAGTGATTCCTATTTGAATTACAAGTAGAGGCTTTTGAAGGTTACACTAGGATCCTGTGGCTTATATAAAAGTTTAAAATGCAGCCCATTAGAAATGGGGCTGGACTTTGTACCTTGTCAGTAACAGTGGGGGAGGGGAGAAGGGGAAACATTATTACCATGTTCTCCAAATGGATACTTTCAAAAATAATTCATATTAAAAAGTTTTACCTTTCTCTCTTCCGCATGCCCTTAGTACTTTGCATATATTCTCTGTGCAGAATAAAATACATGCCTTAGTTTAAAAAATATTTATTATAGAAATGTACATTTAATTAGTTTTAAGGAAGGTACTAGATAACAGTGTTAGCATATATATTTCTTCAAATTTGCAAACTTTACACCTTTGAGATATCTACAATGATAGTTTATTTACAAGTTTCACAAGAAATCACCACCTCACCAATACTGCTGACGCACCTAAGATGTAAGAGGCTCCCGGTTTCACTTCACTCTGTACTTGTAGAAGGAGCACAGCGTGCGGGTGAAGTTCCAGCCCAGCGCTAGCGACAGTCCATAGAGCAGGATGAGAGGTGCAAACGGGTAAAGAAGAATCACTGTGTTTTTCAGAAACGGCAGCGCTGGAAAAGGAGCAAACCCACATGCATTGGTGGGTAAAGTAAAGGACTAGTAAACGAGCGTTCTGGAAGACGGCTTCCCCCACAGCACGAGGGGCCGAGCAGGCACACATACTGTGAATCTTACTGAAGCATCTTACTGACAATGCTATACTGCAGCCAGAGCAATATTACTACTCCTCTGTGTTATTTCCTTCTCATTCATGGCTGTGAAGAAACCGAGCAGAGGTTTCTCAGCACAGAGGATGAATGAGAAGCAAATCCAGGACTGAGGTTAAGAGTGAGGGTCAAACATCACCAATATTAATGGACGCAGTGGTGAATTTAAACCTGTAATGCTTCAGAAGCCTCCCATTCTAACGTACCAACAGAGATGGATGATGGATGGATGATGTTATAGGAAAAAAACCAACTTTCAGCTATTTGCGATTTCCCAACGGGGGAAAGCATTACACGTCCACTTTGAGAAGGTGAGATCTCAACTAGTATCCCAGACTTTAGGAAAGAACTGAAACTCTCACATATAAAATCCATCCTCAGATATCCATGCTTGTTTCTTGCTCATGGCTTGGTTAGTGGGTCCCTACGCCATGCATTCTAACCTAAATATTTCTCATACAAGTAGTCCTCAAACTGAAACTGAGCTGTGCTCGAAGAATCTTCTAAATCGTAGGGAGTTACCAGGAGAGTGATCCAGAATCCACTTCAAGCAACCATAACGTGGCAGTGTGCTAATGACATTTTAAAACTTTCTCAAAATGTGAAAATTCATTAGAAGCCTAAATATAACATGTCACAAACATCTCCCCTGAGCTAGAGAAAAGACTCTCAATGCCCCAAACAAGGTATTACAATTTGGGTGGCAGGGGGGTTGCAGTGGTTCCTGGCAAAGCCAAGGGGGCAAGCATGGGAGGCTCTCACCATAGGAGCCAGTCACATGTGAGTACAAGTGGCTTGTATTTACGGTAAGAGCCTAATCATCTAGAGTGACAAGAAAGGAAGGGCTAAGAATATAATGCTAACAAATCATAAGTAAGGTCTCTAGATTTAATCTAACTCTATTGAATAGCGATCGTTTCTTAACATACATGAAGAAGAATGTAAATATGGTTCTCATTCATACTATGAGAAATGAATCGATAGCAGGACTTAGCAGTGAATTCACAAACACCCTGAGCTCAGCAGGAGCTGGGCCCGATCTTCTGTGATCATCTGCAGAACCTCTCATCCCTAAGCTTCTCCAGTCCAGCAGGTGGCCTGGCACCTGGCCTTAGGCCCAGACTGTTGAGCAGGCACTCCTGCTGTTGACGCGTAACCACCTCTGCACCCCTGGGCCCTCCGCTGCTCCTGAGCCCCCCAGTCTCCCTGTGACGGGTGAACTTCGTGTGCTGTGTCTCGGGTCCAGGATATGAATTGTGAGCAGGGTTCATCTATTTTAAACACAGATGTTTACAAAATAAAGAGTATTTCAAACCCCCCAGCCCACAATCATAAAACAGAAAATGAGGCAAAGGTTTTAAACATGCCCACACATCGGACCCAGCCCTTTCCTCACTCTGACTGCCGGTAACCTAGAACCCAAAAGCCTGGGAGAAAAGGAAGAGGAAACCGATCGTGGGTTTCCTGCCAGTAATTTGGACAGCATCAATATGGTTTAACATGGTTCCTTGAAATTATAAAATTTGTTATATACCAGCTGTGCCACCTGCTAGCTGCGTGACCGTGGGTAAGTTACTTAATCTCTCTGCGCCTGTTTCCTCATTTGAAAAATGGGGATAAGTAAAGCTGTACCATGTATCTGTAAAGATTAAACGGGAGAATTCCTATAAAACACCTGGGACAGTGCCTGTAAGAGCTCCATGAAAGTAAGCTAATTGTATTATTGTTACAACTTCTCCCCTCCCTGCTGTGTTGTCAATCAACCAAAAAAAGCAATTACTTACCACTGTATCCTAGGAAAGTTACGTAGATGTAGTAGCCAACTGCAACCAACCATAAGGTATTTCCAACTAAATATCCAATAAATGTGTCTGTTAGGATGACATCTGCGGAAGAGACGCATACAATGAATCTCTTTTCAGTGGGTACAATGAAGACTTTTTGATAATATATTGAGAAGTAACTGCTACTTACGGTTGATGAAAAAAAGCTGGATAAAATGCAGAATGACGAGGAGAGGGTAAAAAGCGTTCAGATGCACATCAAACGCATAGCCCCACTCCACATCATGGTCTCTGCTCTGCCGTTTCACTAAATACTTGTTAGAGATAAACCTGAAGAGAAAAGTTAACATTTATTTCATAGTACAATAAAATTAATTATGAGTATTTACCGACTACTTTCTATGTCCCAAGCTTTATTCCAGACATTTGGAGATACAGCGGTAAACAAAACAAATTTCTGCCTTCAATCTCGTGGGAGTAGTCTGACAACAATACAAATAGCTGTCAGATGGTCCTATAGAGAAAAACAGAGCAGTACAGAAAGACAGAATACAAAGTTGAAATGTTACATATGATGATGGTCATAAGAGAGCGACATCTGGGTAAAGTCCCAAGGGCAGTGATGGGAAGAATCCCCCAGGGCAGAGCATTCCAGGCAGAGGGGAGTCCAAGCACAGAGATGGGGGTGGGTACAGGGAGGTGGCAGAGGGGCCCGCAGGCTTGAGGAATGGGGGAGGGGCGCAGAGTGCCTGGGACAAGTGAGAAGATACGCAGGAAATGGAATCCGAAAACAAACGGGAGCTGGATCTTATAGAGCCTGTGGCCACTGTCAGACCTTTGGGCTTTTACTCTTGGTGGAATAAGAAGTCACTGTGGAGTTCCCAGAACGTCTGACTTACTGTACTGACCGGGTTACTCTGGCTGCCGGCCTGAGAACAGACTCTGGGGACAAGAGTGGAAGCAGAGAGGCAGATGGGAGGCTGCTGCGAGCAGGAGATGAACAGGGTGGCAGCAGCGGAGGTGCTGACATGGGGATATATTACCGCTGGAAGGCAGAGCCAACAGGACTAGAGGTACTAGACTAGTGCTAGACTTGAGTGCTAGGGTACAAAAAAAAAAGATCAGTCAAGAACGACCGAGAGATTCTGGCCTTAAACAAATGGAAGACTGAGGTGTGAGGTGCGGATGCCTGTCAGTCTGGAGTAAGAAGTATAGAAGGTCTAGAGTTTATTAGAGGAGAGGTCCAAACTGCAGATATAAACTCATCAGTGTGTAGATGATATTAAAAGCCACGAACCCAAATGCGATCACCCAAAGAGTAAACGCAGAAAACAGGTCCAAGGCCTAGGACCTGGGTCTCCCCCGTGGAAAGGTCAGGGAGTCAGGAGGAACCAGTAAAGAGAGAGGGGCCAATGGTGTCTCCAGCCACAGGAACAATCACTCAGCTGCTGTCTCTGTTCCACAGCGTGGCCTAATCGTTCCGTTAAATGACGAACGAATGAGAAGACAGACATCAGGTAACAGAAAGATTGTCAAAGGAAAAGAACAAAAAAGATCATTATAAACATAGCTGTGGAAATTCAATGGACTCTTCCACATGTGATTTCATTTTGAGGATACCGTTAAGAAAACGCTATGCCTAGTGGAAATAAAAATAGAAAAAAGAAAGAAACAAGAGGGAGAAGGTGTTACAGTACTAATAAACGAACGAGCAGACAGACATCCAGGTAACAGAAAGATTGTCAAAGGAAAAGAACAAAAAAGATCATTGTATTATAAACACAGCTGTGGAAATTCAATGGACTCTTCCACATGTGATTTCATTTTGAGGATACCGTTAAGAAAATGCTATGCCTAGGGGAAATAAAAATAGAAAAAAGAAAGAAACGAGAGAGAAGGTGTTACAGTACTAATAAAGCAGTCCCGTACTCAGTTATCTGAAAGTGGCAAGACAATCGTGCTCTGATCGGGCAAACGAGCTCACCAGAACACCTTCCACTTGAGCCGAGAACCTGTGCCATTAAAACGAATGGAATCAGCATCTAGCCCACTACCCAAGTTCCCACTCTGGGGTCCTGCTGCTGCCCCTACCCCTCTGCTTAGCCCCTGAATGGCTGCTTTCCAGGCTTCTGGCCTCCTTCCGAGTCTCACCTCTAGAACATGGACACGCCTTCTGAGAGCGCTCAAAGACAGCTGCAGTGCTCCCCTCCCACCTCCGTATTAATAATGCCAGTCATGTCTTCATCTTGGCCAGACTGTTGCAGCTTCCTAGTTACCTACCCCAGTGGCCAATGAACCTTCACTTCATTATCAACAAGCCTCCTGAACTCAACATGTCCAACATGGAATGCTTCACTTGCACCGGCCACTGACTCCTAAGCCCAAAACTCCCAGGCCATCCCAGAGGCCCCGGGTCCTCCTCTTCCCTACCCTCATCTATTTCTGTGACACCGCACTAGTCCGGGCCTCCTCTGCTCCAGTGCAGACCCCACGACTGTATCCAGCCTAGCCACTCTCTCCAGCTCCTTCGTCTCCACTACCATAGACAGGATTTTTCCTGAAGTGTGAATTTGATCGTATTTCTTACTTCAAAGCCTCCAAGCTCCCCACCGCTCCCCCTCCCTCCTACTCCCACATGCAGCCTATGAGCTGAAGTCCAGTTCTTTTCTCTAAATTGCATTTAGGGCCAATTTCTCTATTCCCATCTCCTCCCCAGCCACCCAGTGCCCCCTGTGCTCCCATACCTGGCACACTGTTCCACACCTCTCTGCCTTCACACTTGGTGCCAGGAATCAGCTACCCCATCTGCCCAAATACCTCCTCATGCTGGCTTCTGTGGCGCCCCTGGCGTGACTGGAATCACGCATTTCTATTTCTAGTTCCTCACACAATTCACAGCGCAATGTAGGTTCTCAAAAATATACTGAGTCCTTCTCCAATGAACTCAAACTATGATACAGACTCACACTAAAGGTACTAAACTCCCGGCTTCTGCGACCCTCCAGATCGCAGAATCGCAATGCATTCAAGGCAGAATGCCGGCTACAAACTATTTGTTTGAAAGCCTTATTTATTGAAATTTTTTCGCCTAGCATGTTTCCCTTGGATATCTTGATAATGAACACGTGACTTACATTGGTTAGCGGTATTCTTTTTAGGCCAGATTTTAGAATCTTAGGTTAATGATGCATTCCATTTTCCGACTACCTAGCACATACAAGACCTGTACTGGACTAGTCAGAAATTACAAAGCAAAATAACAGGTTGGTATCATCAGAGGTTAGCGTCTCAGAATCTTGCTTAAAATGTTAACAGCTACCATTTATTGAGCACAGACTATATGCCAAGTGCTTTTCATACCACAATCTTTTCAAATACCTCATAAATAATCAACTCCATCTTCCAAAAGAGAAGACTGGAGCTAAGAAGTACACAGTAAATGACTGAGCTGGCATTTGAACCCAGGTCTCTCTGTGACTCAGGTTCCAGTGTTTTCTCTGACATACAATGACCACCACCTCCGGCCCCCTGCTGAGCTCACCCACACATCCACCCCTTCTGCCAACCCCACAGGAGCACTGATCAGGGAGAAGGCTGAAAAACCAAACACCAGATTTATACTCAGTACACTACTGTTGGTACAGCAAACCCAGACAAAGTCAGACTGAGAACCCAGTCAATAAAACCCACGTGTGTGGCTCAGAAGACAGACACCAAAATTTTAACCAAAACAATCTTTTTTCAGGTGTACTTCATTTCATGTCAAAGATGCAAAGTAAGATTCCATAATATAATCGTCTACATCTTATACCTCTAGAAGTGACCCACTGGCAAAGGCAGCAGAATATTGTGCCATCATCCAGACAGCTTAAGCAGAATTGGCTAACTGCATAATATTTTTGCAAAATCAAAATTTTTGTTAATACGACACAATCATTACTTCAATTCACTTATTTGCTGCGCTTTGACAAAGCAGACCATCCCCTTAGAGTATTTTCTGATGTAGGTACTGACACAGGAGGACAAGGTATAATAATCCTGGCAGCCAAAATTGATGCTTTCAGTTCGTCTATCTTGTTTCAATTTCCATCAGCTACTCTCTGAAGCAAGCAAATGGAGGCTCTACAGCAGCATCTGAAGAACCAAAGTTAACAGTACTTACCACATTAAGGTTGATATGAGAAGACCGACGCCTACACAGTCTATGAGTACAACCCAAAGGAGTAGCTTTATCGTCTCAAAAAATCCCATGTCCAGCACAAAGCCAAATCCTATAGTGGACACTGAAAGAAAGATTTACAAGATGTATTCAGGCACTCTGCTAGATTCTAGGGGTACAGGGCATGGTCTCTGCCTTTCAGATGCCCACTCTAGTGTGGGAGACAGGTATGTAAACCCCAAAGGTATGTCAGATGTAACTGATTAAGAAATGCAGATCACCTTGGAACACAGAACTACCACTGAGATATCTGAAGTTTACTGAGGAGGCCCCCATCTGTCTGTGGTTCACCAGGGTAGCCCCAGCATTCAGAACACAAGCAGCACTCACATATCTTTAAGTCTAGTTAAAGGTGAAAAATAATCCAACACCCTAAAGACGGCTCAGACCCTTTCACTGCACTACTGGAGAACTAAAAGCAGTTTCTCAAGTTCACATTGGTACTTTCAGAACTCTCATTCTGGATTGGCCTGATGGTGAAATGCAATTTCCAACCTCGGTAGTCCTTTTTCACAGTAAGTTTGCATTTGGGTATCAATTTATTTATCATGGTAGTTAAAAGACATGGAGTGACTCTGTCCTCTGCTTTTGAAAGTTCTGAGGAAACAGTTGACTCTGGCACCTGCTTGGGACTTTTAAAATCAGGAAGAATACCACCTTCTTTCCTGTGAGGAGATTTCTGAGGCTTCAGAGAGGAAGAAAACAGCTTCAGAGATCCCCAAATTGTGACCCACAACATGCTGATAACAAAAGATTCTCCAAATGACAAGCCCAACCTGAAATGCTCACTTATTCTTCAACTCTCCTGCAGACAGACACTTACCACAGAGCCAGAGACTTAACAGGACCAAGAAAGCAGGGTCATCTCTGGCCCACTGATCCTTTGTCTGCTTCCGGTAATGAAAGTTTCTATAAACTCTCTGTGGGGAAGTGAACAGGTAGAGCATCTGCCAGGCAGCAAACTCAAAGTCCATCTGCCGGAAACGAAAAAG
This sequence comes from Balaenoptera physalus, assembly GCF_965194825.1. NCBI lineage: Eukaryota > Metazoa > Chordata > Mammalia > Artiodactyla > Balaenopteridae > Balaenoptera > Balaenoptera physalus. The sequence goes on from NC_138894.1 coordinate 10,382,104, forward strand.
CCTCCTCAGGTATTTGTAGCGTTTTGCTCCAGCTGTGTGTCTGGCCGCATCCCTGGAACTCAATACCCCGTTCCCCTGCACTGGGGAATTCACTGAAGTACTCGGTAACATCTTTCTAGATGGAAAAAAAAAAAAATTCTATTACAAGTCATCTGAAGAAACTGTCAGCTACTAGCACCCCTCTTGTGAGTTACGAGAGAAGTCACCTTACATTTCGGCTCCAATCCCTGCGTAGAGGCAGGGCTCAAAAGCGAGTGGAGTTGGTTCTGAGGCTGCAGAAATGATCACTGCACTTCAGGCAAGGGCTACCCCACGCCCTTCTGAACCTTCATAATAACACTTTCATAGGGTCCACATTTTCCCCACACTTCACTTCCCTCAATCCTCAGCTTCCCCCTTCCCCCCTACTCCCCGGCAGGGGCAGTGATACTGATGGAGCCAAAATTTGCACTCAGGCAGTCTGGCTCAAAATTCCACTTGTCATGTGGGCTCTCGACCATCAAGACTTTAAGAGAAAGCCTTTGCTGAAGCCAAACAGAAACGACGTTCCCGACGAGGTAAAATAAATGGCCTATCTCACAGGTCCATCAGCGCATGACCAGCAAGCAACTCGTTCATGACTATGTGATGTAAAAGCAAAGCAGAACTCAAATGCATAGTGTTTTACTTCCTAACTAGTTCAGCAGGGGAACAACAGCGTGGGAGTTCCGGTCCAACCAGTCTGAAGCCAGGGGAGCGCCGGTCACCGTCCGGCCCCCACGCCCCGCCCCGGCAGCCCAGTGTCTGGCTCCACTCCCCAGGCCTCCTCCGGGACGCTGGCGGCGCTTCCCGGGCGCTATGGCTCCCCGCCGGCCCGGGGCCTCGGGTAGGGCGGCCAGATTTAGCATAAAAACACAGGACGTCCAGTTACAACTGAATCTCAGATACAAGAGTAATTTTTAATATCAGCAGGTTCGAAACACTGCGTGGGAAATACGCATACGAAAACATTCTTCGCTGGTATCTGAAATTCAACTGTAACCAGCCCCCCTGAATGTGTCTGGCAGCCCCGCCGCAGGCCGAGCAGCCGAACCCGGGCGCGGTCACTCCAGGGCCGGGTGACGTGGGGCCGCGAGTTGCCGGAGGAAACGGCCCCCGGGCGAGCCCGAGTCACGCGCAGATAGGGCGGTCGGCAGGCCTCACCTGGAGCCCCGCGGCGGCCTCCACCGGCTCCAAACTGACCCGCCACCGCCGCACAGCAGCCGAACCCAGCTGCCGCGGGGCCAACTTCTCTCCCAGCAACGTCGCTGGCGCTGGGGGCGCGGCGCGGCGCGGTGCGTCACGTGACCCACTTCCGCCGCGCGCGCGGCCTCCCGGGCCCCCTTGGTCGGCCGCGCGCCCGCCGGAAGTGGTGGCTGCCGCCTTCCGGTTCCGCCCGTCGCGGCGTCGCTGGCGTCCTGTCAAGTCGGGGCCGTCGCGGACTGGAGCGGGTCTGGATAGCAGCGGGGGGAAGGCGCAGTCATGCCCCGCTATTACGAGGACAAGCCGGAGGGCGGCGCGTGCGCGGGCTTGAAGGAGGACCTCGGCGCGTGCCTGCTGCAGTCGGACTGCGTGCTCCAGGTTAGCGCGGCCGGGCGCTCGGCTGACCGACACCCGAGGCGGGGAGGCGGGGCCGGCGGAGGGCTCTCGGCCGGCCGCGGTGATGGTCAAGAGAAGTGCCTCGGATTTCGCCGTCCTGGGTGTCGAACGCAGCTCCAACTTAGTGAATTTGGGCGAATCCACTGTCAGAGCCTCACTTCCCAGTGGTGTGAAATTGGAGAGAACGGTGCCGCCCCGTTGGGTTTTTGTAAAGGTTATAAATCATTTCGGGTCGAGAAACACGGAATGCTGCCACTCTGCTAGGTTCTGGAGGCATAAAGGACAATAAGAAAGGTTTCTTGAGCCCTAGAAAATGAGAATCAGTAAATTAGCAGGTAATTACATGAACCTGGCACACTGTAGTGCCTAGTAAATTCTCCTTTCTGTGTTCAGTGGTGGCTGAATAGATTCTCTGCCTATCCTGTGTTGGTTTGAACGTGTTGCTGAGTTGAGTTCTGTGCATTCCTGCGTAAGTTGTAAATGAGGCAGCTCTTTATTTTCACCACTTTGTATCTTGCTCCCCCTACCGTGGATCTTGTGGTTTTACGTGCTGTGATGGGAGCTATTGCTCTCCTGTTTTTCCCTCACTACAGCCCCAGGTCTTCTCAGGAGCCATTGTGAATGCAGAGAGGTTCAAAGTCGACTGGGGAACCTGGGTTCTGGCCTTAAACCCAACCAAAGCACGAGTACCTTTTCCGATCACCAAGGCCTGATGAGAGGGCAATCCGTTGGGTGCAATTATTTTTGCATTTGGAGATGTAATTTCAGAAAGTTGCCCTTATTTCAAAGAAAAGACAGCTGCCCGAAAATGGATATCAATCATGAGGCTGTATTGGTGTTTCTGCTGATTCATGTTTTACATTTGGTTCACTGTTTTTGGCAAGGGCTGTGTAAGCATTCAGTAAATACTTGTTTTATGAGTAGAGGAGCAAAATGCCTCGGGCACCCAGTGGAGAGCAACTTATTTTGCTTGAGAATTTGGAAACTTCTCACAGGAGGAGGTAACATTTGCTCTGAGTCTTAAAGGTTGAGTAGTAGTTCATCAAGTAAAGGAGTGGAGGCTGTGGTGTTTGTGGGGGGAATCTGAAAGAACAGCACGTGCAGAATCAGGGAGATGTGGCAGGCCCACGAGAAGCAGGTACCCTGCTGGGCTGGAGGAAGGGGAATGTGCCAGGAGGCTTGAGAGGACGGTTGCCATGGGTGACAGCCCTTGTGTGTCACAGTGAGCAGCTCCGGCACAGAGTAGGACTGAGGAAAGAAACTCTGGAAGTGGAAGAGGATACTGGTGGCAGGGAGAACACCAAGTTGGTTTTTTGCAGTGATTGATTGATTTAGCAAACATTTGAGTGCCAAGTCTGATTGAGGGGACATACAGATGAATGGGACACATTGTAGAAATTGGATCTCTGGGAAGCTCGGAAGGTGTAGGCAGAGGTAATGACCCGGACACATTGCACAGATGTTGCTTTTCCCCACTGAGTATTTGGCCTTTTTGTTGCTGAATTTGGTCAACTAGGAAAATGTGGTGTTTTCATATAAAGAGTCTCTTAAATGGAAGTGCATTGACAGTTTGTGTTAAATTCATCCTGAATGGTCACTTCAACTGGACTATAAAATGGCAATACTGAGGCAAAACATTGAGTTATGCAAATCCAGGCGGATATCCTACCTTCTCGGATGGTGTCACTGGCAGCTCCAGCCCAGCCCTCCCCACTAGGAACTCAAGACCAAGGGGAGTTTGCTGAGGTATATGCCTGCTGTGTATGGCCACCTCGTTTATGATAAGGTTTTTGATTCCTCAGCTCCTTGAATAAAGAAATTAATCTGATCTTTTGGCAGATGATGCTATAGTCTCTCCTTGCCAATCTTTAACCCACCTGCAAAGCTGCTAGACCTTACTTTAGGGAGGAATTAAACATAAAATACTTAGTTCTGGGGCTGCACTGAGAGATAGCCAAGGAACTGTAGGGGCTCAGAGAAACTCAGGGTAATGGTGATAAGGATGTAAACTCCAGTGGGGCTGGAGAAGAGAAGGAAAAAACAGATTCAAAAGGCATCTCTTGGATAAACTTCTTAGGATTCTGACTCCTGGGAGTTGAAACTGTGCCCAAGGAACTCAATTACAAGTTATCTCCCTTGTGTCTCTGTTAACAGCTTCCAGACCTGCTGACTTTTCATCAGAATCACCTGGAGATGGAGGGGGAGAGCTTAAAAGTACAGATTCCACTGCTCTCCCCATCTCCCTTATAAATTAAAAGTGTCTCAGGTTGATTCTTGGACAAAGCCATGTTTGGGAATCACCAGTCTTGACCTCAGAAGGCAAATAAGCTTGGGAGTGTATTAGTTGGGTTATAGGTTCAGACAAATATTACAGAGACCCGGAATAACAGTGGCTTAAACAAGATAGAGAATTCTCTCTTTTGCCTATAAGTAGGGTCTAGTTTGATCCTCTCTGTCTTCCATGGACCTAAACACTGTTGATCGGTGGTGTCAGGTGCTGTGATGGGAGTTAGGATATTGCTCTCTCACTCATGGTCCAAGACTGCCTTGCTTCCACATCATCAGGCCTAGTAACATGGGGGAGGAAAGTGGGGCAAGCCACTTTCCATTACAGACCAACCCAGAAGTTTTACATTTCAGTTCCCTGCATATTCCATTGGCTAGAACTTAGTCACATGACCATACCCAGCTGCAAGGTGGCTGGGAAATCTAGCTCAGCCATATGCCCCACTCAGAAGGAAGAGTGAATATTAAGGGGACAGTTAGCAATCTGCCATTAGGGGTGGAGGTGGAGGAAGATGAAGTAATATTTCTCTCTTAAGTGTAGTATCTAGGTGGATCTTCCCGGTAGGCAGTTGACAGTATGGGTTGAAAGCTTGTGAAAAAGGTGGCATCTCAGATGCGGTTTGGGGAAGCATCAGTTTATAAATTACAGTCTTTTGTATAGTTATAGTCTTTTATCTCCACGTTGTTCATGTGGGCAACCTCATTACAGAGTTTGAGGGAGGAACATAATAGTGCAGAGAAGCTTGCTACTCTGTTCTGGTTCACTTTTGAGATTCACTGATGTAGATGACAATTCAAATCTAGGGCCCAAGCAGACATAAAGACTGGAATGTGGCCAAGGTTCCTGGGGATCAGGAATGCCATAGATGTGGTACCCTGTAGCTTTTTTCACAGTAAAAACTAGGAGTGTGACTGGCACTTGCAAAATAAAGGTTTTGGAGAGTGATCGCAGTGGTGGAGTCGGGGTGGCAAAATCTGCTTGAGGGGAAATCCTTGAAGATGAAGAGCAGGTGAAATTTAAGTTACACCAGAGCTTTCTACTTAAGTAGTACTCTAGCCGACCTCATTAACATCTTTCTGAAATGTTGAGAACCAGCACTAAAGCTGTTGAGATTTTAGGGCACCTAACTGGGGCTGTTTGAGCTTTTAAAGTTAACGTGGAACAGGGTCATTTTTACTCTCAGACAAAATTGCTTGATTGATTTTGCATTGGAATTCACTTCGAGTAGGAAGATTTCACGATCTTCCTTTATATCGTGAAGCACTGCATAAAGCTAAAGTTTATGAGCAGTATATGTTTTATTCATTTATTATTTCTTTAACAGTAATAAAATGTAAGGTTTTGATTTTTTTCCCTCATGAATTGCAAGTTAGTTTAATGTCATTAAACCTCAGGTGATTCAGAAAATTCAAGTTCAGTCTCCTTTTTCCAGATGTTGTTTTATGCATTTACAGCGCTGGGAAACGGGAACCCCCTCAGCGCCTTTCCCTGCCTCCTCGCCCCCTCCCAGTTACCTCCCCCGCTTTGTGACTTGCTCACACTGCCAGTGAACATTAGCACGTGTATACCTTCTCCTACCTGCTGTTTGAAGCCCTGTGTACACAGGAATAGCTTGTATTTACTTTTTAACCTCCTGCTAAACTGAGCTAGGACAGTTCTGAATTTTTTTTTAAATAAATTAGTCCTTGTGTGTGATTAATTACTAGACAAATTAGTAGGGTAGGGGGTTCAAAAAGAAATTTTGCAGTAGTTAAATTTTAATCTTGCTTCTTTGAGTTGTGAAATGCACTTTCTGTAGATGCTTCTTTGTGTCCAATATATTTAAGTGCCTTTGTGTTAAGTTCAATTTATGGCAGTAAATTTGTTCAAAATATTTTAAGATAATGAAGATATGATAATGAAGTCATTTCTATCCCATGTTTACCTACTAAAATACTACTAAATTTTAGCTCTTAATCTAGTTTTGCAGTTAGTTTGTCAAGTGTGATTTTTAAAGTCTTATTTGTTAAGAGTCAGAAATGAGCACTTCCCCCGTGAATGTGTTCTTGTAGCACTGTCCTGTCCTGATGGCAGAAAGGGAATGGTTTAATCCATTTTTCTTAAGCTCTTATGAGCTTTCACTGCTTAAAGACCAGTTAATTTCACACTGGGCCCAGGCAGATCTTCCCTCCCAAGTATATATAAATTCTGTTAAAATCTCACTCTCCTCTTCCAGTTCTTACTCAGTGAGCTTCTCAGAATAGAGAGCTTGACTGTGGCAGTAGGGGGTGGGAAAACGCAGAGATGTGTTGGAGGTAAACTTGCTTGCATTAAAACGATATTGTAATTGGAGACTTTAAAGCCACTTGATAATACCTTCCGGAACAAACCCTCCCAATCACCACTACAGCATTCCTGATCTCTCACGTGAACACCCTCTCTCCCTCCCTCTCCCTCCCTCTCTCTCCCTCTCCCTCTCCCCCCTTCCTCCCTCTCCCCCCTTCCTCCCTCTCCCCCCTTCCTCCCTCTCCCCCCTTCCTCCCTCTCCCCCCTTCCTCCCTCTCCCTCCCTCTCTCTCCCTCCCTCTCTCTCCCTCTCCCCACCTTCCTCCCTCTCCCTCCCTTTCCTCCCCCTCTCTCCCCTTCCCCCCCTCCTTCTCCCTCCCTCCCTCTCTCCCTCACTTCCTCCCCATCTTTCTCTCCCCCCTTCCTCCCTCCCTCTCTCTCCCTGCCTATCCCCGCTTCCTCCCTCTCTCCTTCCTTCCCTCTCTATCTCTCCCTCCCTCCGTCCCTCCCTCTCTCTCTCTCCCCCCCTTCCTCCCTCTGTCTCTCTCTCCCTCTCTCCCCCCTTCCTCTCCCTCCCTCCGTCCCTCCCTCTCTCCCCCCTTCCTCCCTCTCTCCCCCCTCCCTCTCCCCCTTCCTCTCTCTCCCTTTCTCTCTCCCTCCCTCCCTCTCCCCACTTTCTCTCTCTCCCTCTCTCTCTCCCCCTTTCCTCCCCCTCTCTCCCCCTTCCTCTTTCCATCTCTCCGTCTCCCCCCTTCCTCCCTCCCTCTCTCTCTCTCCCCCTCCTTCTCCCCTTCCTCTCTCTCTCTCCCTCCCTCTCCCCCCTTCCTCTCTCTCCCTCTCTCCCCCCTTTCCTCCCCCTCTCTCTCCCCCTTCCTCTTTCCATCTCTCCCTCCCTCTCCCCCCTTCCTCCCTCCCTCTCTCTCCCCCTCCTTCTCCCCTCCCTCTCTCTCTCCCTCCCTCTCTCCCTCCTTCCTCTCTCTCTCCCCACCTTCTTCTCTCTCTCTCTCCCCCCTTCCTCCCTCTCTCTCCCCCCTTCCTCCCTTTCTCTCTCTCCCCCCTCCCTCCCTCCCCCCCCCCCGCTTCCTCCCTCCCTCTCTCTCTCTCTGTCACACACACTACTTTCTTCTCTGTCTTTAGGACTTCTTGAGTGTAAAAGTTTTAAAAACCCTGAAGAAACCCCGTTACTACTTTCACCTTTACTCTTTCCCTTTCTTACATATAAGGAGCTGAAGATAGCAGTTTCTAGATTTTTATATAAACATTTTAAGGAAAAGTATCCCATGGAAACCAGTGTTTTCAAAAATTCAAGGGCACCCTTAAAGTGCCCCAAAATTATTTTACACATTTTTTCATTATCTCCTTTTCTTCTTAAGTACCAACAGTCAAAATGAATTATGAATTATTTCTTATATAAATTACTGTTTTCTGCTTTTCCTTAACTTTTTAAAAAAGAACTATTTCCAGAAGGACAGTTATTTTGTACTTTGTGAGAAAATTTCTCAGGTATTTATATTGTTTTATGTGTCGTAGGAAGGAAAATCCCCTCGGCAGTGTCTGAAGGAAGGAAACTGCAAAGCTTTGAAATACTCATTTTTTGAGTGTAAAAGATCAGTGGTAAGTAGCTAAAGATTTATAAAAGCTTATGCTAAAAATTAGCTCTGTGGAGTTAAGTATGTGAGTGACTTAGTAATTATAAATAGGTTGCAGTGATATCACTTGGAAAAAAGGATGTATTTTTTCTTACCCAGTGAATTAATGTGAGGTAGCATTCATGCAAACCCACAGCTGATTGTACTGTTATTGCTGTTATGCTAACCACAGCAGCTAAACTTCATGAATTTTTGAAAGAGTGAGAGTGCAGTCTTGGCAAGTGTAGATGGGGCACAGTTGATGTTGGTCACTGTGTATTTGGGTCATTTGGCAGCTACACACAGACCCATAATGTGGGGTCTACGGTGCGTGCACTGTGCCTTACATGTTGGTGTGATTAGGAGATGTTGGTGTCTGTGTTTGAATTTGTAGAGTGAGGGATTGTAGAAAGACAGCCTAAGAGGACATTACAGATCTCATGGTTTCTACTCTAGTGTTCTTTGATTCCAAAGATCTACAAAGATCTTTGGAATAGAAACCAGGAGCCTTCTCTTTGTGAAAAGAAAATACGAAATCAGAAAAATGGACATCCCTCTAAAGACAGCAGTAACTTGGACTTGAACCTGCTTTTGTTTGTTGAGGGACAGCACTCAAATCCCTTCCCTTTTGTTGACAGGAGAAGCAGCGAGTACAGTATATTATGATCTGGGAGGCCAGACAAGAACTTGAGCATGTTTGCTAACTAACCGGATCCAGGGAGGTGTGAAGTTAGATTACATTTAGCCATGCTCTCTTTCTTTTCTCAAGTGACACAGTTCTTTGCCATATTTTCCTGTCATTTAATGTAAGAAAAGAGGATTTTCTTGCCTTCTCTCACATAGTTTTGTTACCCGTGTAAGATGCAAGCCTTTAGATCTTTCAGGAATGTCAGATCATGTTTAAATAATTGAGAAGTTATAAAGAACAGTTACTGTAGGAGGTGATGAGTTATCCTTTTTAATCGTAATGATTGAATTTGTAATAAACTCCCTGTAATTCCTAGCCTGAACGTCAGTCTTTGATCTCCAAAGAACTTTAAGAAATCAGAACATGTAAAAATTTTCCACAATTTATCTACCTTCTGCAGAAATTTGTAACCATCTTGAATAAAAAGTAAACGTGCTTCTGACCATTTCAAATATCAGTACAAGGCAGAGCTTCACTCATACTTTTGGACTCCAGAAGGAGCAGTATAGGGAACTTTTTAGCAGACTTAGAGATTCTTGCAGCCTTTCTTTAAGACTGTGACTCACTGTTAGTCCTCCAGCATAGTGGAGTTGCCTCACACTTAATTAATGCAACTTAAGCACTCTTGGAAAAACCTGAAACAAAACAATTTAAATTGTGCTGGTAATTTTGCTTAATATTTCAAACAGTGAGTGTATGACCCAGAGTGAAGGTGAGATGGTGAGTTTGAATCAGCTCTTCCCTCTTAATATAAGCCTCTCATCATCCTGATCATGATTCCCATGCTTGAAGATTATTTATTTATTTTTTGAAAATGTGGCTCTTAGCTACTTTATCTAGTGCTCAGATGAAGAAATAGCAGTGTGTCCCACACTGGCTGTGTTGTCCTCATTAATAGGGTTTAGCTCTAAAATAATTCCTTCCTATGGAATTTCTAGGGAGTGGTATTGACTGTCTATGCAGTTTTGCCTTCTCTACTGACTAGGACCCTCCACACTACCACACCACCCTTAAGAAGTGGCTGCGCTGTGAGGCTTAAGTCAGAGAACATAGAGTTGACCTATGAGTAGTAATTTAAGGATTTTTAATCCCAAAGTGGCTGTGTTACATAACATTGTTCAAGGCTCTTTCCTCTTTTTTCAGTTACTATTTTAAAGATTTAAAAAACACTTGAATATTAACCCAAACAAAACCTAATTAGAAAGTCAGGTTTGTTTGAAGAACAACATACATTGAGTATACTTCAGAGAAAAAGATAAATGAAATTTGGACTCGAGAAGAAAATCCTTATTGTGACCTTAAATGGACCTTTTGTTTTGTTTTTTTTTAAAGTTATTTTAATTAATTATTTATTTATTTATTTATTTTTGGCTGTGTTGGGTCTTCGTTTCTGTGCGAGGGCTTTCTCTAGTTGCAGCAAGTGGGGGCCACTCTTCATGGCAGTGCGTGGGCCTCTCACTGTCGTGGCCTCTCTTGTTGCGGAGCACAGGCTCCAGATGCGCAGGCTCAGTAATTGTGGCTCACGGGCCTAGTTGCTCCTTGGCATGTGGGATCTTCCCAGACCAGGGCTCGAACCCGTGTCCCCTGCATTGGCAGGCAGATTCTCAACCACTGCGCCACCAGGGAAGCCCAGGAACTTTCGTTTTTAACGCCATCTTTTTCCCCACCCCCACCCCGCCTTGGGAGCTGTGACCATTGCCTTTTTGAGTGTGCTGGAAACTGGTTTACTTCTCTCATATAGTGACACCCATTACCAAATCTGTGTTTAATTATGGTGTCCAGAGTATTATTTAATTGTATATTTATTTTCAGTTGGATGCCAGATCAAGATTCAGGGGAAGAAAAGGATATTGACACTACTATGTTGAAACCAAGATGAAAACAACAAAGGATTTTCTCTGTCATTAAAACAGAGAAGCCAAAATAAGAAACATACTTTTTGTTACATCTGTTCGGTTGGAGCAGTTTCTTCCCCCATGGAACACTGAAGAAAATGGATGAGTATGTATAAAGTAAATGCTTCTCTTGCTCTAAGTTATTTTTAGAAGAAAAATTTAATTGAATAGTTATGAGCTAAGAACATAGTAGATGTGTTTTAAGAATTGTTCTGAAGCACAGAGAATGGAAAGCTTGTTATTTTCAAACTTGACTCCTCAACCAAATGACACAGTTTGTACATCCTTCTTGAATATTGTGAAGGCCACTAATGGGACTGTTAAAATCAACATGGTGCCTGGTGAGAAAATGTCTATCTGGAAAGTTTAGGATAAAACTTTCTTTTATTCAGTCTGTACCATTTAGTTCTAAAATAAATTGTGTTTGATTCCTTGGAGAAGAAATGCTTCCCTTGCACTGAATCACTGAAGTAACAACCTCAAAACATTAATATCACTCATCAGGCATAGCTGGATCCAAAGCCTGGGGTTATGCTGCCAGGGCTCCTTGCCTCCATCTCTTGACTGTTTTTCTCTGTTTCCTGACCTCGTTTTTAGGCTGGCCCTCTCTACATAATGGGAAAGAGGCCAGTGTCCATCAAAAACACACAGCCTTAAGGTCTGTGACCCAAAAAGAAGAGAGATAACCTCCTTTTCTAGGGTCCACTAATCAGACCCTACAAAAGGACTCTTGTCTTCTGTGGAACACCTGCCCCTGAATTAGACCTGTAGTCCCTGTGGAAAAAGGGATGGGACCCCATGATCTTGGCCAGGCCTGGGTCTTATGCACTGTATTTGGTAACTCATGTCAGAATCACACTGAATGAATGATGGGCTTTATCCTAAAAGGAAAGAAGGATTCAGAGCCAGTAGGTATTGACTATAGAAGGCAAGGCTGAAAACCATAAAATGCTTGTAAAAGTTTAGAATCATGTAATTTTATTCCGATCATATAATACAGTAGAGCCAGATATGAATCCAAGTTTCCAGCTTTTTTTTTCAGTATTGAAGAATAATGGAAGGAGCCATAACTTCTTCATAGAGCTGCAGTTCACTGGAGTTAAAGCAATCAAGGTATTCTGTAGCTCATTTGCTTTCTTAAAGGTTCACCTAAAGTTGTGAGAATTCCACATCAGCACTGATCCTTGCTGCAGAAATTCACTGAGGTCTGTTGTATATATTCACTGGGAAAGGGAAAATGATGGATTTTTTCAATACCTCTTGTATACCTGTTTAAGTGCTACAACTTTTATTAAAAGTTAAGTTTGATAAGAAACTCAAATTATTTTATAGAACCCTATCTTTTTCTTAGTCACAGCTTTATTGAGAGCTTCATTGGGAGAAATTCAAATACCATAAAATTCACCCTTAAAGTATACAATTCAGTGTTTTTGTTTTTTTTTTAATAGTCACAGTCATGAAGCCCAGTCATGAAGCCATCACCACTGTCTAATTCCAGGGCATTTACATCACCCCAAAGAGAAGCCCCATCTCCATTAGCAGTTATTCCCTTCTCCCCCCGCTCCCCCGGCCCCCAGCTCTTGGCGACAACTCATACATTTTCTGTGTCTATAGATTTGCTTATTCTGGACATTTCATAAACATAGAAATATGTAATATGTGGCCTTTTGTGACTGGCTTCACCATGTTTTCAAGTTTCATCTATATGTAGCATCTATCTGTACTTCATTGCTTTTTTTTTTTTTTTAAATTTTATTTATTTTTGGCTGCGTTGGGTCTTTGTTGCTGCACGCGGGCTTTCTCTAGTTGTGGCGAGCGGGAGCTACTCCTCATTGTGCGCGGGCTTCTCACTGCGGCGGCTTCTCTTGTTGCGGAGCACGGGCTCTAGGCGCGCAGGCTTCAGTAGTTGTGGCACGTGGGCTCAGTAGTTGTGGCTCGTGGGCTCTAGAGCGCAGGCTCAGTAGTTGTGGCGCACGGGCTTAGTTGCTCCGCGGCATGTGGGGTCTTCCCGGACCAGGGATCGAACCAGCGTCCCCTGCAATGGCAGGCGGATTCTTAACCACTGCGCCACCAGGGAAGTCCAATACTTCATTGCTTTTTATTGCTGGATAATATACCATAGTATAGATATACCACATTTTTTTATCCATTCATCAGTTGAGGAAATTTTGGGTTATTTGCACTTTGGGGCTATTATGACTAATGATATGAACATTTATTAATGAGTTTTATCTGGACATGTTTCATTTCTTCGGGTTATATACCTAAGAGTGGTATTACTGTGTCGTATGATAACTCCAACTTTAACTGATAAACTGCCAAACTTTTCCACAGTGGCTACATCATTTTACATTCCCACCAGTAATGTATGAGGATTTTAATTTCTCCATATCACCAATAGTTGTTATTTTTCACCTTTTGGGTTTTTTTTATTATAACTTCTTAAAATTTTTATTATTTTATTTTATTTTTAAAAATTTTTATTGGAGTATAGTTGATTTACAATGTTGTGTTAGTTTCAGGTGTACAGCAAAGTGAATCAGTTATACATATACATATACTCACTCTTTTTTAGATTCTTTTCCCATATATGCCATTACAGAGTATTGAGTAGAGTTTCCTGTGCTATACAGTAGGTCCTTCTTAGTTATCTATTTTATATATAGTAGTGTGTATATGTCTATTCCTATCTCCCAATTTATCCCCGCTCCCCCCTTTATCCCCTGGTAACCATAAGCTTGTTTTCTACATCTGTAACTTTATTTCTGTTTTGTAGGTAACTTCATTTGTACCCTTTTCTTAGATTCCACGTATAAGCCATATCATACGATATTTGTCTTTCTCTGTCTGACCTACTTCACTCGGTATGACAGTCTCTAGGATCATCCATCTTGCTGCAGATGGCATTATTTCGTTCTTTTTTATGGCTGAGTAATATTCCATTGTATATATGTACCACACCTTCTTTATCCATTCCTCTGTTGATGGACATTTAGGTTGCTTCCATGTCCTGGCTATTGTAAATAGTGCTGTAACGAATATTGGGGTGCTTGTATCTTTTTGTTTATTTATTTATGGCTGTGTTGCGTCTTCGTTGCCGTGCATGGGCTTTCTCTAGTTGTGGTGAGCAGGGGCTACTCTTCGTTGTGGTGCGCAGGCTTCTCACTGCAGTGGCTTCTCTTGTTGCGGAGCAGGGCTCTAGGCATGTGGGCTTCAGTAGTTGTGGCTCTAGAGCGCAGACTCAGTAGTTGTGGTGCACGGGCTTAGTTGTTCTGCATCATGTGGGATCTTCCCAGACCATGGCTCAAACCCGTGTCCCATGCATTGGCAGGTGGATTCTTAACCATTGGGAAGTCCCCATGTATCTTTCTGAATTATGGTTTTCTCCAGATATATGCCCAGGAGTGGGATTGCTGGATCATATAGTAGTTCTATTTTTAATTTTTTAAGGAACCTCCATACTGTTTTCCATAGTGGCTGTACCAATTTACCTTCCCACCAACAATGTAGGGGGGTTCCCTTTTCTCCATAGCCTCTCCGGCATTTATCGTTTGTAGATTTTTTGGTGATGGCCATTCTGACTGGTGTCAGGTGATACCTCATTGTAGTTTTGATTTGCATTTCTCTAATAATTAGTGATGTTGAGCATCTTTTCATGTGCTTTTTAGCCATCTGTATGTCTTCTTTGGAGAAATGTCTATTTAGATCTTCTGCCAATGTTTTGATTGAGTTGTTTTTTTCTTATTGAGCTACATAAGCTGTTTGTATATTTTGGAGATTAATCCCTTGTCGGTTGCTTCGTTTGCAAATATTTTCTCCCATTTTTGAAGACTGTCTTTTTGTTTTGTTTATGGTTTCCTTCGCTGTGCAAAAGCTTTTAAGTTTCATTAGGTCCCCTTTGTTTGTTTTTTATTTTCATTACTCGAGGAGGTGGATCAAGAAAGATCTTGCTGTGATTTATGTCAAAGACTGTTTTGCCTATGTTTTCCTCTAAGAGTTTTACAAGGTCTTTAATCCATTTTGAGTTTATTTTTGTGTATGGTGTTAGGGAGTGTTTTAATTTCATTCATTTACATGTAGCTGTCCAGTTTTCCCAGCACCACTTATTGAAGAGACTCTTTTTTCTCCATTGTGTATTCTTGCCTCCTTTGTCATAGATTAGGTGACCACAGGTGTGTGGGTTTATCTCTGGGCTTTCTGTCCTGTTCCATTGATCAGTATTTCTGTTTTTGTGCCAGTACCATACTGTTTTGATGACTGTAGCTTTGTAGTATAGTCTGAAGTCAGGGAGCCTGATTGCTCCCCCTCAGTTTTTCTTTCTCAAGATTGCTTTGGCTACTTGGGGTCTTTTGTGTTTCCATACAAATTGTAAAATTTCTTGTTCTAATTCGGTGAAAAATGCCTTTGGTAATTTGATAGGGATTGCATTCAATCTGTGGATTGCTTTGGGTAGTATAGTCATTTTCACAATATTGAGGCTTCCAATCCAAGAACATGGTATATCTCTCCGTTAGTGTCATCTTTGATTTCTTTCATCAGTATCTTATAGTTTTCTGAGTACAGGTCTTTTGCCTCCTTAGGTAGATTTAGCCCTAGGTTATTTTATTCTTTTTGATGAGATGGTAAATGGGATTGTTTCCTTTATTTCTCTTTCTGATATTTTGTTGTTAATATATAGGAATGCAAGAGATTTCTGTGTATTAATTTTGTATCCTGCAACTTTACCAAATTCATTGATGAGCTTTAGTAGTTTTCTGGTAGCATCTTTAGGATTTTCTACATATAGTACATATCATCTGCAAATAGTGACAGTTTTACTTCTTCTTTTCCAATTTGGATTCCTTTTTCTTCTCTGATAGCTGTGGCTAGGACTTCCAAAACTGTGTTGGATAAAAGTGGCAAGAGTGTACATCCTTGTCTTGTTCCTGATCTTAGAGGAAGTGCTTTCAGTTTTTCACCATTGAGAATGACGTTCGCTCTGGGTTTGTCATATATGGCCTTTATTATGTTGAGGTAGGTTCCCTCTATGCCCACTTTCTGGAGTTTTTATCATAAGTGGGTGTTGAATTTTGTCAAAAGCTTTCTCTGCATCTATTGAGGTGATCATATGGTTTTTATTCTTCAATTTGTTGATGTGGTTTATCACACTGATTTGCAGATATTGAAAAATCCTTGCATCCCTGGATGAATCCCACTTGATCATGATGTATCATCCTTCTAATGTGTTGTTGGATTTGGTTTGCTAGTATTTTGTTGAGGATTTTTGCATCTGTTCATCAGTGATATTGGCCTGTAAATTTCTTTTTTTGTGATAGCTTTGTCTGGTTTTGGTATCAGGCTGATGTTGGCCTCATAGAATGAGCTTGGGAGTGTTTCTTCTTCTGCAATTTTTTGGAAGAGTTTCAGAAGGGCAGGTGTTAACTCTTCTCTAAATGTTTACGAGAATTCACCTGTGAAGCCATCTAGTCCTGGACTTTTGTTTGTTGGAAGATTTTTAATCGCAGTTTCAATTTCAGTACTTGTGATTAGTCTGTTCATATTTTCTATTTCTTCCAGGTTCAGTCTTGGAAGGTTGTACCTTTCTAAGAATTTGTCTATTTCTTCTAGGTTGTCCATTTTATTGGTGTATAGTTGCTTGTAGTAGTCTCTTACCATCCTTGGTATTTCTGTGGTGTCCACTGTAACGTCTTTTTTCACTTCTAATTTTTATTGATTGGAGTCCTCTCCCTTTTTTTCTTGATGAGTCTGCCTAAAGTTTTATCAATTTTGTGTATCTTCTCAAAGAACCTGCTTTTAGTTTCATTGATCTTTGCTATTGTTTTCTTTGTCTCTATTTCATTTATTTCTGCTCTGATCTTTTTGATTTCTTTCCTTCTACTAACTCTGGGTTTTGTTTATTCTTCTTTCTGTAGTTGCTTTAGGTATAAGGTTAGGTTATTTGAGATTTTTCTTGTTTTTTGAAGTAAGATTGTATTGCTGTAAACTTCCTTCTTAGAACTGCTTTAGCTGCATCCCATAGGTTTTGGATTGTCATGTTTACATTGTTGTTTGTAGGTATTTTTTTATTTCCTCTTTGATTTCTTCAGTGTTGCATTGGTTATATAGTAACATATTGTTTAGCCTCCATGTGTTTGTGTTTTTTTACAGTTTTTTTCCTGTAGCTGATTTCTAATCTCATAGCAATGTGGTTGGAAAAGATGCTTGATATGATTTCAATTTTTTAAAATTTACCAAGGCTTGATTTGTGACTCAAGATGTGATCTGTCCAGGAGAATGTTCCCTGTGCACTTGAGAAGAAAGTGTATTCTGCTGCTTTTGGATGGAATGTCCTATAAATATCAATTAAGTCTATCTGGTCTAATGTGTCATTTAAGGCTTGTGTTTCCTTATTAATTTTCTGTCTGGATGATCTGTCCATTGGTGTAAGTGGGGTGTTAAAGTCCCCCACTGTTACTGTGTTACTGTCAATTTCCCCTTTTATGTCTGTTAGCATTTGCCTTATATATTCATGTGCTCCTATGTTGGGTACAAAACAAGACTCACAGGTATGCTGTCTACAAGAGAACTGCTTCAGACCTAGGGACACATACAGACTGAAAGTGAGGATATGGAGTAGCAATACTCACATCAAACAAAGTAGACTTTAAAATAAAGACTGTTACAAGAAACAAGGAAGGACACTACATAATGATCAAGGGATCAGTCCAAGAAAAAGATATAACAATTGTAAATAAATATGCACCCAACATAGGAACACCTCAATATATTTTTCATCTTTTTGACTGCAGTCATTCTATTTGGTATGAAGTGTTATCAAATTGGGATTTTGATTGGCATTTCCCTAATGGCTAATGATATTGAGCATGTTTTCAGTGCTTATTGGCCATTTGTATATGTTTGTAAAAATGTCTATTCAGATCCTTTGTCCATTTTTCATTTGAGTTGTCTTTTTATTGTCATTTTTTGTGGGTTTTTTTTGTATATTAGGTATACAAGTTCCTTTTAAAGACAAATGATTGGCCTTTGACATGTTTTCTCCCAGTTTGTAGTTTATCTTCACTTTCTTGATGCTGTCTTTTGGAGCACAGTTGTTAATTTTGATGAATTCCAATTTTTCCTTTTGTTGTATCTAAAGGAAACCACTGCCTCTTCCAAGCTTATGGAAATTTATTCCTGTTTTCATCTGAGAGTTTTATAGTTTTAGCTGACATGTAAGTCTATAATCCATTTACAACGTAATTTCTGATACCTTTATTAGTGCCTATATTTTTAATTTTTAGTTGTGATAAAATGTACATAATGAAAAATTTAACATCTTAACCATTTTTAAGTATATAGTTCAATAGTGTTATGTAATTCAGCTTGTTATGCAACCAGTCACCAGAACTCTTCTCATCTTGCAAAACTGAAACTCTGTACCAATTAGACAACTCCCCATTACCCTGTCCTCCCTCCCACCCCTAGGTAACCACCAATTCTACTGATGTTGAGCACCATTTTATCATTTCAGGTCTTTGTTAACTATTTGTAGATCTTCTTTGGAGAAATATCTATTCAAGTTCTTTGCCCATTTTTAAAAAGTGTTGTTTGCTCTTTTGTTGTTAAGTTCTAGATGTTCTTTGTATATTATGATATTAACTCCTTACCACATATATGATTTGGATATGTTTTCTCCCATTTCTTTTCACTCTGTTGGTTGTGTTCTTTTGATGCATAGTTTGCAATTTTGATATAGTCCAGTTTATCTGTTTTTACTTTTGTTGCCTATGCTTTTGGTGTTGTAGCCAAGAAATCATTGCCCTGTCCAAGAAAGCTCTTCCCCTAAGTTTTCTCCTAGGAGCTGTATCGTTTTACTTCTTATGTTTACGTCTGTTCCAATTTGAGTTGATATGTAGAAGGTAAGGGTCCACTTTCAGTCTTTTGCATGTGGATATCCAGTTTTCCCAACACTACTGAGAAGATCATCCTTTCCTCGTTGAACGGTCTCTTCTACGTTGTTGAAAATTATTTGCCCATCTATACCAGGGTTTATTTCTGGCCTTTTTATTCCACTGCACTATGTGTCTGTCTTTAAGCCAGTGCCACACTGTTTTGATTACTGTCGTTTTCTATTAAGTTTTGAAATCAGGATGTATTAGACCTCCAACTTTGTTCTTTTTCAAGATTGTTTTGGCTGTTCAGAGTCCCTTGAGATTCCATGTGAATTTTAGAATGGATTTTTCTATTTCTGCAAAAAACACCAATGGGATTTTGACAGGGAGTATGTTGAATCTGTACACTTTGGATAGTACTGGCATCTTAACAATATAAATTCTTCCAATCCATTCATATGGGATTTCTTTCCATTTATTGGTGTCTTCTTTAATTTTTTTCAGCAACTTTTTGTAGTTTTCAGTATGTAAGACTTTTGTGTCTGTGGTTAGGTTTATTCCTAATTATCTTACTCCTTTTGACTCTGTTGTAAGTGGAATTGTTTTTTAAATTTTCTTTTCAGATTTTTCATTGAATGATGGATTAACATGTAATTTTTATTGTTAAATATAACAGAAAAGTACATAGGGTGTTGTTTTTTTCATTGAGGCATAGTTGATTTACAATGTTTTATTAGTTTCAAGTGTACAACACAGTGATTCAAAATTTTTATAAATTATAATCCATTTAAAGTTATTATAAAATATTGGCTATATTTTCTGTGCTGTACAATATATTCTTGTAGTTTATACATAGTAGTTTGTACTTCTTAATCCTGTACCCCTGTCTTGCCCCTCTCCCCTTCCCTCTAGTAACCACTAGTAACCACTAATTTGTTCTCTATTATATCTGTGAGTCTGGTTGTTTTGTTATATTCATTTATTTTTTAGATTACAGATATAAGTGATAAATAGTTTTTGTCTTTGTCTTATTTCACTAAGCATAATGCCCTCCAGGTCTGTCTACATTGTTGCAAATGGCAAAGTTTCATTCTTTTTTATGGCTGAGTATTAGTCTAATGTGTGTGTGTGTGTGTGTGTGTGTGTGTGTGTGTGTGTATACATATATATATATACACACCACATCTTCTTTATCCACATATCTGTTGACGGACACTTTGGTTGCTTCCATACATTGGCTATTGTAAATAATGCTGCTGTGAACATTGGGGCACATTAATCTTTTCAAATTAGTGTTTTCATTTTCTTTGGCTATATACCCAGGAGCAGAATTACTGGCTCATACAGTAGTTCTAGTTTTAGTTTTTTGAGGAATCTCCATACTGTTTCCATAGTGACTGCACCAATTTACATTCCCACCAATAGAGTACATGGGCTCCCTTTTTTCCACCTCCTCACCGACATTTGTTATTGTTGTTCTTTTTGATGATAGCCATTTTGGCAGGTGTGAGGTGATATTGTGGTTTTGATTTGCATTTCTCTGATGATTAGTGATATTAGTAATGTCATATTATTAATATGACATTAGTAATGTCATATTATTAATATGACATATGCCTGTTGGCCATCTGTATGTTGTCTTTGGAAAAATATCTTTTCAGGTTTTCTGCCCATTTTTAAATCAGGTTTTTTTTTTTTTTGATATTGAGTTGTATGAGCTCTTTATATATTTTAGATATCAACCCCTTATTGGTCTTATCATTTTCAAATATTTTCTCTCATTCAGTAGGTTGTCTTTTCATTCTATCAGTGGTTTCCTTTGCTCTACAAAAGCTTTTAATTAGATCCCATTTGTTTATTTTTGCTTTTGTTTCCTTTGCCTTATGAGACATCTAAAAAATTGCTACAATTTATCAGTGTTCTGTGTTTTCTTCTAGGATTTTTTTTATGGTTTCCAGTCTTACACTTAGGTCTCTAATCCATTTTGAGTTTATTTTTGTATATGGTGAGAGAAAATGTTCTAATTTCATTCTTTTACATGTTGCTGTCCAGTTTTCCTAGGACTGCTTATTGAAGAGACTGTCTTTTCCCCATTTGTATATTCTTGCCTCCTCTGTCATAGGTTAATTGACCATAAGTGTGTGGGTTTATTTCTGGGCTGTCTATTCTATTCTACCGTGCTATGTGTCTGTTTTTGTGCCAGTACCATACTGGTTTGATGATATAGTCTGAAGTCACGGAGTATGATAGCTCCAGCTCTGTTCTTCTTTCTGAAGATTGTTTTGGCTATTTGGGGTCTTTGTGTTGCCATACAAAGTTTAGAATTATTTGTTGTGTATCTTTGAAAAATGCCATTGGTATTTTGATAAGGATTCCACTGCATCTGTAGATTGCCTTGGGTAGTGTGGTCATTTTAACAACACTGATTCTCCCAGTCCATGAACATGGTACAATGTATCGTTCCATCTGTCATCTTCAGTTTTTTCATCACTGTCTCACAGTTTTCCAAGTAAAGGTCTTTGATCTCCTTAGTTAGATTCATTGTTAGGTATTTTATTCTTTTTGATGCAGTGGTAAATGGGGTTGTTTTCCCAATTTCTCATTCTGAAAGTTCATTGTTAGTGTATAGAAATGCAACATATTCCTGTACATTAATTTTGTACCCTGCAACTTTACTGAATTCATTGATGAACTCTAGTAGTTTTTTGGTGGTGTCTTTAGGATTTTCTATGTATAGTATCATGTCATCTGCAAACAGGGACAGTTTTATTTCTTCCTTTCCAATTTAATCATTTTTATTTCTGTTTCTTGTCTGATTTCTGTGGCTAAGACTTCCAACACTATTTTGAATAAAAGTGGCGAGTGGGCATTCTTGTCTTGTTTCTGATCTTAGAGGAAATGTTTTTAGCTTTTCACTGTTGAGTATGATGTTAGCTGTGGGCTTATCATATATGGCCTTTATTATGTTGAGGTATGTTCCCTCTATAGCCAGTTTCTGGAGAGTTATAAATGGTTGTTGAATTTTGTTAAAAGCTTTTTCTGCATGTATTGAGATGATCATATGATTTTTTGTGTGTTTTTGTTGTTTTGTTTTTTGATTATATGATTTTTATTCTTCAGTTTGTTAATGTGGTATATCACATTGGTTGATTTGCAGATAATGAACCATCCTTGCCTCCTGGAGATTAACCCCAGTTGATCATGTTGTATGATCTTTTTAATGTATTGTTGAATTCAATTTGCTAATATTTTGTTGAGGATTTTTATATCTCTGTTCATCAGTGATATTGGCCTGTAATTTTCTTTTTTGTCATATCTTTGTCTGCTTATGGCATCAGGGTGATGCTGGCCTCCTAAAATGAGTTTGGAAGCATTCCTTCCTCTACACTATTTTGGAATAGTTTGAGAAGGATAAGTGTTAGCTCTTCTCTAAATGTTTGGTAGAATTTACCTGTGAAGCCATCTGCTCCTGGGCTTTTGTTTGTTGGAATTTTTTTTAAATTTTTAAGCTATTGCTGTAAACTTCTCTCTTAGAACTCCTTTTGCTGGGTCCCCTAGATTTTGGATCATTGTGTTTTTCTTTTCATTTGTCTTCAGGTATGTTTTGATTTCCTCTTTGATTTCTTCAGTGATCCATTGGTTGTTTAGTAGCATATTGTTTAGCCTCCACATGTTTGTGTTTCTTCCAGTTTTTTTCTTGTAGTTGATTTCTAGTCTGATAGCATTGTGGTCGAAAAAGATGTTTGATGATTTCAGTTTTCTTAAACATGCTGAGGCTTTATTGCCTAGTGTGTGATCTATCCTGAAAAATGTTCAATGTGCACTTGAAAAGAATGCATTCTCCTTTCTCTTGGATGGAACGTTCTATATATATTAAGTCCATCTGGTCTAATTTGTCATTTAAGGCCACAGTGTTTTCTTATTGATTTTCTTTCTGGATGACCTGTCCATTGATGTAGGTGGGGTGTTAAAAGTCCCCTACTATTACTGTGTTACTGACGGTTTGTACCTTTTTATCTGTTAGTATATGCTTTATGTATTTAGGTACTCCTATGTGGGGTGCATATATATTTACAATTGTTATATCTTCTTGATTGCTTGGTCATTATATAATGTCCTTCTTTGTCTCTTGTTATATAGTCGTTGTTTTAAAGGTGGGTTTTTTTTGTTTTTGGTCTAATATAATATTGCTACCCCAACTTTGTTGTGATTTCCATTTGCAGGGAGTACGTTTTTCCATCCCCTTTCTGTCTGTGTGTCTTTAGATCAGAAGTGAGTCTGGTAGGCATCATATATATGGGTCTTGTTTTTCTATCCATTCAGCTACCCTGTGTCTTTTCATTGGAGCATTTAGCTCATTTACATTTAAAGTAATTATTGATAGATGTGTACTTATTGCTGTTTTGTTAATTGGGGGTTGTTATTTGTACTTTTTTGTTCCTTTCTTCTTTTGTTCTCTTCCCTTGTGATTTGATGACTATCTTCAGAGTTAAGTTTGGATTCTGTTCTCTTTTTTGCATGCGCATCCATTATTGACTTTTGGCTTGTAGTTACCATGAGGTTTATGTATAGCTCTCTCTATATATACATACACATATGTATATATAATGATTATTTTAAGTTGCTAATCTCTTAACATCAAATGCATTTTAACAACCCTTCATTTTTGCTCCCCTGCCTCAACACTTACTGGTTTTCATGTCATATTTTACAGCTTTGTGTATCTATTAACTACTTAAAGAGGATGTCGATCATTTTACTACTTTTTCTTTTAACCTTCTACTAGCTTTGTACATGGTTAATTTACTACCTTTACTGTATATTTATCTTTCTTTAGCAATGAGCTTTTTCCTTTCCTGATTCTCATGTTTCTAGTAATGGCCTTTTCTTTTCTGCTTAGAGAAGCTCCTTTAATATTTCTTGTAAAGCTGGTTTTTTTGGAGCTAACTTCTTCTAGCTCTTGCTTGTCTGTAAAACTTTTGATCTCTCCATCAATCAGAATGAAAGCTTTGCTGGGTAGATGATTATTGGTTGTAGGTTTTTCCCTTTTATCACTGTAAATATATTGTGCCATTGCCTTTTGGCCTGCAGAATTTTTGTGCCTGCCCACTGGTGTGTGAGGTTGGTCCCAATACAGTGTTTTTATAATGTTGCCAGTTAACTATAAAGTAGATCACCATGTAACTATCATCCAGATCAACAGAAATATTGTCTGAACCCTCTGTAATGCCTAACATTCCTCAGAGACCTGCCTGCTCACCCCCAAGAGAAAACCACGGTCCTGGTGTTTGCCACACTACACTATTAAGTTTGCCTTCTCCCTTGAGCCTGTTGAACTTGGCTCCTTATAATGTGTTTAGAATAACTGATTATATATAGAGAAAAGCAATAGTCTAGCGCTGAAATAAGATTTCAACTGAACATCAAAAAAAAATCTTTTCATTTGGTGAACTTTTTTGAATAGCTCCTGTGTGACAGGCATTGCACTTGCTGTTGTAACTCAAAGTAACATGCTGGACAAAGTAAAAGGTAAGTAACATGATGAATGAGATATGCATAATATAATATGCATATATTCAAGGCTGATTGAGGGAATTTTTTTTTTTTTAAGGGCCAGCTCATTTTGTGGAGCGAAATCGCCATAGAAAAGGGCATGCCTGAGATGGGCCTTGAAGGAGGAATAAGAAAGCTATGGGGAGGTGGTCCAGATGAGAGGGAATGTGGATGTGGACCAGGGCTGTGAGTGTGTGGATGGAAATTATGGAATGGGTTGAAGAGATATGATCTTAGTGGCTGATGGGATGTGGACGGGAGGGAAGGTGACCCCAGGGTGGAAGGTGAGATCATTTATCAGAGGAGAGCTCAGCCAGCTTAGAGGGGGGGAAATGCGTGAGTTCAGTGTTGACATGCTATGTTTGAGACACCGAGACACTCAAGTAGAATGACTGGGATATGGTTGGGTGTTTAGATGGATCTGGAAATTTGGGAGTCATTAGCAATTGAGTGGTAAATTTATTCTATATGAATGACTAATAAGATATTTCAGGAAAAGCATCTGAAGTACGATAGAAAGAAGTTATGGACAGAAACCTAGGGACCACCACAGTGCTAGTGGTGGGTGGAGGACAACAAGCCAATCAGAGTGAAGAGGTAGAGTGAGAGACCAGGAAGGGAAAACCACACAAGCCAAGGGCAGGGCGAGCAGCAGGGAGGAAGTGATGAACTGTCATATTCCTCTACATCCATCTCTCAAATGCAGCTATGTTCTTCCTCGCTCTGGAAACAAGCACGCTTCCCTGTCCTCTCCAACCTGGCTTTTTTTTGTCTGTTAAATGGTACAACAGAGAGTGACAGCACCATAAAGATTTATAATTGAATGCAGACCTGCCTGGATTGCCTGAAAAGGCCCACTGGAAGCCTGCTGCAGGAAGGAGTCATTGCAAAGTAGTGCTGAGGCACAAAAGGGGTCTGAGGAGGGATTTGGAGTGCAGATATTCCGTTCCCACCCTCTCAGGAATCTGTGTCGGAGCTTGGGTAGTGACAACTGTAATAAAAAGAAGACAAAGTTATTACCTGTTTGCCAAATCTCATCATAGACTGGGGAGGGGCATTCTCCCCTGGGCAGCATAGGATAGAGTTGTAACTTGAGGCTGGGGCGGTCTCCCTGGTGGCCACGGCTGGGGGCGGGGGGGCACCTGTGTAGGCCCACTCACAGGGCCCCGCTGCAGTTCAGAGCACGGCACAGACCCCACCTGCACTCTCCACCTAAAAGTCAGCATTTGGCTTCCAGACACGTTGTAGGCTGACATCTGCTGTGCTGGTGTCACTGCCCACGATCAGTGTAAGCAGGGCGCCGGACCGTCAGTTCTGGCCAGTGCTGTTCTGCTTCCAGAACCCTGTGGGAGCATGGAGTGTGCTAAATAGAAGTTTCCATCTCTCCAGTCACTTCTCCCCCTGCCGGTGCCTGTGCTGCTTCGTGCTCGTGGGAAAGAAAGAGCTTTTGGGTTGACATACACCCCTCAGAGATTTCACTTTCATTTCTATTTTCCTTCCTGTTCTCAAATACTGGATTTTATCCACTGTAAATTTAATTACTTTCTACTTTTGGAAAGGGCCTCTGAGAGGAAGGTACATTTGAAAGTGTAAAGGTAATCATCATACCTGTGAGGCAGCTCTGCCCTCCCTCTGGGCAACTCTCATGAGCATGCGGGGCAGGTCAGGTGCCCTGAGCTGTCACCTTCCAGGGAACCTTTTGCTTCTGGACTAGGGTCTCATACACTGCAGAGCAGCACCTGCACTACAACTTCCTGAAAAATCAACTCTTCATAGAGGCTTGTAAGGGAAGACACTGGGGCAGGGGGGAGGCGGGGGAAGAGTTTGTCCATCTGCAAGTGGAGAGTTCCACAAGGGCTTGCTCGAAGGTGCTGGTCCTGGAAGGGCCCACGCCCAGAGCACAACAGGATGTCCAGACCTGAGGCCAGGCCCTTCTACTGGCCCAGGCTCCTGGCACTCCCCAGGCCAGAAAAGACGGCAACGCCGGAAGCTCTGCCATGTGACTAAAGGGTCACCCTGTGCTCAAAGGTCCACCTTGTGATGGCAGCACAGGAACACATCAGGCTGAGGAGGATCTTGCAAGAAAACTTCAAAAATGGTTCCAGCTTGCTGTTTGCTGTTTCAGGAAGGGGCTCAGGGGAATGGAACCTGGCACTGTGGACACGGTGTGGGGGTCCCTCAACTAAAAATGGAGTTACCACATCATCCAGTAGTCCCACTCCTGGGCGTGTATCTGGAGAAAATGCTAATTCAAAAGGACACACGCACCCCAGGGTTCACAGCAGCACTAGTCACAATAGCCAGGATATGGAGGCAAGCCGAGTGTCCATAGACAGAGGAAGGGATACAGAAGACGTGGCACATGTACACACAAAGGAACACTACTCAGCCATGAAAAGAACGGACTAATGCCATCTGCAGCAACATGGGGGGACCTGGAGGTTGTCATACTGAGTGAAGTACGTCAGAGAAAGACAAATACCATATGATATCACTTATGTGTGCAATCTACAATACGATACAAATGAACGTATTTACAAAACGGAAACAGACTCACACATAGAAAACTCATGGTTATCATAGGGGAAGGGGGGAGAGGGATAAATTAGGAGTTTGGGATTAACATATACACATTACTATATATAAAATAAACAACAAGGTCCTACTGTATACCACAGTGAACTATATTCAGTAACTTGTAAAAATCTATAATGGAAAAGAATATGTATACACATATATGACTGAATCACTTTGCTGTATACTAGAAACTAACACAACATTGTGAATCAACCATACATCAATAAAAAATTTTTAAAAAACAGGGGAGACCCGTTAGAACAGCCTGTAAGGAAGTTACAAAGGTAACGGCCCTTTGAACAGCTGATCATTTTTGTCCTCAGCAAAATTACAAATGGGGAAACTCCAACCGCCAGCCCCCCTTACCTTCTTCCAATCAGAACCTCCACGGTCACCGCCCCTAGAACCAAGCAGCCATGTTGAACCAAGTCACCCACTAACAGGCTGGAACAGAAACCCAGGATGGCGTCGAGGAGGGGCAGGAGGAAGTGCACGGTGACGGTGGCCGGTGTCCTGAAACGTCTCCCCTTGCTTATCTTTAAAGAAGCAACATTCAGGCTGGCTTAGCGGAGGGAGCCGTGCTGACTGTAGCAAACTCTACATGTGCCTTACGCCAAAAATAATTCACGATGAATTGTTCTAAATGTAAAACAAACCATGTAAGTACTAGAAATAAGAACAGGTGAATATTTTTTAAGTAACCTCAGTACCAGAGCAAAGGCAGGAACCATAAATGGAATTAAACCAAGCATGTGCAAGGTGCCAAGTGCAGTGCTGTCCTTCAGTGAGGGCACAGCATGACACCCTCTCACAGACGGGGATGGGGGGCCAGCTGTGTCACCTCCAGTGGGGAAGCCAGGACTCAATTTCACAACAAACAGCAAAAAGAAAAAGACAGGTGTATATCACCACATAAGATTTTTTCCCTTCTGTAGACCCCCTACCTACCATCAACAAAACCAAAAGACGACAAGTAGGTTTAAAAAGACCACAAAATGTGACAGAGGAGTGAATATACTGTGTATTAAAAACACTTAGTCATATGAAGAAGATGTACACTCAAAGTCACAAAAGTAGAAGCATGAATATAAGTATAAAAGGTGTTCAGTTTCAGAGTAATCAAAGGAATGGAAGTGAAACAAGGTGCCGTCTCCAGCTCCGATGAGAAAGGGAAAGGCAGG
The DNA here is from genome assembly GCF_965194825.1 of Balaenoptera physalus. Lineage (NCBI taxonomy): Eukaryota > Metazoa > Chordata > Mammalia > Artiodactyla > Balaenopteridae > Balaenoptera > Balaenoptera physalus. The sequence continues at coordinate 10,409,665 of NC_138894.1, forward strand.
TGGGGCTCCAGGTGGTAGGTTAACTTTCTGGGAGTACTCTGGTAATATTAAAAGTTCAAAAATTTCAGAACATTTAAATTATCCTTTAGTTGTCCATTTCTACTGCTAGGAATTTATCCAAGGGAGATCCCTGGGCACATGTGCTGAGCACAAGATGCAACGTAATGAAGAATCAGACCATTCATGGAGTGACATTTCAGCAAGTCACACAACGGATCGCCAGGCAACCCACAGAGTTGACACCACCCACACTTACGGACGTGGGAGGGTACGAGCAGCAGCTAACACTCAGGAACGTTTGATGCCAATCATCTCTCTGCCCACTGTGTCCACATTTAGCACGCAGATCTCAGGAGTGGTTCCTTTTCTCTCCTGCTGGAGGCATAAGGGGATTTTTCTCTGATACTCACTGTGGGGACATGGTCGATCTCCTGGAGAGCACAATGACCCTGGATTAAAATTTCCTCGGTTCCTGGGACAAGATGGCGGAGTAGAAGGACCTTGAGTTCACCTCCTCTCGTGAGCACACCAAAATCACAACTAACTGCTGAACAGCCATCGATAAAAAAAAAGATAAGAACCTACCAAAAAAGATATTCTGTAACCAAAGACATAAAGAAGGAACCACAATGAGACAGTAAGAGGGGCACACTCACAGTACAGTCAAATCCCATACCCCTGGGAGGGGGTGGGTGACCCCCAAACTGGAGAGTAATTATATTGCAGAGGTTCTCCCACAGGAGTGAGAGTTCTGAGCCCCATGTCAGGCTCCCCAGCCTGGGGGTCCGTCTTTGGGAAGAGGAGCTCCCAGAGCATTTGGCTTTGAAGGCTTAACTGCAGCATCTCCACAGGACTGGGGGAGACAGGAACGTCACTCTTACAGGGTGCACGCAAAATCTGATGTGCACTGGGACCAAGGGCAAAAGCAGCAACTTCATACTTAGCACAAGGGAGGCTCAGAGAGGGCAAGCAAGCTGCTCAAAGTCACCAGCCAGTGAAAGGTAGAACAGGATAGGGATCTGAGTCTGTCTGAAGCTGAATCCCACACCTCACTGCCCTCTACTTCCAACTAAGTGAAAACAGGATTATAAAACAGAAATGTCTCATGTTTACAAACACTGAGCGCTCAATGCAATGCCCATCAGTCCAGCCAGATGGTCCAGCCAGATGCCGGCCACAGAACCAGTCCTCCTAATGTATCAGAATGAATCAGTCAGACCAGGTTTAATGATCTCGTTAGTTGTTTATTGTCATTCTAAAGACTAGCACATTTACAGCATACATGGCTTTGAATGAGCTAAGAATATATAAAACGGTAACTATATGTTTATATATATTAATACTGTCCAAAACAAATAAATAAAAGTACCTTAATGCACTAAGCTTGGCAAATACAATTGTGAAAGGACAAAACTGTTATTATACAGTATTTGTACGTTTTTAAAGGAAACCAAAGGCAACTGTGCTGCAGACGCTTTCACAGAATCCACGTCACATCTGAGCTTTCAGTACGTCTCAACGTTTCTTTTTAAATGGGTGCCTTATATAAGGAGCACTTGATGGAACCTCCATTTTACGGGAACCTGTAAAACTGCCTTCCTTCTCCAACTGAAAACTCAAAGCTCCCGTGTGACCTGGGTACCTGCAGCCACCACGATGGGCAATGTGGCCCCCACTCAACGAGCTTTGTAATCGCGCAGTGCCGCCGTGAGACTGACTACCGCACAGGAGCGGGGGAGTAACGCTCAGGTGGAATACTGAAACCTGAATATTTTCTACGTGATTAGCCAAGTCTTCGACTTTTATGGTGATCCAACATGAAGCCAAAATTAGGAAAATATTCATATAAAGGTGCCACATGCAAAACCGCAAACAGATGACAACATTTGCTATATTCCCTTTTGGTAAATGCAGGTAATGCTCTTCAGACCAAAAAAAAATCTGAAAGTTGTATGAGTAACATTAAAAATACAAGGGAGTTTTTAAAAATGATGTTAAAATGAGTAAAGATGGAAATATACAGATACTAGAAAATGACAAATGAAATGGTGGAGGTGAAAGACTAAGTCAGCCATACTGGAAGCTGTCTTTGCACATGGATCGATAACAGCAGGAGAATCTGATACCACCTGCTGCCACCTGTGCAGTGGGCTTGCGGGACAAGTTTCTCCACCTCCGCCCTCCACAGTGAACCCAGCTGTGCGGGGGCTGGTGAGCGCCAAGGGTGCCTCACTGACTCACTCTCCACACCAGTTCACACTCACCAGTGGGCGTCAGGAGACAGCAGGCTCCAGGTGTGCACTGACTTCTGAGGAGGAAAGGATCTGAAAGGTCACCTGGTTCCACCCTTACCTGATGCCCACCCTCTGTCCCTGCCAAGGGGTGGTCTTGCCTGTGCTTCAGCTCCCCAGGCCCAAGCTTGTTACATGTTTCCAAGTGGCATTTCTAGAGGAGCCCAAAGAATAACATTTAGAATTTTAGATAAAGGAACTTCCTAAGGGTTCACAAGTCATTAGGATCAGTATCATGGATATGTGCCACATACATTTCTTTTACAGCCTTTTAAATAACATGTAAACATAATAATGATAAAAACAGAATTGATAAAAACATATAAACTAAGAAAAAACTCTGCTATGTGCAGATGACTCATCATCATCTTATAATAGATGACCAGACATAATTTTCTATGAAATTCCTAAGTTTTATGGTCCATTAATCCCTTTCAAAATCTCATTTTAGGAGATATTTCAACTTTCTCAACAGCCATCTTACATAACAGAATGAGTAGTAACAATTATTGCAAACCTAAAAGACACTTTCATCAGACATTCAAACATGATTGTACTGTCTTCTAGAAGACAAAAAATTGGGAAACCCACCAGAGGACACCGATTTTGAAAATATTTAGGCTTCCACTCTCTCTACGCAAAATCCCCCATTGTTGACTGAGAGGCATCAGACAATACCACGTGCGAGGTCCTGACCTGGGGAAGAAGGGGAGACATGCCCTGGGGCCGTGGACTACACACGGGGCATACGGCAACAGGAGACGGCTGGCCTCATGTCCTCGAGCAGACACCCTGTTCTTTAAGGGACAGGGGTGGCCCCTACTGTGTGGGCGGCTTTGCAGCTGTTGTCTTCTAATAAGTCTTATCTCAGGCTGATCTATCAGCCTTTACTTCAACTCCTGGTTCCACCTGTGCTGTTACAGGCAGGCTGATGCACCAGAAGCACTCACCCTGACCGCATGAGACACAGCGAGCGTCTCTCCCCAAAACTTCCCTTAACGTTTAACGTTTAGTGGTCTGCCCGGGATCCAATCATTTAAACTATTATTTACCGTTTTACATGGAGATTTTTAAAAAGTAGATTGTAAATCAATGCTCAATTTTGAGTTACTCAGTAGAAAAATAAGTTAGGTGAGCATCTGCCTAAGTGGGCGTTTTAAAAAGTCTTCGCATTTCAGACACACCTGGCTTGATTCATACAGGTAACTGTTGATATCTGTGTGGTTATGGCTGAAGGCTGTTTAAATGGGCAGCTGTTAACTCTCCACACTAGTGAGCCCAACATTACCTGCTATGGGTTCCAACACAAAAAACATGCTCCATAGACTCTTCAGTGAAATAGTTTTAAAAACGTAAAAGTAAAAACCAATCCTTCAGGTCTTCTTGAAGAATTCATATATGACACTAGAGGGTACCCACATTTATTACATTAACAGCTAATTAGAGGAAACCGTGTGTTCATGTTTCAACTTTTCCGTAAGTCCCTTCAGGAGGCCTGTAATGCTTGGGGAAAGCCTTCAGCTGCAGGGAATTAAACGCATATTTGCGACTTCCAACATTCTTCATTGTATTTTCTCTTCGACAACCCTCACTGGGGAAAAAACAAGCACAAGAAATGACAGCAGTAAAAAAGGAAAAAAGAAAAGACTTAAACTCAGATGAAATGAACTGATTATTTTCATAGCATTAAAAAAAAGGCTGATTAATTTAAATGGATGCCAGACTCATTTATGACAATACACACGTAAGATGGTGGGTTTCTGAACAAGGCAATTAAGAAGCACAGAGATGGACACAGGCTGTATGGGACTGCGAGGTTTGCATTTCCAAAAGCAGCACTGTATCGAAGTGGAGGACAACTTTTTTTTTTTTTTTTAAGGTAATGGTTTCATGTGTTTCGTGTCTGGTTATCTGAGGGGTCTATCCTAACTAGTGGTTCAGAGGTTCTGTCACATGGCAATTTCAATGGAAAAAATGCTACTCTTACTGAAAGCCTTTAAAAAGCTGCATTTTTCTATATTAGCAACAGCTGTTAACTGTCTCAAATTCAAAGTGCTGATTTTCCTTGCAGAATTCAACATGTAGCAAAACCATCTGGCTCAGAAGGCGGCTGTCACATGCTGTCTCAACCTGGGAGACAGCTGTCCCGGGCACACAGCAATGCTGCGGGCTGTGCGATGGCTACACGGCTCTCAGCGCTGGGGCGTCATGAAGAAGTGACCCCACCGAGGTCACCTTCTCCAGGTGAGCTGCCCTCGTTGTGGTCACCTCTCTCAAGAGTGCCACTGAGCCAGTGAGAGCCCACAGGGGGCCCTTCCCTAGAGAACCTGCCACCAGCCTCTTCCGCTGCTGCATTGATCAAGGGTTGTCATGGCAACCCAGTGGGCAAAGCAAATGCTCAACAGGAGGATGAGCTGTCAGGCAGGCCTCACATTCCCAAATGGGAGCCTCAGGGGAGCTCTCTGGGAAATGTTGTGATAGACATCAAATTCACAGGCAAAAGTGATTCTAAATAGGAATGACTTCCTATAGCACAGTATAAGTTTATAGTTTTATATTATTCTAAGACTAGCAGTTAAATAAACTATACTAAATTTAGTACAAAATCCCCTTTATGAGATGTAAAATTTGCAGTTACCAAGAAACAGTGATTTAAAAAAAATATTTCAAGTTGTATGAAGACTATTATGTCATGCATTTTAAAAAAATATCAGTGGCAATTGCTCAAGCCTTTTAAAGTGAAAATGACAATCTCATTATTAAGAACATGAAAAATATTTTTGCTAAGACAGTGATTTTATTCAGAAGATAAACTCGGGTATTTTAGAAAAGTATCCACCTGCTTGTTATTAAGTAATTCAGTAACTCAGATATGCTTTCTTGTCACGAGAGCCTCAAAGCCCTCAGCTACATTTGTGTCATCCGCACTGAGCGCCTAGGCCATATGAGCAGAGAGCCCTAGAGTAAGTAAAGACCATGTTGGTCTAACATCCAATAATCAGATAAAAATACTCTGTTTAAAGCAGAAGCTATATAGGTGCTTCTTTAATCTTTGGAAGCTCTTACATTATTGGACTATTTCAGATATGGCTTCTCCATTTACAAAGAAATGTACACGCTTTTCAAAAACTACCTATCAGTAGTAAATGTCAAACTGCTTTGAGGAACGAAGAAGAATTTGTGAACTGTGATATTACCTTTTATTTACATGTTAAAGAAGCTGATTACTGGTTTAGCTGGCTGAATATACTACACATGAAATTACAGTCAAGATTACACTTTATTTTTAAATCAAATTGTGCTTATTTTCCCTCAAATGTTTGAATTTGGATTGAGTTTACAAAATCTGACTAATGAGGCTGATCGCACGCTGACTCTATCACCCAGTGTTTAGACAAGCTCCAGCCTGAGGCTGGGGCCTGAGGTGTGGAGAGAGGCAAGGCCGTGCTGTGGTAACTGGCGTTTGCTGCTGCAGGGGCCAACGTCCATCCTAAGGCAGAATACTTTGATCCCTCACAATGGCTGCATTAGTTTTAGGAGTCCATAATACACATTGAGGTGGCCTTGGATAGATTTTTAGAAAGAGGGATTTAATTATTTCAAAGCTACATGATTTTTTTTTATTATATCGATAAATTATTTCAAGGACATCTATTTTTTAAAACAAAAAATTAGAACTGAAACCCCAAGTGGCAACTGATTTTAGTGACAGCTCTGTTTTTCCTTTCCGGAGGGGAGATTCCCCTTTGGAACTCATCTGGACACATGAGTGCCGTGGCAATCCTGAACACGCAGAGTCGCCTGCGCTGACACGGCCTCAGCGCTAGCGTTAGCTCGGAAGCAACCTGAACACCTTCACCAAGTACCAGTGACTCCCCTTTCTTGAATCATCTCCCCATCTTTGTTTTATCCTGCCTGTTTCTTACTAAAGCAGAAAAGATTTCAAATATATATTTAGCCTGACTTCATAAGGCCTTGGCGACATGAAAACTCAGCTCAAAGGCATGCTGAGCTTCCTTCCTCAGATATGCTAAAGCACCACCACCACCCCCAGCCTCGTCTGATCTCGTGGTGCGCTGTCTCCATCTCACCTTGTGACTGCAGAGTTAGAATGTACTGCCTTCTGACCCACCCCTGAAGAGAAAAACCAAGAATCTTAGCTCCTCTCCTTCCATCCATTTCTCTCTTATCTTAGCAGCCAAGCCTACAGGAAGGCCTGGTGGGCACCATGACAGCCGGGGGCAGACAGCCGGGGACAGGCCATGGTGTCTGTGAGGCACCTTGGGGGGCAGGGGGTTGCTTGTCTAGCTGGCCGCGGCCCCCGTTTGCTGGGCGGTGGCACCCGGGAAGAGGAGGGGACACTCTGGTCAGAAGGGCCTCCCTCATCTGCCCACGGTCTCTGCCAGCCCGGAGGCGGGCACAGCACGTGTCACCCCGGGGGCAGCAGGAGTGCTTTACCCAGAACAGGCTAGGAGCTATGGAACGTGAACCGTGGGCCCTGCCTGCCCTCTTTCCAATAAAGGAACGAGATGGTCTCAGAAAGTCGACTCGTACACCTTGATGTGGAGGAGGACAAGTGGTGGACACACCTCTCCACAAGAGCCACAGGCTGGCAGGACCTCACCTGTGACTAGTGTCGTGTTGCTACAACTTAACACCACCAGTCACTTGGCATTTGGAGAGAGACTCCCTCCTGACAGATGTCAGGAGCTGTGCCCCAGAGCAGCCACCTCACTTATCCTAGAAAAGACAGAGCGACCACACTGCACCTGTGAGGAGAGTGGACTCAGCTGCCCTACGCTCCCGCAGTGCTCGGGTCTAGGACACAGCGGTGAGGAGGATGCCCTTTCGTCTCAGAGTTTAAAGTCTGCATCTGCCATCTGTCACCCACTGCTTCTGCAGTCGTAACTGCCTCTACAGTTCCCGGAACCCAGACTCAGATCTGAGGCCAAACCAGAGAAACCCCAGAGTAAGTTCTGGAAGTCTGGGGGAGGGAATGGAGAGGCCAGATTTTGTGGTGGACTGGGTTTGTGTGCGTGCCTGGGTGTAAAGTTTCTGGAAAAGCCAGCTTCTCTACATTCACTCCAGTGTTTCTAGAGTGGTGAAAAGAAATCCACTTCCATAAAATGCAATGTATGGGAAAGCCAGCTGGAGGCCAAAACAGAAGCACAACATAATCTGAGCTGGAAAACAGAGAAGCCGCCGCCCGTTTCTTATGCAGGATCTGTGGGTTTCCCTGTCATCTACTCTGCTGCCTTCACAGGTGTCTAGCCACCCTTTTCCACACAGGAATGTTAAGGCTACAAATCCTCCCATTTTACAGACATTGCCATGTTCAAATTAAGAGTGATAAGAACAGAAACCAAAGTGACCTTTTCTCTCTCACACCTCCATCTGGCACAACTGCCCAAAAGTCAGGCCTTATTTTTTGGTAAATTTTGATTTTTTTTTTTCATAATTAACCATATTTGATTTGTAAGAGAGAAAAGGTATCTGGACTTGAATCTGGAATTAAAGATGCAGGGGTTTTTTTTTTGATGAAAAATGCTATTTCAAGAAAAATAAATGTATCTAACTTTAACAGCCTTTTGTTACTCTGTGCATTAGTTCCTGGATCAGTTTAATGACAAAGATTTAAAAGAGTAATTCTAAAGTCACATGCAATATGTTATTTTTATGTGCCTGATTTGATACAATGAGCTACTGTCTTCACAGCTTTGTGTCATCCCAACTTGGAAATAATAACGTAAGCAAGGAAATGTTATAATTCTGCAAACTGTTTGCTACTATAATTTCAGGGACTACGCTTTGAAATGAAAGCAGAAAGTACATGTCCTATTAAATAGGTTTATCTAGATGAGCCAGTTAGAAAGCATCTAAACTTTTCATTTCTCTTCAAAAGGAAAGGAAAGGTTAGCAGTACATTTAAAGAATAGTATCAAATATACAAATTCTTTCCTGACAGAATTCCTCTCTCTAGGAAACAGGGCACAAGAGATATACAGGTAATAAATAGTTTTACATCAGAAGGTAAGAGATTTGGTACAAGTAATTCCAGGCCAGCTAAACAAAGCAGTAACAGAGCTCTGTTAAGAACACGTTACAAGCACTGAAAACTCTACAGAATTTAAACGAACACGTCCTCTTGGTGAAATAATTTGGCAGGTGTTTACAATTCAGAACAACAAAATGTCAAACTGTAAGGCATGAAATATATCTTGGCGGACCATGCTCTGACACATTCCTTCTGTCCAGTTAGGTACACGGTGGCTGGACATGTTCTGGCACTTTTGTTTTTCTGGTGATTTGTTAATTTCTCATAATGATATTCATTTGCAACGCAATTTGGCCACCAGGTATGCTATGCTCAGGAAGAGCCACGCAATCAGTAAATTGGGGCTCAGAGCTAGTAAAGGGATGGAACAGAGGAGGCTGGGGTCTAGTCTTAAGTCTCGGATGGGCACCAGGCCGCTCAAGTTCTTCTGGGTGACTACCTCCCGTGTTCCAATGCTGTGAAAAGGAAGAAGGTTGGGAGAAAGGAAAAGAAAAAGGGAAAGAAAATAAAGGAAAAGAAGAGATACATGCAATGGATTTTTTCAAAAGTATGGGGAAAAAAGAGGAGAACCAAAAGATAAGATTTAAAAAAACATGGAATGAAGCCACAACACAAAGAAAAAGATGATATGCAGAAAAGGGTGTAAAAGGGATACCAAAACAAAACGAGCACAGTTACAAGAAAAAAAGGAGAGAAAGAGAAGGGAAAATAAGAAAAAAATACTGTAATCTACTGAAAACAAACACGTGTAGGCCGACTAAATGGTTTTCCATGTTCACTCCCTCGCTGCCAAGCACACGCCATGCTGCCCTGCCATGCTCGCACATGCGGCCCGACGTGGACTCCAAATAGCAGGCGGAACATGAAGAACCATCGGGGGCGTCTGACCTTCTCACAGGTGCCTGAGCGGCAGGTGGTGCAACTTACTTCGCCAAAGCTGCCTCCTGATTAAACACTCAGGTGGTAACCGTTTCCCTTCAGTATCAACTGCAGGCAGAGCCCTCACCAGACTCGCCTCGGCTTTTAGGCTGCGCAACGGCAGGGTGTGAGCTACCGTTCCGAGTCATCGTTCTGTGAGATGGGGTCTACCAAGAATGGAGTCCAACCCAGCTCACTGGAAACTGGGGGTGGGGGGGGGGGGTCTGTCCCCCTTTGGTGCTACCGAAGAAATGTGCTGAGGTGAGGCTCCCGGAGGACCCTGGACGCCCTGGATGTGCCATTCTCACGGGGGACGCTTCTCATGCCACGAGCACTGACGGTCACAACCCCGGCCAGGGCAGTCTCGGGGGCCACAGGGGCTACTTAGGAAGGCCCACTCTTGTGTTTCGGCCCCTGCACTGGGGACGGAGGGGCACCACCAGCAGGGAGCTGGAACGGGCTCCGACGGCAAAAGCCAAGCGTGCGCATCTCTTCCCAGCTCCCTGGTCCGTGGTGTCGCTTGGCAGCCTGAAACAGGCCCTGGTGGGAGTGTTTATGCCACAGAAATCGGCAAACAAGACAGATCAGGTTTTGTTTTTGTTTTTGGAGAGAGCTGGCTGTCAAGCACTTGCTAGCACAGCACTGGCCAGTGCTCGCCCTGGGCCTCCAGGACACAAGACAGCCTGAGTGTCAGCCCTGCCCCTCCCCCGGCCCACCTGCCCCAGCCGCCCCACCCCGCTGCCTGCATGCTCTGCTCCTCCGTTGGGTAAGCCAATGCAAGCCAGAAAGCAAGAGAACCCCCGCAGGGCACGGCCAAATCTCCTGCTGCCTCCTTAGGGCTCCGGGCTGCCCCGCGGCTCCTGGCCACGCCGCAGCCAGAAACACCGACTACCGACCAAGCCACCTGGGGCCTGCAGCCTATGAACAGACGTCTTCCCCACACGGGATAATCCAAAAACAGAGAGGTCAGGGGTAACAGTGTCACATGGAAACAAATGCACGAGGCCAGGTGGACAAGGGGGTGGCGAGCACGGCACCCGGGGCTGGTGCTCTGAGGATCCCGGGGGCGGCAGAGGCGAGATGGCATCGAGCTTTGCTTTGGTGTTTAATAACTTCTTCAACGATTATTAAGGTAACATATGTTCACTGCAGAGGTTTTAGAAAATTCAGAAAAACCTAAATAAACTTTAAAAAGACATCCATGATTGGAGGCGGATGGGGGTTTCAGAGAAGCAGTGGGAGGCCAAGGGAATGATGCCCGTCCCATGGGAGGAGGGTCCTTCCCTACTCAGGACCCCGGCGTCCCTGCCCGTAATGTAGGAAAGCAAGGCCGACTTCCCAGGCTCAGAAGCGCTCAGAGCAGTGGCAGGATGATTGCCCAGAGGGCGGGTGGGCAGGCCCTCGGGACACTGGGTGTGACTGGTATGGGAGCAACCTGTCAATTTGTATTAAAGGCCTTACAAGGGTGTACACTTTTTAACCTAAGGAATCAACAGCGCAGACGTGGGTAGGAGAAAACGCAAGGGTATTCACTGCACCCTTATTTAAAGTGCTGACACACTGTATACAGCTTAAAGATTCAAGGACAGCAAATTGGATAAATTATGGTGTGCTAAACATGATAAGGCCCACATTCATTAACCTGAAAAAATGCTCACAAGACAGTTAACTGAGAACAGTAGGCTAAAACAGTGGGCAGAATTACACATCTAACCGCATCTGTTTGTGCATATGTTTTGTGTACTATTCAGGGACTGGGTAAGTTGACCAATGCGTGGGTTAAGCACATTCACACTCATACGTATGCATCTGTGAACACGCATCAGGATGTTAGCCGTGTTCCCTGTAGTAGCAGGAATACGGAGAATTGTCCTGTGGGGTGTGGGTAGGTGCGGGAATCACTGGAGTAGGGGCTTACGTGGATTTTCTGATTTTCCTACAAGGAATAGCAATCACCCACGTGACAGAAGCTGTGAGAGCGCCTCGTGTGTTGCCAGCCTCCCAGTTCACCTGTGCACGTGTGGATGGCCACCCAGCCCCTTGGCGGGCTGCAGGCCAGCAGATGGGGCCGCCCATGCGTCTAAGGAGCCACCCGCTCCCTGGTCTCCCGAGACCTTCGTGCTCAGACGCAGTCTGAATGAACTATTGTTTTCATCGAATGTGTTCACGGAGCCAAGACTGGATAGAGGCCTGGACCGAGGGGTACCAACTGTACACCTGACGTGCGCCTACGGCATGGACCCCACCCTAATATCCGCCCCACAACTAGAGCTGTGTCCCTCCATTTTTCTCGTCTCTCTGCGGCCGGCGGCCTGCGTCTCACCAGCGCGGTCCTCCCCTCCGCCTCGCAGCTGACCGCACCAGGGATGCCGAGACCCCACCGCCTCCCTGAGGCCGAGGCAGGGAGAGTGTGAACTTTCTAAAAGTGCATCAACAGGCAGCCCTGAGGTCACGAGGTTTGGGTGAACTTGGAAAGACCAAACAGGACAAAACGGTTCCAGTTCTACAAAACGCTACTGTCAAGAGGCAGGCGCTCAGGCATCGCTTTCATGTACAACTGTGAGAAGGTGAAACGGCAGAGACATACAGAAAGGATAAGAGAATTGAATGCTTTGAAGAATTTGGTGAGAGGACAAATGGTACAGAACATTCAGTAAAAGTGACTTGGAGACGAGACTAGAACAGCATTGGCGGCTACATGGAAGAAGACAGGAGGAGCAGGCTTCTTATCCTTTCTTTTGGTACGTGAGGGGAGGTGCTCCCCAGCCGTGCCGGAAACAAGGCATCGCCCGACAGCGGACAGAGTTTTAGTCCCAGGTTTCATTCTGCAAACACGCCTGCTGCCTCGGAATCAGATCATCATTAGGGCAAGGTGGCCACGGCACAGGGACAGGGGAGGGGCTGCTGCCAGGAAACACTCACTGGACACTGGGCTCATGAAAGCAAACCCAGCCCACTGCCGGAAGAAGCGGAGCCAACCGGCGCAGCCTGCGGACGCTCGGTCTCCCCTCGGCTTGAAAAGAGGCAACGCGGGATGGGAACAGCCGGGGCCTGCTGGGATGTCCGGGCCCTGAGTCGCACCCACAGCAAGGTGAGTGGCCGGGGGACACCGGGTGCCAAAGGACGGCCACACGGCCGCCTCCGAGCTCACCACCTCCGAGCTCGCCACCTCCCTCCCCGCTGCCTCGGCTCGCCCGCTTCAGTGCGGTCCCGCTCAGACACAGCGCCGGCGCTTTTCTCCCCCTGACTCAGAAGAGGACACTGGATGTGACGTGCCTGCAGGTTGACTTGGCAGACGTGGAGGAATTCTCCAAAGCCAAACTAGAGCGCGGCCGCCGGGCCCGGGGCACTCACCTGCGCATGCACTCCAGGGCCTGCGTGAAGACCTGCGGGGCCATGCCGTGCTCGTGCTGCAGGATCAGGCACTGCTCCAGCGTCACCGACATGGCCGTGCGGTCCTTGGCGCTCTTGCAGCTGGTGAACCGCACCCCATTGAGGCGGCGGCAGATCTGCCAACGGGAAGGCAGGCTTTGCTTAGAGGGAGACAGGACAGGTCGCTGCCCCGGGCCACCTCCCAGGGCCTCTCCCACAGGACGCTGCTGCCTCCCAGGGGCCCCGCTGTCTGCTCACCCACCTTCCCAGCTCTGCCCGGACCAGCCCTTTGCTGCCCACCCCCTGGGGTAGGTCAGAGAGCTCCCAGGATGCCCTGCCCCCGCCAAGTCTCTAGGCCTTTCTGGAAGTTACAGCACAGACCCACTGGTCTCTACACCCTTCCTCGTCGGCACGGGTGGGAACAGCTCGGCAGACCCACTTCCCTGTGGCCACCACCTGCCCACCAGGCTCCCCTCCAGCTCGACCCGGGGCCCTGGAACAGGACCAGCGCACCTCCCCTCCCAAGTAAGGGGCTCGCCTGGAGGGCAACCCCCCTGCTGAGAAAAGGCCGCCTCAGGGCACCTCCCCTCCCCATGGAAGGACACCTGGGAGCATTTGCTCTGCACCACTAGGAGCAATCCTAGGCACACAGTCCCCAAATCGAGAAAGCCCTAGAACAAAAGACTTTTTTTTTTGGTATAAGTTTGTGGCAGCCTCGTTTGGCAACATGACCAGCTCTTGAGTGGATGTCAAACTATCTACAATTTTTATTTATCCCATTTTGTATACATATTCATACTTTTCAGTAAGACAGTATTCAGGAGTTTGATTCGAGTGCTGCCCCAGACGCCCCCGGGTATGTGAAATCATCCACGTGCACCACGTTACACACAGGTGATGTGCACCCTATCACACGCCTAGGTACCACCTGTACACCGTATCACCTTTCTGAAACATGGAGCCCTGTGAATTCTAAAACACCTGCCCACGAGAGCTTCAGACAAGGGCCTGTGGACCCGCAGGAGATGCTGCACTGTGAGAACAACATGGGTACCTCACGAAGAACCACGTGACCTAACGCCAGCGGGCTCCGTGACCTGCTGCTCTCAGAAAACCACCAGAGGTGCTGCAGGCTGCCCTACAGACGGCCCATGCTGCTTCTCAGGCCAAGAGGCCTCAGCCGAGACCACGCAGCCACTGCCAGGGATGCCACTCTACAGAGGGCACAGTGTGGTCCTAAGCACTGTGTCTGGAGAAGGACAAGACAGAAAGGACCCAAACAAGTTCAGCCAAGACCATCAGGAGGAAGATGGGCATCTTGTGAGAATACACAAAAAATTTTTAAAAAGATAAAAAAAAAAAAAGATTCTAAGCAGCCCGAGCTAGGTGAAGAGTGAATTAATGAAATCATAACTGATGAAGTGAACGTGGACATGCTCGCTGAATTCCACAGGCTGGAGAGTTCATGACCCAAACACATGGCATAAACCAGAACTACAAATAGGGTCAAAGAAAGTTACATTCATAGGTGGTGGATCCAGAGCTCCAAGAGGTTCTGGAAGGTGCAGCAGGGTGGCCACAGGTGCGTCCCTGCACAAGAGGGCAGTCTGCAGCACCAGGCTCCAGTCTTTGGCGGGGGGACTATCAGCCACTTTGGGGTGCTGGCGGGTCTCCCCATGTGTGAATTAGGCCCGACTAATAATATTCCAACTCTGTGTGTGAGTCCCAGTGTGGACAGGTCCCCTCATCAGGGGTGAGTGAATGACGAGCTGTGAAACTGCTCTGATACCCGGGCTCAGAGCAGGAACTCCACAACCAAACTGGTGAGAAAGTATCTGAGGTCTTATAAGGACTTCATTTCAGGGGAAATGAGGAGATCTGAGCAGCAGTGTACTAGAAATATTGTTTAAAGAGATGGCAAAGGTCCCAGAGATCTCCCTTGAACCTACTGAAAGATGCAGCAGGCCGTGAGCTCTAGCTGGTTATCGACCGTGTGGGCTTGGGAAGGGGACAACTGTCACCAGCCTGGTTATCCCACGTCCGAGGGGGCAGCTTCTGTGTCAAGCTTATCAGAATCCAGGCAGCCCTGAAGTAAGCAACTCACGGGCAACTCTCATTGTGTCCTTACGGAGAAATCGGTTCTCTTCACTCCTGGCTGAGGTTTTAATTTGTTGCTATTAACAGTTTTTCCCTCACCTCAGCAGCTTGCCAGAGAATGTCAACGTTCTTGTTCTTCCTGGCGTGCACGTTCTGACCCAGGAACCGCAGCAGCTCGGGCAGGCACGTCTGGCTCCGAGATCGAGGTAGGCCTGGAAGAGAGACGGGGTCGTGGAGCTGGGGCCGCCCGCGGGGACTTAGCCCACGGCAGCCAGCGCCGCCGGACACGGCCGAAGGATGAGTCCCAGCCGGAGCCGGAGGTTCAGTGTGATTGAAGCAAGAAGGGAGGCCTGTGCTCAGGGACTGGGCCTGGTGGCCAGCACGGGGAGCATTCCGTTACTTTCACTGCCACTTCAGTGCCGCCTGCAAAGGGCAACCGCCTGGCCGCCTTTCAGCTCTTTCGAGGGGCTGGAGGGGGAGCTCGAATCATCGAGAACGGGAGGGGGTGAGGGAGATCCATCAGGTCTTCAGAACCGCCGCCAGGGCTGGAGGACGCTTAGGGCTGGGGGTGGCGACACTGAGGGGCGCCGCCACCCTTGGGGGAGGTGGGAAGGGCAGCCTCCTCCACCGCGACAGTGTCCAGGCCGCTCCAGGACCTCTCCAGCTGGAAGATCAGTCAGACCACCTCACCTCAGAAGCCTGGGATTTTCAAACACCAGGACCACCAGAGGAGAAGAGAAGAGCCTCGAGGTCACATCTACGGAAAACAGCCAGGGGGCCTGAATCTGCAAATCTCCACCAACTGTGGGATGGAACTATGCGTCCGTTTCCACCGCACAACCTCCCCCGTGCACGCAGGATCCCACGCCAACCACTTCACGCTGCTGCTCGGTGCCCAGCACCACGCTGCTCCGGGGACCGGGCCAGAGGGCTCGGCGTGTGATGGGGGCTGTGGGAACCCAGAGGCCGCGAACCAGAGCCTCCCAGAGGAAACGCACGACCTGACCTCCGGCCCAATTAGCGACACTGGCGCCCCAGCAGACCTGGGGGCACTCGCTGGTGGGCCCCATCTCCTCAGCCTCACGGACGGGTGTAACTGCTGGGCTGAGGGCCAGGCGGGCTGCGGCACCCCCAGCGTCCTGGGCCGTGGGCAGTGCTACTGGCTTTTGATCCCGCAGGCCTCGCCCTTCCCGGGCCTGTACCCCCGGGGCCACTTCACGTCTCCCGGGGCTTTGCCTCACTGGAAACTGCCGCCCTCCAAAATGTTGAGCACAAGTCTCCCCCTTCCTGACCACAAGGCTCCTGATCCCCCAGCGTGGCCCTTCCGTCTCAGGGCACCCTAGCCGGGGGCTGGCCCAGCACACGCTCCCGTCCCATCAGTCCAAGCCTGGGCAGCCGGCACTGTCCCTGCCTCCAGAGCAGTCGGAAGGTGGGCGTTGGCCACAGGCCACTTGGCCTGACCCAGGTTCCTTGGGGGACCTGCCCTCCATGCCTCAGTGTCACTATATGTCAAATGGGTATGAAACCAAGCCCACCTCCCAAGGGTGCTGTGGGATCAGTTAGATAATTCATGGGAAGTGTGTAGAAGGCCTGGCACGTGCAAGGACTTGACAAATCTGTCACTGGTCACTATGATCACTGTGGAAGAACGTGAGGATGACTCGGTATCTGGGATCCCGAGAGCCCAGGTGCCATGACCTTCAGCCGAGTCCTCAGAAAAGCATTTTACTGACCTCTTAAACATCATCGCTTTCGAGCTTGGTTGCAGCACACGGGGATCACCCAGGGAGTTTCTAAACCTCCCGAGGCCGAGGCCCCACCCCCTACACTCTGAGCTGGGCCCCTGGCAAGAGGATTTTCCCAGGTTCCCCAGTGAATTCCGATGTGTGGTCAGGGCCAGAGCCTCGATGGCTCCAACAGCACCCGTCCCAAGCCTCCTTCACAGCCGCCAAGCCCAGTGCTGGGCTCACGCCCTCAGTTCATGGGGAGACTGAGGCCCCCCGCCCGAGCTCCTGTGCCCACACCATGTCCCCCGACTTGCTTGCGGGCCCCGACCTGGCCCTGCAGGATCTCCGGTCCTGCCATCCTCTGGCATCTCGCAGGCCTGTTTTTCTAGCCCCTTCGCTCGGGCCTTTAAGACCCTTCCATCCCCCGCGCTCCAGGCGTGTTTCCCGCCTCCCCACGTGCCAGCCCTCAGTCCCTGCCGGCCTCCGGCCACTCGAGGCTGTGCAGCGTGGTCGCCCACCCGCCCCGCCGCAGCCTCGCCACATGGCGACTGTGAAATGCCCCTTAGACACCAGCGGGGCCCCTTGGCGCTGCGCCCACCTGGCCCCGCCTCCACGCAAGCCCTCCCCAGGGTCTGTCCTCAGCCCCTTCATGTCTTGCACGGTGACCTCGGGCACGAGAGCAGCCGACCACACTGGTGACAGGGCGGGAAGCAGGGGAGGGTCAGCAGCAGCACCGGGAAGGTCGCTAAGCAAACCCCAGACCCCACAAGGGACAAAAGACAGCGGATGGAGACCGGCCGTAGTGAAGAAGTACTTACAGTCCTCTGGCAAAACTTCCTTAAACTGCTCGAAGTAGGAATTTAACCGCACCAAGCTCTCCACGTTGATAACTTCTTGTAAAGATGTGTCGCCAAACCTTCGGAGGTCACAGGGGGACACGGTTAGTTGGCTAATGTCGCTTTCTTCTAGCGCCACGGTGACTGCGTTAAAGGTAACAATGTCGATTCTCTCGATCCTTATGGCGCACGTCTAGATTCTAAGCCACGTTCCTCCCCCCAAGCTTAAGGTCATCATCTCTCCCGTGTTGGTGACAAGTCTGAATATGTTTCATGAGCAGGAACCCTGCGTGACTGTGACAGGCATGCCTGCGAGACACCCAGGCCCTTGGGCAGCCCCGCCGCGCGGCCCCGGGTCTCCATCCTCCCACCCCGGAGGCGCCCAGGAGCGGGGCCGGCAGTGGGGCTCTGGCTGGGGAATCAGGACAGTCCCATCTTCAAATCGGAAGTCGCCCTGTTGCTGGATGACCAGACTCGACCAGCTGTTCCTGCTGGACGGAGCGCAGGGCCCCAGCCCTCCCCTCACCACACAGGGAGCCAGGCCCGCGGGGAGCCGGGAGGAAAGCCACCCGTGAGGAAGGCGCAGGTGCTCATCAAACACGCAGCCCTGGAGTCCCAGGCCTGGACGCACACCCCCTCCACCACTTCCTGCCCAGCGACCTCCGTGCCTGGCAGCCTCTTCACAGTCCCAAAGTCATCCCTTGGGGGGCAGGATGCCCTCCTGTGGGTCCACCGCAACCCGACCACCCCTGATGCCCAAAATGGCTTTTTCTCCAGGCACCTGCTCCCTTGAGGTCGCCCTGGGACACAGGTGAGCTGGCCTTGTTTAGGAGCAGACAAGCAAGTAGAGCACAGACCCTGCTCCCCATGTCCCCCGTCCACTGCCATGTCCTCCGCCACCTGGCCCTCTACTCACTCCAATCTGTCCTGGCCTCAACCCTTTGCAGAAACCCTTCCAGAAACACCTTTTTCAGAAACCACTCTTGCAGTCAGGAACAGCAGCTGCCAGACGCAGGGAATGTTACCTCCTCCTGAGGACACCTCCTTGCTGGAGGCCCCGACGCTGCCCACTCTCCCTGAAGTGGGCACCTCACCTCTGGCCACACCTTCCAGATCTCTGCTTCCTGGGCTGGCGCCCTCAGCCTAAGGCCAGCTCCCCAACTGCCCCCAGCATGACCCCTCTCCCGGTTAGGACCAGCTATTCACCACCCACCTAGAGGCCTGCTCTGTTCCTCTCCTCGTCGCCTCTCACACCTGCCCTGCTGAAGACCACGTCTCGGCTCTCCAGTCTGTCCCTTCCCATCTGCACCGCCCCTGCCTGATCCAGGTCACCGCCTCTGGCCCGGACTCTTCCCGACAACCCCCTCGTCACATCGGATCCCTCACATCTTTCCAGCACATGGCCGGCAGATGATCTTCTTCAGATGTGACTCTGATGGTGTCCTGTCCCACTGAAAGGCCTCCGACCGTGTGGGGAGGACCCTACACCTGGGGATCCATGGACGCTGACCGCTGGGCTCAAAAGGCTCAACAGGAATACGGCACATCGTCCTGGAGACCAAACGTCCTTAACAGCAAGTACTTTAAGATACCTTTTAGTTCTAAAACACATAGATCACGTGCATGTAATGACGTGACAGGAAAGGTTTTCACGTACCAGTAGAAGGTCATTAGAAGCTACACACACCCAATCCCCTCCTCCTCTCCAACACCTGCACACACTCTTGCACATGTGGGCACACGTGACTGTTCCCTACTGCCTGGCAGGTGACCCTGGAGGAGTTTACGAGGCGCAGGCCTTTAGGACCAAGGCGTGGCTCTATGCCTGGCATCCAGGCCTCTCCGTCCTCACCCCTGCCCGCTGCAGCCTGCTACCTGAGCCTCCAGCCCCACGTGGCTTCTCCTCACCTGCCTTTGTTCAGGCTCCTTGGCCTGGGACGCCAGGTCTCTCCTTCACCTCCTCATATGACCAACTCCCACTTACTCTTTAAAACCCACTTCCAGGAAGCCCTCCCAGACCCTCTGAGACCTCACTAGGGCCCCTACTCCCTGCACTTATCGTAATCCTCACAGCCACATCTCTCTGCTGCCAGCCCAAGTCTCTCGAGGACACGGACCTCGTCTGGTTCATCTTTGTGTTCCAGCACCAAAGACGAGCCCGGTGTGTGGCTGAACTTAAAGGAAGCAGGGATAACAAAGTCCACGTGGCCCTCGGAGCCCGAAGAGGACTAAGCACACCCTCTCCAGCAGCTCAGCGACTGACGGACGCAGCCCCTGGCCCACAGAGGTGGCCCGGCACGCACCTCTCGGCCAGCGTCTGCTGCTCGTTGATGCCCACGTTGAAGAGCACCGGCTGCACCCGCAGCAGCATCCCGCTCTGGATCTCCCGGGGCAGGGCGTCAAACAGGGGGCCCGGCAGGGGGATCCGCACGTTAAAGCCATCCCTGAAACGCAGAGCAAGAGGAGGGTCAGGCCTGCGACAGCGAGATGGGAGACAGGCGAGCAAGGAGGGGAAGGCCCTGCTGGCCTCAGGACGGGACAGCAGCCCGGCCCGGCTCGGAGATCTCCCAGCTGCTGGTCGCCGACCTGTACAGGGCTGTGAAATCAATGTAGCCGGCTGGGACGAGCGTTTCCAGCTGAATGAAACGGAATAAAGCAAAAATGAAACGTGCATCACATGTGATGAACACAGATTAAAACACTGCGCAAGTTCTGAGAATCAGAAAAACATTTCTACCGATTTCCTGTGATGACGGGCAGCATGTCGGTTGACGCATTAGAAGTGGCCTGAGTGACTTTGAAGGTCACGTTCCTCAAGTCCATGATCCCAAGGCTCATGTCCTCCAGCATAGCCAGCTCCTCCCCTGGAGGCAAGAGAAGGAAAGGGCTGTCAGGCAGAGGGGACCTGCGCTCTCCCCTGGACTCGGCGTGGCCACGGAAGGACAGCGATGAGCTCAGGGTGGAGGGACGAGGCGGTGAGAGCTGCGGGGAGGCTGGCCAAGTGCCTCACTTCGTGCGTAAAGCCCACTACTGAAGTCCTATGGCCGCGCTAAAAAGCGCAGCTGGTGCAACCACGCCTCGTAGTTCCCGGCCCTTTCCTGGCGAAGGGAGGGGTGGGGGACCTACACGTGGGAACCTCAGAAGGCAAAGCCGGCTCTTTAGGTGCTGTGATCTTTCCCTATTCTTTAGATCTTTTGATATTTCTTCAATGTCTTAGAACTCCAAAGATGAACAGATACTTTAAAAAAATTAATCGTTTTTACCTTCTAAGAAGAAATAAACAGAAAATGAAGGTGAGGAGAAGAGAGCATTTATAAGACAATTTGGAAATATCAACAAATTTTTTAAATACTCCTACTGTTTGACCCAGCAACTTGCCTTCTAATAATTTAGTGGGTGCAGAAATGGGCCACAAGCGGGTGTGTGTGTGTGTTTAACTATGTAGGACTTTTTTTAGTTCTTTGTCACCTATCGGGGTATGTTTGGATACATTTTAATCAGTATGTGTTACCTGTGTATCAGAAAACCACTTAGGGAGACGAGAGGGGGTCACACACAGAGGCTCTCACAACCCCAGCCCAGGCGGCTCACCGTAGGTGCTCAGCAAGCTCTCAAACTGGGCGAGCAGCCCGATGGTGTAGAGCTGCCGCAAGAAGCCGTCGTCGTGCAGGCAGTTCCTCAGCTTGATGATGAAGCCACAGATGAGCGCGGTCAGCTGCAGGGGACAGACACCGCCTCACCTCGCGCCTGGCCCACCCCGGTTCCTGCACCCGCGCTGCGCTGCTCTGCCTGCGGCGGCCCCTCACCCTCGGGGCCTGGGACCAGGAGTGCAGAGGCCACGGGAGGGCTCGCTTCCAAAGGTCGGTCTGGTTTTGGTTCAGCTTCCGACCCGACCTTGGGGTCACTCCTGGGCCAGAACCTTCTGGAAGCCCAGAATTATTTCCCCATGGTGAAAGGAAGGGCCTCTATGCCCACAGATCCAGATCAGCACAGGCTGGAAAGCGGGGTGCTCACGGCGAGGGGCAGGAGTGGAGAACAGGTCCCTCCGCGAGTCTCCTGGGCAGAGGTGTCCCGTGCACACCCCCCGCCTCGCGGGCACAGGAAGCCGCACAGAACCCACCGAGCCTCTGCCACCGTTCACTCTGCTAATCAGATTACTGGCATCTGAAAACTGGTGATGCTCATTTAAGCTCTTCCCTCCTCTGAAGGGAAATCGAAATCACCAGAACAGAGTTGTGCCTGAGCAGGCCTAATACCTGCTGCTTTATAAACCAGAAAACAGATTGCGCGTCTTCCCTCAATGAACTCCTCTGCAGGGAAAAACAAAGGTGGCACCAGGGCCGGTGTGAGCCCAGGCTCCTCGGGGCAGGTTCCCAGGGAGCAGGCGTGAAGCCAGACCCTCCTGAGCACCTGCGATCCAGCAGCTCCCCTCCCCCTCCCTCCAAGGCCGACACCCAGGCCTCAGGCCACACGGGCAAAGCCACAGGCGGGAGGGCACAGCGCCACGCTGGTTTCCTCAGCCGGCACGAGAGGGACAGGTGCACCTACCGTCTGGCAGAAGACCACGTCGCGGCGGTACTGCAGGCCCAGGAAGGTGGCGATGGTGGGTGCGCTGTCCTGCATGAGCAGGAAGACCATCGCCTTCTTGGCCTTGTCGCTCATCATGGCCACGCAGTCCGTGAGGGTGGTCAGCAGGGGGTACAGGGCCTCGCTCCACTCACCTGGCACGAGGGGCGGTCGGCTCAGAAGGCGGCACTTCGAAGGCCCCCGGCCCCCAGTCCCGCACCAGCCCTGCCACCCGGCCTGCCCCTCCCGCCTCCGCACGGCCCAGAAGTGGCGCCAAGTTCAGCCCCGGTCTCTGCCCTCCTAGCCTGCAGCTTCTCCAGCAAACGCACCATCAGCCCTCCTCGGGGACCACTGACACCCCCTCTGGGGACTCTACACACTCACGGCCCCGCCTGTTCCTTTCAAGGAAGATGACAGCGAGTTCTGGGAGTCACGACTCAGCAAGAGCACACCGTGTCTGCGGAGGCCAGTGCCTCCCCGGCACTGCCGTCCCTCGCGGGGTACCTGCTGTCTGGCTTCCCTGATCCAGGTGGCAAGGCAGAGCCCCGGGCTTCCAGAGCAAAGCCAACCCAGCCTGGCCTAGCCTTTGTGCAGCGGGCACAGGCCCCGCCCACGACTGTGGAAGGACCCTCCCTGGGGCTGCGTCTGTAGCCACAGCCCTCAGTGTCCCTGCCTCCTGCGCTTTCTTCCCCGCCGCCACCTTCCTGCCAGACTCCCTCTATTCCTGGCTTAGTGGGGTTTTCCTATTTTAGGAATATAAGGAAACTTTGACCCTGAACCAAAACAACTTTTGAAAAATAGAACCTCGGGAGAAAAACAGAGTGAAAGGTATTTTTAGCTTTGGCTCTTTTTGGTCCTTCCTATTTAAAGACATTTAGAAGAGAAAAGACATGCCCCCATCAGTTATATTTTTTTAACAGGCCACCAAGCCCAGAAATAGGCACTAGATCACCACCACTGGGTGAGCCCACCCGGAGCGCAGCAAAGGCAGTGGTGTGCAGCCTGGGCAGGGCACCCTCCTAGGATGGGGTGCAGGTCACAGGATGCCCATGGCCGTCGTCCCACTCAGGACAGGCCCTGGCCTCGTGAGCAGTGCAGCTGCTAGGATGGTCAGCTCCGTCCCAGATAAACAGAATCTTAAAAAGAGAGAAGGGAGCTGTGGCTCTGCTCTCTCAAACTGTGTGCTTCACGCTTTGTTGAGAAACAAATTCAGAGAAATGCCTAAAACCTACAGAAGGACTTCCCTGTACTCAGTGTTTGGTCAACGCAGATTTTCAAGCCTACACAGCCATTCAAACTTTGGAAATGATCTAAGTGTATATGCAGACACGCTGTACATGGACAGGGGTTTCTATCGGTAATGGAAAAAAGCAGGCTTAAATTTAGAAAGTCTACAGCAGAAAGGTCATAGCAAATAAATCACAGTGACGAAGAACTCTGCACGGAGGAGTGGAAAATGTGAGTCCCAGGCCCCGGCTGCCACTGAGCAGTGGTGGGTGAGCCGCGGGCAGGTCCCCTGACCCCTCAGCCACGGGGGCCCTTCGCAGTAAAATGGGATGACGGTAGTGGATAATATCCATGTCTTTCTTCCTCTAAAATTCTCAGAGACCATGTTTTTGTTTCTTTGAAGAACTCTGTTGAATCCATGTCAATTATATTCAACAACTGTCAAAAAAGGCCAATGGGCATTAAGTTTTAATAGCCAAGTAGTTTGGGGAAAGGTAGGCAGTCATTAAGACTATTCTTCACCTCAGAAGTAAATACTCTTAGAGCAAGTGTTGCCAATTTTACTTTCTTTTCCACTTAACATGAATATATATATGTAATTAATATGCAAATCATGATCATTTTAACCTGAAAATGATCAGAATATACAAGTGGTCTTATTTGACTGAGCAAGCCCTCTGCATACAATTTTTTACTCTGCCTACTTCTGTTTAAACAAAATCCACATAAGAATGACTTAGTTTTGCTGCATTAGAGGAAAAAAAACAACCAAACCAAAAAAAAAAAGACACTGAAAAAAACTGTAGAATTGGAAGAATGGTTAAAAAAAGCACTCAGAGTTTGTTCCGGAGGAGAGATGCGGCCCTGGGCGGGAGTTGAGCCTGATGTCCGCCCAGAGGAGGGCTCAGCCGTGTCTGGATGGCTCCGGAGTTCAATGGGAGCATCAACCAGCCCTTAAGTCAATACCCGTGAGTGCCTCACTCTCTGTTCTCTCACTTAATCCACAGAGACAGGACTAGTAATACGGGTACGGAAACAGCCTCAGAGAGGCTAAGTGTCTTCCCAGACACACAAAAGGAATGGCCACTTGTACACACATCTGGCTACGCAGCGAATAGTCGTTGGGGATAATACATTTTGGGTCAACACGAGGGGAAACCAAACTTCAAAACTTCCAAACAAAATAAATTTCAGGGACAGTGACGAGACTTCTACCAGAACCTAGTTACGTACGGGTGTCTGGGGCGTTAGGGTTGGTGAAGGGGTTCACTCTGCCTCCCACATCGAGAAAGTCCGGCTGTGAACAAAACACCAGCGACTAAGCAGCATCCTTGGTGTGGAGCTGATTCCCCTTGTGGGACAAGCTCCTGACCTCACTGCGCACCTGTAACATTCACTGATGGTGGCCAGTCCAGGACTGTGCTACTTTAGGTAGCCTTGCTTTTGTGTATTTTTTTTTTTCTCATTAATAGGGGAGGGAAAGGAGGAGGTAGGGAGAGAGAGAGAGAAAATGCACGTGTTCTCTGTGGGAAAAGCTAAAGGAACCCTTGGCAGGGGACCTTTTAGTCCATCTGACATCAGCTGTGGACAAGCCACCAGAGCTTCTGGAAGTGACAGAGCTCACAGAAGACGAGGAGAGCTGTACAAGCCAGGCTGCCTGAGTGCTGCCTGGGAACCCACTAGACCTCCCCTCAGCTCTACAAACGGCAGGGCACGCAGAGCCGAGGAAAGCCCCGAGCTGCCTCGGGCCAGGGTCATGAGGCTGCCACCCCCTTTCCTGGCCTTAACTGCTGGGGACGGTCACCGCCACGGGGCTCGGGGGAGACGGCGCAGCGAGAAGGCACCGACCTGTCCTGCAGGCAAGCTGGGGGGACTGGGAGTCCAGAGGCAGGTGGGAAGGGGCAGCAGGCCCAGGCCAGGGGAGGTGCTGGGGAGGGCCCAGGGAACTGGAGCTGGAGACCTGCTCGTGACCAAACTAACGTTTCTGGATAGAGAAACTGAGGGGCTGAAAGCAAACTGGGGGGGTTATGAGGTGCCCAATCAGATTACCCACTGAAGAGCAAACGGGGTTCTGGAGTCACGGCTGTGAGCGGCGCTGAACCACCCGGTGCCGTGTGAGTGAGGGGTACTCTGAGAGCTGACGGGAACAGGGCGGCAAATCCCACAGTCACAGCTGGCTGCACCCGAGACATACGGCAGGTGGCCCGCTATGGCGTATTTACATGCAGTCAGAGGGCGGGATGTAATCCTCAGGCTGACTGGGTAGCTGTTTTCTGGAGTGTAAGGGGAAAAAAACCCACAACATCGTATTTGGGGGTCTCACGCTCCCTCTGGGAAAACCACAAGCCACATCCAGGAAATCTGATATGAACTAGAGCAGGGGTCGGCACATTTTTTCTGTAAAGGGCTAGACAGTAAACGTTTTACGCTTTGAAGGCCACAGGGTCTCTGTCGCAACTACTGGACACTGGCACTGCCCTAAAGCAGCCATGGACAGTACGCGAACGAATGGGTGTGACTTATTTCCAGGAAAATGGTATCTACAAGAGCAGGCGGTGGATGGGATTCACTCGGAGCCGTGGTTTTGCCGACCCCTGAACTAGAGTTACAAACACTGATTTCTACGTGCAAATGCGGTCAGAAAGATTCCATTTCTAGCACTAAGTCCACCTGAAGCCCACAGCAGTGCCTGACAGGAAGTCTGAGGCTGCAGCCAGACTCAGAAGAGGGGGTGCTGTGTGATTACAATGCCACAGCACCTGGACAGCTGCCTCTTATCTGCCTCCCCCTCCATGGGATGCTCGCAAGTTCAGGTGAAATCACAGGAAGCGTCATGTACCATGATGTCCTTCCCTTAAGCAGGCCACCCACTGCAGGAAGCCTAACGTGCTCGTGGACACTGTCTGAAAAGGGTTTAGGACGGGAAAGTGACAGAAACGCACGTGGCAGCCTGCTTCTGGCCACAATACCAGCCCGACGGGCCCCTCACCAAACCTAAGGAAAGTCGCTACGTCCCTCACAATGAGGAAACTCCTAAAATGTTCTCCTAACTCTGGGAGTACAAGGCGATCTTTGACAGCTTAGCTACAAACCCTGAATACTAAGAAGACATCTGCAGAAGCCTTGAGCGGAAACCACGTACCTGGGCTGGACTCTTCAGGAGGGGGACTGCCATCTGCACAGAAATGGAGGGCGACACGGATGATTAAGGAGCGGCACACGGTTCAAACACGAGCAACTCAACGCTTAGAGCAACTGCAGCAGCAGCTGGCTAAACTGAGCCTCGGAGCAGAGGCCGGGGGCCTGCCTGCCTCCTCCCCGGGAGTCACGTGAAGGTGGTCGGGCTGCCTGGAGCTCACCGCCCGATCCACAGGCGCCAGCATTCACGTTGCTGGTACTTCAACATGACACGCTCTTCGGGGAGAGCAGGTTAACGTGGCACAATGAGATAAGGCCCCCACGTCCATCCCATTGCATGTGCTGGAGCCCACGCTGGCTCACGGCATCTGGAAGCAAACTTGCAGTGAGAGAGACTGACCAGTAAATCGAGCGTGCAGCTCAGAGCCCGCCGCCCTGACTGACTCTGGAGCCCGGGCTAAAGGTCGGCTGCTGAGATCCAAAAGGTTAGGGTCCAGTCATGAAACCCATATACCAAACACATGCATGCCAATCTTTACGATGTTTAAGCCAAATACAAAACCTTTATGATTGAGGGAAGTCTAGAATTGGAACATCCCCCTCCAGGTCCCTCAAAGAATGCCAAGTTTAACTCAATTTCACCTACACTGAGTCACATCGGGAAGTACTCATTTCAATTTCTCTTCTCCCTTAAAAACTCTAAAATTCCTGGTTAACTGGGTGTGCCACCTGAAACAAACAAGTTTGAAAAGGGATCGTTTGGGCTAAAAGCTTATTTTATTTTATGTCTAAACTTTTCAGTTCAAAGAACATTTTAGGATCCTGAAACAGGTAGTTTCAGATCCTCAAGAATAACCAGAACCCACTGAACGGAGACTTTGACAACCTGGATTGTCCAGAAGGGCGGTGGCAGGGATCTTCTCTCTAATCGTCTTTGGCAATGACTTCTTAAACTGGCCAACGGGACAGAAAATAGAGCAAAATTAAAGGCCTCTGTGTGTTGAAGACTTCAGCGTCTTCACTAGAGCTCAAATATCCTGAGACTGCCTACTTCACAAAGAGGGAAGCCACCGTGGGGTGTGTGATGCACAGCGGTGACTGTTCAACATCTGTCTGGCTGAAATCAGAATTACCCCAGGCCTTGGAAAAATACAGATTTCTGCCTCTCCATAACCCTTCCTCCAAGATCCCGAGTCTCTATGAGGAGAAGGGTCTAGAAGCCTGTTTTCATGATCTGCAGTGATCCCAAACTGCTGGGCTGGGACCATGCCTGAGAAGGGATCAGGGGTTCAACCCACTGGGTAGACTCATCTTTCAATCAAACGGGAGAGAGGGATCTCCTCTTAGATCACAGAGGCCCTTGAGATTTGATGACCGCTGTGGACTGCTCCACACACATGCAGATTTTAGCACACAGGCTCAGGGGTATGTGGACCTGGGGTGCAACCCATAGATCTCAGGTTAAGAGGAACCTGGTCCAGGGTTTGAGGGACGCTTCGGGGATGAGGAGAGCAGGAGAGAGTGTGTGGGGGAGCTAATGGAAGTCACCAAATCCTGACAGTTTGCAGGCGGGTCACGTGGGTGGAAAACCAGGAGGAGAGGGAGGCTCACGGAGCCTCTGCGGTCCCCGCTGCGGGGGACTGGTCAGTGGGTCCTGCGGAGCCCTGACCCCAGGCGGGGCTGAGGCGGGGCGACTCCTTGATGAAAGATGAAAACCAAGGACCCAGGACAGGGTAGAGAATTGGAATGAAAAGAGAGAACGCCTTTCAAAGAGTCATGGAGTTGTTCACAGGCAATAAATATGCTGGCGTGAACACAACCCGCCCATTAGGCCAAAACAAGTGCCCCAGGAACTGGGAAGGGCATCGGGAGTCACGAGAGAGCCCAGCTCTGGCCCCTGAGGACAAGAGATTGAGTAAAACAAACGGCTCACAGCCTGGTGTTTCCCGATCCTCCCGATCGTGCCGAGGTCTGAACGGCTTCCCAGCTGTGCTCAGATTTTTAAATTAAGGATCACGTGCAGGTAATTTAGAGGCATATGGTTTCGTAAGTTTCTTTTGCGCGCTGATCAGCAGAGTCAGACTCTCTCAAACGCTTCCTACTCCCATGAGCACAACAGAGCTCATCCGTACGGCACACACAGGTACAAGTCAAGCCCTAAATATCATAAATAAATGCTCCTTTAAATAACTTTAAAACTGCACTTAAATTTGTCTATATATTTGAACAATATGGGACGTGCCTAGAAAAAGAGGACATTTAAGTTATGAATGCAACAGTATATCCAGTTAAATAAACTATCTCCTGCATTTAAAAAAATCCAATCAGTAACTTTTTTTAAATCTGCAGAAAAATGTTTAAATTGCAAGCAAGACAATATTAAAGAGAAATGAGCAATGAACTTTCAGAAATTGTTTTAAAGAAACACAATTTACAGTAAAAAAAATGAGAGCACAAACAAAGACAAAACAGTTCCATGAACCAAACACAGGTTTGGGGAACTGAAAGTGGAACCCCTCACAGATGGCAGAGTGGAGGACGCGGACACCGGGGAAACACAGGTTCAAGTGAGAGCGCACCCTGGGGACAGACTGCAGGCAGACTGGAGGCGGAGGGCGTCTGACAAACCAGAGGAGGATTTACCAAGAGGCTCCGACAGGGAGCGAGACCCTGCCTTGAATGAAAGCTGCCCGGTTCAGAAATGACAAGTCCCGCTGCCAGCGGCCCATCCCTGGCCCAGCTGGGCCTTAACCCGCCCAAAGAGGGGCAAGGAGGCAGCGGCAGCAGCTGGATCTCAGCTGCCCGGCGCACAACCCCACCAGCTCTTACGGGGAAAGGCCAGAGCTGCAGGGACCAGGGACCCGCGGGTTCAGAAGGCACGTGGCCCCCAGCTGTAAGGCGACAGCGGGGCAGAGCGTCTGGTCATGCCCCGTGTCTCCGCAGGCAGCAGGCTGTTTCTGAAGCGTGCCGCTTCACGCCAGCGTCCTGCCGTCTACCGAGAGCCCCACCTTGGAGGTGGCGCCGAACAGAGGAACCTGACTGGCGCCCCCAGACGTGGGAGCGCGGCCCACCCTCTGACTGGGTTACGAACAAGGCCCAGGGCAGCAGGCCTCTGCCGGATAAAAGCGCACCCAGCCAGTGACAACCAGCCTTTCCAGACCAGTCCGCTGGGCCTGCCACCAGCTCTCATCCACAGAAATGCACGCCTCACCTTTTCCTCGATGACCGATACGGTAAGCAATCTCACAAGAAAGGCA
This sequence comes from Balaenoptera physalus, assembly GCF_965194825.1. Lineage (NCBI taxonomy): Eukaryota > Metazoa > Chordata > Mammalia > Artiodactyla > Balaenopteridae > Balaenoptera > Balaenoptera physalus. Next base: position 10,439,149 of record NC_138894.1, read on the forward strand.
TCTACTGTTCGGCCTCCTTCGGGTTCCCGGATTGGCTGACAAACCAGAAAAGCCCAGGAGCCCGACCCTCCCGGACGCGGCAGCGTGAGCCGGCAGGGCCCTGAGGTCCGGCCTTCGCCGCGCCTGCAGGCTCACACGCGGGCCCCGCAGCCATGAAGGCTCGGGAGCCCCGCCCCCGCTGCCCTGGGTGCCGCGACACCCCCTCTGCTGAGCGGCCTCCCTGCAGTCTGCGTGGCGGGCGTGGAGTTAGAGACACACACGGACACACGGACAGCGCTCGTACGCACGTGTGGTCGGGTGAGGGCGGCATGCGTCGGGGGGGCGTGGTGAGGGGGGCGTGTCGCAGAGGGGGTCCTCCGGTCGGATCCAGTAGGCCTGGCTGCCCCGGTTACCTTTCCTGCCCGCGCAGCTGCCGGCGCCGGGGAGGCCGTGGTCGCAGCCCTCGCCCCGCAGGCGCTCCCGCTGCAGCAGCTTGTCTGCCCGCTGGATGATGCACTCCAGGCTCTTGTCCACGTTCAGCCACACCTTCTCCTGGCGGACCCAAGGGGCGCGGGGTCAGCTCTCCCAGCGGGAGACACGGGGCAGGAAGCAGAGCCCGCCCCCCGCACCGACCCCCCCGGGCGCCGTGCCCACTGAGACCCCGCAAGACGCAGAGGGCGAGACAATTCGAATTCCCCGTTAAAGCTGCATCAGCTTTTCCGAAGGCAAGTCAGTGCCCCGTGGGCACCAGTTTTGAAGTTTGTGGGACGTCTGCTAGCCGCTGTCCTGGAGGCCGCTGTGGGCACGAGGGCCACGGGAGCGCCCTCGTCCCCCTCCCTCCCAGCAGCCCTCGTACAAACGCCGCAGCAGACTGAGGTCTTCTGGACGGAGGCGGAGGCGGTGGGTCGCTCAGCATGGGGGAGGGGGGGGTCCCTGCAGAAAGCCAGGCAGCACTCAGCACGCCAGGGCAGGCCTGGGGGAGCGCGCTGCTGCCGCCGGTAATCCGGTGCCCCCAGGACGACACCGCCGAAGAACAGCCCCAGCAAATGACAAACACGAGTCCCTGACGTGTCACTCCCTCCAGGGGCAGACCCTGCGCTCAGAGCCCACCCTGCGGAAGCAGCATCGTGACGGGATGTCAGGGCGGCGTCTCCCAAATCCTCACCCAGCTGCCCAGCACCTCAGCTCCCACATCTCCAGAAGGACGTGGCCCCGGAAGGGCTGACGGCCAGCGGAGGCCGAGGAGGCCGGGCCCAGGCTGGGCCCGACCCCTGCGAGGGAGCGAGGCCTCGCATTTCCCGGGCTGGCTCGGCGGCCGGGCGACGGGCGGGGGTGGCAGAGACTCACCCACTCCTCCTCGTGCCAGTCGACCTGCAGGGAAGACCGGCTGTTCCTGCCCGACCACCGGGCCGTGAGGGTGTCCTGGTCGTTCCTCAGCATCACCTGCTCCTCCTCAGTGGAGGTGGGCGAGGCCTCGGAGGCGATGTAGTCGGGCCGGGCCGCCTTCAGCCCGTGGATGGAGGTGGCCAGCAGCTTGCAGTCGCACACGGTGACCAGCTGCCGGGTCTGCAGGGACAGACGTGCACCTGGCCGCTGAGCACCCAGGTGGGGCTGCGGGGCCCGGCCTCTCAGAGCGCCCAGCCCGCCCCCCTCTGCCCTCCTGCATGGTGCCAACACCCCAAGAGCTGCAGCCCTCGGGACGTCCGAGGTTAAAGGCTGCCGCACGACAGGCCTGGCTGAATCTCAGCAAGAATCTCCCACAGAAGCCTGGAGAACGCAAGGAGGATGACAGAGAGGCCAAGAAGCCTCTGACATTCTTGGACCCCGGCCGGCCTCTGAGCCTGACATGGCTGGAGGAGGGGCCCGGGGTGAGCCCAGTGCCAGCCTTCACTGGCTTCCCGGGCTGTCCCTCCCTCCCAGGGCACAGGCCTCACTTCAGTTTAACCGCTGAGGTCTTACGTTTCACATCTAATACCTGAAGCCCCGGGCAGCAGGATTCCTGGCATAGCACTTGCGGTTCTGGGGAATTCTGCACGCAACAGCGGCTCTGTGGCTCAGAATTTGACGTCCGACAACGTCACCTTTATTTTATGAGTGAATTTAACCCCCGGCTCGCAGTCTTTTTACTGGGCAAACACACGGGAAGGATACAAGACATTCGGACGGGGAAAAGCAGCTCATCCCAGTGAAGCAGGTGTGAGTGGGGAAGTGTGACCAGAATCTGTGCCTGCACGTGTGTGTGCTTATGGGCACGTGTGTGTTTGGCGGAGGCACGTATGTGGAGAGAGACACTGAGTCATGTGAAAAAGCATCATCTGTCAATTTTTAATCAGGATCAGATGACAGTTAATTAGCAGCTGGTTTGTGGACTATATATAAGCCATTGAAATTATACTGTTCTTATCTTATGTATAATTCAGTTTCTTTTTTTGAACTGTGAGTACAACAGAAATGTGGCCCAAAATGTGCTGAGTAGGCAGTCACTAAGGAAGCAGAGGAACTGTCCCAGCTTCCACAGGACCCCCGTGCGCTCCCTGGAAAGCCAAATGCATGAAGCCACAGCTGAGGCTCCTGAGCTCCGGGCTCTGTCGCTGGTCTGCCCCCATCCAGCTCTGTGACCATGGGCCAGTCACCAACCCCCGCCCCAGGCCTTGGTGGGAACAGGGTCTGAAGTCAGACCTTCAAGGTCATCCCAATGTCACCATTTGTGCGGACAGCTCTAGGCACACATGAGGTGTCCAGGGGTTTTCAGAAACCCAAGGGACCCCCACCCCCCTGCAGCAGGGTAGCCTCTCCTACCTTGTCTGCTAAGATGGCGAGTGTTCTTTCGAGGCCAGTGGCAGACCTGTCCTTGGCCGCCCTTGAGAGCCGCTCTGCGTAGTAACTCACTTGGGTTTTCAGGGTGTTGATCTGGGCGATGATCTCCTTGGCTCTGACGATGTCCTGTGGTATGTAGATGATGGACTGACAGCTGGATGACGTACTAAAAAGGATGAGAACAGCTTCTAAGGGGTTCTCCCCATCGATGGGGATAGCAGCACCTCCCCGCCCCTGCCCACAACCAGCACGAGGTGAAGCCTCCTGTTACTCAGGGGTGTTTCCCAGGCTAGGCTAGTTGCTGATGGCCAAGAGGAAATCTCAGGAGATCCGTTCTGTCTGTACAGCAGAGGCTTGAAATGTTAAAATACAATTAAGTCTTTTATCCATATTTGCATGTATCTGTATTTTTACTGTGTTTCTACCTGTGTGTACAGATGCTGAACCCAGTAGTTACCTGGATGCTCATAATCTTTCACCTAAGAACCTCTTCTGTCAGTTTTTAAGCAGTACCTGAGTGGAGACCTGCTGACACCAGAGTGGTTCACACCACAGTGAAGGGAGACTGCAGTAGGGGGCTGGACTTTGCCAAAAGAAACCTGTCTTTTCATTTGGCCAGTCAGGACTTCAAACTTTCTGTGCACAGACCCACACCCTCCCTCGTGTGTCTACCCCAGCAAGTCCCCAGAAAACTGGGCTTCCATCCTCTCTCCCCTGCTCCGGGACTCCCCTGCTTAAAAATTAATGTTCCATCAGATGAAGGGGGGCATGGAAAACATGCCGAACTGGAGGCCAGGCCTGGACGCCTCACTGGCTTTGAAAACCAGTCCTTCCCTCGTCCCCCCCTCCCTGCCACCGAGCAGCATGTGCATCTTGGGATCTGATGTCAAAGCTACTGCCCGGCACAAACACCAGCCTCTGGGGATCCAACTCCACGTCCCTGGCTTCGTGGGACCTTCTAGATGGGGATGGTAAATTGCATGTCTCTAAGCTAAGATCCCCAATCAACCCAATATTATAAGTTTATTTTTCAGACCACCTGAGGAAGCTGAGGGAAACAGGGAGAAGTATAAGGCACCCATCCTTCATGTAAGGAGGGGCCCTGACTGGTCCCCTCGAAGAGCTACCCTTTGAGTTTAGGGGAAGAGGGAGGACCACACCCTCCACTGCTGCCCCTGGAGGTGAGGGTCACACGGTAGGACTGAGCCCTTTCCCTGCTGGGCTCTTTCCAGGGTAACCCGAAGCTGGGTCACCAAGAAACCGCCCTGCCCATTCCCCTGATGGACTATGGGGTACACATGCAAAAACAAAAACCGAAGCACCCCAGAAAAAACAACACCCCAAGCCCAGACACCACAGTGAAAAACGATGGAGTTGCCAGAAGCCCATGCAGCAGGCTGCGGTCAAGCCTGCACAGCACGAGGTGCACACGCTGCTTTCCAATCTGCAATCACTGCCAAATGAATAGCTGCCATTTAAGACAATTGAGTCTTAGGAATACAATCTCGAAACAGGATTTTTAAAATTTATTCTTCCCAGGAGCCAATATTTAGAGAACACACGTAACGTGTGCTGCACGTACACGTACACGTGTGTATGGAGATGGGTGTGTTCTCTTCAGCAAATACAAAGCCTCCGACAAGCGGGACAGAAAGCATCACCCCACTCACTGTGTATGCCCACAGATCCTGTTAGTAACACGGGAAGAACATGGCGGGAGTGAGAAAGGATACACTTCAAAGAGCTGCTGTTCATGGATGACCGTGAACACACGAGCGTGGGAGCCCAACCACAGGCCTAAGCTGGGGGCAGCTGCAGAGCCTCAGCCACGGGGGAGGGTGTCCTCAGCGTGCAGCGCCCCGGCATCTCCAGCAGCGTCCGCCCAGCCACGGCCCCTGAGCTGCTCCAGCTCCACGACGGCAGCAGTTCTGAGGGCTACGGGTGCCTCACAAGCCCCAGCGCGGAGCCCCTGTTCTGGGCCGGGGCAAGCGCCCTGGGCGAGTCTGGGGAGGCTTGGAACGGCAGTGGGGACCCCACGCAGCAGGCGTGGTGGCTTCTGGCTGCCCCCTCATTGTTGGCGGAAAAAGTCACTTGGTTGTATTAACTCTTGGTTTGCCCTCCAGGGATAAAACTGGCCCTAGTAATACTGTTTTACAAATCTCCATTAACTATTAAATACCATAAAAATGTAAGCTGGCTTCATTCCTACAAGACGTGAAGGGGAACTGAAAACTGAAAAGCCATAGGTTCTTGTAAAAGAAGCCAGGAAGGGACTCCCAAACGCACCAGTGGGTTGACTTGAAATCCCAGCACCTGGGGACCTGCCCGGCCTGGGCTCCTCATATCCTGGAGGAACAAAACTGGGTCTTCGCTTCGAGTGAGCACAGCAATGAACTGCTACCAGACTGGGAGGGTTTGACACAGCAGACTGGGAAGGGCTATTCATTATCACAGAACATTGCAGTTGGAAGGAGAATTCTGTCTATGAGGCTACAACTAGGAGCCCACGGGGGCACGGAGGGGGAAGCACCTCAGAGGAGGGGACAGTCTTTCTCTGCACGAGAGCAAGACCCAAACACACACTCTCCACAGACAGAAAACTCACCAACACTCCTCAAAACTGCTAAAGAAAAGAACCAAAACAAAATATTAGCAGCTTGTTAGCGAACGGCAAATGCAAAACAAAAATTAAAAAAACAAGTTCTCTTTTGTCAAAATTCTGGAGATCATTTGTCGAGGCCCCGACTACAGGGACGATTAAACTCAGTAGCCCAGCATGCTCACTGGTGAGAGCAACGTCTGCGCATGTGCTCGAGCCCCAGGGAGACGTCCCATGCGGGCGAGTAACACCTGCGCCGAAAGGAGAGTTCCCCTGGTGCAAACCATTCCTGCCGGTGGTTTTATGACATCAGTAGGACATTAAGTAAAAATGTATATAGTATATTAGAAAAATGCTGTAGAAGCATTTAGGGAGTAAGAGGTACTGAAGTTAACATGCCAAATACTTAGGTATCAACACCCCAACCTTCCTGGGACAGGGACAGCCCTCTTGAGCGGCTTTCTCCTCCGGGGCCTCCACGCCAGCCTCAGGTCACACACTCGCACCTCCACGCGGCCACATGCAATGCTGCGACAGACACGCGGCTGGCTGTGCAGAGCGTGGTGGCACAGGAAGCTCGCCTTTGTCCTAATTCCCAGAGGAGCACCGGGTCGGTGAATCCTCGGGGGGATCTGGTGGCCTGGCTTGTCTGCCCTGGGAGGAGCCCTTGGTGGGGACGAATCAAGGTCGAGGAGGCTGCCAGGGGCCTCCCAGAGATGCCACCCAGCCCTGCACACAGCCCTGACCCAACTCCCCAGCTGCTCTCCGCCAGTCTGCTCGCCCCTCGGCCCACGACCACTGCACCTGACCTTTCTTCCCAACCCGTGCAGTCCGAGGTCACCTTGCTCAAGCCCTGACCTGACTCCCGCCCTGGGGCCTGAGGCTCTGGCCGGCACTAGGCCTCCTCCGACTGCCCCGCGGGTCCTCCTGAGGCTGCCGGGCCTTGGCGTCACCGTCCTCAAAGCGCTCGGCTCTGGCCCCTCGAGCCCACGTTCCGCGCAGACTGCCCCATCGCGGCCCCAGCTTGTTCCTTCTCTGCAGCCCCACCTTCTTCTGCCGGCCTCGCCTCCCCGTCTCCTCCAGAACCTCGCTCCATCGGTGTCCTCTGCCGTCTCCCCTCACTTGCCTTCCTCTCTCCTATCAGCCTGAGCACAGGCTCGTCTCCGTCACCTTCTGCGAGCCTGAGGCCTTTGCGTTGCTCCTCCACCTCACGGTCCGAGGAGCCCAGGGCATCGGCTACACGCATGGCATCCACTTCCTACACCCGCGCCCCCTGGTCAAGGTAAATCTGGCGAGTGACGCTCGGGAAGATCGCCCACGCCTCGCAGCGTCCAGCACAACAGCTCGGTTTAGCGCTCTCTCCCGTCCCCTCTGATCCACAGCACACCCTGCACCCTCCGCTCGCTGGTTTCCAGCAGGCTCCAAGCGCTGGTGCTGACTCTGCCCCAGGGCCAGGCCCAGACCCATCAGCTCTGCGTCACCAGCAAGCCTGCGCCCGGCCAGCCCCTCGGCTCCCGCCCCCAAGGCCCCGCCCCTCACCGCGTGCTCTGCAAGGCCCGCCCCGCCCCGCCCACCTCCCAATTTCCTGCTCAGCGTGGTTAACTCCGTACAGCCCCGTGAGCCTTTCTGACACTGGGAATGTTGACCGCCAGCATCCTCCAGGAGAGGAAACGACCTCTCCCCGGCTTCACACTTTGTGACCTTCAACCAACCGATGAGGGCCTGTAAAGGGCAGCCGAGCCCCAGCGTCCACGAGGGCCGCCGCCTGGGGCACCGCTCTCCAGGTGCATTTCCATCCGCTGCCATTTTCCAGGGACAGGACCACGGCTCGGGTGCCTCGTCACCCACCCAGCTCAGTCACACACACAGAGCAGCACAGGGCCCGTAAGGCAGCTCCTCCCGCCCCGCAAAAGCAGATCGGATGCTGGAGGTTTCTGTGGTCCCGTTTTGACTTTTTTGTTTTTTGTTTTTTTTAACCTAGGAAGCGTCAGACGGCAGTACAAGCACGACAGACCCCCTCCAAGCACTTACTGTTTCTTGGTCTCTTCAAATTTGTGCAGCTTTTTGCGGAGACCTCCTGACTTAAAGCCTTGGCAGTGTGCTGCTGGCGCTCCGATGGTGACGATGTCATAGTTCTGATCTGAATGACAGAAAGCTCTCTTCCATTACTCTGGGCTCAGGCCTGTGGACGAGCCAGCTACAGGGATACGTACACAACTCTGGGATCCCCCGCCAGCCCACTTCCAAGCAGCCTGTGGTTCCCTCAGTCGCACAGCCCGGGCTGCCCAAGGGCCTCTGGAGCCAAGCACCATGATCTCGGCTACGAGGGGCCTGTCTGTCTCAGGGGAGAGTCACACAGGGCAGAGGGCAACTACCCAGCGACACTCAGCTTGCATCCCTCCTTCAGAAGGATGACCTGTGGGCAATTTTCTGCCACAGCAACACAAAGGGAAGCTGGAGGGAGGACAGACAAGAGGAAGGGGTCTGAGCTCTCCACAAAGGCCTTCCGGAAGCCCTTGGGCTGTGCCTCTTTGCCGAGTGCCCAGCAGCAGCACACACAGGGCAGGCTGGGGCAGATGTGGGGCAGCTCAGGGAGAAAGGAAGTGAGATGTGATCCAGCGAGACGGTTACCTGATCCTCCATCGTCCTGAACTCTCATCCTCTGTATGTGTAAGTTTGTGGGAACGAATTCTAACTTTTTATCTGCTTTCAAACTGCTTGCTTTGAACGAGGGACCTAAGGAACGGAATGTGAGAAAATAAAGATGGTCAGCCTGTATCCCCCATTCATGAACGGTGGGTGGAGAAGGGACAGTTTGAGGGTGCTGCTGTGGGTATGCAGGTGTGTGTCAGCAGTGGCCTCGGAAACTCTGAGCTGCCCACGAGCACACTTCCTTCCCAGACGATGGGGGTGAAACGTTGAGGGAGAGCAGCTCCCGGCCAGGAGACTGGTTCAGGGTCCTAGGTGGTGAAAGGGGCCTGGTGGATCCACCCTCGGAGGCTCAGGAGCGACACCAGGCCTTCCCATCATCAGCTGTCAACCAACAGGTCTGACACAGGGACAGGATTTTGTGCAGCATGATGTCAGCACCACTATAAAAAGCAAGTGGGCCCGTGCCAGGAAGTGCCTGTTCCAACTGCAGAGCCTGCCGGCATCCAAGATCTAAGAAGCTGGTGTGACGGGAGCAACACTTCTCAATCCTGAAAAGTGATGAGAAGGTCTGCTCATCACCCCAGGTCTATCGAGATGGGCCAACGCTACACAGCGTCGGTTCTGGCCTCCGGAAAGCACGCTAACGTGTCCCCTTGTACACCCTGGGGGGGCTCAGGAGTTCGGACCGTGTTTTCTAACAAATATTCACAATCTTATTTCTATAATTAGAATACTTAACTAAGTAAAGAACTACTTGCCTAGAGAAAGAGACTATAAATTACACTAACAATCAGGAGAAATAAACGTTCCATCTAGTGAAAAAAGACAAATTTATTTTGCCAGTATGCAAAAGGCAGACCAGCCACCGTCTGCTTTGTACTTTGCCAGGGGAGATGGTTCTCTAGCTACTGACGGGGTAGCCCGTGGCCCGGCTGCACTGGCATCCTGGGAGCCTGTTACAAATGCAGAACCCCAGACCTGCTGTCCACGAGACTCTCTGGAGACTCAGCAGCACGCTGACATCTCAGAAGCTCTGCTCTAGAAGAAGCATGGTGGGGGGTTCAGACTTTCCCAGGTAACAATCATCCAGCACAGGCAGGTCCCTGAGTCCCTTCAGGCAAACACTGCCACGTGTCTTAGAAATACACTTAGATCTGTTCTTCAGATTCAAACGAAACCCAGGGCACCATCATCTTGTCATCACTCCTGTAAACTTGGCTGCTTCTTAGACAAGTTTAGGGACAGGTTCCTATGTTCTGTCCCCACATTAAGGGCTTATGATTTTCCTTAAAAGCTGAAATTCTATTATAAAGAGGGGAAGGAGGGAAGAATCTGAAGATAGAGAATAAAGTAATAGAAAACCAAAAAAGTCACTCCATTTGGAACCAAAAGGGAATGAGTTAAGCATAGTCTTCTAAACCTACCCTGAAAATGTTTTGAAAATCAAGTGGCATCTTTCAAGAAGAAAAGATGTGTCTATATTTCACGTTCACTTTTGAGTCAAAATGGAGAGCTCCACTCAGACAATTCATATGTAAATATAAGGACCGCTAAACAGTTAAACCGGGAAATCTAGAAAACCCTGCCTTGCTTTGTCTCCAGGCAAACGGCCTGCATCCTTTTGGCCATTTCACTGATGCTAGACCAAGATGAAGAAATAAAATGAACCAACAGCCTGTGACTTTGTCTCTCCTGAATTTCATCCTACAGCGGTTGTTTTGGCAGATGATACCATGGAAGGAACTTTCGATGCAATTCACACATTTGTCTTCTCAATTAAGATCTGAAAACTCCATATTTGAGAGAACTCACACCTACATGAGAATCTATTTTTAAAAATCCATTAGAGTGTCTGTCAGTGGGAATACGGGAGTGACCCTGGGTTCCAGATTTCCAGCTGGGAAAATGAGAGCGGGCACCCACCTTTGTACTGATGGAGGTCGGTCAGGTTCTCCTGGTACGTGAGGATGATGGTCTGGTACTGAGTGACGATCTGGCGCCGGAGGCTCTCCCAGCAAGGGGACAGTTCCCCCAGCTCTTCCAGTTCACACACTCTGCAAGCAAGACACACGCATCAGGCCGTGGCGCCGGCTCCCTCCCAGCAGAGGCTCAGGAGTCCTGGCCAACCAGGAGGACAGATGGATGTGGACGCGTCATGCCCAGGGAGGCCCTGCGAGTCTGGAGGGCCGGCAGCAGGGCAGGACAGCAGACAGCTCCAAGAGCGGCTGTGAAAAAGGCAGACCACTGACCACGTGGAAACTGCACACACAGGCTTTTCATAGGAACTTAGTCAAATGTTCAGGGAAAACTAAGTGAAGGAGTGAAGAGGGGAGTGGCTCCACCATGGCACCCTGGCGACCTTGCATGTGTCCAGAGGCCACAGGGGCGTGAAGTCTTGAACTGCAGCCTGAGTCTGACCCTCCCGGACCACAGGAGGATTGGAGCCTGAGGGCAACTGCTACAGGCCCTCCCCACCCGGGGCTGTCACTGCCTCCTGGACTCTGGGAGGCATGGGGCTTTCTGCCCTCACCAGAGCAGAGCTGCAGAGTATAAAGCTGTCCGGCGAGCCGGGCTGCTCAGCAACGGGGTCCCGTGGCTCCTGCTGTAGCCACCTGGCCCCTTATGTTGCACTGTCATCCTATTCGGGTCCGGGACAAGGACGCTGGGAAGCTGGCAACTTTAGCTATCGTTCCCTTTACTATCTGTGTAAGTAATGAACTGTCTAGATCTAAATGCATAGAGAAGAAGACAAGAAAAAAAAGAATTTGTTATATCCACAAAAATGAAAGCTGTTTAAGAACTGAAATATAAACTTCTTAGCTCAGCAGGAAATAATAGCTACATAATCAGAATAATGAACACACAAAATGGATTCAAAAAAAAAAAAAAGGATAACCACTTTAGGAAATTTAGGAAACTGGGGGGGAAAGTATAAAAGACCTAAAATCCTCTTCATAGGAAATCAGCAGTTAATCTCTGAAGTTGATTAATTGAGTACTCTATACATAAATTTAGAAATATAGCAGAAAACACTAAAACGGCTAAAAGTGGTTGTTTCTTGGGAAGGAGATCAGAAAGTTGAGCATCCCAAGACTTATGTTTTTTATTAAAAGCCTTTTTGCGCTCTTTGGCTTTTTATACTATGCACGTTTTCCTCTGAGGGGGGGAAAAAGCTAATTTTACAGAAGTGTTTTAGGAATCTACTAAATTTTCTAAAGTTAAAAAAAATTAAAAAGCTGTGCCATTTTATTATTATTAAATCAACAAGATTAATGTAAAAGAACCCTTGGTGCAGGCAAGGCTGGTTGGGACCGATGTCCCCGTGGGTTGCTGGCTGAGTGGCCCCGCTGGCCTTGGGTCTGCACCTGAGCCTGTCTGCCTCAGCTGCTGCAGGCCCTTCTCTCTCCGTGTCTCTGCCCGTGTGTCACGTGGCTCCTCCTTGTGCTTCGGGTGTCAGCTTAGTGTCACCGTCTCTCAGAGGCCTGCCCCGACCACCCTCCTCCTTCTTGTGGCCCCTTTTAGGTTCCGCACACCAGTGACCCGTCTGGGCCCCGTGTGGCCCAAGTTCTGTTACTGACTGTCTCCCACGGTCCATCTCGCTCATCAAGACCCCCGCCTCCCCACCACAGTGAGTAGAGCACTGGCCCCGTGGCCGGTGTGAGAAACAACAAAACCCTCCAAACCAACACAATGAATGAATGAATTCTTCCAAGTTATAGTGCACCAAACAGTGGGAAATTAGGCGTAACTAAAAATTTAGTGGAACTGAAGATATATAGAAAAGTAGATGGTAGCTATGTAAATATATTACAAATACGGAAAAGCTAAAAGGAAGTTTCAAAAAATTAACTCTATAAAATATACACAGGGCTTCCCTGGTGGCACAGTGGTTAAGAATCCACCTGCCAACGCAGGGGACATGGCTTTGAGACCTGGTCTGGGAAGATCCTGCATGCCGCGGAGCAACTAGGCCCGTGCGCCACAACTACTGAGCCCGCGAGCCACAACTACTGAGCCTGCGCTCTACAGCCCACGAGCCACAACTACGGAGCCCACGTGCCACAACTACCGAAGCCCGCACGCCTAGAGCCCGTGCTCTGCAACAAGAGAAGCCGCTGCAATGAGAAGCCCATGCACCGCAACGAAGAGAAGCCCCCTGCTCGCCACAACTAGAGAAAGCCCACGCACAGCAACAAAGACCCAACAAGGCCAAAAATAAATAAATAAAATAAATTTATATAAAAAATAAAAAATAAATAAAATATACACATATAGGGGGATAAAGCAGCTCATTGCATTATTCTTGCCATTTTTCTCTAAGTTCAAATTTTTTTTCAAGATAAAAAAATTAAAACAAAAGAGCTGTATTAAAACAGTAGGATCTGGCTGCACTGTTTTCCTTCGTGCAGCTGCTGTGTTGCATCTACGATTAACAGTGCTCGAAGGCAAGGAGCAGAGATGACTCTTAGGCAGACAGGAGACATACTCTGCAGTGCCCGGACCTCCTCTCAGGCTGCTCCCCGCCTCAGGACCAGTGAAGCAGGCCCTGGGCTGAGAGACACAGAGGATCGGTGTCCTGATGGGTCATCCTTAGCCCTCTGGAGCCCGGACCGTAGAAAACCGTGACCCAGGCAGCCACAACCAGAGAGGGACCAGCTAGTCTAACTTTCTCAAGGCCGGAGGGGAGGGGCGGGGAGGGAAGCCCGTGCTCAGCAGGGGCACAGCTGGCGTGTCGGGCACGCTGTCTCGTGACGTCCTCGCACAGAAACCCCGGGACACAGGTGAGCAAACTGAGCCCAGGCCGCGGAACAGGCAGGCGGTGGACGCTGGGCGTGCGGCCAGGCCCATCTGATGCCAGTGCCCCACCCACCCCGCCCACGAGCCTTCCAGATGGGACGGGGCACGTGACAGGGGGCCTCACCTGGCCGCGTCCTCCTCCAGCAGGAGCTTCACGAACTGCCGGGGCACGTGCAGGGACAGCACGCTCTCCGCCATCTGCTCCAGGATCCGCAGGTGGTTGCCCTCGGTGGTCGGGAACCGGTACATGCGGCAGATGGCACCGCCGAACACTGAGGCGGGAGGGGGACAGGCCGCGGTGAGCAGGCGCAGGCCGCCGCGGGGCCCTCCCCCCTGGCCCCCAGGTCTTCTTCCTGTTCATCTCCAGGGAGTTAAAACACTTACAGCCACACCCACGGAGTGACCGAGCCCGAACGCCCCTGCCCCGTGACATGCGGTCTCATCATCCCAGACCGTGTCACCGGCTCTAAGGTGCTAGGACTGGGGCGGGGAGGCTGCCGGTCACCGAGCCCGACGCCATCGAGACAGAGCGAAAGGGAGGAGGAGCCCCCTCCCCGGAGGGTCACGAGGTCCCGACGTGCTGCCACAAAGGACGGCACGCTGCTGTGCAGAGAGGTGACAATCGGCGTGCACAGCCGTGACAATCAGAGCGGGTGGGGAAGCAGACCATGAACCCGCGTGGACTCTCACGAGTGGCAAGAGTACCAACAGAGGAAGCTGTTTACCCGATTTCAGTAAAGTGTCTTTTCGCAACGAAGCGTATTTGGATCGGATTCCCAAGGCCTCGGTCAAGCTCTCGTCAACAGGCAGAACCATCTAAAAACACGTACAGAAAAGCATGAGAAAACTGTGACTCAGACTCCAGAGCACATCATGTCATAAAAGAACCCTTGAAACTAACATCCACCATCAACTCTATGAGAAACGCACGGCCACAGACAAGTGAAGCCCCCCGCAGGACACTGAACATACTTCGCCCACACAATCTTCTAGAAACGCACAACTTTCCACCAAGTCACTTCCCCTTGTCTTTGAGTGTTTTGATGTGTAGGATGAAAGGGCAGTGGTAGATGAGGCCCAGGAGTATTTCCACAGCTGATGTTTCAGGTTTATTTGGGGTAAAATGAGAGATCTCTGTATTTTACAATGACTACTTACCAGCGTTTGGGCTCTGAAATTAGAACTGTTGTTTGAGAGTGTCTGGGTGAGCGGCTGTGCATCACAGAGGGTGACACAGGGGGCGGGGTGGGGGGGGGGTACAGATGTGAGACGGGGCCCAGGCGGCTGCGAGGCATAGGAGCGTCTGGGAGAGGAAGACCGTATCCAGCCCTCAGGGATGACCTGGGTCTCACTCCACACCCACGAGCCACCTCTCCCCTCCTGACTGACTGCAGCTCGCACTCTGGAGAGGGGCCAGCGTGGCCCGGAGCAGGGCAGGGGCCCGCTTCTCTCTACTTGGAGAAGCGCCTGCGGCGGAGCCCAGCCTCCCCCTCCCCACAGCTCACGGGCAAAGTGCGTCGGGACAGTCCTCAACTCCTCACGGAGAGGAGCAAAGCGGTGTGCTCACCCGCCCGTTGACGGTGTCCAGAGACCGGGTCACGGGGGGCCGCTGGTCTGACTTCTCCTCCATCTGCCAGCCCATCACGGTGATGTTGCCCACTCGGTCGCTCTCCGCAGACCTGCAACCAGCAACGCGCTTCGGTAAACGGCGCCGTGACTGCGCTTCGTTTTCTGCTTCAACACAAAGCTCAGCCTCCTGGATGGTCAAGGGGTCCTGGGGGTGCCAGGATGGGGCCAGCTGGTCGGTCAGGCAGCAGTTATCGTGTGCACAGGCTCCGGGGGAGGCAGGTGAGGAGACGGGGGCCACAGAAGAGGGCTGTGTCTGAGAGGGGACGAGGCCCCAGAGATGGGTGGCGTGCCTGGTGAAGCGGGGGTCGGGGGTAGCCAATGCCCGCTCGGGAGGCTGGTGCCCATCAGCCCTGGGCTGACCCCGCCCTGGAGAGTGATGCGGACACACCTTGGAATCGGGACTGGAGAGCATCTTCTTCTGGCACTAGACCCCTTTTCTGCTCATTCCCACCCCACCCTCAAGCTCTGATTAGCCTCAAGGCCTAGGCCGGGACCCCAAGTAAGCTGAGGTCACCCAGGATTTCCCAAAGCCTCTGAATCCTTCATGGTAAAGCTGACACCACTCTAGCCCTGGTCTGCTTTACTGCTAAGACCCCTCAGGGTAGCTGCTGGCTGCCTGGGCCCATCTGATTCATCCAGGGAAGCCCCATTGAATCCCTGATTCATTCAGAGATATCCTGAAGCCTCTGGCTTTGTTATCTAAGCTGTGGGGCTTAGCCAGGTTCTAAATTTTTATGTGGTCACATGCATCCACTGACCATTTCGTCTGTGACTCACTCTCACGGTTCTCGTGCCTGGAAAAGTCCCTCCCCAGGCTCTCTGTTCAACGGTCATCTCTAGCTCCTTTTAAAAAGGATGATGGGGCTTCCCTGGTGGCGCAGTGGTTAAGAATCCGCCTGCCAATGCAGGGGACACGGGTTCGAGCCCTGGTCCGGGAAGATCCCACATGCCGTGGAGCAACTAAGCCTGTGCGCTACAACTACTGAGCCTGCGCTCTAGAGCCTGCAAGCCACAACTTCTGAGCCCATGTGCCTAGAGCCCGTGCTCCTCAACAAGAGAAGCCATGGCAATGAGAAGCCCGCTCGCCGCAACCAAAGGAAAGCCCACGCGCAGCGACAAAGACCCAATGCAGCCAAAAAATAAAAAATAAAAAGTGCAGGCTCTGGAATCAGACTGCCTGGATTTGTATGTGGGCTCTGATAGTTCTTAGCTGGATAACATGGAGCAAGTTAATTAACCTCTCTGGACCTCAGGTTCCTCATCCCTAACATTACCTAATATCTCCTCCTAGGGTTGTAGTATTAGGTGAGGTCATACAGGAGAGCACACAGTAAGAGCTTAATAAATGACTATAAAATGTACATGTATAAAAATTTTAAATAATAATAAATAAATAAATAAATAAATAAAAAGGATGATGCCCACGTCTGACATTGAACCCTAATCCAACTAGAATCAGCTCTGGCGTATGATGCACCTGGGTGTTTTTCTCTAACGGCCCCTCCCCCAGGCGACCCTGCTTTTTCTCCCCGAGACCCCTTCCTCGTCCTGAGTCAAGCTCTCCTCACACACAGCAGGGTGAGCCCTGCCCAACGCCTTCAACTCCATCATCTCCGTATATTCAAAGTGTCGCACTACTAGCAGGGAATTCATCTTCTGTGTCAAAATCTTCTTTGCTATTTGGGACTATTTCCCCAATTTTTACATTATTTTGAAAAAAAAAAAAGAACACTATGTCAGGGTGGGAATTGCCCCTAAAATGAATCTGGGAAGGACTGACACCTTGACCCCAACATAGTGGGGTCCCCCGCGCCCCCCTCCCCACATTCCTTCCTTCCACAAATGTTTACTGAGCAGCAGGCACTGTTCTAGGTCTTGGGATACAAGCAAAACCATGGAACATCCCTGCCCCCTGGGAGATCACATCCTATTAGGGAGGGGACAGATAACAGGAAAACATATTTGGTATTATTAGATGTATACCTAGGTTTTCCTTTGGGTCTGCATACTTCCTATGAACACTGCACATTTCCATTCCGTGAGAGGCCCTCTGACAGGCTTTTCTTCTCTCTCCTCAATGACAACCAAGTCCCCCCCACCAGAGACTGGCCTCTGGGGACATGGTGCTCTCTCAGTACAGGAAGTAGGGCCTTTCCCCATCTGTCCCTGGACCTCATAATTCCAGATCCTTGCAAAGGGACAAAATTAAATACCAACCTTAGTGTTAAATACAACCTATGATGCCTGTCCTGGAGCAGATCTTTGACGACAAATGTTCCAGAGCCCAGCAAGTACATCTGAGGAAGAGGGGGAGACAGCATTAGTGCACCTGCTTTGCCTCTGCTCCAACTGCCAGGCCCTGGGGAGTCCAGCTGGCTGGTTCTCTCCACACATCTGACCTCATCTCAGGAGCCCAATGGGGAGGCTCATAAAGACGTTCCCAAAGACAAATACATTTGGACATTAATTTGTGAGCCAGAAGTGAAGTCAATCTTGTGTTCACCTCTCAAACGATTACATAACTTTAAAAAAAAGGGAAGAATAGCCCATGAACCACAACATGGTACTTAACTGTTCCCTGAGATCTATCCTTGACATCATACACGGACAGCTTGATCTGTGTCATCTGATTGATAAGAGAGTCTTGAAAGAAGGCAATACTGCTTAGAAATATAGGATCGTTGGTTCCCTAGAATAGAAAAAAAAAAGAATCAGAATACAGAGTTGGATTTTTTGAACTGGTTGCTTCTGAAATACATCAACATTCTCAGAAGGAGAAACTAACATTCTTACCAACTCGGATCAACACAAATGCGAATGGGGCTTACATGGATGCGTATAACCAAAACACTGTTTTCCAAAAGGGACAAAGTTTTCTGGGCCCAGATACAACAAAGAGACCACCACACAAGCTGGGCCCAAGGGCTCATTCTAAGGGTTCCTCCCTCAGCGGGACGGATTTTCTAAAACTGAGTTGAATGTCCACGTGTATTCTTAGTCTTACAACTTCAGATGAGTTATGTATTTGGATCTACTACTGTGGGTTATTCCTTTAAGATGTACAAAGGCAGATGGAAGAGGATATGAATGGCCAGAGTAGGTTATTTCTAGAATCCTGGGCTTGGAATAATTACGGTCCGGCTTTCTTAGGGCTATCCCTTTCTGAGGACTAGCTGCTAGTGTCTCAATCGTAGGTAGCTACTTCCTGGCAGCCTGGCCTTGCCCCCTAAAGCGCCATTACATCAGACTCTCTTCCTCAGGCGGTGGTTAGCGATCTCAGCCAAACAGTTAGTGGTTCCTGTCTGTACTTGCAGCTCCAGCTCCAATGTCTCAGCGCCTGCTGGACAGTGCCCGCCCCAGGTGGCCAGCTGGGGCCGCAGCCCCACCCAGCCTCTCCCTCCATCCGCTGGTTCGGACCCTCTCTGACTCTCTGTCCAAGGAGGCTGCAGACCCGGGCACCTGCTTTGGTGCCTTCTTCTGCTTTGTTCTCAACCACCCAGCATCGATGCACCCCTGCCAGTTCCACCTCCAGAGCCTCCCTCTCATCCCCCCTTCTTTCCACTCCGCCCTGCTGCCAGTCAGGCCCCACAGCACTGTCACTCCCCCAGCGACCTCTGACTCAGGGCCTCCCTGAGACACAGCTGCGGACAAGCCTGCCCCGGCCCGGCTAGACTCCCGCTTCCCTGCGCTCCTGCTGTGTCTTCTGCACACACTGAACAGGATCAAGTTACTCTCCAAACCCACACAATGAGCTGGATGGGACCTCGTCCTCCGGGTACCGTCCTCGTCTCTCTGCTCTAACAGAGACCACACTCTGCTCTGTCTGCACGAGCCATGCTCATTCCCGCCTCCTCACCCACAGGATGGCAGACTCCTTGAGGGCAGGGACAGGGCCTCAAGGGTCTTTGTATCATCCGCAGCACCCAGCACTAGGCTTCATACGTAGGCAGTGCTCGACAAATGCTGAGAAAACAGAATTGTTGGCTTGAACTTGGAAATGCATTTCTAAGAGCATGAAAAAGTGTCTGTCTTCCAAAATGTGAAACTGGGAAAGAAGGGGAAATGCAATTTGTTTGGTGGAGATTGCCAGGGAGGAGATACTTCACCTAGAGGCTCACGTCACCAACAAAATCCAACAGGAGCTCACACCAGCCAACTCCTACACTTAGTTTCATAACTTACATGATGTGCTCATCTAAAGAAATTTTGTAAAATTCCCCAGGCGAACGCGTATCATTTCATTTAATGTAAAAAGTAAACACATAGCACACACATCTCAAAAGGATATAAAAATAAAAACCAATAAAAATAAAGGTATGCCTAGTAAGAGGGTTGGTTAAGAGTGAACACTCTCCGAACTCTGATTAATGAGCACACCTGTCCAAAAGTAGCAGCCAACTGGAGGTGACAAGGAAGAATCGGGTCTTACCTCTTAAAAGGCAATCAGCCTTAGAGGACCACTGTCCAGAAACAGCCTGCCAATAGACAATCAATAATAACTGCAAAGGATATGGCAAATATAAATGCCACCCAGACGAGTTAAGTGTGATGAAAGATACCAATGTACTGAAAAGCCACGGAAGAACAGGGACGATCCACAGGAATGGAGCTGCAGCTACAGGTGCTCAGGCCACTGAAGAGCCCTCCCGTCGGGATCAGAAACACCGTCACGGAGCCACCGGAGGGAGGCCAGGGGCCAGCAGCACCCACCTCAATGATCTCCGTCTGCGCGTGCTTCGTCCAGAACGCCTGGGGTGGGGTGGTCACACTCACTGCTACAAAGCTATTTGGTTTTCGATCTAGCGATGGCGTATGCAGCTCACTGCAAGCTACAGATTTAAAACAATAGAAATAAAATAAATAAAATTAAATAAAAATAAAATAGAAATGAATCTTTAAAATCAGGCTCTAGTTAGTTCTCTGTTCCAAATGCACCCAAAGAAAGCAAGAGAAGTAAATGACACTCAAAGGGATGAGATGATCCCATTGTCAGTTGTCACAGGGAGGTGATTTTTCAGATTAGAAGCAATCCCTTCTCATTCCTCCCCGCCTTCCCCAGCCCCCAGGACAGCAATGCAGGCACTGCCAATGGAAGGCTCTCTACGTCCACGGAATGGATGACATAGGAAGGGTCTGACCCATAAAGTCTGACCTTAATGACTAATTGGAGCTAAGCAGCCACAGAGTTGATGAAATCAAGACCCAGCTACCCACACCCGCATCCAGGACTTCCGCTGCCTTAGCTTATGGTGTCCCCAGATCTGTGTGTGATGTATGTTGGAAGCAAATTAAAATTCTATGGCAAAATAAACAAAGCTTTTTTTTTTTAAGGAAGTCATTGCTCATTTATTCTCCTTATAAGACTTATATCAAATGTAAGATTACTAAACATGTGACTTTTCAGAACAAAAGGTGCCCTGTAGAACTGTTTCAGTTAGAAAACGTACTAAGCATTTTGAAAGACTCAAGATAACTCTATCGTAGAAGGGACCCACAGGAAAAATGATCACACGTCTTTGAATCTAACATGCTATCTATTGTAAAATGTATTATGAGAGGGAAAAAAAGGCCCACTGCCATTAGTCTATGATATGCCACTGATTGTAAGACACTTTCTGATTAAAGAGATACTAAAAGATGAAAAAATATCCACCTTGTAACTGATGAAACATATGGTAAATCATTCAACACTCATAAAAAGAAGTGGCTTTTCTGGAGGGGCACTGAACATGTCCCACAGTGCTGTAAGCCTTTGGTTAATTCCCAGAGTTCAGAAACAATTGATTTTTTAAAAAAATTTTATAATTTTTCATTTTTATACAATTTCTAAAGGTTACTTTCCATTTACACTTATTACAAAATATTGGCTATATTTCCCATGTTGTACTATACACCCTTGAGCCTATCTTACACCCAGTGGTTTGTACCTCCTACTCCCCCCACCCCTGTATTGCCCCTTCCAGCTCTCCCTACTGGTAACCACCAGTTTGTTCTCTATATCTGTAAGTCTACTTCTTTTTTGTTATATTCACTAGTTTGTTGTATTTTTTAGATCCCACATATCAGTGATATCATACAGTATTTGTTTTTCTCTGTCTGACTTATTTCACTTAGCATAATGCCCTCCAAGTCCATCCATGTTGCTGCAAAGGACAAAATTTCATCCTTTTTTATGGCTGAGTAATATTCCATTGTATCTGTATATACCACATCTTCTCTATCCATTCATCTGTTGATGGGCACTTAGGTTGTTTCAATATCTTGACAATTGAAACAATTGATTTTGACCATTTTTTCATTGCCTTCATGAAGGAGAGGATTTTTAGAGGTCTTTATTCCTGCTCTCATCATTCTCATTGATTTTTAAAATGCTCACTGGTGATTTAAAATTCAGAAACTGATTTTTACTTCTGCAAATTAATTTACTTCTGAAAATTAATCTCTTGTATTATCTTCTCATACATCTTCATGGATTTTCATTACTTATTGGAATATAATAAAATACAAAGACCTTAGGTTTTCAGTTCAATGAGCTTTGACAATCATATACACCCATGTAACCCTCATCAAAACAAGATACCTTTTCCCATCAGACGAGAAAGTTCCCCCCATACTTCCCAGTCAATTCCCCTATCTCTGCAACCACTTTCTGATTTTTATCACTTTTGCCCATTCTTGAATTTCACATAAACGGAACATTTTTAACATTCCTCTGTATTGTTTATATACCAATATTTCATTCTTCTTTTTAAAAATTGAATTATATTCCATTGTATGAACGTACCAACATTTACTTATCAGTCCCGCTGTTAATAGACATTCGGGTTGTTTCCAGTTTGGAACTATTATAAATAAAGGTGCTATAAACATTCTTACATCTTTTTGTGAACATGTTTTCTTTCTTTTGCCTAAGTACCTAGGAGTGGGATTTCTAGCTTATAGTACAGGATACACTTAGCTTTGTAAGAAGCTGACAGTCTTCTAAAGTGGCTGCATCATTTTACAATCCCACCAGCAATTTACATGAGTTCCAGTTGCTCATAATGTTAAGCATCTTTTCACCATGTGTTTATTGTTCATTGTTATAACTTCTTTTGTCAAGAGTCTGCTCAAGTCTTTTGCTCATTTTTAAATCGAGTTGATTTTTTTTTAACTGTTGATTTGTAAGCATTTTATTCTGGATCTGTCCTTTGTCAGGTATATGGGTTGTGAATTTTTTTTTTCCCAGTCTGTGGTTTATTTATTCATTTGCTTAAAGAGTTCTACAGTTTTTGATTTTTTGATTTTAGATTTTTAATTTTAGAGAACGGCAGGCAGAAAAATGTCCCTCCCCCTAAAAAGTATCCACGTTCTAATCCCGGGAACCTGTGAATATATTATAATAATAGGCAAAAAAAAGACTTCATAGATGTGATTAAGGTCATGGAATCTTGACATGAAAAGATTATTCTGGATTATCTGGGTGTGCTTAATCTAATCACATGAGCTCTTAAAAGTACAAGTGGAAGGTGGAAGGGTGAGTTAGAAAGATGTGACAATAAAAAAAAAGAGAGACAGGAGAGATTCTAAGCATGAAAGGCACTCAACCTGCCATTGCTGGCTTCGAAGATGGAGGAAGGGGCCACAGCCACAGAATGTGAGTGGCCCTTATAAGTTGAGAACAGGCCTCAACCCAGTAGCTAGCAAAGAAATGGGGACCTCAGTCCTAAAACCACAAGTAACTCATTCTGCCAACAACTTGAATGAACAAGGAAACACATTCTCCCCTAGAGCCCCCAGAAAGGACCGCATCCATGCTGAAGCTTTCATTTTGGTGTTATAAGATTCTAAGCAGAGACCCAGCTGAGCCCTCTGGGTTTCTGACCTAACGGAACTGTAAGATAATAAATTTGCATTGTTTTAAGGTGCTATGTTATGGTCATTTGTTATGGCAGCAATAGCAAACTAAAACACAGAGTTAGTACTTTCTGCCAAGAAAGCTCTGCCAACCCTCAAGTTGTGGTTGTGAGTTATTTATTTTCTTCCAGAAGCTTTAAGGTTTTATTATTTTCTAAAAATTCTATTCTATTTCTTCTACTATGTCTGCCTCAACAGAAATCAGGGATTTGACTGTTCCATTTGCTCTCCCTCCTTTAAGCTACCCCCATCGGTGACCCTGGTCTGGTCTCTCTTGGCCTGCCTTCTCATCATGCGAGGTTAGAACATCCGAGTCTCTCAAGCGCAAGTGATGGCAGGTAGGTTGAGACACAGCAGGTGGCCCAAGGCTGGAAAGACTGATTATCAGCTTAAGGGCTGATGGGCCAACTGCCACTCTCAGAACACACCTCCCCACGGGTGACATTCTCTCCTGGCCTCGTCCCCACCCAGCCTGTCTAAATCTCACGCAAGGTTTAATTCCTAGCTCAGTTCCATGGCTTCCACGAAGCTTTCTCTCTTCAGCCCACAGTCACGTCTCCTTCTGTTTATCACTTACACATCACTCCTCTGGCATATTTCCATAGAAACCATTAATCTCTGACATGCGGGTCTTGTTTCTCCAACCAGAGCATCTGTAGTCCCAGCTGAATAAATGCTATTGATGTAAACCGGTAAAACATATTTCCAGTGCATATCATTTGACTCAGCAATTCTATATCCAAGAGTTTGTCCCAGGGAAATAATCAGCAAAATATATGAAAGATCCATGTACAAGTACGTTAACTGTGCTGGTGTGTTTATAATGGCAAACTGGAAAGACCTAAATGTCCAGCAATAGGAGACTGGTTAAAATAAATATGGCACAGCCATACAGTAGATTCCATGTAGGCATCTAAAATGATGAGGTGGCAGATCCACGTTTATTAAAATGAAAAGATGCCAGTGATATTTCCCTACATGAAAAAAAAAACCATGTTAAGAACACTAGGATGACATTTTTGTAAATAATTCCATCACCTACACAACTAAAAATCATCAAAAATTTCTGTATAACCCTGTGTGGGTGTTAAAAAATATCTGGAAGAATATACACCAAAATGCCAACTGTGATTCTCTCTCTCTGTTAGGGTTTACATTTTCTCTATTAAAGGTTTTTAAATGAGTGCTTTTTAATTTTAAACTTCTATTTTTAAGATAAAATATTTGACCATTCAATTATCTGACTCCTACTCCTCATCTTTTTTTTTTTTAATTGTGGCAAAATTCATTTAACATAAAATTCACCCTCACTTTTTTAAGCTGTTTCTTCCTCCATCTGTCTAATTAATATGACTACATTACCGCCCTTGACTTGCCAGATTCAGAAATGTCCTGATTTCTAGATTTCTATTATAGTGGTGAAGAGTTTTAACTTAATTATATCAACTCTCATTCTCTCTCTAAACTCAGTTTAGCTCAACTTTTTTGTTACATCCATGTTCTGCATTATTAAAGCTAAGCGAATACTATTCATTACGGGATTTCTTTCACTTCTCTCCTGCGTTGGACTCTGTTTCCTGGATCTTCTTTCTTCTCAGTTTATTCCCTCTTTTCGGTGGAGCACATCCTCCACTAACTTCCAGAGAAAGGATGTGGGGAAAGTAAATTTATTTGAGAGTCTGTATGATGAAACAAATGTCTTCCTACCTTCACACTGATCAATAATCTGGTTGAGCAGAGAACTGCAGGTTGGAGATATTTCTCCACTCATATTAAAGATGTGGCCCCACTGTCTTCAGGCTTCCAATGTCCCCAAGAATCTCCAGGCCAGTTCCATCCCCTGGGGAGGACCAGTTGGTTTTTTCCTCTCTGGAAGTTTTTAGGATCTTCATTTTATTCCCAGTGCTCTGAAATTTCACCGTGACGTGCCTCGTTATGGGCTCTGCGGTTCTGAGAGATGTTTGTATAATTTCTTGTTAATTTTGTCCCTTACATTCTTTCCTATTTTCTCTTCTAAATGTTGAGCCTCCTGAATTTGCTAATTTTTCATTTCTCTCCCATTTTCTAGTTTGATCTTAAAATTTTACTTTCTGGGATAATTCCTCAAATATCTTCCAACCTTTATTGAATTTTAAAATACTCTGTTATATTTTAAGTTTCTCAGACTGTACATGTTCTTCAGTTGTTGTTTTTCTTCATAGTTTCCTGGGTTTTTTATGGATACACCATCTTCTCTTGAGGATACACATTATAAATTCTTTGACGTTTTCTTCTTTCTTCAATGTCTCTGTTTCTTCCAAGTTCTATTTTTTTCTATCTTTCATGTTGTGGGCCTTCCACAAAGGTCTAGTGATCTGTGCTTTCATTTTGTTTTGAATCACCGCTGAGGTATAATTTGTATGTAAAACGCACCCACTTTAAGCGCAGCACTCGCTGAGTTTTGACCAGCATACATGCCCATAGACCCACCACCACTGCCCAGACACAGAGCATCTCCATCACCCCAAAGGGCTCCCTGTGCCCCTTTCCAGTCAGTCCTCAGGCTCACTCCCAGATAACCATTAACCTGTTTTCTCTCACTACAGATTCATCCTTCTGAGTTTCACATAAATGGAATTACACAACACACGGCCTCTTATTACAGCTTCTTTCACTTTGCACGGTGCTTCTGAGATGCACCCATGGCGTGTGTGTATCAGTGACTGGTCCTTTTCCCTGCTGAGCGGCTGTCTGTTGTATGCATGTAACATAGTTAATCTTCCTGCTGATGGACGTTGTTTCCAGTGCTGGATATTACAAATAAAGCTGCAATCAACATGCATGCACCAATCTCTGCAAGCACAAATAAAAGTCCGTTTGTTTCTAAGAATGTGGTATCGGGAGGCTGAGGTGTACGGTGGGCTCCGCAGGCTCCGCGACAGTGAATGGGTGGCTGGCCGGCCTCTTTTGGCTGGGTTCCAAAGGCCAGCATCTCTGTGTCTCTTTGGGGGGAGTGGGAGTGGGGAGTGGGTGGCTTACTTTCTCCAGAGAGAGCCTCCAGCCTGGAGGAATAAGCCCAACAGAAGGAGGACGAGAGGAAGAAGGGTAGGGAGGGCGAGGTGGGTGCATGCCACTCAGCAGACTTCCACGGACAAGGGGAGAGGAATACTAAAGAGTGCCGGGCCTCAGAGCAGAACCTTCTGCGACGAGCCACACTGCCCGAGCCCGGAGCCAGTGCAGCCCACGGCAGTGGTTGGTACACTCTCTCATCTGATGCTCGCGAGAGGGACAGCATCAGGGGTCAGCTCCTCCGCACGTGGAGCAGGGATCCGAGGGCTAGAGAGCTAAATGCAACCCCACAGGGCCTTGTGGCCGCGGCGGACAGCGCTGGCCCTAAGCCCCGTTTCCTCACCCCTCCCTGCCCCTCCCAGGGGGTAGGAGAGGGGAGGGGAGGCTGTCTTTGCGGCTCTGGGTGGGCTTACCTCCCGCCCCTCCCCACTGCCAGCCGGCAGGGAGCACGTGCTGGGCGACACGAGCCCCGCAGGCAGGCAGGCAGCCCCCCGAGGTTCCCTCCCACCCACAGGAGGTTCACACCAGCCTATGAGCTTCATCTCCCCAGAAGCACTTGAGCAGCAGTGGTGGCAGCAGCAAGATCTCTGAGACACACTCCTGCCAGTCGTGGAGTGTTTGTTTTTGTTTTTAAGCAACGTGTATTTTAAGACAAGAAAATTTAAAAGACACCTACCTAAGCTGAATTCTAGAATGGGCTCATCTGGATCCTGTATACTTCCTGGATAAAAAAGAAATGACAGAAAAAAAAATCACCCTTAATAAACTTTTCCCTGCTTTCAGATTTGATGCGAAACACTCAACACACTGGTAGCAATCATTTCACAATATGTATAAATTAAACCATCAAGCTGTATATCTTAAACTTATAGTGATATATGTCAATTACTTCTCAATAAAACTGGGAAGAAAAACCCAACGCTCTGCTTTCTTTTCCCTCACAAACTGTTATAGGAGATGATTTCTTTGTTTGCTAAACATTTTATTTTGAGATTCCTAAGAAGTCTCTGACCCCGAGACCAAATCCCTTCCCACTCGGGTCTGCACACTCACAACACAAAGGGCTTTTATTACGGTCTGGGCACTTGCCAGACAGGCACTGTGGACATTCCCACGTTATCTATTGGCAAATGAGCCCTGGAGGTGCCCACGCAAACTGGAAAACTGATGGCGGGCAGGTTCCAGTGGAAGCAATTCCCAGGAAGAGGGCTGACTTCCCCCCATTCCAGTTCAAGCAGAGGGATGCCAGGCCTGGCCCTCCCAGCGCTGCCACAGTATGGGACCCGCGGGCAGGCCCGGTGAGGCTCACCTGCCAGAGAGAGGCCAAGCATGTCGGCTGCCACATCGATGGTGGAAGCCCGCTGCATTGCACGGGCCCTAGTGCCATGGCGAGGGCTGTGCTCTCTTGCTGTCATGATGTCATTGGTGACGATGTGCTTCCTGTTCCTGGGTCAGACCACGCCTGATTCCCCGGGAAGTGCTGTCACCAAGCCCTAGTCCCCTAAGGTGGCAGTAGTCCTGAGAAATAAAAACAAACACTTTTTTTAAAAAAACAAACAACAACAACAAAAAAACAGGGATGGTGACGAAGAGACACTGTGCCCTCATGGAGAGAGCACGCTGACCTACATGGACAAGATGCAGCAAAGCCAGGGTCCCCTGGCAACGAGGAGCCAGGACGGAGAGTCCGATGAGCTAGGCCGCGTCTAGTCACCTCCTCTGTACTCACACGCACGCCAGCACGGTCCGTCCGTGGGGTCCCGTAAAGAAATCATGTTCTCTCCAACAGAGACATGCCACATTAAATGATGGCTTAGATCTAATCATCGACTATGGCCTTTGATATTTTCTTGTTTGCTTTATTATGTTTTTCCACTGGCAAGTCTCAGAGCCTCTTTACAATCATAAATCAGCTCACTACCATCTCCGTTAGAAAGATAAGAGACGCAAGAAGAGGTCTGGCGCCCACTGACCAGGACAGCACAGCAGAACCGTGGAGACCAAAGGCATGTCTCCAACCTTGCTCTCTCCCTCCCAGGGGTACAGGAACTTCACATGTGTCAGACTCAGGCTTTCTTTCCCACAAAACGTGACAATCTACACCCCAGTGGATAGTGCTGTGCTGTGGATACGGAGGTCTCTGGGCAAAGGGCCACTGCAGGCTGAGGCTCCGGCCCAGCACAGAACTCACTTTCTGCTCTGAGAAGTGGGTTACCCAGCAAGGAGTGAGTTTCACATATTCTTCTAACCCTATATGCTACAATGCCTGCTGTCTCCGGAAGGAACCAACCTTTAGGAGATAAGATAATTAGATTAATAACCCCTCTCAAAGGTCCCCATATATCCAGACACCCCTGTCTTCTCAAAGTGCATCAATGCCTTTGCACCCGAAGGGCCTGTGTTCCCACTCTTGGGTTAATTCACCCAGCAACTAACTTACTGGACATGTTCGTCCTCGGACCAGTAGAGACACGTGGCATTTCTTCATAGAAGCACATCCAAATCCATCATCTAAAAACAGAAAATTATAAACTTAACAAGCTAGTCAAACATGGAGTTCTCGAGAATGCTTATTATAATGTACTGATATATGTTATAATTTTAATGCCTAGAAATGTGGGGAAGCCAAGAGCTACTACATGTTCCTTTGAGCTTCACGCCCCAATCTAACCTTTTGGCTCAGAAACAAAGGTTTTGCACAAAGCCCCAAAGAACGAGAAACGGAAAGCGCCCATGCCTATCCCCCGTCCCGGGGTGATCCAGGGGAGGGGGGACAGCCCTAAAGGGCCTGCCGGGCAGCTGGGATGCGGTTCAGCGAAAGGAGGAGATAAGGAGCCTGAGGCCCCGGCCTCCTGCTCGCAAACGTCAGGCCCTGGGAGAACCTGGGTGCCTCTGAGGTTCTGCTTTTTGGTGTCTAAGATGAAGGTGGTTGCACCCACCTCACGGGGATGCAGTGAGAAGCAAATGTGCAAGAACGGGAGCGGGCTCTGCAAACCCCACCTAGCTCCCAGCCCACCGCCGCTGCCTGGCCCCGCGCGCCTTCCCGCGGATCGGAACACCCAGGCTCCGACTTGGCCCAGCACTGCTGGGGGCTGCAGGGCAGACCGCAGGGCCCAGAGCGAGAGCATCTGAAACTTCCAGAGTCCGTGGTGGAGACGACAGGAGGATCAGTGCGCGCAGCCCTCGGACAAACCCGACATCCCTGCAGGCTGTGCTCCTCCCCCTCCCACTGGGGCCGCAGGGACCTTGGGCCTGGGCACCTCAGCAGAGAGGGCAGCAGCCTGGCCGGGGAGGCCCCGAAGAAGTCACCAAGGGGAAGACTCACCAGTTTGCTGACATCAAAAGGCATACGAGTCAAAAATACGCAATGACAGTGGAACAGACTGGGAAAGTACTTGCAGTACTAATATCTGTATCTTACAATAATGTTTACACAACTTGACAAAAAAAACAACTCACTAAAAATGCAAGTGGCAAAAGGTATGAATTCATAAAAGAGGGATACATGTAGAAAATACTTTGGAAAAGTGACCAAACTCAATCATAATGAGGAAAGCAATGTTAAATACACCTTTAGTTACCTAAAGTAGGCGTCTAAAAGAGGTTTGTTTGTTCTTCTAATGAGAATGTGCTTTGCTGGCAGACCTAGGGGAAACTCTATAGGGCTCTCCTACACTGTTGATAACATTTTAGAGAGGTTCGAGCATTTCAGAAACCAATTTGACATTATTTATCAAAATCCGTAAACAATAACAAAATTCTGGCCAGTGGTCCAGAGATGCTAATTGTAGCACTCCTTGTAATGACAAACACTGGAACCAAACTAAATGCCCAGCTACAGATAAGTGCATTCTGGAACATCTACAAGAAACACTACCATATGGCTGTTAAAATGATCATAATAAAGGCAACACACATAAGAAGTCCTTCAACCTCATTAGTCATCAGGACAATGCTAATTGTAACCATGAGATACCTCTGCGTACCTACTAGAATAGCTAAAATGAAAAAGACAGACAGTACCAAGTGCTAGCAAAGATGTGGACAGAATAAATGGGGCCCTGATACACTGCTAGTGGAGTGTAAGATGGTGTAGCCATGCTGGAAAACTGGCAGTACCTCCCCACACTGAACGTGACCCGGTATGTAACTCAGAGTGCAATTGCTAACAGAAACGCACACTTAGGGTCACCAAAAAAAAAGCTGCAAGGAACACTTAAAGCTGGGAATTCCCTGGCAGAATTCCAGTGGTTAGGACTTGGTACTTTCACTGCTGAGGGCCCGGGTTCAATCTCTGGTTGGGGAACTAAGATCCTGCAAGCCGCACGGTGCGACCAAATAAAAAAATAAATCTAAAAAAAAAAAAAAAACCAACACTTAAAGCAGTAACATTTATAATATTCAAAAACTAGAAACAATCCAAGTGTCCGTCAACAGTAGCACGGACAAAACAACACAGATGACTCTTAGGAACAATGTCGGGGGGAAACCCAGACCCACGAGAGCATGTTCTAGGCAATTCCATCTCTGTGAAGTTTGGGCACTGGCCAAACGAGTCTGTGGTGTCAGAAGTCAGGACAGTGGTGTCTCTGAGGGGCAGGACTGACTGGGGAGGGTGTGAGGAGGCTTGTGGGCTCTGGTGTGTGCTGTCTCCTCATGTGGGTGCTGGTTCCATGAGTGACTTTACTGTGGGAAATTCACTGCGTTGTGTATGAATGATCTTTACACCCAGTAAAAAGGCTGATTCCTTTAATGACTATAATAAAGACAGCATAGCATGAAAAAGTGTATATGTCAGTTCTGCATCTTGTGTGTCTTTAATGAAATGTTCTACCCGTTCTCTGGTTAAAGCCGTTTAAAAAGACGGGACAGAGCCAGCAGGAGACCACACCAAGATGATGGCCACGTTTGGGGGGCGTGACCACGGGGAAACGTCTTTCTCAGCTTACTGCCATCCTCCCGCGTCACTGAAAGCTGCCTCCACGCTGGCCAGAGGTAGAGGCGGCACCCGGAGCACGACCTTTCCCTGTGTGTCCCCGGCATCCCCTCGCCCCGCCTGGCTGCCCTGCTCAGCTTGTTAGTGAGCTGCCGTCACCCCCCTTCACTCGGGACAGTGGAGACATGCCACCTAACAGAGGACAACATCTGTACCCCGGCATCCCGCCAGCCCAAGGGAGGCTCCCCACCCCCCTGCCCTTGCAGCGTCCCCACCGGCCCGTCCCTTCCCCTGGAGGGTGGTTGGTACCGTGAGACTCTGGGGACAGAAATGCTTGAAGGGGAACATCCACAGGCTAATTTTACACGTAACAGAACTCACAGATCAGAGAAGCTTTTGGTTCACAAGGACCTTAGAAGCCACCTCGTGGTTATTCGGGGGCATCTAATTAGGATCTGCGATTTAAGTCATCAGGACCCAGAACACGAAGCTGATCTGCACAGCTGAACTAGACTTCCCTTTATTAGTCTCATTAATTGAAGGTAATTCACCAAGGATTCTGATATTCCCAAGGTCCCTGGTTTTCCTCCTAGCCCCATTTGAAGACCAGAGCTCATTAGCAAGAAAAATGACTTAAAGAGGACAGAGAGGGTGTGGGAGTTGTTTAGGAGACTGGAATTTTTTTCTTCGGGGCAGGAGAGAAGCAGTAACTCATGACACTAACTGCCTCGGCTCCTGACTCTGTGAGAGACGCGTGACCCCTCTTCCATTAGATCAGCAGCAAAGCCGATGACGTCCCTTCCGCCCAGTGGGGGCAGGGAGATGTGGCCGAGGGAGCATCAGCAAGTCCACGGAGAGGACGCTGTGACTCACACGGCTTCGTGGGGTTCCTGAGGGTCACCAATGACTGTCGGAAGTTTCTAGAGGAACCGGTCTTGGGAAGGCCTGCCCTCCTCCTCCACAGAACAAGGTGCCTCAGGCCTGGCAGGGGTCTGGAGGCCCCTCTGGCTCAGTAACCTCTGCTGAGCAGGAGTTGAGGGGGGAGGCCAGCTCCACTGGTATCTGTCAGAACACTGGGGTCTTCTCAAAGTCATCTTAAAAGGAGTTGCATGATGAGCACGGAAATCCAGGCAGGGTGACTTCCTCAAGGTCAAGTGGAGGTAAAGGATGAACTACTGGCATCAACCCAAAGCCAGAAGCCCCCGTACCACTGGCTCTCTCCCTGCCATCCCAGCCCTCCCCACCCTATCGCTGTCACTGCTGTGGGCAGCAAACGGGCCAAGGGCAACCCTTCCCAGTGCTCTGCTCTCCAAGAGGGAAGGTCAGACGAAAGATGAGTCAGAGCAGCCCTTGAGGAGGAGGCTAGTTCACGAGTCAGAAAGAGGAAGCGCTTTCTCTCAAACCCCCCAATCCAGGATGGCCACGGTCACTGATGGATGAGGTGTCACACTGATCACTGGCACCGAAAATCACTGGTTATAACCCAAGAGAGACAGCTGCCCCTTCCTGCAGGAAGCCTCCCCTGCAGCCAACAGCCCTTCTGCAATGGAGCAGGACCCGGTGGAGCCCTGCTGGGTACAGTCCTCTCTGTGTCCCCTGTTTCTTGTTTGTAGGAAATAGGCTTCATTCAGCCTCCTTGACCTTCCCGGAGCTCCAAAGGGCAGATTCAAACAGCTGCTCATCAGGGAAGGGAGGGGATGCAGAGACGAGGGAGGAGCAGTCAGGACACAGCAGTGCAGCCTTGGGGCAGGGTCCTGGTTCCCCCTCAAGGAATATACATAACAAAACATCTCTGAGTTCTTCTACAGGAACTAAGACCCCACCCAGGTGGAGGATGGTAACTTCTGGTTGAGCACCAGATTCCTGGAGCACTGCCCTGTCACCTCACCACCAGCCAATCAGAAGAAAGTCTGCACAAGGTGGAAGATAAAGACGACTCTGAGCCCCTCCCCAAATGATTCTTCTTTAAAAACTTTCATGGTCGAGCAGAATCTTTGGAGCTGGTTTCTGGACACAAGTCCCGCATCTCCCCAGGTTGCCAGCCTCCTGAACAAAGCAGCCTTTCCGCTCCTGCCAGCACTTGGCTCTCGAGTATTGGCTTTTGGGCATCAAGCAGCCGAACCTGAGTTTGCTAACATTTCCTCACAGGGGCTTGCTAACGCACCAGGCGGTCTACACCTCAGGACCATGCACTTCCTGTGTGGCGGCAGGAGAGCCAGCCACGCACCTGTGTCTCGTGGACGCCAGACCTAAAGTCCTTGCTTCCTCCATATCCTCCTGGGCACCGAGCTCAAGCCTAAACATAGAAGAGGGGTCTAACAAGCACCTACTGGGTAAGAAACCATCAAGGTCCGAGGCAGACCACACCTGCCACCAGGCTCACTGACGGACTGGTCCCTCCAGCGGCGTGTGACCACTGCAGAAGGATGTACACCAGCTTAGATGCAGACAGTGAAGTGGTTGTGGGATCCCCTCTTCCCTGGACTCCCAGCTATGTGCAGGGGCCTGGTGGGCAATTCCACGGCCCCAGGGTAAGGTGGGGTCACTCAGTGGAAGGAAACTAGGTCCCCAGACTGTGGGGCAGGCAGAGCCCCCGCCCCACCACTTTCCCACACACGACCTAGGCTGAGCTTAACCTGACTAAGAAATAAACCTGTGCTGTGGGAGACTGGGGAGGGTAGGTGGTTGTTATAGCAGCTAATGTTAGTTAGCTTGACTAAAGTCTGGCGCTTTCCAGGCACTCAATAAACGGTTACGATGAAAATAAAAATTACAGGGGCTCCCCTGGTGGCGCAGTAGTTAAGAATCTGCCTGTGAGTGCAGGGGACACGGGTTCAAGCCCTGGTCCGGGAAGATCCCACATGCCGCGGAGCAACTAACCCCGTGCACGACAACTACTGAGCCTGCACTCTAGAGCCCGCGAGCCACAACTACTGAGTCCACGCGCCACAACTACTGAAGCCTGTGCCTAGAGCCCGTGCTCCTCAACAAGAGAAGCCACCGCAATGAGAAGCCCGCACACTGCAACGAAGAGTGGCCCCCGCTCGCTGCAACTAGAGAAAGCCTGCGCGCAGCAACAAAGACCCAACGCAGTCAAAAATAAATAAATATTTTAAAAAATAATAAATAAATAAAATAAAAATTACAACCACAAGTTAAAACTTACTGCACGATGGGCTTCCCTGGTGGCGCAGTGGTTGAGAGTCTGCCTGACAATGCAGGGGACATGGGTTCGAGCCCTGGTCTGGGAAGATCCCACATGCCGCGGAGCAACTGGGCCCGTGAGTCACAACTGCTGAGCCTGCGCGTCTGGAGCCTGTGCTCCGCAACAAGAGGGGCCGTGATGGTGAGAGGCCCGCGCACCACGATGAAGAGTGGCCCCCACTCGCCGCAACGAGAGAAAGCCCTCGCGCAGAAACGAAGACCCAACACAACCAAAAAATAAATAAATAAATTTATTTTAAAAAAAACAAAAAAACTTACTGCACGAGGCTTGGGAAAGAATGATGTTTTGTGCTCTGGATGAGGTACCCCAGTTCATGAGAAAAACACCCACAGGTGGCAGGAAGAGTTCCAGGAAATGAGAGGAGCACAGAGAAGTAAAAAATCCACTTTAGCAGGTCGTCAACCAGACAAATCTGTCATTCGCTCTCTAGCTCCAGGTCAGGCTCGGGACACCCTGATTTCTCTCCTGCCCCTCTCCCACCCCGATATCCCCTGGCGAGGCCTGGGCCTCACCACTCCAGACACACCCTATGGTGGAGGCTGGCCTTAATATTAGTTGAGAAAGCAAGTTCTTTGAGGTGGCCTCAGAGCTGTTAATCCAACCAAGAGAGAAAAAGGGACCCATCACTACCACTGCCACCAAAATCAACCTCTGGTCCCACGGGTTCCCTGGAGTCCGCTGGGAATTGAGGCCACCCAGGGCTCCCTGGTCTACACCCAAGAGGAAACTTGATACGCTGGGGACTTCAGGGCCACCAATTCCTTAAAGCCCAGCAAATAAGAGAATGACAACAGCGTGGGTGCAAACTCCATGGCGTGGGTACAAACCTGGGGGCGGGCACACAGTGGCTGGGGGGCAGCTGCCAATGACAAAAATTGAATGGGCAGAGTCATGGCAGCTGGGGTACGAGGGATGGGCAAGGCCAACACAGAGGAACAGGAGCAGTGTCTCTGCAACGGCCAAGGGCAAGGGTGGGCAGCGAACCGGAGGCTGCGCTCCAGGGAGAAGGCAGTGCTGGCCAGAGTGCAGGCTCAGAGCGCCCAACGTCCAACAGCTCGCGGGCATCTGCCCAGGTCAGTCACCAGCAAAGGAAGGGCCGGCATACGGGCAAGGACCAGGAAGGCCCGGACTGTGAATGTTCCAGAACAACAGCCAATGGCAGCAGAAAATTCCTCTGGCTTATATTTGGAACCGATGAGTGTGTGCTTCTACAGGAAGACTCAGAAATGTAAATGCTGTCAATCAAGTTCCGATGCAAGGAAAGCGACAGAATGGCTGTGGTTGGAGAAGCCTGCTGCCGGGGTGAGGGGAACACACACCTTTCCTGAACAGAAATCATGAGCAGGCTGCCAAGGAGGGTTACAGAAGAGACGTTACGCTACGGAAACCTCCGCCACCTGATGTAAAGCAGAGTCGGGCTGTGGGCTGGGGAGGAGCCACCAAAGGCAGAGCACAGGGTGGGTTCCAGGAGGCGGGGCAGGAGGTGGGGCCCTGGGGGGTCAGGGCTTCTTTATTCTAATTTGCTCACCTTGGGGACTTCTCCGCCCACTGGATGCTCCACCCCCTGTGCCTCTCCCCACCCTAAAATGCATAAGAGGGGAAGCTGGGACGAAGTGAGAGAGTGGCATGGACATATATACACTACCAAGTGTAAAACAGATAGCTAGTGGGAAGCAGCCGCATAGCACAGGGAGATCAGCTCGGGGCTTTGTGACCACCTAGAGCGGTGGGATAGGGAGGGTGGGAGGGAGACACAAGAGGGAGGGGATATGGGGATATATGTATACGTATAGCTGATTCACTTTGTTATACAGCAGAAACTAACACAACACTGTAAAGCAATTAAACTCCAATAAAGATGTTAAAAAAAAAATGCGTAAGAATAGTGGAAGCGGGCTTCCCTGGTGGCGCAGTGGTTGAGAATCTGCCTGCCAATGCAAGGGACACGGGTTCGAGCCCTGGTCTGGGAAGATCCCACATGCCGCAGAGCAACTGGGCCTGTGAGCCACAACTACTGAGCCTGCGCGTCTGGAGCCTGTGCTCCGCAACAAGAGAGGCTGCGACAGTGAGAGGCCCGCGCATCGCGATGAAGAGTGGCCCCCACTTGCTGCAACTAGAGAAAGCCCTCGCACAGAAACGAAGACCCAACACAGCCAAAAATTAATTAATTAATTAATTAATTATTTTTTAAAAAGGCAGATGCTTGCTTCAAAAAAAAAAAAAAAAGAATAGTGGAAGCAAGCAGGTCTTCCTTTTTTTCTGTTTAAAAAAGCCAACTACCTAGGAAAGATCTTAATTTTTTAAACAAAGTCGAATATGCCTCCTCACAACAAAAAGCCAGGAATGCTGGCTGCGGCAAAGGCCAGAGGCCCCAGGAACAGAGACCAGGGCGGAGGGCCCCTGGGAGGGCTCTGAGGGGGCACACAGGCAGGCCTTGAGCTTGGCCCCAGGCCCGTGCTCTGGCCCCCGCCCCGTGCTCTGGCCCCAAGCCCACCAGGCCCCAGACACTCTGGTCCACAGCGCTCTCGACACCTGCCCTTCTGGAACCTGGATGCTTGGGTCAACCAGCAGAGGCCCAGAGCTGGTCCATGAGTCCAAGCACCTGCTCAGTTAATGTCACTTCAGACCCCTCCTCCTGCACGAGTGACAGAGCTACTGAGCTTCTCCCAGCCTCAGTTTCACAATCTGTAAGACAGGAATAACAGCACTACCACCAAGGGATGCCCTGAGGAGCAAGCACGTACACAGAGAAACACACGACAGCCCACACAGGGCCTGGCACCAAAGGCCTCCGTGTGACACGCGGAGTTTCTCTCCTGGGCTTTCCTAACCTCCCACGTGTTGGGTCCACACTACATTCTTCCTGGGGCATCTGCGAGCCGGGAAGGCCTTCCCTCCAGCTCAGCCTCTTCACATGTACAACTCTGCAGCCTCCCTGGGTTCTCCAACCACAACTCCTCCCCCAGGTCCATGGCACTTCGCTGTGATTCAGTTTATAGTCATCACATTTTCTAATAATATCCCTAAAATTTAGGCTTACAGGCTGCTGCTGGGAAGGAATGGGTGAACGGAGGACCCTTCCCGGAGGCGGCGGGGC
The DNA here is from genome assembly GCF_965194825.1 of Balaenoptera physalus. Lineage (NCBI taxonomy): Eukaryota > Metazoa > Chordata > Mammalia > Artiodactyla > Balaenopteridae > Balaenoptera > Balaenoptera physalus. The sequence goes on from NC_138894.1 coordinate 10,475,825, forward strand.
TTGGTGAGGGAGCCCGGGCACTGGCGTCAGCCACTGGGAGCCATGTCACCTCCACAGGGCGCCTTCCTGTGCTGAGGTTTCCTCACCTGTAAGATGAGGACACGACCGCTGGTGGGAGGAATCCACGGTGCCCCAGTCAGAGGGGAGCGTGGAAGGAGACCCTGCCCCCACCCCTAGGGCTGTGCCTCGGGCTGGACATCCTTGGAATTCTCTTCTCCAGAGGGTGGCCCCGGGCTCCTCTGCACTGGAGAAAGCCTGTGGGGAGGCCCCTTCCTCCTTCCCCTTGGACCCAGCTCTCTCCTACTTCCTGCTCTAGCCCCTGTGCAGGGAGGGCCTGGGGCCTTGGCTGGGACTCCAAGAACGAGGCCTAACATGTGAGCGAGCTGCAAAACATCAGTTCAGTGTTGCTGGCATTTAACTGCCAGAAAATGATGTGTCTTAGAAAGGCAAGCATAGGATAATAAGAAATGTGCTGCAGTTGGTGTACAGTCTCACCTGCAGACACAGACAAGCCGACCCAGGGCTGCACTGGGCTTGCGCTCAGCAAGGGACAATCAATCTGTCACCTCATGCGTCCTCCCATTCCCCCAAGTCCCGCTCGCTGACAGTGACACTGAACAGGTAGCGTGGCAATGAGTTCACCCGATTTAATTAACTAACCTGCCTCATTAGTCTAATGAATACGGCAGCTGACAGAATTTAGGGCCTTAACCCAGATTCAATGCACATCTCTGGACTCCAGTGGGAAGAGTCAGGCACTGGGTGGGCCGTGGATATTCCTCTAAAGCAGGGGCCCCCCACTCCCCAACCCGTACTGGTCTGCAGCCTGTTAGGAACCGGACGCACAGCAGGAGGTGAGCGGCGGGCACGAGCGAAGCTTCATCAGCCGCTCCCCATCGCTCGCGTTACCGCCAGACCGTCTTCTCCCTGCTCCCCACCCCCCAAACCTGGGTCTGTGGAAAAACTGCCTTCCACGAAACTGGTCCCTGGTGCCAAGAAGGTTGGGGACCGCTGCTCTAAAGGACAGCGGCGGTGGGGGGCGGGGGGGGGGGGGCGGGGCGGACAACAGGCAGGGCGGTGCCCTGAGCAGGGCAAGCCCAGACCGTTCCAGCCGCAGCCCCGATCCCCCGGCCCCTCAGTTCTCCCACCTCGGTCGATGGCGGCTCCAGCCTTGCACTGGCTCCAGCCAAGAAACAAGATCAGTGCAAGCGCCTGGACTCCTCTTCCTCTCACACCCACACCCAATCCATCAGCGACTCGTGCCAGTGGTATCCTCCCCAGAGATCCGGACTTCAACCCGGCTTCTGACCGTCCCCCTGCAGTCCCCTGTCTGTCCCCACGCAGCACTGGCGAGCCTGTGACCCTTCCCGCCCCGGCCTCCTCGCTCTTGAGACCTCCCCGGCCGGCTGCCCTCTGTGAGGCTGCCCTTCGTTGGACGCCAGGGCAGCTCTCTCGCTTCCCGTGTGTCCTTCCTGAAAACCAGCTCCTCCAGGGGGTCTTGGGGACAGCCCGGTCTAGAACTGCAGCTCAGCCCCTGTGACTCGCCTGCAAACCACGAACCTTCAGGGGAATTTCAGCAGGAACTAGTCTGAAACTAAGGTGCCCTGAATAAACTGCTTCAAAGTGCTTGTGAGAGCACCACGGGTCTGGGTACTCACTCCTGGGAGAGGAGACACGTGTTACTGGTAAGCACGCGGCACCAGCATCATCTGTGGTCCCTCTGCCACGACAAGCCTCCCTCCCCCCGCACCCACCCTCCAGCTGCTTTCCACAGGTGCCTCCCCTCTCTGGCTTCTACACCTCCTGCGCTTTCTTCTCTATCAACTGACCATCTCAGGTCTCTCGTGGACCAGGTCTCAGGGACACAGAGATGAACAAGACTTGCTCAGGAGACGCATCACAAGAAACGTAGCGGAAACATGAATGGTGGGCCCTCTGAGGGCCATTCTGGTGCTAGTGAAACCTCTTCTGAGACCTTCCCCTGTGCTGTTCCCCCCGGTTCCAGCAAGGGCGCCCCGGGTGCCGGAACCAGGGATTCTGAAGGCTCTTTCTTGGGATGAATCGACTCAGTGTCTTTTATGTCACTCCTCTCACTCCCACGCACTGGGCTTCATCTGTCATCTGATCATCGCATAAGCTCCCCAGGACACCATGAACAAAGATGACGCAGACCCTGAGCGCCACAGTCCGTTGTGAGAGCCGCCCGTCAGTGCTGGGGACAATGCACTCTTCTCTATCCCAGAAGGTCCACGGCTGTGACAAGCCTCACGTCGTGCTCCTCTATCAACTTGGCCACTCGAAGCCCTCACATAATTAACTGAAAGTTCGTCTGCGTGTTGGCCTCTCAGCAATTCCACAGAAACTTCCACACAGGTGTGCAAAGGACGGAGGAAACCATCCAGTATTTACCGATTCCCACTGTCAATGAAGACATGCAGTTCCCAGGGAACCGAGAGCCAAAGGGGACAGGACAAGGGCTTCCCCGTGACCTGTGGGTCAGCTTACGTCCGGGTGGGGCTCCATGAAGGCCCCACCAGCCAATGAAGGAAGGTGTCATCACAGACGCAGAGGTCCCACCCCCAGGCACTCACTCAAAGCTGGAAGAGAACTCTGGATGCCCAGGGCTGGGGGACGCTCTAAGCCCCAGCGCTGGGCTGCGTGTGCCCCGTTCACTGCCTAAGACTCTCTCTCTTCTCTATTTCCACGCAAATCCAAGGCTGTAGGGCCTGGCCTGGTGCCTGTTTCTACCTCCCCCTACCCGGAGCTGGCCACCTGGAGGCTGGGCCCTGAGCTCCTCCAGCCACCAGGGCGGAAGCCGCCCCAGACTCTGTTTCTGCCCTCCTCCCTTTTGGGAGAGGTCTGTCCTTTCAGCGAAGGGAATGGCCAATGCGGGCGTGGCCACAGCTGCTCAAGGCTCCTTAGGGTCACAGTGCCGAAAGGGGGCGCCCTCCCAGGGCGGGGGCCCACACCCCAGCTGCAGCAACGCCCTCTACTCTGCTGACCCTGCTGCCCCTGCCCCCCCAGTCCTCGGGGGTTCAGCGACGGGGCTGTCACGGTGGGGGCGGGTTCTGGGCACTCCTATCGTGGCCAAAAAACCATACTTGACAGACAGGACCTGGTGCTGCCGGTTGGAGAGTCCGATTCAGGTGGGTTTAAACAGAAAAGCCCGTCTTCATAAAGGTTCTGAGCTGACTTACAAAACCTGGGCAGGAAAATGGCTGAGCTGACTTGTGCACCCCGCGCCTGACCCCTCTCGGCTCCCTCTGCTCGCCCACGTCATCCCCCCACTCTGCCGAGGACCCTGTGCACATAGTAGGGCCGAGAGCCCCACTTCAAACTCTCCAGCCGGAGCCACTGAAGAGGCTGAACGCAGGGATCCTACCCGAGTCTCCAGCCCAGCTCTCTTCCGGGGAAGGTGACCCAAGGGCCTCGCTTGGGCCAGGTCCCCCCCCGCCCCGGCCGGAGGGGGCGCGCTGTAGCATGGGTGCCACCCTGACACCTAAGTTTGGTGGGGAGAGTTCCCACAAAGAGGGGGGAGGGGGAGGCTGGACAGAATCATCTCAAGTCACAGGTTTTTGCAGCTGAATGGAGAGACCCTATAGCAAGTCCTTCTTAAACTTTGGAAAGTCAAAGAGCTCCCAGCGTTTGTTGTTTTCTATATTATTTAAAATGGATAACGTAAACATAAATTACGTATAAACTCTTTTCTTGGAGCTCTTAAACTACTAAAACTAAAAGAGATGTACAAAATAACAACAAACAGAAGCCCGACACAAATGCACTCAACTTTACCTTAATTGAACATGACAGACGGGGCTGCAGTACAGAAACTATTGCACAGACATGACCTTGAGTGACTCAAAGCTCTCTCGGGCCACACCTTCCACTCCCCCCCTTGCCTGGCCTGAGGCCAGGAATGCCTGCAATGGCCACTGAGCTCTACCCCGCAGCTAGCTGGTCAAAATAACAGCAGCCAGCGGCCACCGCTCCCCAGAAAGGGGGCTGTCGAACAGGGCAGAGGGGTGGGGACGCAGCGACACTCCTGGGACTGAGTGGGGACCTAGGGATCCCGGACGGCAGGGCCACCCCAAGCTGCGGCAACATGTTGTTTTGCTCTTTTACATGAAATCAAGAGGCAGCCGTATGTCTTTCCCACCTGGACTTTGTATCTGCTGCCGATTCACGTAAAGGATCAAGTTTCTTGTAACGTTTCCAACACGCATGAAAAGGTCAAGAGAGGAGGAGACCAAGAACCACCAGTCCGGGGCGCCTCCACCCACACCCCGGCCGCTCACCTGCCTCACCTGGTCCCCATGGAAAGAAAACCTTCTCAGGTAGAAAACGCCCGTCCAGGTGACCTCGCTCGCTGCTTGGTGGCGTCTGACAGACAGGACCCAGGCTCACGGGGCTAAAGAGGCTTCTCTAAGGTCGTGAGCCGCGGAGGGAAGTCAGGACCGGAAGAAGGGTCTCACTAGTCCAGTCTCTTTCCCAAACGCTACACAGAGCGCTGGGCACAGTAATTCAAGCTACAAACAAATGCTCATATCAATAAAAGGCACAATCTTGTCCACTCGTAGAGGTCCTTGATTTTTAAGCACTTTCACAAATACCATTTTAATCTTATAATGTTTATTGGAATATTACTTTCTTCCCTCTGTCCCTTTTCAGGACCTCCTGGAAGAGCATATTTCAGATTCAAGACACACTAAATAATATTTCCCTCTCCATCACCAGCCACAAGCTTTACAAGTGCCCGCTCTGGTTCCTCAGTCCTGAGCCCGTGTCCGGCTTTCACAGTCAGCACCACAGACACGAGAGAGGAAACAGATCTTCCTAGAGAAGGCAAAAGAGAACCTTAGGATGAGAACAGCTTCTTTTTTGCATCATTTCATGTTTGCTTCCTTTTTCCTAAGCTGAGATTAAGCTCCTTGACAAAAATAACCTATTTTTGTCAAAATATTTCAAAATAAGTTTTTAAAAAACACAAAAATTTGTGAACAGGATAAACAGACAAAACCTAGCCAACAATACCAACTGATACTGAAGTAAGAAAACATATATATAAATGTTCTGCATTTCTGATGGTGGAGATGTGGCATATAGAATATTGTACAGACGCGTTATATTTCAGTGGGAAAGTAGGATGGGAAATACACTGACCCCCAAACCAGCAAGTCGTCACTCAAGACCTCCTTCTGGTGCCGACACGTTAACACAACTAGCAGGGGTTCCTCTGCTCTTTGCATGACTACCGTGGCTCTCTCATCATGTCCTTCTCTGTACGGTTCACAACAGCTTTGATTCATTCACTGTGGAATATCCTGGCTTAGTATGTGACGAACGTGTCAAGGAGCCTGGGGAGAGAGCCGGAACGCCGTCCCCAGCTCACACTGGTGGCGCACACGCCACGATGCAAGGATAACACACGCGTGCTCCCCCTCCTTCCAAAAGGCCCACGTCCTCCTCCAGGCCTGTCCAGGGCCGCACTGCAGGGAGAGTGAACCAGCTCCCCACTCGGGCAGCGGCTGGACATGGAAAAGGAGTGGGCCCGACGTGGGGACACACAGGCCTTGGCCAGGGTTAGCCCGCCCAGGAGACACTACAGTCCCAAAGACCTGCCGGTATTTTTTCACAAACCTGATGGCAAAGTGCACTCCTGGCAGGGAAGCTGGGCGTCCACACCAGCCCCCAGAGGGGTGAGTCAGACCTGGCCCGATGCAGCTCCACGCGCTGGTCAGCGAGCAGCCATGACGCCGGGCTTTGGTTCCGTTTACTAGAAAACAGGTTATTAGCGCAGGACTTTAACTTTCCAAACCCCATGCTAACGGAGCTTGGGGAAAACAAAGGAGGATCCAGCTGCCAGGGCTTATCCCACAAGAAGGCCTCAGGCTCACCCTCAAGTTCTGGCGTCTGTGTGCTAGCACCACACCGCCCGGTGCTTCCAATCAGCGGAGCCCGCGGGCAGCCCGGTGCCACCGTCCGGCTCCTGCTGGACCCCTCGCTCCAGCGCCTTGTGCAGGATGGCGCGTGGGCCCGACAAGGCACTGGCCAGTCCACGCCACTGTCACCCATGTTTCCTTCTAGACCGCGGCCATCGCCAGAGCGGCCCTGACGGTAACTGGAAAGTTCCACGTGTTTCAGATGACAGGAGGAGGGTGGGTTCAGTTTATTTTTATAATCACTAGGAAAGCTTGTTTTCTAAGCCAGAAGTGTCAAAGTTGGCTTTCTATTCATGAGAGAATATAAAACTTTCTGAGCAGGAATAAAATTCCTTAAAGGGCTATTAACGCAAAGCAACAACCGCAGATCAATGAAATGCCAGGAAGACAAAGTTATTTCTGGAACAAGGCAGTGAGCCAGGACACTGGGATGGCCTGCCCCAGGCCGAGTTTAGCTTCTGCACCACCAAACCCAGATCAGGAGAGATGCCTCGATCTTCTACGTGCTGTGGAACATAAAGCAGGGCGCTCGTTCTGCCAACTTCACGACACGTCAGTCTCTGGTGAAGTGGTGTATTCGCTGCCACTCTAGCTGCTAAAATGGAACACTGTTGGGTGGGAGACACAGAGGAGACTCTGAGAGGACCTCAGTGCCCCGTATTCTCGTAGGAAAATAAAAGGCAGGCGGTCCTGTGTCACATGTGACCTCTCTGGAAAGAGGGGGCTCTGGCTTCGGCTGCGCGGTTGTGATGTGATGGAAGCGAGACGGGGAAGCGGCCGGAGGTGGGTCTGGCCCACGGGAGGGAGCCCCTTCTGGCCCACGTTTCACCCACGCCCCTGCGCCAGGAGGAGGGGGCACGGCCAACAGAGAAGTCAGCATCCCACCCGCCACCGACCCCGGGCTGCCCTCCCAGGCAGCCTCTCCCAATCCTTCCCTCCCAGAGCTGAGCGGGAGGACGGCGCAGGGGGAAGGGTCCCGTGGCTCCCCCACCAGTTGTTTGCCCTTCACAGGCCGCCCCTCAAAGGGTGGCCTGGATGGAGTGACTTCCTGACCAGAGCAAAGAGGACCCTTGTGGGAGGCCTTCTGGGAGCCTCTCCCACGGCAGCCTGGCCACAGCTCTGAGTGCAAAGCCGATGGTGGCAGGGATGATGGGAACCCAAGAAAAGCAACTCAGAAAGAGAGCTGCAGGCAATGACTGGAGGCCCAGTCGTTTCTCGGGGCAGCACTCAGAGCCGCCCACCCGAGCTGCGGTGGGAGAGGTGCCAGCCGGTGCCCAGTTCACACTCAACAGCAGACCAGCCATGCACCACTGCCAACCTCCAGCGACCATCAGGCCAACAGGGACAGGCCAGGGGCAGGGGGCAGACAGCAGCTCTGCGGGTGTTTCTGCCCTCCACTGGCAAGCCTGGCCCGGGGGCCTGCGACCCCCTGAGTGTTCACGGGAGCCTGCAACCGGGAACCAGAGCTGCTCGCTTGTTCATTCAACAGGTGCCGGGCCGGGCACTCCGAGGGGACACACGGCGAGTCAGGAGGGTCCCTGCCTGCAAGGACCCACCAGTGTTACCGATGAAGTAAGACGTTCAGGCAAGACAACGCCCAGACAAAAGGGAAACGCACGCCCTGGGCTGTGGGGAAGGTGAGGAAGAACCCTTAAGTCTAGTCAGTGATTGTCCAGATGCAGCGTGGACGGAGCTGACTTCAAAGGTCCAGGCTCGCTCAGGGACAGTGAGTTCAGGGAACGGGGAAGCCTGGTGCTGCAGGCGACACAGGGGACGGGCTGAAGGGCCAGGACAGGGTCAGTTCTGGGGAGCCACTGACCCCAGACCACAGTGCTGGGCTCCAGCTAGCAGGCAACTCCTGTGCTCTCTGGAACCCTCGTCTTGGGCTTTTGAAAACAAACCTCTTGCTCACTTGGTACAAACCAGCTCAGGCCTCGTAAGGCTGGGCCAAGGGGGCACCTGCCCCGGAACAGACAGGCAACATCTATGACCAACATGTAAAGGACAGCTCTCTTGTCCTGGCAGGTCTCCAGGGGGTTCAAAGGCCGTTTTGTCAACAAGACTACTGACGTCGGCACATGCTCACTAGCGCTGAAGGAAGCGCTATTCAATTCTACAAATCAGAAGTGAAACCCAACAAGGCAACAACCAGGAAAGGAACTAAAAACCACTTAGTAACTGAAGAGGCAGAGCAATTTCAGGTCTATTAGCAAGCACCTTACACAAGAGCCATTTTCGCCTTTGAGAGGCCCTCCCCCGATAAGCTCACCGTAAACCACGTGGGATGAGACCACTCAAGGAAGTTGCCAGAAGCATCTTCCCTTTCTTTCGGGTCTCCTTGTTCCAGAAAGATTCCAGGCTCCTTGTGCTTTTTGTTTAGAAAAAGAATGCTAACGAGTCAGGACATCTGTATAATTATAAGTGTCAAGATAAACCTTTTAGGGTTATTTGTTTTTCTCTGAAATTCACAGTTGAGTTCTACAGTGTAGAGAACACACTGAGAACAAAGGCCCCCATAAAGTGTCTCCCTGTCACGTATCTTATGTGACGTTACCATCACCAAGAGCAGTGACAGTGAAAACTAGTTAAAATCTCTACTTGTGCTTTCACGTTTTTTTTTTTTTAAACGTTCTTGGCAGTTGGGTAATAAAGAGACCAGGGAAAATGTGCCTTCAAAATTCGTTTTTTAGATTTGCTCCCACCTCCCACTAGAAGAAATCTGTAGAAAAACAAAAAACCGGAAGCTGGCAGGGAGCAGGTACACCCTCCAAGCCACCTCAGGTCCCGCCCCCTTGGGAGCAGGCAGGTCACTGACGGAGAGCCAGGGAGGCAGGTCTCCACCCGGTGGAATGTCCTTCTCCTCTGGGTGACTGGGCCGGCCCCACACAGACATCACCCGACACCCCCAGGACCATCACGCAGCCCCATCACCAGGTTTCAGTGAGGACCAGCTGGGGAAGGGGCCAGATGTACACCCATCGGGGAGGTGTGAACACACATCTGTCCAATACTCAACCAGAAGGGAGCAGGCACCAGTGTATCCAACTAAAGCCTTGGATCCCTCCGCTCGGCCTGCGCCACTCCGCTGAGCAGTGCACAGTGCATCAGACGCCCACCAACCACAAACAAGAGCAGAGAAATTCAGGGAAACACAGCTGACACAGAGTCGTGCTCTTGGTCTGCTTCAGGTGTTTCATTCAGCTATCAGATCTCAGGCAAAGCACAAACTCTGGGCACTTGGGTGTCCCCTGCTGGGTGTGGCTCTGTCCTCCCCAGCCCTTCCTCCCCAATCTATTATCCTACACTGGTGGGCTGCCCAAAATGGCATGAACTGTGTATATTCTGCTCTGTCATTTGCTCCTCACCACAAAGCCTGCCCCAGCCCCAGGGAAATCATTACTCCCTGCCTCAGCGAGGACATCACAGTGCAGAGAAGAGGGGCGTCTTCCCCACCATCCTGAGGACGACCAGCGAGGCTGGGCCACACAACAGGACTCCGGCCTCCATTCTGGTCCTCTCGCAGAGCTAGCACGGTTCACGGCACCTCCTGAACAGCAGGCCCTCGGGGGGGCATGACTTCTACCATGACTGCATTGTACTGATGCACAGAGATTCTTCTTTAAATAAATGTTTTAAATTAAATTTGCTACACGTAATATCTTGATCTAGTTAAATACTCAAGTATATGTAGAAATGAATTTAACTCTTCAGATATAAAGCTTGCATCCAGCAGCACACAGGCCCCCTTCAGGAGACAGGGGGCCCGGGGCACGGCATCCCATCTCCATCCCCAACCCCCGACCAGCTGTTTGACTGTGGGAAGGCTCTGCTCGGAGCCCATGTCCTCTGTCATCAAGTTGGGGAGACATCCCCACCTTAGAGACTTGCTGCTAAGTGTGTGTGTGTGTGTGTGTGTGTGTGAAGGCTTTGTAGATTCCAAGTTACTCAGCTAAATTTAAGTGACACTAGGTCTTGCTAAGAGTCAAATGAGATACAAAGGCAAAAAAATGTTCTGAAAATGTAGGAGTTAGGATTTAAATCTTTAAATGACACATTCTTTCTAGCGGATGACACAGCCTGGGTTATGAGCAGTGGGGAGGCTTCCCCAGGAATTAGACCTGGGCCTGCCAATGACACCTCCTGTGGCTCCCTTGGGCTCATGGTAGACGTGGTGAGACTCTGCTGGGTGCCAGGCCCAAGTTCATTCAAGCTGCAGACAGAGGTGGGTGGTCTGACACTCACCCTCCACCTGATCACTAAAGGTCATCAACTAGCCAAGAAATATACTACTTCTCTAAAAAGGAGAATCTGTCCCTTCTGTCCTTGAAAAGTTACAACGGCGCAAGCAAACAACTTTCTGTGTGGGGACAGGGCATATATGGGAACTCTCTATACTTTCTGCTACATTTTGCTATGAATCTAAAACTGCTCTAAAAAATGAAATTAATTAAAAAAAAAAAAAAAGACCTTCTGACACTAATTCCAAGGGAGTTTTTAGCTAGCCTGCCCTAGATGGCCTAGAAAAAAAAGGAGGGAAATAAGTCATAAGAAAACCTACACTCATATCAGTAGCTAAGCCTTTTAAGGCATTAAATTCTAGAGTTCTGTAAACATTAGATTTCTTGGAACAATATTCTGAAAAGCCCTGAAAGTTCAAATAAAGTCAAATAAATATAGCACTCTGTAGACCTTAAACAAGGCTGGATGAGAGGATTAAACCATGTACCCGAGGAAAGGTTTGCACAGAGAAACTGCAAAGCAGATCTAAAAATACCGTGTGATTATCCACCACCACGGTTTTAGGGGGCAAAATAGGGAGGAGATCAAAATGCAAGGCAAACCTGGCATTTCTGGGATAACTGCTGTCAGGCGACCCTGTTCTGGTGCATCACCGTGCACCCCAGACCCACAGCCCTCAGGCAGGCTGACACCGGCACTCAGACGGCTTCTGCCACCAGGCTGGTCATTAAGCAGATCTGAAGGAGAACAGAGAGGACAATCTGCAAACCAGCCTTTTTATTTGTGATTATCTTGCACGTCTATAATTTTGAGTGGGATGGCTTTCCCAGCTCCTCAGTGGGGCAGTGCTGGTGGGTATCAACAAAGAACACTGAGATTCCACAGCAGCTGGGTATTCGTCTGCTCGGGCTGCCATAACACAACACCACAGGCTGGGGGGCTCACCCAACAGAGATCTCTTTTCTCACAGTTCTGGAGACTGGAAGCCCAAGACCAAGGTGCCGGCAGGTTGGGGTTCTCCTGAGGCCTCTCTCCCTGGAGTGCACACGGCCACCTTCTCCCTGTGCCCTCACGTGGACACCCCTCCCTGGTGTCTTGTACTCTTCTTATAAGGACACCAGTTCTACTCAATTAGGGCCCACACTCATGACCTATTTACCCTTAATTAACTCTTTAGAGACGCTATCTCCAAATACAGTCACGTTGGGGGTTAGGACTTCAGCATATGAATCTGGTACGGGCTGGGAGTGGGAGAGACACAGTTCAGTCCACAACAACATGCCTCGCACAACAGACAGCACCTGGCATCCTCTGACCTAACACACCGCACAAGTCCAGCAGCTGAGCTGGTGGGTGCTGCCAGGAAGGGGTCCAGGAGCAGAGGTGGTGAAGCAGCCCCCCTTCCCCTTTCTGCTTGCGAAGGGTGCGGCTCTCACACTGAGGCAGAGAACCTGAATCCCCTCTCGCCCCTCCCCACGTCTCATCCTCTGGGAAGGGGGATGGGGGAAGCTGTGGTCAAATACTTCCCAGTCATCATCTGAGCGCTCGAGGTGACCTGTTAACATTCGAAGCCAGGGTCAGAGATGGACAAGTGACCAGTTCAAGGTCAAAAGCAGTAGCAGAGCCAGGACACACCAACCCCAGGTTGTTAACTCCAGGTCCAAGCACCTCCCTCACGCCACAGCCACTTGTTTTATCTTTACAACCTCCTGGTCAGGTGTGTACATGCTCTGAATACATTTAAAATACACCTTTGACAAAAAGCCCCAGAATAAATGGGAGACAGGTGAGGGCTCTATCCAGAAAAAAAAGCTAATAAAATTTTTTTTCATGTAGTAGAATTAAAGAAACACAGTCAAACTCTAATATTTAGTTTATACCCTTATAATAAAAACAATTTGAAGGTGGCAAGGGCATAGAAGTCTCCGCCTTTTTTGTTCCTCTCTTCCTCATCTACTGCTTTCCTTTGCATTAAGTAAATATTTTCTAGTGTAACCTTTAATTCCTTTACCCACACAATTACAGTGAGATATGGAAACATTGCTCCTATATAGTTCTATTCCTTTTTCTTCCTTTTGTTCAATTATTATAATTATTATATCTATATATATTACAAACCCCAAAATATAGTAATTATTTCTTTATATAATTTTTGTGTTTTTTAAGAAGTGAGAGAAGGAAAGCAAGTATATATTTCCAGGGTTTGTTTCATCTACCTTATTATTCATCATTTCTGGTTCTCTTCCTATTGTCCTGTGGATTTGGGCTACCTCATTAATGCAGTGTAATTTCCTTATTCCGATACAGTTTTGTTCCCGTTTGCCTCCTTTATGCTGTTATTGTCAAATACATTACTTTTCTAAATGTCCTAGGCCACAAAACATAATTATATACATATTATTTTATAAAATTGGGGAGAAATATGCATTTATACTGTCTCATGTAATTATATAATAAGCTTTACTGGCATTCTTTGGCTTCTTACTGGCATTCTTTGGCTTCTCATATGGATTTGAATAATCACCTGTGGTCACTTGCTTTCAGCCCAAAGACCTTCCTTTATATTTTCTGTAAGGCAGGTCTACTGACCACAAATTCTCTGGGGGGTTTTATGGCTTATTTTTCAATTTGAGAATATCTTTATTTTTACCTTCATTTTTGAGAGACAGCTTTCCTGGATATAAGATCCTTGGTTGACTTTTTTTTTTCTTTCAGGACTTTGAACATGCCATCCATCCCACTGTATTCTGGTCTCCATTGTTTCAAATGAGAAGTGTTAATCTTACTGAGATTCTTGGTACAATCTGAGTCATTTTCCTCTTGCTGCTTTCGAGATTTTCTCTTTGTCTTTCAACATTTTTTCCTATGATGTGCCTCAGTGTGGACTCCTTTCTGTTCATGCTACTTAGAGTTTATTATGTTTCTTGGATGTGGAGATTGTTTTTCATCACATTGGGAAGTTTTCAACATTATTTCTTCTAATATTTTTTTCTGTTTCTCTCTCTCCTCTCCTGTGGTACTTGTATTATGTGTACGTTGGTGTGCTTAATGGTGTCCCACATTTCCCTGAGGTTCTGTTCATTTTCTTCATTTTTTTCCTCCATCATTTGAACTGCATAATCTCTATCACTCTATCTTCAAGTTTACTTATTCTATCTTCTAGTTAACATCTACTGTTTTGGTCTTCCAGTGAATTCTTCATGCCAGTTATTTTACATTTCAACTCCAGAATTTCCATTCAGTTCATTTCATACTTTTTTTTAAAATTGGTATTCTCTAATTGATCAAACATTGTCATCAGACCTTTCTTTACTTCTTTAAGCATGATTTCCTTTAGTTCTTTGAATATATTTACAATGGCTACTTTAATGTCTTTGTCTGTTAAATCCAACATCTGGGCCCTCTTTCAGGCAGTTTCTGATGCTTTAAAAAAAAAAAAAAAGAATCCCATCACACTTACCTGTTTCTTTGCATGTTATCCTTTTGTCTTAAACATTGGACCTTTTAGGTAATATATTGTAGCAGTTCAAATACTGATCCTCTCCCCACAAGGGCTTGTTTCTGTTTGCTTATTTTTTCAGTGAATCAGCTGGACTAGTTTAGTGAAGTCTATCCCCTCAGGACTCCCCACTTTCCCCACAGTGTGCAGCCTCTGATGTTGTTCCTCAGAGGACACTGCCTTGGGTGTGCACAGTCTCCCTGGGGTGACAATGGTTTTATCCGGGCTCTCTTCTTCTCTTCCCTGATCTCTCTGTAAAGCTGCCTGCCTCTGATGTTATCACATCCAGCTGTTAGGCTCCAGGAATTGCTGGCTGATTGCTCTATTGTTTTTGACAATATCCTCGGGCATCAACTGCTGTGCAGCATGATCAATTAAATGCTGGCCTTTTTGAGGGAACAATTTTTGATATCAGTGTTTGAGGTTTGTTCTGACCCCAGGAGGGCTCTTCTTAGCTGTCTCTTTCTCTGGTTTTCGCTAGCCTAAAGTTTCAACTGTTGCTCTCATGGAGCTACCAGCCTCTTTTTAGCTTCTTCCCGCCAAGATCTCCTTGTCTTGTTTTTGACAGCATGCTTAGGTCTGAACTGCCCCATACTCTGTTATAAATAAATTCAGTACTTTTGGGGAGAACCTCAGAGTTTTCTGTTCTCGTGGCCAACCTCTCCTCCTTGGCAAAGTCTCTGAGTCACTGCTCTGGAGTTGGGGTCAAGGACAGTAGCTCATTTCTCCCAGAGTGACACCCCACATTATGAACAGAGTGCTAGGTGGAGGGGGTAGCCTTTGATCTTTTTTTTTTTTTTTTTTTTGGCCACACTACACGGCATGCAGGATCTTCCCTGACCAGGGATCGAACCTGTGCCCCCTGCAGTGGAAGTGCGGGAGTCTTAACCACTGGACTGCCAGGGAGGTCCGCCTTTGACCTTCTTAACTCTTCTGGAATTAGACCTCCACCCTACGAGCAAACTGGCATGACAGAGGGTAACTGGGGCCCCAATATCCTCAGTTCGGTGCAGAGCCTCCACCCCATGAGTAGAAGCTGGGTACACTTCCCTGGAATTTCGCCTCTGCAACACGGGAGCTTGAGAGGAGTGAGAAGTGCTGGCAGCTTGCCCCTCCGAGGGAGATACTGTAGCCCTTGATGGAAGCTGGGGGGAGCCACATGTTCTTGGCCACACCCAGCCAGAGGGATAACTTCTGTCGTACTAAGCTGGGCAGGAAGGATTTGGCCACAGCTCAAGTGCCACAGACTCTTGACGTGGTTACTGATATACAGTAGATTTTCTTGAATAAATGTTTCTTCATTTGCTGCATACCCTTAGGACCATTTCTGGATATTTTTAATTTTTTTTTTTTTTTTTTTTTTTATTTTTAATTTATGGCTATGTTGGGTCTTCGTTTCTGTGCGAGGGCTTTCACTAGTTGTGGCAAGTGGGGGTCACTCTTCATCGCTGTGCGCGGGCCTCTCACTATCGCGGCCTCTCTTGTTGCGGAGCACAGGCTCCAGACACGCAGGCTCAGTAATTGTGGCTCACGGGCCCAGCCGCTCCGCGGCATGTGGGATCCTCCCAGACCAGGGCTCGAACCCGTGTTCCCTGCATTAGCAGGCAGATTCTCAACCACTGCGCCACCAGGGAAGCCCTCTGGATATTTTAATTGATTGTTTTCTTAAAAACAGCTTTCACCAATTATTGTTGTTTTGCTGAGGAATAGGTCTGTGGAGCTCCTAATACTACCATTCCAGAAGTGGATCCCAATAAAATTTATACTTAATTTCTAACAATTGGCAAAATATTATGCATAAGTTCCTTTTTGTCTAATATTTCATGTTAGGGAAGCTGGCATTAACCAGCAAAATATGAGTTCTACACACTATAAGGAAATGTCTCCCCAGCAGGAACTATTCAAGAAAATCTACTGTATATCAGTAAGCCATGTCTTTAAAAATATATTATTTTTGTTAAAAATAAGTCACCCAGATGTATATCCTGATTAGCAAGTCAGCTGAAAATGTGAGGAAACATTACCATGCATGAGAGGTGTGTGATCACAGATCAGATCATCAGGTCAGAGTAAGTGGACAAGCCACACGCATCCCTCATAAATAAATCCCTCTCAAGTAGCCCCCTCTACACAAAAGGAGACCATTTCATTCTGGGCTACTCAGCTGAGAAGTCCAAAAGGGTTCCAATCCACATGCAAAAGAAATGTGGTGCTCACCCCTCCCCAAAAAACTACTGGCCTGGGGTAACCAGGCATGGGAGAGAGAAGAGCTACCAGCACATTCTTGAAAGTCACCAAGTGTTGCCCACTCTCTAAGGGAAGCAGACGGCATTCTCAGAATCCAAGTCAAGGAGGCGGCTGGGAAGTGTGAAGACGCCAGCCAAGCATCTCCACCTGATAGCAGTGATGCGGGTGGGGAAGCAGGGAGGACGACTCCAGTGCTGGCTCTGGCAGGCGGGAGCTGAGAACCGGGCTGGACCTTAGACCCCCTCCAGCCCCAGACTCCCCGTCTATAACGTACGAAACGCACCCAAAGTCACTACTTAGCAAACTGATGTTACTCTGGACAGGGCCCTCCTGGGCTAGGTTCCCCTACAGGTCCCTCCAGACATTAAACAGATGCCAAAGGTCCGAGGGTCATGCTTCCTATACAGGCCCCACAGGCACCCTTTCCGGAGGAGCCCCTGCCTCGGCCTCCCCTGGAACCTGACGGTGCTCACCCTCACGAATACACCGGACGGGTCATCCCTGAAGGCCCCCTGGCATCACAGGGATCCGGCTCCCTGCCCGCACAGCCCTCTGAGAGCTCCTCCCAGCCAGCTGAAGACAGGACAGGTTCTAGGAGCATGACGGGAGACAGTGAGGAAGGACACAACGTACCGGCCCCCAGGACAGCCTATCAACAGGGCCTGCCCCTGCCCACAAGGAGAGCGATGTCCCAGGAGGGGACCCCTGGCAGCTGCTTCTGGCCAGTGAGAGATCACATGGGGGGCAATTTTTTAAAAGCCACCCACACTAGAAGAAAACTGTTGTAAAACGTATTACACTCTTCCTTGACTTTAAGGACTCTTCTGAACAAGAGACCCATCCCCCAGCTCCAGTCCTGTCCCTGACCTGGGAGCCCTGGGGCTGCCGTCCAGTCTGCAGTGCGGGGAAGAGTATGAGCAGCACTCAGCACGTCTGTGACTGGGCACAAAGGTGCCTCCCATCGGGGGTACAGGGCGGCTTATTTCCATGTGAAATGCACCCGGCTTGCTGCTCCTTTTCCAGCTACATCTACTCGTGATGCCGGCTTCGCTCTCTTCACCTGCAATCAGGTTAAGCAGCTTTCAGTGTTCTTGTTGACTGAAATTTGCTGCTTCTCCCTGGCCAAGGTGCTTGCAAACCAAACCGTCCAGATGAGATCATGCGTGAGTGTGTGTGAACACTCAAAAGAGAGCATTCCCTGGGTGAGGCCTTAGGGCTCCAAGGCACTTTGGTTTACCTTCTGTTGCCCAGGCCCTGCCTGGCACTGGGTCTGCAGCTGGGGGCTCACGAGACCCTCCCGAATCAGTTGCGAAAGCAGAGGTCTTACCCCAAGTGTAAAAACACCTAGGCTCTGACACATTACTACCCACTGTGTGAAAATCCTGTGGAATGCACAAAGCTCACCTCCCACTCCCTTGTGGAAATACAATTTGTTTTTGATGTTTTGTTTTCTCAGCTGCAATCAGATACTGACAGAACTCATCGTTACTGCTATTGTCTATCTGACCCAGTTTGGGCTTTGATTTTTTTCTCCATCACCATAAAGAAATGCAACTTCATTTTATTTTTCCCCACCGTAATTTTTTTTAAATTAAGAAGTTGGCATTAAAATGCTTCTCTTCTTTGGGAAGTGTTTTATTTTGTTCTAAATAGAAGGAGTCCACGTACTACACAATAATAATTTTGGAAAACGAACCCTTCATGGCATGTTATGACACCCAAAGGACCAAATATTTCCCCTCGATGTGTTTGCTCTTTGGTTGCTGCAGGCACAATCTCTCCACCCCGACCTTGCTGTTGCCCCCGACAGGGGCAGGAGGTGGGGCGCCCTAGATTCCCACCTCGTCTACTAGGAGGCACTGGTGTCACAGGTTAACGGTGATTCTAGGGCAAGGAGCTGTGGAATCCCAGTTTCAAACAGAATGAGAGGAAGGAAGGCATTCCCACGAGGGCAATAAAGGGGTCGGGACTGAACCAGACCACAAATACCTCCGGAAGCACCTCATGTTAAACCAGTGAAGTGCCAAACTCCCTGGCCCGAAACTCAAGTTCTTCCTCCGTATTTAACTGTGACACTGCAGGCCAGGGACCTGGGGTACCTCTGTGCGGCCCAACTGAGAAGACCACTGCGGGATGGACCCAGACCCTCCCATGTGGGCATCCTCATTCCACATGGGCTCCATCCTCCAGAGCCAAGTACTGTTTCTGAAACCATCTTCTTTTTAGAGATTCCCGTGTGATAAGCAGCACAGTCAGAAAAAGGAAACCAGGCGAATATCCCAGCCCTTTCAGAGGACGTCCTCACCTCCCTGGGACTGTCCGCGCCGCCCCGGCTTCCCTCCTGCTCCACCTCTAGCCTTCCCCATCTCAGCATCCGCGTCCTCCAGGTGGTTCATGCCCGAAGCATGGCGTCCTCCTCGTTTCCTCTCTCAGTCCCTCCCTCCCCCACACCCAGCCCCCCGACAAGTCCCGGTGATACACCCAGAACCGGAGCACTTCTCCCCATCACCACAGCCCCTGCAGGGGCACAGGAATTCTGGGTAAGCTCCATCACCCCGGGCCTTTCTACACTGCCCACATCACTCCACAGGCACGTGGATCTCACAAAGATGTTAATTCCACACAGAAGGAGCGGAAATGGCGGTCAGAATTTGGTGGCTGCGTGCAGGGATGATGGAAAAATCCTATACAATATACCACGTCTTCCAAGGACAAAAACCCAGACCAAATAGTTAAAGAGTCCCCCACACCATCTCCCTCCCAGAAACAAGTCACACCCGTGGTTCGTGGCAGGGGGCAGGGGCGGGGCGCACATTCTCAAGCATCCTCTCAGACTCAGGAAGGAGAGGAGCAGGGTTCACTCTGCCAAGAAGAGAGCATTAGGGTTAAACTCCCTCAGAATGAGACTGTCAGAGGAGTTCCAGCACAGCAACACAGAAGCCCCAAGATAAAAGATCCTAAACCGGGACTTCCTTGGTGGCCCAGTGGTTAAGAATCTGTACTTCCAATGCAGGGGACGCAGATTCAATCCCTGGTCGGGGAACTAAGATCCCACATGTCGCAGGGCAACTAAGCCCGTGCGCCGCAACTAGAGAGAAGCCCACGCGCCGCAACAAATAGCCCGCGTGCTGCAACGAAAGACCACACATGCTACAATGAAGATCCCATGTGCTGCAACTAAGACACGATGCAGCCAAATAAATAAATATTAAAAAAAAAAAAAAAAAAGACCCTAAACCACCCAGTACTGATGGTGTCAGGAGACGGTGTGTAACGGCAGCTCCCACTTGGTGCTTCAGCAACCCCATGCTCATCGGTCATCCGGCACGAGGGGCAGCTCCCTCTGCCAACAGCCAGGACAACGGCAGGGACAGGGACAGGCTGCAGGCCGGGCCTCGTCCTCTGTGTGTGCCTTCACCCTCCTGCACCCTGACTTTTTCAGCCACCGAGCCATCCAGGAGATGATGCCCGGATCCCTCCCCTCGGCCGTAAGGCCTCTCTTGAGGCCGAATCCAGGATTATTAAGTCAATGAGTCACCAGCCCCGGACTCCTGGCACCCGCTGAAACTTGAGTCCATGTCCCCCTTAAGAACTGGCTTCTCCTGCATCCTCTCCCTTTGGAGCCCCCCGTTCTCAGGAGCTCAGACATTCCCGACACGGCTTCCTAACCATCAACCCTGCTGGGCAGTCACTGGGTTGTGCCCCCTCTTCCTTTGAGACTTCTGCTTTCATCACCCTCTTCTCTCTGTTCCCACTGGCACCCCACAAGGGGCTAAGGCAACAAGCTCTGATCCGGCCTCCCAGTGTGGCTGAGAGCCAGAGATGACATCACTTACACACGCACACACGTGTGCACATGCACACGCTCTCCTAAAGGTGAGGCTCTGGAGTCTTTAGGGTGGGGTGCAAGGCTTCCACTCGGCCCCCCCTGCACTTGTAGCCTCCACAATACAACTCCCACAACACCCCAGCCCATCCCACCCACCCCACCTACCAGACCAGCTGCAACCCCATCTCTTAGTTGTCTCCCCGGACCCCAGCCTCAAGCAGCCCCTCTCTCTCTAAGGGGCTCAGCGGTGCTTTCTGTCTACACAGCTCACCATGTGTCTAAAACTTCTCTTCCATCGGGTTCTTTTTTCAATTTATTGCTTTTGACCAAGAGCCACTACAGGACTCAGGGCACAGGAATTACTTATTCCAACACCTACTTACTGCATCTCCACCATGAATGGGTAAGGGTGTGTGCATAAAGGCATCACCACTACAGAGACGATTCCAGAAACAGGACTCGGAACAAGGTGCACTTGAGGTTTACAACCGTAAAACTGTGTCTGAGGAGCCCGAGAAGGGGCAGAGCTGGTAATGGAGATTTGCAGTTATTTCTTGCTGGCATCGCTATTTATGTGCTTTGCTTTTATTGCTCAGTTGAGTACACAGACACTGAAATTACAATAACTTTGGCCACTCAGTGCCGGGGTCTTGGTTTTTAATGCAATTCTCCAATAAAAGAGGTGAGGGGTAGTTGGAGAAATGGCAGATTCTAGGGCTGGGGCAGGAAATGTACAAGATGAGCCTGGGGCATCTTTCATAGTGACAAAAAAAAAGAAAAACAGTTAAAAAACCCATAATAATGGGGGTATGTCAAAGGGACACAGTAGCCAACCAAAAGAGCTCCCATGGTCAAAGCTGGAACAATTTGAGCAACAAAATAAATAAATAACCTAGTACTAAATTATAACCCCAAGTAGAAAATAAATATCCAAAAGTCCATTCTGTTATAAATAAATAAATGAAGAGACAAACCTCCCACATAGAAGAATTCCAAACAATTTATGTAAATAACCCTGTCACCTCAAAGGGGTGGAGCCTACCTCCCACCCCATACCTGTGGGTTGCACATAGTGACTGCCTTCCAAAGAGAACATTCTAGGGCAGGTGGGGAGTGTAACTTTACAGACACCTCAGCCAGGTGATCAAGTCACGTTGACAGTATGGACCCTGCTAGCATGTGACCAGAACGCACTTCATCTCTGTGGTCTTCCTCCCAAAACCGATAGATAACCCCAGTAGAATCATGAGAAAAACATCAGACAAACCCAAAATGAAGGCCATTCTACAAATACCGGACCATCACTACTTAAAACTGTCAAGGTCATCAAAAACAAAGAAAGTCTGAGGAAGCCTCCCAACCAAGAGGACCCTAAGGAAATAAGACAATTAAATATAATAAGGTGTCCCGGATAGGATTCTAGGACAGAAAAAGGACATCTGGTTAAAAAATAAAATAACAAAAACAAAAACTAGGGAAATCTAAATAAAGTATGGACTTTAGTTAATAATAATGTATCAGTATTGGCTCATTAGTTGTGACTGATGTATCACAATGTACCACGATAAGCTAAGATGTTAACAATATGGGAAACTGGGTGGGAGGTGAGGGGGGAGTGTAGAAGAACTCTCTACTCTCTTTGCAACTTTTTGTAAATCTCAAACTATTCTAAAATTTTAAAGCTTATTTCTTTTAAATTACCTTGGCTCTGATTAGCCTTTCCTTTTTTTTTTTTTTTTTTTTTTTTTAAGTGCAAAGATGTAAAGCTACACTTTATATACTTTCTCTCCCCAGAGGACTCAGCTTCCAGGCTCCCCCTGCCCACCTCCTGCCATTGGCTGAGATCACTGGTGCAGACTCCTTACAGGAGGAGGCCCTCCAGGCAGAGGCCATCAGAGGTAGAGCAAACAGACACCCGAGAGGCAGCTGCCCTGGCCTTCACACAACCCAGCCTTCTAAGAACTGATGTCTATTCCTAGATTCCTCTGAC
This sequence comes from Balaenoptera physalus, assembly GCF_965194825.1. Lineage (NCBI taxonomy): Eukaryota > Metazoa > Chordata > Mammalia > Artiodactyla > Balaenopteridae > Balaenoptera > Balaenoptera physalus. The sequence goes on from NC_138894.1 coordinate 10,497,568, forward strand.
GTAACTCATCCTCAGGAACCCAGTAATCTAAGAGCTCTGGGATCTGGGCCTGCTTCACCCGCCCACACTGCAGGGCCTCTGGGCAACTCCGGGAGCCCTGCCTGCCCTCAGCCGGTCTCCCCTCCTCTGGCTCGCTGGTGGCTCCAATGGTCTCCACGCTGTTGTAGGCCTTGGGGGCACCACTGCGCTGGGGGGCAGGGATGCACAGGCTGATGAGAAAGGCAGGAGAAGTGGAAGAGTCTCCTCTTTCAGAAGATGACCAAGGGCAATACAAGGAGGAGAGAAGACAAGAGAACAGAGACCGGCCTGGACACCGAGGAAGACGTGCCACGCCTCCCAGACTTTCAGGACCCCAGGAGGGTTCACAGCACCTCTGCTGCTTCACAAACATCACAGGGACACGTCTGATTCTTAGACCGTCTTGTAAGAGCGCCCGCAATGTGTGTGCCTTTCCATTAAACTCAGCCTAATTTACTACTGAGACTTCAGGAAACAACATAAACCCATCAATGCAATTACGGTACCCCATGAAGATACCCAGAAAGGAAAGAGAAAGGGCTAGAAATTGAGCCATCCATTGTAGGGAGCAATGAGGGAAGAGGAACTGCCTGCCAGGGACTCTGGAAAGCTGCTGTGGTCCGCGGAGTGGGACTATAGCAAACCTCCCCTGAAGGCTGAGATTCAAAACCTCTCAACAGTACTGTTTCTAATTTAACCTTCTCATCAAGAGGCCTCCTTCCCCTTGTTTTAATAAGCAGTAACCCTTTCGATAGAACTTAAAATTTTATGAAGAGAAATATTTCATGTAGGTGGTTAGCAATCAGCGTGTGGTAGTACCTTAGATGAGGTGTTTCCAACAGATTTCTATTTTCTCAGTTACAGATTTACCTCAGGAAAAGAGTATTCTACTATAACAACAAAACTCTGGATTAACTATTCAAAGGAAGATGAATGAAACAGCTTCCAAATTTCTCACTTAAAAAGCAAAATACTTTCAAATTAATAAGATGCTGATACCCTGAAATCAACAAAACAAAGAACCCCACAGTTGGGTTCCCATACCCAGAAGAGCTACAGCCGTGGTCCCGAAGTGATGGCTGGCCCCAAGCGCAGGGGGACAACCAGACACACACCGCCTGCCTGGCAGCCAAGTCACCTTAGGAACCGCCCTGGGGGTTTTCAAGGAAACTGACCCTGTAGTCAGCCAAGGACAGACAGCACAGACACTTGAAAAATTATCACCATGGTTCTCTTGCTGCAAGTTTGGAAAGTAAAGGGGAAACCCCACCCATAATCACACCTTAACTAAAGTCAAGTGTTTTTTTATTTGCATATTTTACATAGATGAGATCAGCGGGTACAAGAGTATAGCATCCTACTTTTTCTCTTGAATGTTAAATTGCAAACATAGTTCCTGCTGTTGCCGGGCTGCATGACTATCATATTTTCAAGACTGCATCAACTCTTCACACAGATTTTTTAAACATTTAACCTAAAATATGTCCTACAAACAAGATAACATGTGGCTATTTTCTTCAGCTCCTAAGTAGGCACAGACTGACGGGCAAAGCAACTAGGAGCCTGTGGTTAGCAGTGGCCGGACGGTCTCTGTCAGCAGGAAGGCAAGACCTCTGAGTGGAACGAGGTCACACCCGTTTAGGCCTGGCCATCCATCCACAAGACAGATGTGCAGCAGCTGGCGTTTACTCGGCCACTGGGGTGGGGGGAGGGGGGAGTAGGTCCAATGTGTGCTAAGAGGACGCTCACTGCAGCTCGTTACCTGTGCCCTAACGTACCTTACACCATAAACCACAAGATTTAATAGCAGCCTAAATGTCTGTCAGGGAAACAGTAAATTACAGTTCAGTCATTTGGTGAGATACCATCTCATATGGTGAGGTACCATGCAGACATTTGAAATGGAAATTACTGAGTTTATAACAACTTGACAAATGAAAACCTAAAACTCTAAGATCTACCAATATAAATACACAGAAGTGCACACACACTAAATGGAAGAGATTAGAAGAAAACGTATTAAGACATTAACATCGGCAGATGGTGTACCGTGATTTTCTTTTTTATCACCTGGACCATGTTTCTCTAAACCCTTTACAGTAAGTATGTAAAATTTTAATTACTGGAAAAAACGAGACCATGTGAGGCAGTTTAGGGCCTCCCCTCCCACCTGGCTGCTGGGGCGGATTCCCTTCCCTCCATCCCTCCAGATTCAGCCAGAAGGGCTCTGCCTCAAATGTCTCACAGCCTCCCCCTTCTCTCACAGGGGGAGATGCACATCTCCCCCATCACCAAGGCACAGGAAAACTGTCACACCTCAGACCCCCAGATCTGGGAGCAGTGGCTGGGACCTAGCTGTCCCTGTACCGCAGGCCCAGTGGACAAGGAGCTCCCGTGGGCCTGACAGGCGGGAACTAAGTGGAAGCCAAGGACGGGCACAGACAGGAGGGAGGTGGGCGTTCGGAAGGCTGGGATCTCCTGGAGGGTGCAGTTTCAGGAACGACCACGGGAGAGGAGGCTGAAGGCCAAGGGCTTGGTGACGCCACATGCCCTGCAGACACGGAGTGACAGGACGTCAAAGGCTGGTGCCCAGCCATCTCTGGAGACTGGGGTAACCTGCAGTGATGGCAGAGGGCAGTGACAGGAGGTAGAGAGGATGGCACGTCGTGGGTCAAGGAGGAAGGGACCCCCGAGCCCACCTCGGTTAAGAAATGTAGGCTGTGCAGAGGAAGGAATCCATCCATTGCGAGGCCTCTGGCTCTCACGGGGGAACCAGCCACGTTGCAGTTACCATGAGGAGACAAAGGGGCATCTGCAAAGGAGCGGAGGTGGGAGAGAAAGTGCTTTTTTTTTTTTTTTTTTAATATTGATTTATTTATTTGGCTGCACCGGGTCTTAGTTGCGACACATGGGATCTTTTAGTTGCGGCACGCGCGCGGGATCTAGTTCCCTGACCAGGGATCGAACCCGGGCCTCCTGCATTGGGAGCGCAGGGTCTTACCTGCTGGACCACCAGGAAAGTCCCTAAGCAAGGGCTTCTTTACAAAAGGAAAGTCACCAGGCAGAGAATGGTAAGGAAGAAAAGACTTCACGGACTGTCCATCTGTCGGACACGTGTTCACCAGGCCTTGTTCGGCGGCACACCATCCCTAGGAGCAGAGCGGCCTACAGGAAGGTGAGAAAAGCCTGGAAAAGCGGGGCACAGAGAGCAGGTCCAGGCTGCTATCTCTAGGGCAGGGCTCGTGAGCAATGTTACTGACACGGTGTTCGGCGCGGGGACCACAGGGATGCTCTGGGGTAGAGAGAGCCTGCCCCGATGAAGCCAACTCTGCAGCAGAGGTAGACACAGAGCAGCCTGTGCTCTGCGCTGGGAACCCGGCTGGGTGCTGCCCACCCCGGCACACGGCCGCGGGGCAGGCAAAAGGACGAGAGAGGGAAGGGAGCATAATCCACAGGCCCGGCCCCACCCAGGCCCCACCCTGACCTTGACCATTCCCGTACCACCTGCGGCGGCGGCAGGTAGCAACAAGCCTAATTTCAAGCCACAGCTGTTTCTGACCGTAAGCATCACAAGACAAACTGAGAAATAACTTGCTTCCCATCTCCCAGCACAAAAATATGTGAAGACTGGGTCACAAAATACAAAGAGTTGAGCGGATGGAAATAATAAAATGCAAACTGAAGCTGACGGTAACCTCAGGGTGAAGGGATGTAGTTTCAACTATATTGGAAATGAAAATGTCTTAAGCCGAGTGGGAATCCACGGTTATCAGTCTTCCTATGCTTTTTCATATAAAGTATCACCTACTAAGTCGTTTTATCATAATAAAACATACTGAAGAATATCAAAAATCACTATCTGCATTATAGTTTGACTTATCTTTTTATTTTTCTTTTCAAAAAAGCAACGTAAGCAAAATAAAAATCTTGTTTACAGCTTAGATCAGAGGCCATATGTTTCTTTTAAATGGGAGGGTGTGCACCTGTCATTTTTGATCTCATCCCTGGATGTCGCCCACACCTGCCCACTGTCAGCACTGACTAGCTGCTTGCTGGCACCCAGCCCCCATGAGAAGCCCACTGAGGAGACATCCCCATTCAGGCAGGATGACGAGTGGGGGGTGGGGGGGTGGGGGGGTGGGGCAGGACCTCACAGCTGCCCACATCCTGCCCCTTGCCCCCTTCCAGGAGAGTCGGTTACACCTATCTAGAGGGGCCCACCTCTCATGTTTGCCCCCCACCAGCCCGCCCTCCTTGTAGGGCCCTCACCCCCTGGACCAGGTGTGACTGACTCTTGACATCCATCAAGTCCCTCCCGTGACTTAACGCTAATGAGGTAAACCACACCTGTCCAAGATGGTCAATGGAACAATTTAACCTGCGGCCCCTGGGGGGATTTTACCCAGACCTCCAAAGGCTTAGCCCCAAAAGGTGCTAACGTAGTAGTTGCAGGTGTAAAGGCAGAGAGGAAAGGGACCAGAACACAGGTTCCCTCACATTCCCTGCTATGCCACTTCCTTTAACACTGCTTCAGCTTGTTTAAACTTTTCAAGTTTTTAAAGTTTTAGAACATTTAAACACCACGTTGAGCTATTAAGCCAGGGAAGGACATCACAACCTAACTCCATGTGGCAGACTCCTAATAAAGGGAAAAGGAAACGCAAGAAGTACTGATGATGAGACCTCTCACCAAAAAACAAAGCGCCCAGCCCAGAGGCGGCGGAGGTGGGGCAGGGTGCACCCTTGAGACCAGCCACCAGACGCTCAAGTCCAGCCAAGCAGCACGCTTGCGAGCTGAGGCCACTTCCCTCACCTTCCTGGGGCTCTACAAGGCACGGTTTGCTGGGGGAATAGTCAAATGCTTAGAATCATTCCCATACACAAGCCTGCTTGCTGACACTGTATCACCTGGAGGCACAACAAAGCCTCCCCATAAGTCTGTTCTTGAGGGTCAGTGTAGCAAGATCATTTCACACAGAGAACTGTGGCACTAAATCACATGGGAATGGTGTCATTGAATCTTGATACCCAAACCCATGTCAGTCGGGTAAAACACAGGCCAACATTAAGCCAAATGCAGCTCCATAAAGAAACCAGCACCCTCGCCAGGCCACTGGGTCATCCAGCAGCCACTGGCGATCAGAAGAGATGACTGCAAACAAACAGGTTCCAGCTGACAAGTGACCAAGCTGGCTCTGGCACACAAAACGCTTCGAGGCTTTTGGGGAAAGGCACGCAGTTTCCCTCTCTCCTGAACATGTCAGGGGAAGACGTCTTCCCCCCAACTCAGAGGGTCCCACCAGGTCCCCAGAGGCCCCTCCAACCCCCGCTGTTCACGACCCCTGACCTCTCCGTGGGGCGAGGGCTCACACTGAGCGACACCCACGACCTCGCAATGGAAGCACCAGATGCAGGAAAATTCCACTGGCTAAATTCTGTTCTGTGAGGAGCCCCACCTCCAAAGAGTTCTGAAGTTGAAAGGTGACGAGCAGATTACCTAGCAGCACGCCAGTGGGACCCAGCCAGCCCTATGTCAATTCCCAGGCTCTCCTTTCCTCTCTCTCTGGGCCTCGGTTTCCTCAGCTGCAGTGGGTTTACAATGGAGCCTCATCAGGTGGCTGGGGAGTCATCAACTGCTCCTTGGAGACACCTGGCCCAATGCCCAGCACATGAGCCCACCTCTGGGGGTGAGACAGCGAGAGAGCCAGGACCCCTCCGAGGGGCTCCACCTGGTGCCCTGCAGAAACGGGAAGAAGGGTTTTCTGCTGGGGCAGAGCCTGAGTGGCCCGGCGAGGGGCTGCCCCTTGGCCAGAGGGCAGCAGGGCGGGCAGGGGCTAGGAGGGCAGCTCTTCAGCAAGACCCCCTGGGGGCAGCACCCCAGCCCCACTGGGCAGTCTGGGGGCAATTCCTAAGGCCCACACACTGGGGCCTGGGGGCAGTTTCAGATCCAGATCCAGATCCAGCCCGAGGAAGGGGCCCAGCCCAGGGTCAGGCTGAAGGGCTCCAAAGACCATCTCATGGGAAAAGCTCAAGCCGAGCGGCCGACCAGAAACCAAGGAGACTGGGCTGGGTGGACGGGAGAACAAGTCTGCTATCCTTTGTCCAAATTCCATTTGCAACGGTTATTCATTTCAGAGAAGTTGGTGCTTGATGATGTTTTATGTATCAGACAAGGTAAACCACCTGGGGGGACCTCCTCATCCTCACACGCTCTGTCTATGTGGCGTCCTGCCAATCAGCCACACTGCCTGGTCCCAGACACAGTGGGTGACAGGCCTCCTGGAACACCTGAGAAGATCCTAATTCATAAACAGCAGGGTCACGGCTCTGGTCCCAGTGGTTGGGACGAGCTGGTTCAGACCAGGGATGAACCAGCAGAGACGCCACCAGTCAGACCATTCATTGATCTCTGAGGCTCCATAAACTAGATCTGGCATGTAATTCTTACGGCGAAACAGCAGGGCTCCTGGATTTTGACACCTTGCTCAACTCACTGTGGTGGCGTAGTCTTGGGGCGTCACACGAGGCACACGCAGGAGCTCCTGGCAAGAGCACAGCAGATTCTGTCTCCCCACCCCCGTCAGAACCGCTGCCAATTAGAGCAGGCACAAGAAGCCCTCCCCACACTCCTGGAACTGGAGCTGCTATCAATTAGCACCACAAGAAGTAGCCCAGTTTAGGGAAGGTGATAAAAATAAGCTAATACCTTGAGTGGGGGTGGAAGAGGACCAAGGGCTCCAGGACAGCGTGAAGTACGGTCCACAGACAGGCAGCATCAGCGTCATCCGGAAGCTGGTGGGAAGCGCCCCACCTATTAAAGCTCCCGGAGGGCGGAGCCTGCAACAAGCCTTCCAGGTGATTCGTAGGCACTGAAGTTGCAGAAGCTGCCTCTAGTCTGCTGTCTTAGAAAGAGGCCCTAAGCTTTGCACAACTGTTTCCAATTAAGTCCTAATGCTCTACGAAAAATCAGACCCCCCTCCCTCTTTATTGAAGAGGCCTCCCTCTTCAATAAACTGCAAATCAGCTCCACAGCAAAAAGACAGGATGTGGGCTGTGTCCACGTTCAGTGACAGCAGGACTGAACGCAGAGTGAGTCAGGCAGAGTGGAACAGTCAGCCACGTCCGCCTCAGCAGTCCCTGCCCAGCCTCCCACTCCCACCCAGCTCACCCTCCCCTACGGGACCCCGCACCCTCTTCACAGCCACATTGGTGACCATCAAAAAGGCCAAAAGAGAGGTTACCGCACCTGGTGCAAGGGTGTGCGTGTGGGTGTGTGTGTGTGGGGGGGGGGTGTGTGTGGTGTGTGTGTGTGTGTGCATGCAGGGTGTGTGTCTGTTCCTGTCCCTGTGTGTGTGTGTGTGTGTGTGTGTGTACATGCAACACTTGACAGCTGCCCACAGTTGACCCAGAATGGGGCTGGGGTCCGCCCGTCCCCGTGTGCACTCTCACTACAGCCCAGCCCAGCCCAGGGAAACCACTCAGCAGCTGGCCTGCAAGGGAGGCCCTCAGTTGTCTAGACCCCAGACCCCCTCAGGCTCTTGGGCAAATGACCTCGTCCTCGGGTCAGCGGACAAAGAACAGACATTGTCAAAGCCCTCCTGACGTGGAGGAGTCCTGGGTCCCGCGCGGGCGGGAGGCCTTCACCAGCTGGGTCTGTGGGTTCGGGCCCGCCTGGGGCTGTCCTCTCGGGTGGGAGGGAGGACACTATGACACTATGACTTAAACACGGTGTGCATGACACAGAAAAAGGAAACACCCGCAAGTTAAAGTACAGCCTATTTTAGCTTTAAACACACATCCCTCTCACAGATAGCAATGTCCAAAACAGCACATCCTATTTTAGGAAGATCAAAGGCAGCTCCTAAATGGGTCACAAAATAGACCCACAGTCTGGCAGATCAGGACTAACAGAGGGTTAGGAGCTGCAGGGCGTGGAGATGCTGCCTAACCACCTCCTACCACAGCCCCATTTCGAGGACCAAGAGACTGAGGCCCAAGAGCTGAAACGGCCCCCTGAGTCTTCCCGACCCAGGCCCTACCCTCTACTTCCGACCCTCCTACGCAGCTCCCAGCCACTGTGAGGCCCGGCCTCCAAGTCAGGGGGCCTCCAACTGTGGTCTCAGCAGGACGGGAACTGGATGAAACGGGCAGTGGGCAGGGTGAGGTGGGCATGGGGGAGAAAGTCCCCACCCGGCAGACTCGGAAGCTTTGGGCTGAAAAGACGGTCCCTAAGGAGGGACTGGTGCTGCCACGGCCTTATTCTCTCACAGAGGGAGGGCAGTTCCCACAAGACCCCGGCGATGTCCTGGAGGTCCCGGCCAGGCAGAGCCCGTTGAACGGAGGACGTGGTGAATCCTCGCTCGTGGGGCTGTGCTCTGGGAATGCCGGGTTCCAGCACCGCAGACAGAGAAAGGCCACAGCAAAAATGCCCCTAGAATTTGGAAACGGGGCCTGAAGCAGTCACTCGCTGAGAACTGGGACGCTGCGGGACCCCAGCTTCCCCAGTCCCAGCAGGATGACCAGGACGTGCCACCGCACCTGCTCAGGACAGAGGTCAAGGCGGCGTGGGTGCAGGCGTCAGGTGCAATAGCACGGCCGGCGTCCTGTCCCGGGAAGGGGTCCTGCCTCGTGGTCAGGGGCACAGCCCGGGGCCAGGCCACCTGTGCTCGAGTCCCAGCTCTGCCTCTCAGAGAACTACGCACAGCCAGGGGTGACTCATTTAACCTTCTGCTCTCAGTTTCCCCTGACGTGGGCGTAACCAGCATCCTCCTCCTCGGGCTGTTGCAAGCGCTACATGATGCCAGCCCCATGAACTGTCCCCAGCAAACGTTACCAAGCCCGGCTACCAAGCCCAGCTGACGCCCCAAAGGCCCGGGATCTCCTCTATCCCTTCAGAAACAAGGTCCTGGAAGCACTCAGGCCAAGCCACTGGATCCAGGACAGCAGGGAAGGGGCTTTAAGTAGCAGAGAACACGGAAAGCTTACAGCAGGAAATGAGGCCTTGATGAAGGTCAATAAATCTATTCAAAGTCCCCATTAAAAACCTGGCCAGGGACTTCCCCGGTGGCGCAGTGGTTAAGAATCTGCCTGCCAATGCAGACAACACGGGTTCAAGCCCTGGTCCGGGAAGATCCCACATGCCGCGGAGCAACTAAGCCCGTGCGCCGCAACTACTGAGCCCGAGTGCTGCCCGCGTGCCTAGAGCCCGTGCTCCGCAACAAGAGAAGCCACCGCAATGAGAAGCCCGCGCACCGCAACAAAGAGTAGCCCCCGCTCGCCGCAACTAGAGAAAGCTCACGTGCAGCAAGCAACAAAGACCCAACGCAGCCAAAAATAAATTAATTAATTAAGTAAAAAAAAAAAAAACCTGGCCAGGGAAAGAATGGGCCAGAGAAGCCCTGTGAGAATTTGTGGACAGCAGGAAGGGAGGGAAGGCGATAGTGACCGTGCCCGGGTGACGGTGCACCAGGGAAATGACCTCGGTAACCGGGAACTCCAGGGTGGGCCCCGCTGCCCTCTGAAGGGCTGGAGGCCTCGAGGAACCCCACCCTCCGCAGGGCTCCCGCTGCAGCCTTTCCTCCCCACACACCTACTCAGAGCAGGGCAACAGCGCCACGGTGAGGGCCACCCTGACTCCAGGGCTGGGGACTGGACACCTGGGGGGAGGGGAGGGGAGGGAAGAGAAGGGGAGGCTCATCCCCAGAGCACAGGATCCAGCCCAGCTGGAGAGGGTCCCTGCTCTGGGGAGCTCTGGGGTGCAGGCAAGCAGGGCCATCTCCACCTGGTGTGGAGCCGTGCAGACCGACGCCAAGTCCAGCCAGGATCAGGTCACACAGAGTTTAGAGCTCAGTGAGTCAGCACCAGCATGTGTGTCCCAGCAAGACCCGACCTGAAACCCAGGTGCTATCTATCTAACCTAGCTCTGAACAAGCCCAACTCAAGCTCCAGGAACTATCGAAAACGCAAATCCTAAAAAAGTTTCTACGCTATGAATCCTTATTATCCTGTGCGCCCATTCTAATTCACTTCTCTGAAAAGTTTTGTGATTAAAAATATTTCCAGTGGCAAGTCTGACTCATTATATTAAAGAGAGAAACATGGGCAAAGTCTCGTTGCGAAGAAGGCTGGTTACCACAAAGCTATTTGGAGTTGATTTTAGTAAGATTCTGCCTTCAAATCCTGACTACCTGTGGGTGGATTAAACATTTGTGGATTAGCCTTGGTAAACAATGAGAAGATAGTGCACTTGCGGAACAAAATAAAAACCGTTTTAACTGCACTCCGTACTGTTATCTGGAATTACTGGCAACCAACTTACTGGCAACCAACGAGGACACACAGGGCCCCCTACAGAGGCCCGTCCTTCCCCACCACAGGGAGTGCTGCGCCCCCGCCCCCTACACCTTGGGTAGGGAAAGTGGGGAGGAGGGAGTGGACTGCGGAGCTCCTGCCCCACGCAGCTTGGTCCGCAACAGCCGAGGACAGGCTATCGTGGCCATTTTCAGTCGTGCAGTATAATACTGAGGCAGAAAGTATAAAAACAATATATCTGTAAAAGTTCAACATGCTGCTAAATGTTACACGTAATTTTAAGCAGATTAAACTCATTTTGTACTAAGTTTTGACTCCTTCTGTGGTATTGGTGATTTTGCTTTGTCCAAGGCTTAGCCTCGCTCTGCCATCTCATCTGTCATCCTGGATGAACAAGAGTTGAGTTTAAATAGTTGGGAGAGAGAGATGACTTTGGTACTTGAACCATGGGGTTTTAGTGGTCTCTCTGTAACCTGGAAATCTGATGGGCTAACTCCCTGGCTTAAATCCCTTCCTTGGCTTTCTCAGCACAAACAGGATACAGTCCAAGGTCCTTTACCCCAGGGTGGGGGGCCTGCTAGCCCACCTACCTTCCCCAAGCATGCTGAGGACCACACCCGCAGGCTGTTTCTTTAAGGCTCTCAAATATGCACCCTCCACCACACCTTTGCTCGGGCTGTCCCCTCCCCTGATGCCCTGATTCTTGTCCTGCAGGCAACTCATACTCATGCTTCAGGACCAGTTTAAATAGCAATTCCTCTGTGAAGCTTCTCCTGGCCAGAAATAAACACCCTCTGCTCTTTATGACACAGTCCTCTTGAAACCACAAAGAAAAAATCTTTAATACACTGTAGATCCCTGTCTCTCCTGAGCTCCTTAAGGAAAGGGACTGAGTCATTTTCACCTTTAACAAGAGCACAAAGCTGACCCGTTGAAGGAGCCCCAAACAAGCTTTTCTTAAATGATTATATGACAGAAAAACTCACATTCTGCATCCCCAGTGCCCCAAGATAAATTCAGTACATAAGAAAAATTATTTGGAAATGTTTTTTATCAGTGAAACAGATTGCTTAGAAAAATGACTATAAAATAATGAAACTGATTTTCCTGCATTTCACTTAGGCTGATGCAGGTGGCACAGTGTGAAGAGGGGCTGCAAACTGTCGGGGAGACTGCAGCCTCCCAAGGCCCTGCGGTATACAAAGGGGCCAGGCCTGGGGTCAGGGGCCTGGTTTAGTCTTGGCTGTCGCTCACCAGCCAGGAGAGCCTGGGTTGGCCACAGATCCACCCTGGCCCTCAACATGATGTCTGTGGAGTGCGGGGCCAGGCAGTACCGATCACAGCTCACTGCACCCAGGGCTCTCAGAGGCACTTCGATCTCTGCTGTATTTCCATGCTATAAAGGACACAGCGCTGCACACCTCCAACTCCAGCTACTTTGGAGGACACCTTTTTGTGTGGGCGACCTGCTTAAAAGTACAAAACCTGCCACAGACCTCAGGCAGCACCCAGAAGGCCGGGAGGCAGCCCTCCCCGCTGCTCCGTGGACACCCAGCAACAGGCTGATCTTGAGTCCAGCCAGGTGATACCAGGTACTACTAATATGAAGAGGGACATAATAGGAGGCTGAAATGAAAACCACAAGTGATTTCATAACCCTGTGTACACGGCTCTCCAAACAAGCCTTGGTAAACAAATGCACACCTCAGAAACATACATCTAGATGGGACAGACAGTGCCCCCGGGACCATGCACAGAAATGCCAGGCCTCCAGGGAGGGGAGCGGAAAGACCAGAGAGGAGCCATGATTTTCTCTCCATACTCCTGGGACGTTTGAATGAGGCCACAGGTAAGTAATGCCCTCACAGCGTGTAACTGTGTAAAGTATATGACCAGCTCAAGAATCAAGGCTCTGGGTGCCGCCACCTGTGTGAGGCTCGCATCCCTGACCTTTCTACTCTGGACATGCTTCGAGGGAGCTGTCGGGAGGTGCTGGGTTCAGGCCCAGCCGGTACCTCGCACCCTCCTCCCTCACCAGGGACCCCACCCGTGGCTCGTGCTCACCACCACCAAGGCCCCCCAGCTCTCCACCTGTGGAGACAATGCTGCCGGCCCAGGAGGGGCAGAAATAAGCCTGGCTGGAGGAGAGAAAGAGAAAATGGACTCACACAGGAGATGGAGAAAGGGGCCTTGCTGGAGCTGCCCACAGCCCAGTCGACACTCTCGGTTCCCACACACTCCTCGTAGGGCAGGGAAAGAGGGACAAGCCCAGCTGGTCCTCAGATACCAGCTCAGCACCAAGGCCACAGTCAGCGGGAGCCCCCCATCTCCCACCCCAGGGCTCTCAGAGATGGCTCCTGCCTCAGTCACCCAACCCCGGGCCGGGCCCTCTGTCACAGCCTGCCCGCGTGGGGTGAACCCCAGACCTATAACCTGCTCTCCATGGCAGTCACAGTGGGGGTGCCCGGGCACTTCTGGAGGCCGGGGGCAGATCCATGAACAGGGGCAGCATCTGGGGAGCTTCCCCATTTATGGGATACTTTTTCAAAAAGTTTGCGGGCCACTGGGCTAAAGCATTTCAAGGCTACACAGTCCACTTAGCAAACAAACACCTAGCTCTGTCCCTGGTCCCTGAAAGCTCAGCCTGAGGCTGTTAGCCTGGGAGAAGCCACAGCACAGAAGGGCTTACGTGCAAAAGAACCTCGCCTTCCTCCAATTTTAACTTCTCAGATGGCCTAACAGAAAGATTCCACACGTGACAAGATACCACTGACATCTCAAATGTAAGTTAAAAGAAACACACTCCCACCTATTATATAATTCCACATTTTCCCCTGATAGCTTAGCGAGACTGCCAAGTTTAAAGGAAAAAAAGGCTTTTCGGACTCAATTTTTTTTATCCCCACAGGGTCATCCGTTCTTTTCTCCTACACGTAGTGACTGCAGGATAACGAAGCGGTGCTTTCACAGGACTGGGGTCAGGCATCGTTCCTGCTGGCCGACCAGGAGAAGCTACAGACACAGACACACGGGTGAGCACACTCGTGAACACTTGTGAGCACACGTGCAACACCCACGGCCAAAACTGTTCCGATGTGACCTCGCGTCAAAAGTTTGCCCAAATCATCCTGGTCTCTGAGACCACAGAGGGAGCGGATTGTCACAAAAATGAAACCTGTTCAAAGGCGGCCCGTGAAGGTTCCTCTGGAAACGTCTCCCGGCTCCTCCCGCAGCATGGCCCTGATCCACGCCCGACCAGAGGCAACACCACGGGTGCAGGGCTGAGGCTCTGGGCTCCGGTTCCAGCCGTGCCTCCAGATGGAGGGAAGGGAAAGGCCATCCACTCAGGGACACAGACCCACCAGGCGTGCCCTCCGCCCCTCACCGCTCAGAACCAGCGGCTAGTGAGCCTCACTGCTCCCCTCCTCGCCGTGGGAGGGGCCTGGGGTGGGGTGAGGAGGTCGGTAGGCAGCCGGGATGGGGCGCACCTGTGCCTGGCCAGCCCGCACAGGCCAGCTCTCCATGCCTGTATCACCCGGCCCAGAGCCGGGCTCCTTAAAATCCAGGGACGTGACAAAGGGAAAAGCAGTCCTCTGAAATCTCAAGTGAAAAGGAAAGAGAAAAGAGAAAGGAAAAAAAGTTGAGGAAATCTCTGTGGAAGCCACAAATCCTATGTGCAGCAGTTAGTCTGATACTGACCCTGCCAGATGGGTCAGCACCTCGCAGCCTCAGCCTACATGCTACCCCTTTACACACACGCCTAAGATGAACCAGACTGTAATCAACAACATCATTAAGAAGGCTTTGTGGCTATAAATCCTGAGCCGTTCATGAAATATAAAGTAGCCCTTGCTCTCAAGAAGACAGCAGGGCTTCCCCGTAGCTGTCCCCCACCCCCTCCATCACCACGCCAGGCACTTGGCGGGGGGGTGCACCCACTCACAGGACGCCTGCTGCCAATGTGGCCACGCCCTGGAAACACCTGCCTGGGCGTAGGGCCTCGTGCAGGGCCCCTCCTGCGCCAACATCACGGTCCTAAGGCACCCAGGGAGACTGCCCAGGCCACCAGGGCAGAGCCTGCTGGGCAAAGTGGGGGAGGGGTGGAGACCCAATTTTTCATACAGCCGTCGGGATGGGCCTTACTAAGAAGGGGACATTTGAGCAAAGGCCCAAAGATGCTAGGAGAGAAAGTACGCCATGGAGGTGTCTGAGGGAAGAGGTGCCAGGCAGAAGGGCAGGCCAGGGCCATCAGCCCGAGGCTGGAGCAGGCACAAGAGGAGGAGATGGGGGATGTGACGTGCGGCCTCATGACCTCTGCTGTACACAAGTGAGAAGCCTCTGGCGGGTTCTGAGCAGGGGAGTGAGCTGGTCTGACTTTGCTCCATAAAGCCCCCTCCGGCGGCTCTGCTAGAAACAGTGATGGGGCAAGGGCGGCCGTGGGGAGAGCGGGCACCCTGCAGACGGTGCCGTGATGAAGGCAAAGGTGGGACACACAGAAAGGAGGAGTGACTGTGCTCTGAAGATGCAGCAGGGCTTCCTACAGAGCCGATACGGGCAGCGAAGTGCCAAGGACCACACGAGGTCTCACCGACAGAAGCAGGAGGCGCGCGTGGTCCTTCATTTCACGGAGGTGGGGAAGGAGGCCCGCGCCTGAGTCCGGTTTTGGACACGTGCAGTCGGAGATGCTTCCTGCCAGGAAAGCAGGGGCTAGAAGGGCCCAGAATCCAGGCGAGAAGTCTGGACTGGGTAAGTATGTTTCGGAGTCGCCAGCCTATAAATGGTGAGTAAAGCACCAGAATGGACGACACCACCAGCAAAGCGAGCAGAGAAGAGAAGAGGTCCCGGGACTAGGCCCCGGCAACGCCAGGAGGAGAAATCAGCCAAGGAGGGAGACAGGAGGGCGATCCCGAGGGAGGGGTGCTGGGAGCTGAGGGGAGAGGCTTCAAGGATGTGGGGGTGACGAGCTGATGCCGACAGGCGGCTGAGGGCGAAGCCCGGGGACTGACCGCTGAGAGGGGGTGGGAGGCCGAGAGGCCGGGCGAATGGTGCAGACGCTGGCTGGCGAGTCTCCAGGAGTGCTCGTTTCCGCGGTAACTTGGCAGCAAGGCCAGCAGCCGCGAGCGGGGCACGGTGAGGTCGAGGAGAAAGTGTGAAAGCATAGCCCAGGATAGGGATCCACAAACTGCGGCCCAGGGGCCCAGTCCTGCCCACTGTTTGCTTTTGTAAAATAAAGTTTTATTGGAACACAGCCACATCCGTTTGTTTGCCTACTGCCCTTGACCACTTTTGCGCCACAACAGCAGAGTTCAGTGGTGCTGTGACAGGGCCGGCATGGCCCATAAAGCCCCAAATATTAACTCTCTGGCCCTTCTCAGGAAAAGCTGGCTGACCCCTGGTCTAGGATGGTGGGGAACCAGGTTCTGGGTGCCAAATGGTCCCAGCCACGCTGCGGCCGTGAATTCAGAAACCCGCCAACGTGGTCGTGGGCTCTCCAGCCACATGCCACCGTGTTGAGAAGCAGCCATAACCAGGTCTGTGGTTTTACCAAGTGACAAGGAGGCCCTCCGCCACCGGCCCTTCCGTATCAGACAATCAGCCACTCCTGCCACGCGCCCCTGGCGCCCAGCAGAGCACGCTGTGCTCGGCACATCCTCAGCTACTTTCGCAGCCTCCGAGAGGTGGGGACGACCGGGGCTCAGCGCTGAAGAGGCTTCAGCCATGCGGGGATTCAAAACAGGCTGGTCCGGTTCAAACGCCCAAGTTCTGAACCTCTGGGGCCCAGCACGCTCCACCCCGGCTGCAACTTAGAATCACCGTGGAAAAGGTGACAGATGTCAACGCTGGCTGGCTCCACCCCACACTCCTTTAGTGGCCTCGGGCGGAGGTAAGGGGGTGGAAAGCAGGCCTCCCTGCTCCTCGAAAGCCCCTGGTGAGTGTAATGTGCGGCCAGGGTGGGGGACCGCCCATCACTGCTCTGCTTCCCTCCCTAACTCCACCCCCAGCCCCACAGTTCCTTTTCCCCAGAATTCCCACGTCTGTCCTGTCACGCAGGCTCCTTCTCTGCAGCCCAGAGAGGCCTCAGGAGGCATCCGCCCAGCCTCCCAGGCGGCGAGTCCCCAGTGACCGGGGTCTGCAGTGATGAGGTCTCCCCGGCCTTCGACGTCCAGCCATGAGCTCTGCGTCTGGTCTCAGCTGAACTATGTCCCCTTGTGAACCCAGGAGACTTCAGTCCTGCACCATCCAGACTGTGGCATTTCACCTTTACAAAATGAAGTCCCACTGGGTTCAGGACCAAGACCATCAAGAGAGAAATGCCACAGGTCTTAAGAGCAGAGATGTGAGCCGCCAGCCTCTCACTACACAGAACTGACTCCGGTTTGGGTTTCATTCCCCTTCCTTCCTTCCTTTCCCCTCCCTCGCAGCATCTTTAAATTTTCTGTTTCCTTTACTGAGACATCAAAATTGGGGTATCTAAGGCTCTCACCTCCTTACCGTCCAGCCTCAAAATTTTACTATTATCTCACTTACTTAAGAGTTACCACGTGTTAAATTAGTTCATGGTCTCACTGCATTAGAAAGTAAACAAAGCACTATCCCTGATGAATAATCTTAAATTTCAGTTCCAGAATTCCACAGAGGTGAAGGTAAACTTATGGGCAGTTCAACCAACAGGTTGCTTTCCAAAAGCCCATTTTTAAGTTACTTGGAACCTAGAGAATATTTCTCTTCATATAAAATCACCATTAAGACGGGATTTAAGATTCCAAGCTAAGAGGCAAATGCCTATTGAACAGGTTTGTTCTTTTGCCAATTTAAAATAAGAAAAATGTTATAATAATAGAAGAAAATCAAGTGTGGGTTTATGTGCATCTAAATACAAGAAAATCAAACGTGACTGTATGTGTGGGGATATAAGCAAAAATGCTGTTACTCAAGGAAGAGAAGCTTTACATCAAGTACACAGACGTGAGTCCACGGGGCTGAGAAGAGCCTTTCTGCTCCCTGCCGAGGCGGAGGACGCTGATGATTCTGGGTCTCCCCTCCGAGCCACCGCCCCACGTGGGGCTGCTACCAGCACTGCTGGCAGGTCTCAGGCTTAACTGCTAACACAGGGAAGCGCAAGGAGAACGGAGCTACACAGACGGAGAGGCCAAGTTCACAGAGTGGGGAACGGTAAACAGACCAGGGGGTAGGAGGGGTGTACGAGGCGTCCACGGTGAGTACACACAGGGTTGAGAGACAAGGATTAGAGAGAGGGAGATGGGAATAAGACTGTGGGTCCCCATCAGAAAGAATGCAGGAGGACACTGTCACCTGCTGCCACCCCAGTTGCCCCGTGAGTTTGGTGGCTGGTCTATCCCCGGGCTAGGCCTACCTGGCGTAACTTTGTAAGCGAGGGGCTTTGTGGACAGAAAGACCTGTGAGTCCTGCTCTGCCACTGACCACTGGGCAACCTCACTTCTCTGCGCCCCAGTTCTCTCACCTGCAAAATGGGAGGACAGACGCGTAGGACTCAGGACGTGTGAGAGGAAGCCGTGCACAGCAGCCAGCGCCCGGCAAGGCTCCAGGAGGGCGGGTGGCTCATGAAATCAGTGACAGGGGACGTGCGTCACCCCTCTCGAGCCGACAGGCCCTGGCGCACAGTGAGTGCTCAGTAAGGTCAGCGTAAGAAACCTAACAACACAAGGTCCCTTCCTGCGCAGCTGGGAGAGGAGGGAAGACTCGGCGAGGTGGGCAGGGGCCGGCCTGGGCCTGGAGCCAGGCAGTCAGAGGGAGACCAGAGCCCGGAGGCCAAGCAGCTGTCCACCTGAGGGCTGGGCAGAGGCCAGGCCTGCACCGGGAGGAGAAACCCCAGGCCCAACCCGGGCTCAGTGTAGAGAGGGGTAGGAAGCAGGCCCACCCCCTGGGGAAGGAGGTAACCGGGCCTAGTCAGTTACCAGGGACCGGAAAGCCATCAAGTGCGGGACTTTGGGGACCCACGACCAGCCACTGAGGGGACTTCAAGGACCTATGACAAGCAACTGAGGGGTCTTGGGGACCCACGGCCAGCCACCAAGGCAGGGGAGAAAAGGAAGGTGAGCTGAAGATACAGAACAGATTCGGGAACAGGGACCACCATGAATTTATTATTATTTTTTAATTAATTATTTTTTATACAGCAGGCTCTTATTAGTTATCTTTTTATACTATTAGTGTATATATGTCAATCCCAATCTTTCAATTCATCCCACTACCACCCCCCTCCCCCTGGACCACCATGAATTTTCATGTTATTTAGAGTATATAAGTATAAATAAATATGTAATAGAGGCGTATCTATTCATCTTCATATCAAAGGTGACTCCTCTCAGTCCACAATCGGGAAACGACCTTTTAGATGTCTGTCCTCTGGCTCCCCTCCCCCACAGGGCAGGAGTGGTATGTGTTGTCTGCTATTCTTTCCCTTTCACCCCCTTGACGTCCTGGCACAGGCAGGCATGCAATAAATGTTTGTCACATCAATGAGTCAATTATTTGCACAAATCCCAGTGCACTATTTCTTTCGGGTATTAACACAATCCATCCTTCATGTCACCTGGCCATGCTCATGTGACTTCTCCTTGCTGGGACCAGGAACTCACACTGAATAAGGACCCCTCACACAGACCCTTGCTGGGCCGCCCTTGCTGGGCCATTTCACCCAGGTGATACCACCTGACCCACGGGCTGTTCTGTCCTCAATTCACAGATGAGGACAACGAGACTGGCCAGGGCCACCTGGCCACAGTGAAGCGAATTCACTCATCAACAAACGTGCCCCTAGCGAGGTGCAGCACAGGCCCTGATCCGAAGCTCTTACTTTTCCAAACCAGTGTAACACAGGAAGACGACAGGACTTATCTGTTCACTGAGTGCACGTCCAGCAAATGGCCCTCCTGCAGGTCCAGGAGAAGGACAAACCATGGCCGCCCAACAGCCTCAGCCGTGCCAAGCCTGGGCTTCCCCATTCTGTCTGCTGTGTCAGGCAGTGCCGTCCTAACCAGGCTGCTGCGCCATGTGGGAGGTCAAATAATGCCCCCCACAAAGATGTCCACGTTCTAAGCCCTGCAACCTGTGAGTGTTATTTATATGGCACGGACTTTGCAGACGTGATTAAGTTGAGGATATTGAGGTAAGAAGCTATCCTGGAATACATGGTGGGCCCTGAATCCTCATAAATGTCCTGAGAAAAAGGATGTTAAGGAAGATTTCAGACGGAAGAGAAGAACCATGTGACAGAAGCAGAGGGAGGCACAGTCACAGAGAAGCAGCTACACAGCTGGCACTGGACGGAGGAGGGGGCCCTGAGCCAAGGAAAGTCGGCTACCATTCTGAACAAGGCAAGAAATGGATTCTCCTCTGCAGCTACCATGGCCCTGCTGATACCCTGATTCTGGCCCTGTGATGCTAATTTGGACTTCTAGCCTCTGGAACTGTAAGAGAAAGAAAGTTCTTTTGTGTTAAGCCGCCAAGTCTGTAAGAATTTGTGACAGCAGTCCTAGGAAACTGATACAGGGGACGAAGTGGGAATTATGAGTGAAGCCACCAGAACAGTGCCCGGCACACAGCAGGAATTCAAGAACCTCCATCAGTGAAGGACGGTTCCTGCCACCGCCCTGGACCACGAGCCAGTCCTTCAAGCTATGCAAAGAGCTACAGCCTTATGCTGCAATGACCCTGCTGACATTTAAAAACCTCCTTCACATATACTGTCTCTCTTGATTCTGTCTCAAGAGGGAGTTTCCAAGGCTGCCCAAACTCTTAGCTCAGCCTACATAAAAATACAATTTTGCCACAGGCATTTGTCTTAAACACCCAGTACAATAACTCAGCTATTCCACGGGTGACCTTTGCTGACCTCTCACAGAGGACCTCAGGCACCAGTAAGTTGTGATCAGGGCCTCCTTACCTTGAATAAACGCAGCAGAAGCGCTCCTCTCAGCCACAGGCCCTGCAGCTGCCAAAGGAGGGGCTGGAGGCGGGCCCCCGATGTGGGTGGGGCCCGAGAGCCCTGCCTTCGAACCCAGGAGAAGGGCCAGCTGGGCCAGCAAAGGACGGGTGGTTAACATCTGGCCCTCTGTCCCCTTCTCTCCATCTCTTCAGCCCTGGCTCCGCGGCCCCGCTCTCGGTTTTCCTTCTTGAGGGGTGGGTCCCAGTGTTGAAACGCACGATGTGCAATAATCCCACTTCCTCTGGCGCTGGCAGCTGCCCTCCGGGCTCTGCACGGACGAGGCCCGGATCCTGGAGGAGCCTCTGCCCTCCCCCTGCCCCCGTTCAGGGGCCCCGCCACCCTGTCTCCAGCCTGCGCGAGATTTGAAGACCATCCCTCTCACAGGCCACGAGCAGCCCACCACAAAGGGCTCAAGGCGGCACCTTGAAACCTCAAGAGTGTTTCAAAGAAAAAATGAACAGAAAGAGGAAGCCCACTGGCTTCCTGAGAGCAGCCCTCTGAGCTGTCTTCTTTGCACCCGTTCTTATCTGACCTTCTGCACGGGTGCAAGGGCTGGGCTCGCTCACGGGAGACATGTGCCCTGGGCTCCTGACAAGACACCACCAGGGCAGACAGGGGACAGCGGCATGTTGGGACCGAGCCACGGCAGCAGGAGGCGCCACCTCAGCGCTCCTCGGCCTGGCAGACCCCAGGGGCTCAGGTCTAACGTCCGCGCGCCCCTCACTCCCCTCGGAGGCCTCGCAGCTTGGCCCCGTCCTGCGCGATCCCACCTGGGTCTTGTGCGCAGCCTCCCAGACGCACTCCTGTGACAGCTCTGAGGGGGTTCTCGCCGCGGTCTGCTCCCTGGAGCACCCCCGGGCCGTGCGGCCACAGTGCCTCCCCTTGTGCCTGAAACCTCGTACGGGAGGGAACGTGAACAGGTAGGTAGGTGTCAGCAGCCTCCGCCAGCCCACCTCCCAGGCCTGAAGGGGGGGCCTCGCAGACGCCCCTGCCCACACGCACCCACTCCAGTGACAAACTACCAGGGCTGCCTGGCAGACTTAGAAGCTTATGACGACCATTCAACATGACTCCGAGACGTCCTTATGTACAGTGCCCGTGTCCAGATCGTTCCCTTCCCTTCCAGACACACAGCGTGATGGTGGGAGTGGCTGATACCCTGAGAGGGCACAGCCAGGACCAGCGTCAGCCAGACACCATCACAGCTGGAAATCGGCTCGATTCCCCAGGCGCTGTGCAGTCCTAGGCCCGGCTGTCAAGAGACGTCCCTCCAGAACCTTCTGTAGCACCTGTTGCTCAGCCCTGCAGTGGGCCAGGCAGAGGAGTGCCCCTCAGAACCACTGTTCTGTTTTGTTTTTTTTAATTTATTTATTTTCTTTTATTTATTTTTGGCTGAGTTGTGTCTTTGTTACTGCGCAAGGGCTTTCTCTAGTCGCGGCGAGAGGGGGCTACTCTTTGTTGTGGTACGTGGGCTTCTCATTGCGGTGGCTTCTCTTGTTGTGGAGCACGGGCTCTAGGCAAACGGGCTTCAGTAGTTGTGGCTCGCGGGCTCTAGAGCGCAGGCTCAGTAGTTGTGGCGCAAGGGCTTAGCTGCTCTGCGGCATGTGGGATCTTCCCCGACCAGGGCTCGAACCCACTCCCCTGCGTTGGCAGGTGGATTCTTAACCACTGCGCCACCAGGGAAGCCCGGAGAGCCACTGTTCTTGAAGCTGAGGTCCAGGTGGCCTTGAGAAGCCTCATTCAGGATGCTACAGACTCGTTTGAAAAGTCTGTGTGTGACTAGAAGGCGATAATTCTAAAAAGCATATCTTACAAATAATATCTAACCAAGAAATAGTTACAGGCCAGGTGAGAATTGGAGGAAATGCGGAGGAATGTTCAAACGTCATCTAAGCCCACGCTCTCCTTCCAGCCAGGGTGATACTCCATCCACCCCTCAGAAGAGGGTGGGGCAGCAGCCACACTCGTGCCAAGCACGGGCTGGAAAGTGCCCACCACGCATCGAGAGAGCTCTGCTTAAAGAATCTACAGTACAGCCTGGCAGGGTGACCCGGTGCAGCTGGGCCAAACAAAGAGAAACTATGTTCCCACGTGCAGGGAGTACCAGGATACAGTCAGGGGATAAGGGGAGGGCCCAGCGAGCATGGAGCGCGACGGCACCGGTGCAATAAAAAGGTAAACATGAACATATTTACACATAAAACATACACACACTTGCTGGCTTGTACACAGAATACCTGGGGAAGAATACATGAGAAGCACATGGCATTGGTGGCTCCAGGGAAGGGATCTGGGTGGCTGGGGGATGGGGCAGGAGGCAGACTTTATCACATATCCTGCTGAACCTTATAATTTCTGAACCATGGAAGTGAACGCCTGTTGTAAAACATAACACAGGATGTCATCCCATTTGTTAAATCAAGCTAAGAGCAGGCAGGTTTCGAGGACTCGCACCAAGTGACGTTAGTGCAAGGATGGGGGACTTGAGGGGGCCCTACTCTGGGGAATGGAGGAGGGGGCCGTGCTGGTTTCTGGCAGTAACCCCCATCATCCCTCTAGCACCAGCACCCCTCGCTCTCTGCCTTCACTTCCCTCCTCCCCAACTGGGCGCCTTCGGCCGTGTCTTCCGCCGACTATGTCACTACAGTATATGGCACAGGGACATGTATGCTCCGAGTCCCAGAGCCCCAGAATCTTAGAGACCGAGCGTGCCTTAGCGGACGCAAGCCAAGCCCTGTTCCTGTAATCGCTCACTACCAAAGCCCCCTCCCCAGCCTCTGGCCAACGGGCTCGACCATGTTTCATGGCAGCTCCACGCCCACTGCACGGAGACCCCACAAGGTCCCAGGGAGAGCGTGATGGTGGAGGACGGGGGGCCACCAAAGCTGCCGCTTGGCTGTTTTCATCGCAGGCAGAGGACCCTGAGACACGGTACCCGCTTCTAGGAACACAAGTCTCTGGGGCTCTGCATATCCCAGTGCCTCCTCTCCCTCACAGCCCAGTTCTCACAGGCGGTTCAGAATATACTTCCCTGGGGCTGGTTTCATTTCTGTCATTTCAGGGACACGGCTTCACTGCCACCACTGCACGATCTGGGCACATCCTGCCTGTGGCTGGGCACTTCGGCCACCCAGCATCAGGCCCGGGGCCGGGCAGGGCTCAGGGAGCTGTGGTGCCCACGCCTGCTGGCCCAGCCCTGAGCGGAGACCAGGAAGCCAATTTTGGCCCACAAACCTGATTAGTACATAGGGATGGTCAAAAGAACTACTGCAATCTAAGAAAGGGCCTCCTCAGACCATTTAGAAGACTACGGAGTTGCTTTTGTCATTTAAAATGATAATAATGATTCAATCAATCAACCAACCAACCAATAAGATACAAGCAAAACAGAATTTAGAAGTCTGATAAAGGACTTCCCTGGTGGTCCAGTGGCTAAGACTCCACGCTCCCAATGCAGGGGGCCAGGGTTCGATTCCTGGTCAGGGAACTAGATCCCACATGCATGCCGCAACTAAGAAGTCCGCATGCTGCAACTAAAAGATCCTGCGTGCCGCAACTAAAGATCCCATGTGCTACAACAAAGAGCCGGCGCAGCCAAAATAAATAAATATTAAAAAAAAAAAAAACTCTGAAGAAACTCCGGTGTGGGATGAATAATGTCCCAAATCTTGAGCTGGCCCTGCCCCTCCTGAGCCTCCTTTCTGACGTGTTACCCCGTCCTGCCCACACTTCTCTCCTGAGCCCCCCAGCTCGAGCCACCACCCGCAGCCTTGACACAAAACTCATCTCTCCGTGAAGCCCTGTGATGCCCCGCGAGGCCCAGGAGAGGAGGAGGCCCCCTCCCTTCCTGTGCGCCCCATCCTCCCGGCTTCTCTAAAGTCCCTAGGATTCCACTCACAACCCTGTGCATATGCAAACAGAATTCCTCTTTCAGGTTCATTAAATGTAGGAAGCAAACATCCAGGCTGGCCAAGCCCTGAGGTGTGGTTCCGTCCTCCCAGAGGGGCAGAAGAGCCTTAGGTTCCAGCCAGCGGGGTGAGGGGGCGTGCACTGAGGACACATCAGGTGCAGGGGGACAAGCTGACGGGCTTGGTTTCACCTTGAGAACTTACTGGGGCGACCACGGGCTCTGGTCTCACCTCCCTTTCTTAAGTTAGACTGAACCCCAACTTGACCTCCAGGTAACGGGCTATGTTCCCAGGAGAGCCTGAGGCTTTTCTTTCACTTCTGACAATGATGTAGTAGCTTTTTTCTTTCATTCATTCCACAAACATTGATTACACACCGATTCTGTGCCAGGCACTGTAGGATGCTCTTGGGAACAGAAAGAAAACTGAGCTATTGTCCCTGCCCTGAAGGACGCTGATGTCTTAGGACACCCCAGATCTGCTGTGTTCACTGGGCATGTCCCTTGACAACAATCTTTACACTGGTGAACACCATGTGGGACATAACATCCTCATAAAATGCAGTAAAGCAGAAGTGCACCTCTTAAGCAATTCCTCCAGACCCTTAAGGAGTTACTGTTAAGGAACTACACACCAGGAAGGAGAGAGTAAGGGGACCTCCCGACCATGGGGCTCAGGGGATCCAGCCACTCAGCACTCCCCGCACCAGCTCTTCAAGGTGCCCAGAGTAGATTATCTTACGTTGATGCTGTTTTTCCTCTTAGCTGCCCAGCACTCACCCGCCTCATCCGAACCACAGGTGCCTACACGCCGTTAAAGTGACCATGCCACCCACCCTCTCCCAGGCCACTCAACGTGGTGGGGGAGGGGTGGCAGAGAGACCCACACCAGGCAATCAGGGTGTCTAGTTCCCCAGCATTAAGGGTCAGTCCCTGACCAAGGACCATATCCTGTGCCCCCACGGATGCTCCCTTCACACTTCAGTGTCTCTGGGCCTGTGGTGTTGCCGTCCGGAACTCAGATGTTCCCCGAGTGCCACTACGTCCCTGGCAAGGGTTACCCGGCCGGGGGCCACAAGACCTGTGCTGACAGCCACCGCCCACAGGCAGCAGTGCTTTCCAGGACTCCCGCCTCCTCTACCCTCCTCTCCCCCAGCCCACCCTGTGACAGCGCCTGCCCCTTCAAGAGTGGGAGACGAACATGGAAATCAGAACCACCTGCCTCCAGCCGGGGCCTCACTTTCTGCATTCACATTGCATACTTAGGGTGTCCCAGCAGTCTTTGTTTTCTTTGAAAAACACATGCAGCATCTGGTCACCGGGGCACCTGTGCAACGGGAAGGCAAGTCGCAAATAACACAGGGATGGGCACACCCGTGACGGGAAGGAAAGGTAGTTCGATGAAGTTCGATGGTCACCTCCCACAAGCAAAAAATTTCACCCACAAACATGAAAAAACAAATTATGTTTTTACTGAGAAAGAACCGGACAGCAAAACAATCTGGAAGATCAGCACCAGCTCAGGCAGCGACGATGCTGGGGTGAGAGCAAAGATGCCCAGTTCATCCACTGCCTGCGGAGCTGCCCCCAGGGAGAGAAGATAAGAAAGGGCCATGGGGCAGTCCTTGCCTTTTTAAAATGCGAAGTTAAAAGGTCTTTAGAGGCCAGGAAAAGCTGTTATTACACATGAGCAGATTTTCATCATCAGTTTTGGAAACACAAAAGGAAGTTCCTGATTTTAGGAGCAGGAATTCAGGGAGTGTTTCTGGTAAAGATTCTTGAATACGTGCACATCCAGACCCCTAGCCCCCGGGGATTCCACTCAACCAGAAAGCAATGCACGGCCCTTCCAGCAGCTCAACTTCCGGGGGCTACTGCCTCCTTGCAGGGGGGTGGGGAGGGGGAGGGGTGCGTGGGCATGCACACGCACGCACAGTGAGCGTATGTACACGTGTGCAAGCGGCAGGCGTAAGTGCAGGCGTGAACGGCATATGCACGCCTGACTGGCGTGTGAGCACACGAGAGGTGTGAGGCGTGTGCTGCACACAGGCGTTGGGCTGGGGTGGGGGGAAGGTGACAGGAGAAGCTGGCCTGGCCAGCTTCACCCAGATGTGCAGCAGACAAACGCTATGCCCAGCGGCTGGTGGCACAGGGAGGGCCCCAGGCTCCTCCTATTCCTGGGTCTGCTGTCCGACCATCCGAGAGGCTTTGAGTGTAGGCACTGCTAGCACATATATCCTTCTTACAATGCAAACGCCTCAAAGAGCAGAACACAGTCAATTTCGCTGCCACCGAAACCGGTTATGGGATCCCTTTCATCGGACAGAGAGCGAGGCACCTGGGATCACCCTTCTGAAAGGAGAAGCAGGAGGAGGAGGGAAAGAGGCAGGAGAGCTACAAGCAGACCCAGGTGTCTCTCAACTCAGCTGGTGAGGCCGGCCCTCCCCCAACACTCTGGGGAGGGGGCATGTCCGCGGCAGGCTCAGGGCGAGGATGGCTCTGGAGAGAGAAGCTCTCTGCCTCTCCCAGGCCCTCCCACTCCAGGCCTCTTCCCACTCAGGGCATCTCGCCCACTGGCCCTCGCCTGGATCTCACACTCTGCCTGAAATCCCCACGCCCAGGTAGCCCTTGCCTTCTGAACACACCCCTGGGTCCAGAAACCCCAAGGGGGCTACTGGGGAAAAGCAACTCCAGTCTGCGAAGCTCAGCACTGGCCCTGAGAACTCAGATTAGACTTCTACCATTTCTGTTCTTTAAATGAGGAAATGAAGGCACAGAAGGATCAGTGACCTCTTTCAGGCTCGAGTATGAAGGCCCATGTGGAAGTGAGAAAGGTCTTAAGCCCTTGAGTTTTTAGTTAGATGCCCATGCCTAGTTTCCCCACAGAAATTTTGCAAACATTTTCCCAACAAGCACAAAAACTCATCTTTCAAAACAGATAACAACTTGCAAGCAAGACACAGCTAGTTGCCTCCAATGTCCATTGTTCCCTTCCTCCTTAGGAACAGGCCCAGGACCCTGACTCGGTTGGCATGGGGTTGAGTGCCTCCCTGGCGTCTAGGTGTGGCCAGGGGTTCAGCTCTTGCCAACAAGACACAAGGACAGAGCTCGATGAGGAGTTCTCAGGAAGCTTGCTTTCCTGCGGCCTGGTGTCTGGAATGCCCACGAGCTCGGTGTACCTCTAGCCGCCGTCCTGGACGTGAGGCCTGGGCTTAGGGATGGTAGGGCACAAGCTCTGACTGCCCACCTCCAGACCTCAGTAGATAAAGAGAAATAAATGCCTACCTTAACTAAGCCTCTTTTCCTTCAGATTTGTTCTGTTACACACAACCAGATGTTAATCCTAACAATTTTACCATTTCTCACTTAACCAATGGTGGAGAATGTCACCATCCTGGAATGCTGAGAGCTGGGGATAAGGAAGGATACTATTTTAGATCTAAGTTCATTAACAGTCCCATTTTCCCCGAAAGAGACCTCTAAACAAAGCATTCTCAAATTTACCCTGGGCTCCAGGCTAGGGTGAGTACATTCTCACAAGACCTTATAAGCATAAGAAGATTCACTTCGTTATAGAGTTATTTCATGAAACAGTTCCTTCCTAACACAGTCAACACTTATAACCCTAAAATAGCTAATCAACCCTATTTCCAGGCCTGCCCCAGTAGCAAGCTCAAAAAGACTTAATATACTGAATTCCTGTTTACTGCCCCAAACATTTAATAGCTTGGCTTGCATATTCAGTCCAGACAAATCTAGGTTATGAGGTAAAAATAGCCCCTTTTTATTCATTACAGTTAGTCCACTAAACTAGGTTCACAGTCTAAGCCATGGGCTGCTGGTTGCCATGACAAACACTGGTACAACCCTTAACAGTTTATGGAACAGCCAACCTATGGGTCTCTAACACTGGCCAGATCCTGTCATGCCCAGTTCCAAGGAATGATACAGTGATTTATGGCCCTGGAATTTGATCATGTCTCATCTAATCCTGTTTGAAATGAGTCACACCCACCACAGCTTAGAACACTCTTGGCCATAGAAGGGGCTGAGGCTTCGCTGGCTGCTGCACGAGGAACGAACCTGCACACTAGACAGTGTGACCTGATGCCCTGGGAGCACACAGGGTCACAGCCCGATAGGCAAGTCCCCAGTGCAAAAGGCTTATGTTGTCCCAGGTTAGGAACTGATGGAGATTAATTTTAAAACCTGGATCTTCTTAACCAAGATGGCGGTACTACTGTCACGGAAGCATTCTTTCTCTTTGAGCCCGTGAAACAGCCCCGCAGAAGGCCCCTCACTGCTTCCCAATCCATCTGCTGGCTTTTCTTCTGTCTTTGACCAACGAGGTGAATACCCAGCTTGGTAAAGATATCTGACTAATTAAAGAATGATTAAGTAATTAAGTTGACTCAAAATGCAAAGATCTCCCTCCCTCTGCTGAAGTTATTCAAAATACCATAACAGTTCGAAGGCACCTATAATGACAATTACAAAACACGTGTCTTGAGAAATCACACGTAGAACACCAACTATTTCCAAGATTATTTTTGCTATCAAGTTAAGACAGGTTCCTGTTCTCATGGGCTCTACGGCGTTTCAAGAAGACACACAAATGAAGAATGTGACAACTTTCACCAGTGGCAGGATTCCTGAACTAGGACTCCTCTTGAAGGACAGTACTCATATAGTTGTATCCATCTGAAGCTCTTTCTTTTTTTCTTTTCAATCAGTTTATGCTTTGACTGATAACTTTAAGTCCATGCACCCTTTGTGTAAAAGGTCAGGAATGGCTAATCAGAAATAAAATAGGTCAAAAACAGAGTAAAAAGGAGGTCAGAGAGAGGTAAGTGGAGAAGTCAGGGAAGGATGTCAAGCTGCCAGAGAGAATCCAGAGCTGAACCAGACAGTAACTGTGCATAAACTATCAAGGCAAAATATCAGAGAGTAGCGTGGTCTCCATCAGTCCACGGAGAATGACAAGGATTTGGGCTTCAACATAAAGTGCAGTTGTACTGGGGGACTTTCTGCAAAGAGCCTCAGAGTAGGGGTGTGGGGATGGGGCACAGGTGGAGGAGCCAGGGACGGCACCGGGTGCTCTACTTGGACCAGGAAGAGTTTGGTCTGCATTGTACACAGGGAGCTTCCATCTCCACGGACACGCCCGGGGTCCTCCAGCATCTCTGACAAGAAGCTTCTCCATTCTGGAAAGCTGCTGCTGAATCACTACAGAGCGGAGGGAAAGTGAAAGAGCACAAGGCAGGAGGTGGACTTCCAAGGCCACAGACTCAAGAAGCACTTCCCTAAATAGAGTTTATGTATGTCTGTGTCTGAGCCTGAGGCCCACCAAACCAAGCACACACAAGACTTCGCCCATGCACTTCGCCCATGCAGGGATTGACCTTCACTAGATGAACAAGGAAGGAGAAGGTAAAATTCAGGCCCGACTTCCCCAAATCACCTGCAAGCCGGGGGTAAAACCCAAATGCACCTTCCTCCTCCACCCCAGGTGGGCACTGTTGACCAGCAGGGTGTTTCCGCGAGGCTAACCCACTCACCCACCTCTCCTCTTCCAAACCAGAGCAGTAACAACGCGTGGAAGATTCTGGGGCACCTTGATGCTGCTTGGCACACGCTCCATCAATGATTCCATTTTACCGGCCATCTGATTAGCACCCAATTAGGCAACATGATCATGCTGTTTAACATGTGTTTACGCAGAACACAGTCGAAGCAATAACTAAGAAACGTGCAAATACTTACCATTCCACTGCACACAATCACAAGTTTCTATGTGCTTTAGAAAAAAAAAAAGTGCCAGTAGAAGACAGCTGGGTCAGTGGCCACCTGACTAAACATTTATGAGCCCAGGCCCCTCCCACTTCCCTCTTCCCACTTCTGCCCACATCCTTCTCCTCTGACCTTTGCCGGCAGTCCCCTGCCTCTCAAAACCTCCTTCTTCTGCAGCATTTCCCTTCAGAGGTGCCCTGCGCAGGACTCAGAGATGGGATGCACTCTAGCCTTCTGAATACACTTTTTAGAACAGGGGCACAGTAGGAAAAAGGGTAATCGAGACTGCAAAGTAGAGAGGGGAGACGCCGGACCTCCTGCGAGACAGTACCTTCGCTGGACTGGCACTGGTCCAGAGCTGCAGTGCCCAGACCTCTCCTGCTTGTATCAATACCATTTAATCCACACAGCACCCGCCCCCATCCCCGTGAGCCAGGCACCTTCCGCATTTTACACATGAGAAAGCTGACTCAGGTTCTTGTCCAGCACTTTCTCTTCCCACAATCCAACGTGCCCCCCTCAAAAAACAGACACTGACACCCCGAAGCCATTACTGCGTATGCCTTGTGACACAAACCAGACTAACCCCGGCGTGAAACAATGCATATCACACCGTCCCAACGGCAGCCAAGGCGACGTGGGAGTTGTCCTGTCACTGCTCACAGGCAACAGCGGGGCCAGCCTCCAAACAAGCCAGACGCAGACACCTGTCCGCATCTGTCTCCACCTCTATCCCCTTTCCCCGCCCTCCCTCTGTAGGTCACCATATGCTGATCCGCCCTGTCAGAAGGATGGGTCAGGCGTCCAGAGTCAAATTTTAAACCTGTGAGAAGTCGACACACTCCCTGCCACAGCCTCCCCAGTCTCAGAGTGGCCAGGCTGAGCACCGCAACATCACCAGGGGGCTCTGGCCCAGGCGGTCAATCACCGCAAACAATACACCAGAGGGAGGTCAGGAAGTGCAGGCCCTCCCTGCTGTCCTCCTGGCTCCAGCTCCACTGCCCCGGCCCACACCACTACAAGGCCCTTCTCGTTTCCCATCAGCGGCTCTCCACCTGGAGTAAGCCATGCACCACTGCCCCCCGAGGCCCCCTCCCCGGCAAAAGACCCCGTGTCCGTACACGTCCAGCGGAGCCCCCTCCTCCCCGTGCTCGACCCTCGGATTTAGTACTTTTTGAAAAAAACCCACAGGAAGAAACAATCACACCGTGACAATACCCACACACACGCCATGTGCAAATAACTACCTGTGGGATCAAAAAATGCTTACCCTCCCCGTAGGAAATATACTTGGATATTTTCTATTTTATTTCAAAAACATTTTTAATGCTGGTTACAATCTCAAATTGATGTCACAAACCACCGCCGTCTGAAAACACTATTCTGGACCCTCCCCAGGCCCTCTCCCCCCGGCTGCTCTTCCTTCCTGGGCCATCGGCACCGATGCAGAGGCGCTCAGCGTGAGGCGGTCCCCATACATCATTTTTATGTATCAGGATGAACCTTGAAAGCCGTGCAAAGTCAAGAAAATCTAGAAACACCTCAGCTCTCTAGTTCCAGGAAAAGTCTGGAACAGTGGGCTAGTCTGATCTCACGAATCACACCATGGAAGTGGCTGTTTTACTTCACCCAAACGTGAAGGTGAGGCTGTGCCTCCGAAAGGGGACGATAAAGCAGGTCACACCCCGCTGCCATTATAAATAATCCCTGAGGCTGCCATCCCTCCAGGCCGGTCCCTTCAGCATTCCCCAAGCCCCTACTAACGGCACTGCTCTCTATTTCTTCCTAATTGAGTGCGAAGTAGCAGCGCGTGCAAACCCCACACACCTGAGCACGCTTAGGGACCGGCTTAGGAAAGTGAGTCGGCAGGGCCCGCGCACTCCATCCCCGCTGGGCCAGAGCGAAAAGCTGGGGCCAGTGCTCCCAACGCGGCCCCCTTCAGTGCCGAGTCCTGCAGGGAGGGCGTGGGCCCCGCTCAGAGGGGCTGGAGAGACTGCGGGCACGGGAGCTGGGACACTCAGCTGGGCCCATACACTGGGGCAGGGGGCCAAGGAGGGCAAAGCCGCCCACAGGCTCCTTAAACACTCTGCACGCCCCTCGGCTGACGCTGTGGGCTGACCTCCCAACTTCTCTCTCCCGTCCGCCTATTCTGGGAACTGTCCTCTCTGGATTCAGCAAACACCAGCTCCATATGCAGCTGAGGAGTGGGGGGTGGTCTTGATTAGACTAAGAGAGCAATTCTCAAACTGGACCTTGCATCAGAATCACCTGGAAGGCTTGTTTCAAAACAGATCGCTGGGCCCCATCCCAGAGTTTCTGATTCAGTCGGTTGGTTGGGGCCTGAGACTGCATTTCGGCCAAGTCTCAGGCGGTGCTGCTGCGGCTGGTCTGGGGACCACACTCGGAGGAGCACTTCTAAGTCAGCCGGCCCACAGCCCTCTCACAGCCTCCTGTTCTGGGTCCGGGGAGGCCACGTGATCCTCACTGCTGCCCAGACCGAAGGGAGGACAGGCAGAGGCTGTGGCTGGGGACTGGCTGGCGTGTCCCCTTCACGCGGTCCCGCTGACGCTAAGGACCATCTCATAACCGCGGGGAGGCTGACCCTGGGATGAAGCATCTAGGTCCTCGATGAAACTTCAAAACTGCTGCTAGAGTAGGACTCCAGTTCTGGGAGACAGTAAACGTCCTCACTGCTCACCTGGCAGCCAAAAGCACCCCAACTGACCCGCCCCATAATCCATAACCCCAGGGAGACTCCTGAACTGGGCATCCTCATTTCCTAACAGGACCTGTTCTCCCAGAAACACCCACCTGCCTAAATGCGTTTCTTTCACTCTCCCAGAATGTGCACACCAAAGTCATCCGTCTTGAAAGCTCTAATTCATGGGTTAGAGAATGCACCACTTGAAATGCAAGCAACACAGGACAGGGAAGGAAAGGAGTTCCACATCCTGGAGTGAGTGAGTTTTATCAGACAGCTACTGTAACAGCCGCTGATGCCAGCCATTCAAGGGCACTGATGGAGGCGTGGGGCAGGGAGCAGGGAGGGAGGCCGGGGGTTTCAGGAGACCTCAGAGTCCTGCCTGCAAGCGTACGAGAAGGGGCGCTGCAGGGGCTCGAGGTCAGGAGAATGACTAGGTGTCTGAGGGACAGGCTCTGAGGAAGGGAGCTGAGGCGAGCTGGTCGCTTGGCCCCTCCAGTGGTCCCCTCCCCTCCTCCTGGAGGCCAGAGGACACCCGTCTGTTTTCCTGACCCCATTCCAGAAAATGGACACCTCCTCTTTATCCCCAGAGCATGCCCCTCCCCCACCAGATACTGCCTGCTTCTGAGACCCTCCAGGTGACCCCCACTGAGCAGACCGCACACAGAAAGGCCTGCAGCGTCTCAGCTGTCCCAGGTCAGCGGCTGCGGGCAGACAGGAAGGGACAACTGGGCTAGCTGGCAGGCCCGTGACAGGGCACAAGCAAGGTATGTAGAGAGAGGATACAAGCACACAGCACCCAGGGGCCCTGGGTTCCCATTTCCCAGCTGGGTTATGACAAAAGGGATGGTTAAGAGATTAAACCCAACGAGAAGAGGCTGCACTAGTTCCACGCGGTCTCCCACACGTGCTTTCCATATAAACTCATCCTAAGGTGCTCAGCAGGCATCAGGCGCCACTGCACGCACCTGACACGTACTAACTCATTCAAGCCCCCAGCAAAGCCTCTGGCTTTGCTGCTGCCATCAGCCCAGTTTTGCAGGTGAGAAAACCGGGCACAGAGAGATGAAGCCACTCGCCCAACGTCACACAGCCAGTTGGAGGCTCACAGGAAGTTTGGCTGCAGAGTCCACAATAGCTCCAGGAATAAAATAGATGGTTTTGAGAGATGTGTATGCTCACCAAGCAGGACTGAGCAAAAAAGTCCTTTACTGATACAGAAATTGTTGATACTGGGGACTCCAGGTAACTGATTTTCACGCCCACGCTGACACATAAAGTAAAGCATTCATTTCAAAATCCTGTGAAGGAAGCTATGTAATTTCGTGGAGACGGCACTAGATCCAGACAGACCCGGGTCTGAATCCCGGTTCAACCACTTACAATCACTCCCAGGTGGTGCCTTAATGATGCCTCGCCTCAGCCTCCCCCTCAACACCACTGGCCTTCTCCCGGGAACTTGCTGAGAATGCATATGGACGCTTGGCCCAGGGCCTGGGTGCTGGGGTGCTCAGAATATGTTAGTTTCCTTCTCCTTTAGGATGAAAAACGCATCACCCTTAAAGGAGACATCAAACACCGCCGAGAATAAAGTCCGAAGTTATAGTACCTTCCACAACCCAGCAAGATAACCTAATCAGAAAAAATGGTCAAAGGATATGAACAGGCTATTCACAGAAGCTAAAATATAAACTAGCAAAAAAAGGTTTTCAATATTTTTGGTAATTTGGGAAATGTAATTTAACAAGTAATGTCTTCTTTATCCATTAGATTGGCAAAAATTAACAAGATTTATACTCTTCAGTTCAGTGTTGGCCAAATTAAAGGGAAAAAGGCAATTTCACACACTGATGAAAGCAAAGAGTGATAAAGCTTCTTGGAAGTGGCGGGGGGTGGGGCAATGTGGCAAAGCTATCCATTTCCTATTACTCTTTAACCCAGAAATTCTACTTCTAGGGATCTAGGAGACTGAAATATTTGTGTTGACAGTGATGTGGTTCCCAGATTCCCCACTATTTTTAGAGTAGAATATTGGAAACGACCTAAAAGTCCATTAATAAAGGACAGTTCAGTAAATAACAGTACACCCACATTCTGGAATACAGACCAAACTTTTCATGTCAGTGCATACAGATCCCCAGGACATAGCATTAAAGTTAAAAAGTAAATCAGAGAAAATTTTGTATGATGTGTCTCCACTTATGTTTACAATGAGAACGCTTGTCCACTGAAAAGGCCTAGAAGCAGCAAGGCGCACACCTAGCACCCAGATCATTCTCCACCACAATGAACTTGGACTCTCTGGAGAAATGGCTGATTCCAGGGCTGGAAAGTACAAGCTGAGTCTTGGAGGTTTTGTGCCAGAAAGTAAAGAAGTCCTCAGAGAATGATGAGAACACATCAAAAGGACAGGAGGGCCAGCTGGAAGAGGCTCCTGCAGGCCAAGTCTGGGACAATTTAAGCAGAAAAATGGATAATGAGCATAACAAACTATAAGCTGTTGCATAAAGCAGGAATTCATTCATGAGTGTAGAGACATAAACCAAAGAGTAAATGAGGGAGAAAGTAAAGTTCCTCCTTTTAGTACAATTCCAACTGATAAGCGTAGAAAGAAACATGGAATTAGAAAATCACCATCTGTCAACTATCATAACTGATCTGGGTAAGAATCATCAATGGATTCTTAAACTAGTGGGTGAAAGTATGAGGAGTAACAGTATATTTACACAGTCTCAAGTGATCTTCCTATGAGATACATATTAATGACAAAGGGAAAAATGGTAACTTTCTGTGAGGGAATCTGACAGACAGGATCTTAATGAAGTGATGACAGGACCAGTGAATGGGACTAATCAACAGCATATGCCGCCCACTGTGAGACACGCTAAGACGGCTGCAGCACCGCCCCGTGCCACACCTGCCAAAAGTGCATAATATGAATCTAAGCAGGAGGAAACCACGGGCAAACCCAAGTGGAGGGACATTATCCAAAACACAGGCAGTTGTCTTCAAAAATGTCAATGTCAAAGCCATGAAATACAAAGACAGATTCAGGAACTGTTCCGGATTAAAGGAGACTAAAGAGACAGGATGGTTTAAGGCACCACAGAATCTTGGATTTCCTTTTGCTCTAAAGTGGCCTACTGGCAAGATCTGAAAAAGACCTGTAGATTAAATAATAGTGTTGTATCAACATTTAATTTCCTGATTTTTAATAATCATGCTGTTGTTTTGTAAGAGAATGTCCTTGTTTTTATGAAATACACAATAAAGTATTTAGCAGTAAAAGCGTATCAAGTCTGCAACTTAACATTAAACATTTCAGAGAAAAGTAATCACACACACACACACACACACACACACACACAAATATGAGAGAGGATAAACCAAATGTCAACATTTGGAGAATCTGGGTAAAGGATATCTTGGAACTCTTTAGATTATTCTTTCAACTTTTCAGTGAATCTGAAATAATATATTTTTAAAAAATTTTTTAAGAGAGCAAGGTATGCATATGCATAGAAAAATACAGGTAAATTCCTGGGGATTAAGTTCACAATGGTATCTTCCTTAAAAGTACAGAGAGACAAAATGAAGCAGGCCTACCTGGTGTTAATACTGGTCTCCCTAGAATATGCTGTCCTCACAGAGCTTCTGTTCCAGGACACTGGAAAAAGCTGTTTTGAAGGATCTCTCAAGACTAGCTCATTAACCAAGTTCCACAGAAGCAGCAACAACATAATCAAGGCTTCTTCACTGCAAATCTGTGCTATTTTTCCCTCAGTGAAAGCCACAGCATCCTGACACTGTGCGTAGCTGATGATGCTACAGGGCCCTTCTTGGAATACATAATCTCTAAAGAAGTTTTTCATTAAGAAACCAGGATAAAACAGTCTTGGTCCAAAGTCTCCCCCTCTACTGTGTCTTACTGGATTCTTGAAATGTTAAGCCATGGGATGGGGGTTGGGATCAGTTTGTCCCACACCCTTTCGGTTCCATTCCTTTGGTGCACTTGCAGATTTGCTGGCTGGGGAGATTGCTCCCAGGCAGGCAGCTGGCTAATGGGGCTTGAACGGTCAATAGTTCTATCATACACAACCTGTCTCTCTAGAGCTTTACAGCTTACAACCTCTTATGTATATTATTTGATTTCATCCTTCCCTTAATTTTTTTTTTACTTACTAATGGCATTAAGTCTAACAGCAATACAACAAAATATCCAGTTTCCAAAAACAATGAGTTATAATGTCTACCCTTGACTTTACGTCTAGCTGGGAGGCAGGACTTGCACCTGAGCAGATAAACACTCTGAGACAGCATAAGCCTAATGAAAAATAGTTGGATAAGTAAAGTAGCTAGTGGAACTAGTACAACTAATTCTACCACTGAGCTCAGTAGAAATACAGCCCTCCTTTCTCTGTATTCTTCCAGCATTTATTCCTTTAAACCCTGTCTTCAGGGCAAACCCTCCCTGTAAATGTAACTCTGGCTTGTTGTTACAGAGGCTTGTTTGCAAGACACCACAGGGAACCAGGCCTTGTGGGCTCCGTTTGCACGCAACGCCGCCCCCCCACCCCGCCCCGGGACAGCATCGCGGTCTCCTGACACCAGCCCTCCAACACAACAACCACACTGACTTTCCCACACAGGCACCATCATCTCAACTTTCTTCAAAGAAACCAGTGAACTGATTCTTCCAGAAGTAAACATTTCAGCAAAGAACCCCCCCAAACAAAGGCCCTAGCCTAAATCCAAAGACAAAAATTCCTGTTAAAGAAAGCCTGTTTTCAATCAAAGAAAAATCAGGCTTAATTCTAGGACAATCGATAGCTAGTCTATGTGCACTTACCAATGCCAACAGCATCTAGATTCCAAAACAAACTCAGCAAAGTAGGTTCTGTTCTCACCTTCCAGAGATGAGAAAATTGAGAACCAGAGTTAGCAACTGGCAGATTCGAGATTCGCATCCAAGTCAGCCTGTTCCGTCTCCAACCCCACGGCCCACAGTCCGCCCCATCCACTGTGAACAGAGATGAATCAGGCAGAATTTCACTGCAACATTCAAACTGCCACCGCACCTCCTACTCCCTCGGTTTAGATGCCCCTTTAAGGGGCAGGTGGCAAATCAAATTCGACTCTTCAGCAGCCTCTCAACACAAAACCCATTCAGTGGCAAAGCAAAAAGACAAGAAGATGGGCTTTACAACCGCCTATACTTTTTCTTATCCAGAGGAATATTTTTTCATGATCTGTCATTAGGGATGAAGTCGGGGCAGCAGGAATACATGATTATGTAATGTCAGAGGGCAGGCAACAAGGGGAGGGAGAGCCGAGCCCATCACCGCTCCCTTCGCCCACAAAGACGTAAATTAACCGTTGACGTTTTGAGTGTTTCAATCTCCTGTGGCCTACACATTCATGACTGGCTTTTCAGGAGACGGTCACAAACCCCTGCAGATTTCCCAGGCCTCAATTCATTGACTAGCAAAGCCATAAAGAAAGAAAATATCAAAAGCAAAGATGCCAGAACTGTTGTCGGGGACGGTGGGCCGGCAGAAAAAGGAAGAGTTTGGGAGGATGGGGACCTACACCGAGATGTATGTTTATTTTTACCCGGTTCTGTTTACACCCGAAACACCCCGAGGCCTCAGCGTCTGGAGTCACTAGATCCAGCCCTGGAGACGCACCAAGCAGGCGCCGCGACCTGGCCTCGGGGGCGCCACGTCCCGCATCCCGGCTCCCCGCCGCCCGCTGCCCTCAGCCCGAGGCGGCCCGGGGCGTCATCCTGCTAGTGGTCGTCGGGGTCTGATCATTCTCCAAAGACGCCACCGCCAGGGAACCGCTAGGCTGTACGATTTCCATGACAACCGCCGGCGCCTTCCGCGTCCGGCGCGCCGGGTGTCGGGATGCGCGCCGCGCCCCGCAGCTCCCCGCTCCGCCTGGGGAGCATCCCGGTCCCCGGCGGCTCGCGGCCGCCGCGTCGCCCCCGGCCCGGCCCGGCTCACCTACCTGGCGCGTCCCGGCCCGCGGCGCCCGCGCCCTGCCGCCCCGCCGTCCTCGGTCCCGCCGGGCCGCGCGCCCGAGTCCCGCAGCAGCAACGCCGCCGCTGGGTCGCAAAGTCGTGGGCTGCGGCCGGGTTCCAGGTGCTTGTCCTCTTGTCCGGGTCCGCGGCGCCCACCCCAGCCGCGAACCTGCCGCCAGCACTGCAGCGCGAAACCCGCCGCCGAGGCTGCTGCTGCTGCTGCCGCCGCCGCCGCCGCCGCCGCCGCCGCCGCCGCTCAGGAGGCCACGCCGACCCCGCCCGGGCCCCGCCCCCTCGCCGCGCACGCGCGCTCCACGAGCCTCGGTCTGGGCCGCCCCCACCCGGCCGGTCCTCCTCCGCGGCTGCTGACGTTGATTTCTCTCGGCTTCCTGCAAGACCCGCTCTCAGCTGTGATCGAATCGCCTGCAAGGAGTTCTTGAACTTCTGCACTTTAATTGGACGATGGCATTTTCGCCCTCACAAATACTGAGGCTTGGAGGCCCTGACGCATCCCTGAGGAAGAAGACTCCTGAAGAGTCGCGACCCGGGAACCGCTCCGGCCGTTTGCCCTCCGGTGAGCGCGCTCCCCGGGTGCGGACACGCAGTACCTTGGCGAAGTTTAGGAAACTGAACATTCAGCCCAGAAACAAGCAAAAATTAAAATCAGACTTTGAAGAAACAGATGAGCAAGAAGACAGGGACTGCTAAGATCCTTCCAGATTGTTCTGGCATATTGTATAAATATACATTTATAGACTCTCACCAAATATCAGCTCCTTACACCTCCCAAAGTTCTATTTTTCCATGGGGGGGGGGGCGGGGGCGGGGGGATGTGAAATAGAAGAGTCAGAAGTTTTGGAAGAAAAATTCCACTTTAATATGACTTTAAACCTTAATATTTCTGCTTGAGCAAGGGTAATACTGGACTGAATATAAACATTAATCTTCATCTTTAAATTTTGTCAGAAAAAAAATTCTTGAATGAAAACTAATTTAATTCAATAAACCAGAACACTTCTCAGTTGGAGCTCACATCCCTCAGGTATAAAAACAAACATTTATAAATTACTTTAAAAAGAAAAGATTAACCTGTAAGAAATGAAAATTAAACAAAAATTCTCTAATATTTAGAATTAGAGCTGAGCTTCCGCATGTCACCAAAAACCAAACGCAGACAACAGTCTGGAATAAAAATAAGTAAATACGAAACTTTTTAAAGTTTAATTTATTTTCTGACTTTTTTTATTTCTCTTTTGAAAAGTAATTTACTAACAAAAAGCTTTCTATTATTTCTTCAGATAAATAGAAAGAAATATTGACAGAACTTTAACCCTAGTGTAAAATTAAATCCAAAATATCAAACAAACTTGTGGAAATGCAAAAATAATTTTATACCTTATTTTCTAAAATTAGGGTGACCAATATACCTGGTTTAGCTGGGACAACCCCAGTTTACATCTTTTACCCAGCAAAATTATTAACAGGTCCCCTTTCATTCTCAAAAGTGTTCAGACAATACATTTTATGGCCATGATAACTTTAATCAAGCCAAGAGAGTTTTTAAATCACTGGCTTTAAAAAAAAGTAACAAATTTAAATTCACAAACATTTAAAAATAGACATCAGAGTTCAACAATTCATTCATTTAGCATAGTAACAAACACTGAATGAGAATCAGGCTTCCAATAACATTTGTCACTTGACTGTTGTGTAACTCAGGTTAATCTTATAAAGATCAATTACAATTTCAGTGCAGCAAGGAACGGGGCCCCAATTTCACTGTAGAATGGACATTATCAAGAGAAAAAGGAGCCAAGTTTGTTGGTAAATATGGTACTATGCATTCCCTATGCATCACAACATGATAGAAGAAAGTATCCTAGAAGTGTGCTTGTGGGAAAATATCCCCATCCTTCAGAAACTCTCAGCATGTGGTACCCAAACAACAGCATTAATATCCTCTCAGAACTTGCTAGAAATGCAAGTTCCCAGGCTCCATGACAGACCTGCTGAATCAGAAACTCTGAAAGCAGGGCCAAGCAAGCTGTGTTTTAACAAGCCCTCCAGGGATTCTGATAACCATGTAGACCTAGATTGTTTATGTACAATAAGTAAGCTGACTTAGATCATCTATATATGATAATTCAGAGCTAAGCAGTGCTGTTTTGTGGACTAGAACGAACCTACATGAGAATTTCTTTGGGGGCCATTAAACATAATATATTTACATGGGTTTTCACTGGAGAATATATGTAGCCTGGAAAACTAACAGCCCTGCTGCCATAGTAGCTGTGAAAACCAGTGGCCTCGCAAAAAAGGAGGCGCAAAAAAGCATTTGGAGTGCCTCCTAACGCCCTATTGCCAGGGAGTTTTCACTATGTGACTGGCCTGGCAGCTTAATGGAGAAGCTCCATTCTCAGGGCTTGTCTTTAATTGACCTGACTCAGTGCTTATTTGGTGCAGTTGGCCCTATCCACAGAGCATTTGGTGAAAGCAATCAGCAGCAATTATTTAACAGGGCAACTGCCTAAGGTGCTGATACCAGGTGGAGCTAGCAAGAGACTCACCAATTAACTTAAAAGGAAAGAATGGGGGAACTCTGGAAAGACCTGACATATTTCTTGGAATCCAAAAGGACACACATGTGTACAACTATGCACATGTCCAGGAAAGACTTAAGAAGGCCATAATTTCTCACTTCTGGCTGGCCTTGAGGCTTTGAGCAAGCAAGAAATGAAGGCTCAGGCAGAGCTGTAAATTGCCTGCCCGAACACTGAAGACATGCCTCAACATACACACAGAGCCCCTTCATAAAGACATATTGAGGGCTTCCCTGGTGGCACAGTGGTTAAGAATCTGCCTGCTAATGCAGGGGACACGGGTTCAAGCCCTGGTCTGGGAAGATCCCACATGCCACAGAGCAACTAAGCCCGTGTGCCACAACTACTGAGCCCGTGTGCCTAGAGCCAGTGCTCCACAACAAGAGAAGCCACCGCAATGAGAAGTCCACGCACTGCAACGAAGAGTAGCCCCTGCTCACCGCAACTAGAGAAAGCCCATGCGCAGCAACAAAGACCCAACACAGCCAAAAATAAATAAATAAATATTTTTTTAAAAAAAGAAGACATATTGGTCCCAGCATTTGAGACTATCTTTGTATAATAATTAGCCAATTTACACAAAGAATATCAATAAAAAGATAGGAATTAAGCTAACCAAGCAAGGACTTCAGTGGCTACAAATGACACAGAATACAGGCTTTATAGAATTATCCCAAGAGAGCCACTAAACAAACAAAAGGCCCTCTTCCCTTTCCCTGGGGTAGAGGGAAATTTGATTTCCAGAATTGCCACATTATGTAATTTAAAATGTCCACTTTCAAACAAAAAGTTTCAACATAAAGAAACAGTAAAGGACAGAGGCTAAAAGGTAGTCAATAGAATGTCTGTAAGAAAACACAAATGTTAGACTTACTAGACAAAGACTTTAAATCAGTTATCATAAACATGTTCAAAGGACCAAAGGAAACCACGTATCAAAAGCTAAAGGAAAGTATGAGAGCAACAAAAAGGGAATATCAAAAAGAGATAGGAATTATAAAAAAAGAACCAAACATAAATCCTATATTTAAAAGGTATAATAACTGAAATGAAAAATCTGTTAGAGGGGTATAACAGCAGGATTGGGCTGGCAGAAGAAAGAATTACATTTGAAAATAGGTCAATTGATATAGCCTAGTCTGAGGAACATAAAGAAAAAAGAATAAAGAAACATGAACAGAGCCTCAGAGATCTGTGGGACACCATCTACTATATCAACATACACATGATGGAAGTCCCAGATGGAGAGGAGAGAGAAAGGTACAGAAAGAATATTTGAAGAAATAATGGCTAAAAATTCCCCAGTATGATGAAAAACACTAATTTACACATCTAAAAAGTTCAATAAACTCCAACTAGCATAAACTCAAGTAGATTCACCCTAGACACAGCATCATCAAACTATCAAAAGCCAAAGATAAAAAAAAACAAAAACAAAAAACAAAGGCCAAAGATGGAAGGAATCTTGAAAGCACCAAGAGAGAAGCAACTCGTCAAGTACAAGGGATCCTCAACAAAATTAACAGCTGTTTTCTCATCAGAAATCATGGAAAGGGACTTCCCTGGTGGCACTGTGGTTAAGAATCTGCCTGCCAATGCACGGGACACAGGTTCGAGCCCAGGTCCAGGACGATCCCACATGCTGCAGAGCAACTAAGCCCATGTACCACAACTACTGAGCCCAAGCTCTGGAGCCTGCAAGCTACAACTACTGAAGCCTGTGTGCCTACAGCCCGTGCTCTGCAACAAGAGAAGCCACTGCAATGAGAAGCCTGCGCACTGCAATGAGAAGCCTGTGCCCCACAACGAAGAGCAGCCCCCACTCACCGCAACTAGAGAAAGCCTGAACACAGCAATGAAGACCCAACGCAGCCAAAAATAAATAAATAGATAAATTTATTAAAAAAAAAGAAATCATGGAGGTCAGAAGGAAGTAAAATAACATAATAAAAGTGCTGAAAGGAAAAGGCTGTAAACCTAGAGTTCTATATTCAGCAAAACTCTCTTTCAAAAATGAAGGAGAAATAAGATATTCTCAAATAAACAAAAACTGAGAGAATTCACTGCTAGCAGACCCATCCTATAAGAAATAATAAAGGCAATCCTTCAGACTCAAATGAAAAGACACTAAAGAATAACTCAAATTCACACAAATAAATAAAAACTAAAGGTAAATACAAAGGTAAAAATCAGTTTGAAATGCTTTTCTTCTCTCTGATTTAAAAGACATCTGCATAAAACAATCAATATAAATCTG
Source organism: Balaenoptera physalus (assembly GCF_965194825.1). Classification (NCBI taxonomy): domain Eukaryota; kingdom Metazoa; phylum Chordata; class Mammalia; order Artiodactyla; family Balaenopteridae; genus Balaenoptera; species Balaenoptera physalus. The sequence continues at coordinate 10,541,144 of NC_138894.1, forward strand.
TGTTGATGGGCTCATAATATAAAAAGGATACAATGTGTATAATAATAATAGCACAAAGGAGTGGGAGAAAACAGCTTAATTGGGGTGAAGTTAGTATATACCACTGAAATTAAGTTGGTATTAATACAAACTAGATTGATTTAAGTTAATTAAGATGATAATTTAATTCCCAGGACAAACACTAACTGCAGATATAGATATAAATATAAACATTAAAAGAAAGAAGGGAATTAAAATATCAGTAGTATACTAAAACATACATATTTACCAGAAAAGAAGCAGTAATAGAGGAAGAGAGGAACAAAAAGGATATAAAATATGTGGAAAACAAAGAGCAAAATGGCAGATATAAGTCCTACCTTATCACAAGTTATATTAAATATAAATAAATTAAATGCTCCAATTAAAATGCAGAGATTGGCAGATGGATTTTTTTTTTAAAAAAGAAGAACATGACCAAACTATGTGCTGTCTACAGAAACAAACTTAAAATTTAAAGGTACAAATAGGTCAATGGTAAAATGATGGACAAAAGTATACCATAGAAACAGTAAACAACAGAGGGCTACTGTGGTTATACTAATATCAGACAAAACAAACTTTGAAACAAAAAAACTATTACTACAGACAAAGAGGGACATTTTCTAAGAGGGTCAGTTCATCAAGAAGATATAATAAAGACAATGCATCCAAAAAAGAGACCCAAATTACAGAAGACAACACGGACAGAATTTAAGTAAGAGGTGAACAATGTAATAGTAATAGTTAAAGATGTCAATACTCTACTTTAAATAATGCATAAAACAATGAGGCAGAAGATCAAGGAAATAGAAGACTTGAACAACACTGTAAACCAACTAGACTTAACAGATACCTATAGAATACTCCACCCAACAATATCAGAACATACATACATACTGCTCAGTTATTTATGAAACGTTTTCCAGGATAGACTGGTAGGCCATTAAAAAGTCTCAGTAAATTAAATAGGATTGAAATCATATAAAGTATGTTCTCTGACCCCAGTGTTATTAAAATAGAAATCAACAACAAAAGGAAATCACAAGTAGGTAGAAATTAAACAACACAGCCCTCAATAACCAGGGGGTCAAAAAGAACTCAAAAGGGAAGTGAGAAAACAATTTCAGAAAAATTACAGTGAAAACTCAACATACCAAAACTTTCGGAATGCAGCTAAAGCAGTGCTAAGAGGAAAATTTATGGCTGGAAACACCTATATTAAAAAAAAAAAAAGACCTAAAATTAGTAACCTAACCTTTCTCCTTAAGAAACTAGAAAAATAACAATCCTCCCCCGCATAAAAAGTAGAAGAAAGAAAATAATAATGATTAGAATTGAAACAAATGAAATACAGAATAGAAAAAATAGAAAGATCAATAAAACCAAAAGTCAGTTCTTTGAAAATACGAACAATTTTGACAAACCTTTAACTAGATTGGCCAAGAAAAAAAGGAGAGAGAAGATTCAAATTACTAGAATTAGGAGTGAGAGAGGAGACATCACTACTGACCATGCATCAATAACAAGGATTATAAAGGAAAACTCTGAACAATTTTGTCTTAACAAGCTACAAAACCTAGATGAAATTGAGAAATTCTTAGAAAGAAGCAAATGAGACAAACTCAAAAGAAGTAGAAAATCTGTATAGACCTATAATAAGAAAAAAATTTTTAATTAATAACTTTAAAGCATTCCATTAAAAAAATCCTCAGGCCCAGATGTCTTCACTAATGAATTTTAACAAATATTTTAAAAATTCTTTACAAACTCTTACAGAAATTAGAAGAGGAGGAAACACTTCCAAACTCTTTCTATGAGGCCTGTATTACTCAAATACCATAAACAGACACAGACATTAGAATAAAGGAAAACTCCAAATCTATATTCCTTATGAATATACACAAAAATCCTCCCCCCAAAATACTAGCATACTGAATCTAGTAACATATGGAAAATGTTATACACCATGACCAAGAGAGATTTATCCCAGGAGTATAAATTTAGTTTAACATCTGAAAACCAATTAAGGGAATACATCATATTAATAAGTGACAAAAAACACATGATTTGACAAAATTCAACACCCAAAACTCAACGAACTAGGAATAAAAGAGAACTTCCTCAAACTGACAAAGAATATTTTTGAAAACCCAGAGCTAACATTATATTTGATGAAAGATAGGATGTTTTACTTCTAAGATCAGGAATAAGACAGAGGTGTCCCCTCTTTCCACTTACATGCAACATTGTATTGGAGGTTCTACTTAGGGCAAGTAGAAAAGGAGAAAAAAAAAAGACATCCAGACTGAAGAGGAAGAGGTAAAACTCTATTTGCAGATAGTGTCATCCTGTATATAAAAAAGCCTAAGGAATCAATTTTTTTAAAAAAAAATTAGAATAAACCAGTTCAGCAAGGATGCAGGATATAAGATCAATATTTTTATAAACTAGCAATGAACAATCCAAACATGAAATTAATAAAACTCCACTTATTATAAACTCCATTTATAATAGCACCAAAATAATAAAATACTTAGGAATATATTCAACAAAGTTCAAGACTTGTGTACTGAAAATCCAAAACATTGTTCAAAGAAATTAAAGAAAACCTAAATAAATAGAAATATACCCCACGTTCATGGATCAGAAGACTTAATATTTATAAGATGGCAATATTCCACCCAAATGATCTTCAATTCAACATAATCCCTATCAAAATCCCAGCTAGCTTATTTGCAGAAATTGACAAGCTGATCTAAAAATGTATATGGAAATGGAAAAAACTCAGATAGTCAAAACAATCTTGAAAAAGGAAAACAAAGTTGGAGGACTTATCCTGACTAATTTCAAAACTTACTAAAAAGCTACATAGTCAAGATACCATGGTACTGGCATAAGGATAGACATGAATTGGGAGTCCAGAAATAAACCCTTATATTTGTGATTTATTGATTTTATTGATGCCAAAACAATTTAGCTGGGGAAAGAATAACCTGTTAAACAAATGGTCCTGGGACAACTGGGTATGTACAGGCAAAAAATGACATTGGATTCTCACTTCACACTGTATTCAAAAATTAACTCAAAGTGGATCACAGACTTAAAAGTAAAAGCTAATACTGTAAAATTATCACAAGAAAACATAAGAATAAGTCTCTTTGGACTTGGACTAGGGAGTGATTCCTTAGATGTGACACCACAAGTACAAGCAACAACAACCAAAAATAGATAATTTGGACTTTACCAAAATCAAAACCTTTTGGGTAACATCAAGAAAGTGAAGACAACCCACAGAATGGGAGAAAACATTTCAAAATCAGATATATTTAAGGAACTTTTATCCACAATACATAAAGGACATTTACAACTCAGCAATTAAAAGACAAATAACCCAACTGAAAATGGGCAAAGGATCCAAACAGACATTTCTCCTGAGAAGATATATGAATGGCCAATAAGTACATGAAAAGATGCTCAACCTCATTAGTCATCAGGGAAATGCAAATCAAAACCACAATGAGGTACCACTTCACAGCCTCTAAGATGACCAAGACTTAAAAAGTCAGATAATAACAAGTGTTGGCAAATATGTGGTAAATTGGAACACTCGTACATTGCTGGTAGTATTGTAAAATGGAGCACCCACTTTAACAATTTTTGAGGTTTTTTTTTGGTCGCACCGCATGGCTTGTGGGATCTTAGTTCCCAGATCAAACCTGGGCCCACAGCAGTGAAAGCGCTAACCACTGAACGGCAAGGGAATTCCCAAGACTGTTAAACATAAAGTTACCATATGACCCATCAATTCCACTCCTAGGTATGTAATGAAGAGAATTGAAAACATATCCATGAAAAAACTTTTACAGGATTGTTCATAGCAGCACTATTCATAACAGCCAAAAAGTAGAAACAACCCAAAGTTCATCAATTGAATGAATGGATAAATAAAATGTGGAATATTGTTTACAATAAAAAGGAATGAAGTATTGATACATGCTATGATGGATAAACCTTAATAATATGCTAAATGAAAGAAGCCAGTCACAAAGGGCCACACATTGTATGATTCCATTTATATAATATTTCCAGAATAGGCAAGTCCACAGAGACAAAGGTAAATATGTAGTTTCCAGGAACTGGGAGGAGGGGAGGATGGGGAGTGTTTGTTAATAGGTAAAGGGGTCTTCTGGGGATGATTAAAATATTCTGGATTTAGATAGTGGTGATGGCTGCACAGTTCTGTGCATATACAGAAACCCATTGCATCGTACACTCCAAAAGGGTAATTTTTATGGTATGTGAATTTATATCTCAAAAAAACTGTTATTTAAAAAAGCAAATAGGGTATTATTATGTTGGGGATCTTCAAAAGACTGTCCTGAAATTCAATAATTTGCTAGAAGGACCCACAGGACCCAGAGGTTGTTATACTCAAGGTTACAGTTTATTGCAGTGAAAGGATACAGAACAAAACCAGCAAAGGGAAAAGGCACATGGGACAAAGTCCTGAGGAAATCAGGCACACATGGACTCTCTCAACGGCGTGGCGCAAGTTGCACTTAATTCCTCCAGCAACGACATGTGTGAAGTGTTGCCAACTTGGAAAGCTCACATGAGCCTGAATGTCAAGGGTTTATATTGGAGGTCAGTCATGCAGGCATACAGCACCTGCATGACTAGCCTCAGTCACTGAATTCTAGACCCCTAGATGGAAAGCAAGTATACAGTTTAAATCAAACTGTTGGTATAAAATTTCCCAGAGAAAAGTACACACAGTGCACCTCAACAATATTGTGTAATGATGACCAGTGCTGGTATGGAATCCTCACAACCTTAAGTGAACCTTTAAAGTAAGTGAGATACAGAATAGCATGATTTCTTTAACTTCAACGAACTGTGAAGGGATATAAAAGCTAAGGTACTTCATTATTCTTCAGTACTGAAAAGAAGTTGTTTGTTCTTCTACTGTAATTAGTAATCAGAATAAAAGTAATTACTATCATGTCAAACTTTTTCAAGCATTTCATATTTTTCACTCGTGCTTTCTGTAGTAAAAACCTATTGTTTCTGCTTGCTCTGAGTCCCTTTTTCTTTTGGAGGAGAGGTCCATCTCTCATCCAGTGAAACTCTGATGGGTGCTATCAATTACAGTGCAGTGAGGACAGGCATATGGCCCAGGCCTGGTTGATCATGGGATGTCATTCCTTTTTCCACAGGAACTGTTCTAATTCGAGGGCAGGTGTTCCAGAGAAGACAAGAGACCTTCTGTGGGACCTGATTAGTGCACCCTAGAAAAGGTTATCTCTCTTCTTTTTGGATCACAGACCTTAAGGATGTGTGCTTTTGGCAGACACTGGCCTCTTTCCCATTATGTAGAGAGGGCCAGACTGAAAACGAGGTCAGGAAGCAGAGAAAAACAGTCAAGGGATGGAGGCAAGGGAAGGAGCCCTGGCAGCATAATCCCAGGCTTTGGATCCAGCTATGCCTGATGAGTGATATTAATGTTTTGAGGTTGTTACTTCAGTGATTCAGTGCAAGGGAAGCATTTCTTCTCCAAGGAATCAAACACAATTTATTTTAAAATCAGATAGAAAAAAATTGAACAAAATGAGTGTTTTAACCTACACTTTCCAGATAGAAATTTTCTCACCAAGCTCTGTGTTGTCAGTTACATCTGTCCCCCCGAGAGCCATCATAATATTCTCAAAGGGTGTACAAATTGTGTCATTTGGTCAAAAGTCAAGCTTGAAAATAACAGTATTTCCAATCTTTGCTTTTAGAACAATTCTCAAAACACAAATTATCTATTTTTCCTTTTGCTGGTGATGCTTTTGGTTTCACATCTGAAAGACCATTGCCTACTAAAAGGTCACAAAAATGTTTGCCTTTGTTTTTTGCTAAGAGTTTTACAGTTTTCATTCTTACATTGAAGTATTTGATCCATTTTGAGTTCAATTTTTTATCTAGTATGAGGTAGGGGTACGATTTCATTCTTTTTCTTTTAAATAGCCATTTGTCTTGGTACTATTTGTTTAACAGACGATTCTTTCTCCCATTGAATTGCCTTGGCATCCTAGCCAAAAATCAATTGACTGTAAATGTGATGGCTTACTTCTGGATTCTCAGGTCTATTCCATTGATCTATATGTCTATCCTTATTCTAGTGCCACAATGCCTTGATTTGTAATAAATCTTGAAATCAGGAAGTGTGAGTCTTGCAATTTTGTTCTTCTTTTTCAAGATTTCATTGGCTCTTCTGGGTCCCCTGAACTTTCAAATGAACTTTAGGATCCACTTATTAATTTCTTCAAAGAATCCAGCTGGAATTTCATTAGGGAATATGTTGAAACTATAGGTAAATTCAAGGAATATTACCCTCTTAAAATGTTAAGTCTTTTGATCCATGAACATGGGATATCTTTCCATTTACTTAGGTCTTTTAAAATTTCTTTCAATAATGTTTTCTAGTTTTCAGAGTATGAGGTTTGCACTCTTTGGTTACATTTATTCCTATTTTACTCTTTTTATAATATCATAATAGTTTTCTTAATTTCATTTCTGCTTTGTTCATTCCTACTGTATGGAAATAGTAGATTTTTGTATATTCATCTTGTATTCTGCAACACTGCTGAACCCATTTGTTAGTTCTTATAGATTTTTATTAGATCCCTTAGTTTTCTATATACAAGATTATGTCATCTGTCTACAGAGACTTCTTCCTTTCTTTCCAACCTAAATGCCATTTATTTATTTATTTTGTTTGCTTGTTTATTGCCTAATTGTGCTTGCTAGAACCTCCATTACAATGTTGAATAGAAATGGAGCACTTGAATATGTTACTCAACTGTCTCCATTATGTATTATGAGGAGCCAGCTGTTAATCTTATTGGGATTTCCTTGCATGTGACAAGTCACATTCTCCTGCCGCTTTCAAGATTTTCCCTTTGTCTTTTTAGTATTTTTACTCTGATGTGTTTGTGTTTGGATCTCTTTGGATTTATTCTACTAGGAGTTGGTTAATATCCTTGAATGTGTAGATCCCTTTTTGCTCCTCTCTCCCACTCTGGTCCTTCTGTTATTGACATTAAGTGTATATTAGCGTGTTTAATGGAGTCCCATATTTCTCATGGTGCTGTTTATTTTTCCTCATTCTTTATTCCCTCTGTTCTTTGGCTTGCGTAATCTCTATTGCTCTATCTTCAAGTTTGCTGATTCTTTCTTCTGCCAGTTCACATTTACAGTCAAGCCCCTCTAGTGAATCTTTCATGCCAATTACTATACTTTTCAACCCCAGAATTTTCATTTGATTTTTTTTATAATTTCTGCCTTTTTATTGATATTCCTTTTTTTTTTTAATATTTGTCTTTATTTTGGCTGTGCTGGGTCTTAGTTTTGGCACTCAGGATCTTTGCTGAGGCATGTGGGATCTTTAGTTGAGGCATGTGGACTCTAATTTGCAGCATGCATGCGAGATCTAGTTCCCCGACCAGGGATCGAACCCAGGCCCCCTGCACTGGGAGCACGGAATCTTACCCACTGGACCACCAGGGAAGTCCTTGATATTCTTTATTTCATGAAACATTGTCATAATCTTTTTTCACTTTTTTTTTTTTTTAATTTCAGCCCCAAAGTTTATTCCTGACCACCTAATTCCTGAATCTCTGGACTGATTTGGTAATTTGCCTCAGAGCAATCTGGTTTTCATGTTTGTTTTTTGCTCAAGTCTAGGATTTTAATTTTGGTGTTTGTTTGGGGACCCTGAAGATCTCCTTTACTTTCCAAAGGGCCAACACTATATTATAATTATTATTATTTTTTTTGGCCATGCCATGCAGCTTGTGGATCTTAGTTCCCTGACCAGGGATCGAACCTCGGCCCCTGGCAGTGGAAGCATGGAGTCCTAACCACTGGACCACCAGGGAATTCCCTTTTTTCACTTGTTTAAAGCATGGTTTCCATTCTTTGAATATGTTTATAATGATAGCTTTGAAGTCTTTGTCTGTTAAGTACAATCTAGGCTCTCTCCTAGGCAGTTTCTATTGCCTGTTTTTTTGTTTTTGTTTTTGTTTTCCTGTGTATGGGTCCCACTTTCCTGTTTCTTTGCATATAGGAACTGAGAGGAGCAGCTACTTAACAGCTACCTAGATGTAGGACATGCTAGTGTCTTGTTACTTCTTTCAAAACCTGAGGCTGGGAGAACTTTTGGTTTCATTTAGTCTTCCATCTTCAGGATTCTGTGAAGAGAGTGGATTTTGATCATATTTCTCCTTTTTGATATTGGCTCCCTCCTTTGATTGCTTTTCTCCTGGCTAGTACAATTGGATGAGTCTGGGACTGTCTCACCTTGCAGACCCTCAAGGTGGGCCCCTGCTGTAGAAGCACCTTCTCTTCCTAAGTGTGGGCTTCCTCCAGCACCTTCCATTCTTTGCCTCTTCCTATAGCATTGCTTCCCAAATATTTTTACTCCATGGCACACATAAAACATATTTTCCAGGATCCTGGGGTAATGAAAGAAAGCCTCTTGCAGCTTAAACATCTTAGGGTTTCTGGCTTCCCAGACCCCGTCAGGGAAGTGTCTCCAACATATCAGTTGAGCATCTCTGCTCTAGGCCAAGATAAAGTGTTAGATGTAGGAAAAAGGGACAGAGGGGCTTCTCAGTCTGATTTTGGTGTCAGCCTTGGGCCAGAAGTCCAGAATGTATCAATTCAGCCTGTAAGCATCTAGATTCATTTCCCAGCCTTCAGGGACTGACCCCTGAAAACTACACCTCCTAGGTTCCTTTGCCAACTGACTTCTGGCTGGGTTTCCCCAATGGCATGCACTGTCAGGAGACAGAGGAGCAGGAGGAAGGGAGAATCTAGGCACCCCCTATCTCCCTTGACCAGATTGTCATGTTTGCATCATTGGCTGCATCTCCTTGCTCAGCCCAGCTCCCCTTGTGCAGTCCTTACTGTGTTTCCAGCTCCCATTAGACAACTCTGGCCCCTGGGTTCTGGTAATTCCACCACCTCCTAACGCCCCTTCAGCTTTTGGGCTCTCTGCTAATCTCTGGGTTGCCTTATGTTTGGATTTTTAGCAACTCTATCATGTAACTAGTTCCTCTATCAAATTCTCTCTATTGAGTATCTGTTGTGGGCTGCTTTCCTGACTGCACCCTACTGACAGCTTACATATGGTCTTCCAAATACCCCTAGCTGCTAAAAAGAAAGAACAGGCACTGATTGACCTTCTTCACTGCGCAGAGATCTTCCTCATAAATCTCATAAGCAGCAGTGGGCAGCTGGTCCAGAATTTGGGATCCTGAGTCTTGGCCAAATATCATCTCCCTACGGCTAATAATGAGAAAGAACAAAGCTTTGGGGCAGCTCCTTCCCTTGTCTGCCTGACAATCCCCTACTCATCCTTTAAGGTCTAAATATCATCATTTCTTGAGCAGTCGTCTTTTTCTTCCAACTTCCTCAAGACTGAATTAGTTCCTCTCTCATCTGTATTTCCAAAACAAGCATACATAAATGTACTATAGCAACTTTTGGCATTATAGTCACACACAGATCTATTTCCCCTATTAGTCAGCAAGTTCACTGAGGGCAGGGACCTGGTCTCACTCAACTTTATGTTAGGGCCTCACTCAGCTCACAACGCCTGGTACATAGCATGCATTCAACAATTTTCTTTCTAGAAATTCTTTAACTTGGCTGCATATTAGGATCATCTGGAGAGATTTAAAAAATTGTAGCTGTCCAGGCTCTACCCCAAGACCAATTAAATCAGAATCACTGAGGATGGGGCCCAAGCATTGCGATTTTTAAAAGCCTTCCTGGGTGATTTTTTTTTAATTGAAATATAGTCGATTTACAATGTTGTGGCAATCTCTGCTGTACAGCAAAGTGAGTCGGTTATACACATATAGACGTTCTTGTTTTTATATTCTTTTCCAATATGGTTTATCACAGGATATTGAATATAGTTCCCTGTGCTATGCAGTAGGACCTTGTTGTTTATCCATCCTATATATAATTGTTTACATCTGCTAATCCAAAATCCCAGTCCTTTCCTCCCCCACCCCCCTCCCCCTTGGCAACCACAAGTCTGTTCTCTACGTCTGTGAGTCTGTTTCTGTTTTGTAGATAGGTTCATTTGTGCCGTATTTTAGACTCCACATATAAGTGATATCATATGGTATTTGTCTCTTTCTGACACACTTCACTTAGTATGATAATCTCTAGTTGCATCCACGTTGCTGCCTCCTAGGTGATTTTAATGTGCAGCTAGGGTTGCAAACCACTGGTTTAACTGATTGCTTCACCTTATCACACTTGCTCTTGCTGGTGAGTCCTGCCATAAAACCAGCTTCTCCTGAAATTTAATTCAATTCAGCAAATATTTTTGAGCACCCATTCTGTGCCAGCCATCGTGGAGACCGACCCTTGCTACGCAAAGTGTGTTTTGTGGACCAGCAGCACTAGAATCATCAGGGAACTTGTTACAAATGCAGAATCTCAGGCTCCATCCCAGACCTACTGACTCAGGGTCTGCATTTAACGAGGTCCTCAGGGTGGTTTGCATGCACACTGAGGTCTGAGAAACAGTGCTGTCGATATCACACAAATGTCAAAATTCTTGCTCACTGTGAATTGTATTTCACTTCCTATTCACTCTGCTTTGCTTTCCTTTAAAGGAGTATCATATTCTATTCTATTCTCCAGCTAAAACAGAGCATCTCATCCAAAGCAGGTTGAGACTAAGCAGGGGAGAGATGAGCTAGTGGATGGTGGATTCCCTGTGTGAGGGAAGAGGGAAGGTGAAGTTGGCACTTGGAGAGATAGATGGAAGCATTTCTTGGCACACTGAAGATCAGTGTATCGGAGGCCTTGGGGATGGTCTGTTTGGAAGGGATGACTACTGTCTGACACGGCCAATTCATTGAGAACGATCTGGGTGTTCTGGGGGGCTGGAGCAGATCTGGTTGCCAGGGAGCATGCTGACATTGGTGCCTTCATTGGTAGGATAAATAAAGCAGCCTTGTTCACCTTGTACTTTGGGGATCAAAGTATAGCGGGGCTCACAGACATAGAAAACAAACATATGGTTACTAAAGAGGAAAGGGGGGGAGGGATAAATTGGGAGTTTGGGATTAGTGGATACACACTACTGTACATAAAATAGATAAGTGACAAGGACCTACTGTATAGCAGAGGGAACTATATTTAATATCTCATAATAACCTATAATGAAAAAGAATCTGAAAAAGAGTAGATGTATGTTTATACGTATAACTGAATCCCTTTCTGTACACATGAAACTAACACAATGTTGTCTAAAACATAAAAGGTATAGTGGGGCATTTCTGAGGGCTGGCCCATTAGGAGTCACAGGTTACCCCCAAATGTAACATTTTCTTTTCCCATTAAACTCACAGACAATTGAGGCCTAATTTTTGTGGTGTTGTCAGACTGTTGACTACAATCTGTAGCAGAAGATTGAATTTTACGTCCCAATCAAACATGTGATATGTGAGTCTAACAAACACAATCTTCATGGAGCCATACCCCTGTGAATGGTGCCAATGCAGTCTGTTATTTTCTATTATATTCTCTTAAAATCTGTCATTAGATTGATTTCACTACCCAATAATGGATTGCAATCCACAATTTGGAAAAAAAATGCTTTTCACAGAATCATAGTAATTTTGCAAGGAAAGCACTGGACATATTCTGTTTGAACTTGTCAAGCTGATCCAACTCCTGAGGCACAGTTTAGCATAGTGGTTAAAAATGCGGGCTTCCGGAATCCCTGCCTGGCTTCAAAGCTGTATGCTCTGAACAAGTGATTTCATCTTGCTCAGCCTTGGTTCCCCATTTGAAAATGGGAATGATGACAGCTACTTCCTCCTTCCTAGATCTCTCCTAGAAACTGCGCTCACCCTTAGCTGTCCCACAGGTGGCAAAATAACTGGTGTGTCTCTGGGCCCAAGGCTTTCTGTGCATCCATGGGCAGAATGGCACTGCAGGGACCCAGGGACGGGGACAGCACCCTTAGGAGCATCACGGATCAGGAGGTAGGGTTGGGAATGACTTTTATAGAAATATAACACCGACTTGCTGGCACAGGAAGTAAAATGCTTCCTTCCTTATTCAAAGGCAGATATTATAAAACGTTACAAATAAACACCAAATGTCATTGGCTTTACACAGTGAAGGCCTATTTCTCACTCATTTCACAGTCTTGGGGGCTGCAGCGATGTCTTGGAGATGCAGACTCTGCATCATGAGGCCTGCAGGTCACCGAGGTGGAGGAGGAAGAAAGCGTGGGGTGGGCACATGCAGACACGCTACTTCCGCTCACACGTCTCTGCCCACTGTTGGTCCCCTCATCAGCCGAACTGCAAGGGAGGCAGAGGGGGGCCTCGGTGTCTGTCAGTGAGCCCTCACCGTGGCCTCACCACAGAGACGAGGAAGGAGGACGCTTGTGACCATCACCACCATCATCAAAAGCCACCCACCCACGAGAGGGACAAGCACCTAGGAGTTTATTTATTATCAGTCATTGGATCTTAAATTCTACAAATGGTGTCAACCACATTCTTGAATTGGCATTTTGACTTAATTATTGCAGGGTGCTAAAAAGGACAAACCATACCTTGCTGCCAACCCTGAAGGCTGCTGTTTACACAGAAAAGAGCTGTTCCCTCCCACTCCTACTTGTTCTGGCTCTGAGGCATGTTCCCTGCTGGGTGGATCCCCTGGGTGGGTGTATGTGCACAGTTCAGCCTAACCTTTCCCTGGAAAACCACTCCAAGTACTGGCAGATGTGCCCTCTGGATCCCTCCCCCCACCCCGATTATTAACCTAAACTTTGTATACAACAATCACACACACACAATTTCTCCTCCAATGCACTTAGGAAAGATATGGGCTGCACTTAAACAATGGGAGAGTCCAACATTGCCAAATCTGTGAACACTGATTTCTATTAACAGCATGCATCTTGCATACCCACCTGAAATATATGGAAGAATGAAATCATTCTGTCAAAGCCGACTCCTCATCTGGGTCTAGGGTTAACCACTACTGCCAGCAGCCATGACCGGCTTGCTTCAGTGGTTCACCAGGCCCCAGGGGAAAATATCACCCAAATGATTCATAATGTGTCATTCGTAACTGTCTAATCTTAGGCAATTTCACTGGTAATATAAGGTGTCTATTAACGTATTGACCAAAATTTAATTTTAATATTTGAAAGTATATCTGAAGTTTAAAAAATTTCCAAAGACCATCTTGAGATTCTCATCTTAAAATGCTTGTCTTAGTAAAACAGAACTCAGATTATTTTGAAGGAGCTATCAAAAGAGTTCTGAAGTTTTCATAACCCATGCGGGCTTTCTCTAGAGGCGGCGAGCGGGCGCTACTCTGTTGCAGTGCGCGGGCTTCGCATTGTGGTGGCTTCTCTTGTTGCGGAGCATGGGCTCTAAACGCGCAGGCTTCCGTATTTGTGGCCCATGGGCTCAGTAGTTGTGGCTCGTGGGCTCTAGAGCACAGGCTCAGTCGTTGTGGCGCACGAGCTTAGCTGCTCCACGGCATGTGGGATCTTCCCGGACCAGGGATCGAACCCGTGTCCCCTGCATTGGCAGGCAGATTCTTAACCACTGTGCCACCAGGGAAGCCCCTCTTTTTTTTTTTTAAAAAGAAGTTGATCCTTGGCATCTAAAGCATCATTGCTCAAGTTGGGGAGCCAGTTACATGGTTATATTCAAGGTCATTGACATCAGATTCTTCTGGACTGCAGTTGCCACATTGTAGCAATTACTAGATACAAAGCCTGGTTTCTGATATAATTGCCTTGTCTTGGGGACAGGCAACTTCTGAAGTACAATGTCACCCATGGGCATGAGTTGTTTTATTTTTTCTCAAAAATCTTGCTTTGTTGTGGTTCTGGGAAATCCATTCATCGTGAAATTCTTGCATACAGAAAAAAAATAATGGTCTATCATTTTAATTTTAATGGTTTCATTCATGTTTACCTACTTATCTATTCTCTGTACTCATGATGTGGTTTAGCAAATACAACGTTAAAGCAAAGTGTTAAAACAGAAGACTTGGGGCTTCCCTGGTGGCGCAGTGGTTGAGAATCTGCCTGCCAATGCAGGGGACATGGGTTCGAGCCCCGGTCTGGGAAGATCCCACATGCCGTGGAGCAACTAGGTCTGTGAGCCACAATTACTGAGCCTGCGCGTCTGGAGCCTGTGCTCCGCAGCAAGAGAGGCCGCGATGATGAGAGGCCTGCGCACCGTGATGAAGTGGTTGCCACCACTTGCCGCAACTAGAGAAAGCCCTCTCACAGAAATGAAGACCCAACACAGCCATAAATAAATAAATAAATAAAAATTAAAAAAAAAAAAGAATAAGGCAGCACTACACGTATTGACATAGGATATCTCCAAGATATATTGTTAAATGATAAAAAAGAGGTGTTGATTGGCCGTGCATGGTAGCTACCATTTAAAAAAAAAAAAAAGAAAAAAAACAGAAGACTTGGAGAATAAAGAATATTAGACGTGCAGGATCCTCTCTGGCCGAGACAGGAATTAGAAGATGAGAGTTGCTTACCAAAGGTTCTGAGGGCCCCTGGCCCAGAGTTCTTCCTCCTTCATGTCTCATTTTTTTTTCATAAATAATAACAAAAGTAATACATGCTTGTGGTTTAAAAAAATTGGAAGGTACAGTTAAGCAAAGAAGGACAAAAAGATCATTCACAATTCTACCAGGAGACAACGGTTAATGATTTAGTGCATGTATCTTTCTACCTTTCGCTATCATACCTACCTCTTCTAGAAGGAAAGACAGAATGAAATAGCACAAGAGAACTTGCCAAGGTCACCGATGTCCTCTTTGTTACCGAATTCAATGCACACTTTGCAGCTCTTCCCAGAACGTGACATCATCGATCGCACCCTCCTCCTTGAATTTCCATCTCTGATTTTGACCACATCCTGACCACTTACTTGCTTGCCTCAGTTCTCTGTAGGTTTCATGGGTGTGTCTTCTTTCTCCTACCTTTTAAACATGGTGATGCTCCCCAGGCTTTAAAATACTACTAACTTACTAGGCCTCTTAAATGTTTCTTTTTTTTCTTTTAATTAATTAATTTATTTATTTTTGGCTGTGTTGGGTCTTTGTTTCCGTGCGAGGGCTTCCTCTAGTTGTGGCAAGCGGGGGCCACTCTTCATCGCGATGCACGGGCCTCTCACTGTTGCGGCCTCTCTTGTTGTGGAGCACAGGCTCCAGACGTGCAGGCTCCATAGTTGTGGCTCACGGGCCTAGTTGCTCCACGGCATGTGGGATCTTCCCAGACCAGGGCTTGAACTCGTGTCCCCTGCATTAGCAGGCAGATTCTCAACCACTGCACCACCAGGGAAGCCCTTAAATGTTTCTTGACTGTTCAGCCTGCCATCCTCCCTACCTGGGCCAGCACTAAGGCTTCCCAACCGGTCTCCCTAGGTCTCCAAATCCAACTCCCACACACAGTGGTTTATTTAGGAGGCAGCTCAGAACCCTCTAGTATCAAAGGATAAGGGCCACCTATAAAACACAAGGGGCACAGTCCCCCTTTCTCCTACTGGTAGGATCAGAGAAGGGCAGAGCTGGAGGGGCCTTGGAAACTGGCTGACCCCACGCCCCCAGCCCTGCCCCAGGTGCAGAGAGATGCAATAGCTGTGACATCACCCTGTTGGCAATAGCATTAACCGACCAGAGTGGCCCCAGAACCCTGGACACAGTAGCCTTTCTCAACAAAACATCTGGAAACATGGTGGAGCTGTAGCATTTGCTCACTTAACTTCTGCAAATCCAACTGTCTGAGTTTGGGGCTGAGCAGGAGGGAGGGAAGGAGGGAAGCACTCTGAACAGTGTGGGAGACTCTGCCTGTCCTTCTGCTGCTGAAGTGAGCAGGGATTCCCAAGAGCATCTCAGAGTGTGAGCAGTTTACCACACAGACACCCTAACGTGCCAGAACAAGGCAAACATTTTTTCAGTTAATAGATTTTTTGTTTACCAGTCTTAACAATTATAACAAACATAAGGCCATCATTAAAAAATCATATGCCTGACCAAATAGGTGAAAGACGTATGCTGAGAACTATAAAACACTGATAAAGGAAATTGAAGATAACTCAAAGAAATGGAAAGATATCCCATGTTATGGATTGGAAGAATTAATATCTTTAAAATGGCCAAACTACCCAAAGCAATCTACAAATTTAGTGCAATCCCTATCAGATCACCCATGACATTTTTCACAGAACTAGAACAAATAATCATAAAATTATATGGAACCAAAGAAGACCCAGAATTGCCAAAGCAATCCTGAGGAAAAACAACAATGCTGGAAGCATAACCCTCCCAGACTTCAGACAATACTACAAAGCTACAGTAATCAAAGCAGCATGGTATTGGCACAAAAACAGACATATGGATTAATGGAACAGAATAGAGAGCCCAGAAGTAAATCCACACACCTATGGTCAATTATTCTTCAACAATGGAGGCAAGAATATACAAAGGAGAAAAGACAGTTTCTTCAGCAAGTGGTGCTGGGAAAGCTGGACAGCAGCATGTACATCAATGAAGTTACAAGACTCCCTCACATCATGCACAAAAATAATCTTAAAATGGCTTAAAGGTTTAAATATGAGACAAGACACCATAAAACTCCTAGAAAAGAACATAGGCAAAACATGCTCCGACATAAATTGTAGCAATGTTTTCTTAGGTCAGGCTCCTAAGGCAAAAGAAATACAAGCAAAAATAAACAAATGGGACCTAATCAAACTTATACACTTTTGCAGAGCAAAGGAAACCATAAACAAAACAAAAAGACAACCTATGGAATGGGAGAAAATATTGGCACATGATGCAACCAACAAGGGCTTAATTTCCAAAATATACAAGCAGCTCATACAGCTCAATATCAAAAACAAACAAACAACAAATAGAAAACCCCCAACAACAACAAAACAACCCAATCAAAAAATGGGCAGAATACTTAAACAGACGTTTCTACAAAGAAGACATACAGATGGCCAACAAGCACATGAAAAGATGCTCAACATCATTAATTATTAGAGAAATGCAAATCAAAACTACAATGAGGTATCACCTCTCACTGGCAGAATGGCATCATCAAAAAGACTACAAATAATAAATGCAGGAGATGGTGTAGAGAAAAGGGAACCCTCCTACACTGTTGGTGGGAATATAAAATGGTGCAGCCACTATGTAGAACAGTGTGGAGGTTCCTTAAAAAACTAAAACTAGAGTTACCATATGATCCAGCAATCCTACTTCTGGGCATATATCCGGAGAAAACCATAATTGGAAAAATACATGCACCCCAATGTTCATAGCAGCACTATTTACAATAGCCAAGACATGGAAGCAACCTAAGTGTCCATTGACAGATGAATGGATAAAGATGTGGTAAACACACACAATGGAATACTACTCAGCCATAAAAAAGAATGAAATAATGCCATTTGCAGCAACATGGATGGACCTAGAGATTATCATACTAAGTGAAGTAAGTCAGACAGAGAAAGACAAATATCATATGATATCACTTATGTGTGGAATCTAAAAACTGATACAAATGAACTTATTTACAAAACATAAACAGATTCACAGACATAGTAAACAAACTCACAGTTACCAAAGGGGAAAAGTGGTAGGGGAGGGATAAATTAGGAGTTTGGGATTAGCAGATACAAACTACAATGTATAAAACAGATAAATAATAAGGTCCTACTGTATAAAACAGGGAACTTTATTCAATATCTTATAATAACCTAAATGGAAAAGAATCTGAAAAATAATATTTATATTAATATGTATATGAATATATATATATTTGAATCACTTTGCTGTACACCAGAAACTAACACAACATTGTAACTAACTACTTCAATAAAAAATTTTTTAATAAAAATTATGTGAAACTAATTATCAAACATAAAATAGAAATTTTGAATTGTTAATGAGTTGGAAACTCAAAATCACTAAGAAAAATTAATTTGTTATGAAACAGATATACCTATTGCTTTCATGGAAATGAAATGCTTTGCGAGTTTTAATGGTGGTGTGTCCATTATCTCTTTTCTATAGAAATGATCACTGCATTTGCCAGTTTTTCTTGTGGCATTGTAAACCTTAAGAAGCTACATTTTCTACTGACAACTGATATTGCCTAACTGATTTTGTATATAAGTATATACAAAAGAACTCAGAAATGAATCCAGTAAATCATCGCTGCAAGTATGCTCCAACACCCTTGTGGGAGTCAAAAAATGACTCGATTAAGAACTCACGTCTCTCTGTTATACGGAAGGGAAAGATATACAACTGCCCTGTCCAGACAAGACTCTTTACCTACCCTGTTAGAGAACTGTCATACTATACTTATCATATTAGAAAAAGACCCTCTCTCTATATAAAATAGATAACTAAGAAGGACCTACTGTATGGCACAGGGAACTCTACTCAACACTCTGTAAAGACCTATATGGGAAAAGAATCTAAAAGAGAGTGGCTATATGTATATGTATAACTGATTCACTTTGCTGTACACCTGAAACTAACACAACATTGTAAATCAACTATACTCCTATTAAAAAAAAAAAAAAAAGGACCCTCTACTGCCATCTGCTGGAAATATGTCATAATAAATACAAAAATCTGTGATGCTAACAAGGCAGGATGCCTCTTTAGAAGGGACACTTTTGAGCAGTGCACAACTAGAGCAACCATATGTGGCAGTCCTGAACATAGTCACTAAAAGCAAGCCAATGCCTTCCTCTGGCTCCCAGCCAAAGAGTGAGCAATCTGCTCCACTGAAGGGAATACAGGCATGCTGGACCTAACACAATCCTAGACTGTACACAGAGGGCAATTCGAAACATTTCCTAGGGTAATTTTGGCTACACTTGATTTTTTCCTTACCCAGCCTTTATAAAAAGGGTGATCCTGTTTCCCTGGCATGTTTAGTCATCAGAGAATAGGACTGACTCTATTATATGTATATGAAATACATCAAATTCAAGAGCAAGTATGAGGACATAGAAGGAAGCTGGTGAGCTACATGAATTCTGAAGGACTTTTCAGCTAATTTTAGTTTGCATGGACAACTATAGGTCTCTTAAAAGACTGTGCTCCCTTCCAGAGTGTATAGAGTTGTCACCAGGAAGGGGCTGCCTAGTCAAGGACCATAATTTTCACTCCCCTCCCTGTATTCCTGTGTGTCTAGACATGACAAATTTTTGCCAAGAGAAGTGATGTACATCTCTTCTAGGCTGAGGTGATTATGAAAGCAGGGGTGCCTTCTCCATCTCCCTTGTCCCCCATCTGCAGGCTTCAGAGCTTTGAGACGCAAGGGGAGGGCAGACCCCCAAAATAGACAGCGCCTGGACCCCTGCCAGCCAGGAGCACCGACACTGCCCTGTTGCAGAGTAAGAAACTTGTACTGCATCAAGCTACGAACTTTTGGGAGTTCATTTATCACAGCAGCTAGCGTTATCTTAATACGATTTGCTAATAGTTAATGCATTTTGTCTGCTAATAGCACAAATAGTACCGGGGAGCAAAAGTTTCAGCAAACCTTAAGGAGGAAAATGAAAAAATAAGGCCATTACTGTTTTCTGTTGATTGGCAAAAGACTGCCCTTTCTAAATTTCAGAGCAAAGTACTAGCATAGCTCACACACACACTCCATGAGAAAATGGTTTTGAGAATCCCTGAACACGCTTTCTGGAAGGCTGCTTTCTGCTCACTCCTTCAGGAGAACAGCCTGGTGGTGGTAAGTACATGGCAGAAAGCCCTCCTGTACCTACCAGGCCTCTCTCTGATTCTCCTCATCGCTGTAACATTGCTGTTCACACTCACCTGATCCAGGTGTAGAGCTTGAGGGTCTGGAACATCTCCAAGGCCATCTTTTCCGTAAAGACTATCATAAATCAGGGGCTGAGGTAATAGGGAGGAAGTGCTTTCCTTCCTTTCTTCCTTCTCCCTCCTTACCTCCCTTCCTCCTTCCTTTGCTTCCTTCCTTTCACTTTTGGTGAAAACATTTCATAACTGGTGGTGTGTCCTTTTTATTACATAAGTGAGGGGTCCCATAATGCTTGATTGATCCACCTGCAGTGATGTTAAAGGGGATCACTGAGTTCAGATTTGTCAGTCTGATCCACAATAAATTTCCCCATCAACTTTTCAACTAGCAGTTTTGACATCCATTTAATATTATTGCTAGATCCAATATTTCATAAGGTGATTTTTTTAGTTGGAATTCTTCTATAGGGAAGAACTTTCCTTCCTCAACTGTCTAGGCTGCTCTGAAATACAGTTTGTACAGGAAGATCAGGATAAGTGCTTGATTCTTTCCCCTCAACGGTTTTCAGAATGTCGAGTTGCAATGGTGACCAATAGATTACTTTTTAGTATACTTATCAACTCACAGATTAAAGACATATATATACATATATATGTATATATATTGGATTTAGTTAGAACCACTGCAGTTGCTTTTCTTTTCAATGCTCAAATCTCCCATCTTTGGCCAGTGGAAGTTCATTCAGGCCGGCTCCCGTGTCCTATGGATGTAACCCCAGTAAGTAGTCTTTGATAGCTCCCTTGCTTTCTGGCAAAACAAAATGTCCAGGTTCATTTTGGTTTCTTAAATGTGAAAATGTATTTAAAGACTGCAATCTGGGTTCTATGGATACTCATACTACTGAATTGTCATTGTTTCTGAGCTTTTTCAATGGACACTCCTTATGCCAATATCTTCCCAGTCTTTTGATCTTCAGAAGCTTCTTGTACTTTGGTAGATTACTCAGGAAGTGCTCATTGAAACAGCATTCTCTGAGTTGTTGCATGTTTGTAACTGTTTATCTGTGGCCTTTATACTTCAAGGTCAGTTTGGTTGGATATAAAATCTGTGGCTCATATTTTCTCTCTTTAAATATATTAAATGTGTTACTGCATTGTCTTCTAGCATCAAGTGCTATTTTATAAAAGTCCCCCTTACAAGTGATTTTGTCTTTTTGCTTGAGTGCCTAAAATATTTTTTTCTTTTCCTTTAAAGAAAGATCCATAAGATTTGCAAGAATATGTCTCAATGCCAGCTTCTTGGGTCAGTTTGTCAGGATGAAGGATGCTTTTTCAATATACTGTTCAAGCTGACTTATTTTAGGAAAGTTTTCTTAAATTATAAGTTATAGTGTTTGCTCTTTTCCAGAGTTTTGGTTTACTTCTTTGGAAATTTTTGTCAACATGTTAGATCTTTGTTGCTTGTCCTCTGTATCTATCCCTTTCAAATCTTTTCAATTTTTTCATTTATTTTTGAGTTTTAAAGTATTCCTCCTTTCCATCTTTGATATTTCTCTCATTATCTATTGTGTTTATTTGCTTCAGTGTTTCTTCTACTTCAGTCTTTATTTCGAAGTGATTTTTTTCTTGTATTTCCAATACTTTTCTGAGTTCTGTGACCTCTCTTTTTGAATCTCCCTTTTCCTCAATCACTTCGATCCTGATTTTGCTTTACGTTGTTCTTTAGAGCGTCCATCATTTTCTTAATCTCTTTGGGCTGATTTTGAAATGTCAGGCCACAGTTTACATCTGCTTTGTGAGCATGTCTTTTTGGTGGATTTCATTATTTATAGAGACATCATACGCTATCTTATTCCCTCTCTCTCTCTCTCTCTCTCTCTTTTAATAATGACTTTGCCTGGAATTTGGCTGTGATCCTTTTCTGTTGCTCATATTTTAAGTGAATTGAATGTGCTTTATACTTTTTTATACTTTTTTGTATTTTAGAGAGAGGGAACATGATTTATCTTTCTCTACATGGTCAAATCTTTACATTTGGGCAAGTAGACGGAATAGGCAAAGAAATAACTATTAGAATCCTTAATAAAGGCATCTGTTTGTTTGCTGCCTCCTTTCAGGGGCCTTGAAGTAGAGCCATGCAGCTCCCAGCAACAGATTCTTTATTCTTCCCAAAACAGAGTTCCTGGTACTGAGTGATCCTGAAACTCCACAGTGTGGTGGTCAAAGTCTACCAGTGATAACGTAGCTGAACTTTTTTTTTTTTTGGTTGTGTTGGGTCTTCGTTTCTGTGCGAGGGCTTTCTCTAGTTGCAGCAAGTGGGGGCCACTCTTCATCGCGGTGCGCAGGCCTCTCACTATCGCGGCCTCTCTTGTTGCAGAGCACAGGCTCCAGACGCGCAGGCTCCATAGTTGTGGCTCACAGGCCTAGTTGCTCCGCGGCATGTGGGATCCTCCCAGACCAGGGCTCGAACCCGTGTCCCCTGCATTGGTAGGCAGATTCTCAATCACTGCGCCACCAGGGAAGCCCGTAGCTGCACTTTTGAAAGGAGCTTTTCACTTCATGAGCCATCCCATTACTTTGTGAGAAAACATGAGATAAGAAACATGATCCACAGGTATATTTGCCCAACAGAAATGAACGCATACATCCACCACAAGAACGTTCATAGCAACGTTACTCATTATGACCAAGAACAGAAACAGCCCCAAAGCCCGTCACTACCAGCATGGATAAATAAACCATGCTCTATTCACCCAATGAAACAGTGGACAGCAATGAGAATATGGACTACAGCTATATATAACATCACGGATGAATCTTGAAAACTTTATATTTAACAAAAGAAGTCAGCCACAGAAAGCAAATATGATATGATTCCACAATATGAAGTTTGAGAACAGACAGAACTAATCTCTAGTGATAGAAGTCAAAATGGTTATCTTTCAGGGGGTTCTAGACTGGGAAGGGACACTAGGGGGTCTTTCCTGATGCTGGAACTGTTCTATGCCTGTGAGTTCATGTCCACATGTAACTATGTATCAAGCTCTACATTTACGATTTCCCCACTTCACTGTATCTTATCTACATCAAAACCTTTGCTCTGGAACTTTGTGGTCTCAACCTCATTTAACTCCTTTTACCAAAATGAATTCTTTCCAAATAGATAAAGAATTCAGATATACGAAATGAAGCCATAAAAATCCTAGAGGTGTACATGGGTGGATATTTCTATGTCCCGAATGAAAAGGCTTAACTATAACATAAAGGCCAAAACGAATAAAAGATGGATAACTTCAACTACATAAAAATGTAGAAACTTTTGTGGACAAAAACTAAGCAGAGGGGAAATTGTATCACATGTTGACAAACGAATACCAATTCATTTTCCTAATACCGTCTCACAGATGAATAAGAAAGAGGAGAAAACCAGAAATATAGGAAGAGTTATAAACAGGGGTTTAAATAGAATTATAAATAACCAATTATTATATAAAAGATCCATTTATATTTATAGTGAAATAAATCACATTAAAATAAGATAATTTCCCAACTATCAGTTTGATAAAGAATAAAAAAATGATAATACACAGTTACTCTTATAAACTGTAAAAGGATGTAAACTTTTGGGGGAGCAACTTAATGTGCATCAAAAGCCTTTCTGGAGAATTTCTACACTTTGACTCACTAATTCCACTTCCAGGAATTTACCCTAAGGAGCTTCATCCCTTCAACTTTTCAGCACATATTTATAGAACACCTATTATTGCGCTTGGCCCTTTGCTGGGTACACTGTGATAAGAAAAAAAAAAAAGACCTGATCTTTGTCAGAATGGAATTTAGCGTAGGAGGCAATCAGATGAAACCTCAATAGAAAAATGAACAAAGAGAATAAAAAATCATTCACAAAATAAGAAATGAATAGTGGAGATGTGTGATTAAAGACTGACCGCACTCACCATCAGCAAGACTGGGAGAATTTGCTCTTTCAGACAGGGGGTGGGCGTGTACACTGATAGAGCTGTTGGGGGGCGGGGGACTCAGGCAGGATGTATAAAAATGCTAAATGTGTAAGCCTCTTGAATAAGAATGGCATGGTTTCTTGGTTTCTGATAACAAGTCATGTGACTTACAGTGTTTGCCTTTTTACTTTCATTGTTTGGATCCTTGGAGCCCAATTTGATGTTTAACCTTTAACCATTTAAATCTTAGGGCCCAAAATTGCACAGGAACTTCTCTGGTGGCACAATGGTTAAGAATCCACATGCCAGTGCAGGGGACACAGGATCGATCCCTGGTCCAGGAAGATCCCACATGCCGTGGAGCAACTAAGCCCACTCACCACAACTACTGAGCCTGCGCTCTAGAGCCCACGTGCCACAACTACTGAAGCCCGAGCACCTAGAGCCCGTGCTCCACAACGAGAAGCCACCGCAATGAGAATCCCACACACTGCAACGATGAGTAGCCCCCGCTCGCCGCAACTAGAGAAAGCCCGTGCGCAGCAACGAAGACTCGATGTAGCCAAAAATAAATAAATAAATAAATAAATAAATTTATTTTTAAAAAAACACAAAAAACTGTCATAGAAGCAAAAGACCAAAAAAGACTGAGGAGCCAACTGTTCCAGATGAAAGGAAGTTAAGGAGATGTGACAATAAATGCAATTTGGACCTGGATTAGATCCTGGACATGGAAAAAGGAGAGCTTCTTGGGACTCACTGAAATATGAATACGGATCACAGATCAGATAAAAGTATTAAATCAGGAAGTAGTTAAACTTTCTGCTTTTGAAAACTGCACTGTGGTAAAAGAATGTTCTTGTTCTTTTTCTTATAAAATACTTACTGAAGTCTTAGTGGGGATGAGGGTGAGGACAACTGAGCTGCAAACTCATCCGATGACTGGCTCAAAGAAAAATTTTAAAATTCAGATAAATTTCTATCTTCTATGCTATGATTATCCTAGTAAATCATTAAGAGAATGTGAAATTCTCATTAGTCCAGGTTTTTGTTGGGCTGCATTTAACTTCATTTTTGTTTAGCAGGCATGCTATTCTGCTAGAAAAAAAATCGTGACTCCAAAATTGGCCACAAAATATATACTAATAAATGTTTATGCTCTGATCACAGATAATGTATATGGGTGAATTCAATGCCAACATTTGGTGCTTTTTTCTCTGTCTCAATCGATTTGACACTGGGTGGGACATTTAACTTTTCTGAGTTTTAGTTTCCATGGCTGTAGAATGGGGATTCTACTCCTTGCCTTCAAGGGTTGAATATAAAAGAAATGCAGAGCACCTGATATTGTACCAGACACCAAGCAAGTGCCTTCCACGTGTCAGGGAGTATTACGGCATGTGTCTCCAACTCTCTTCCTATTAGCTTAACCGATTAGAGCCTGGGTCTGGGAAATCCCAGTTCTATGCCGGTGCAAGGCAAATTAGTACTTTCTGGTCATAAGCCAGCCCCCATTCCTGGACTCTAGGTCATCCATCAGCAAATGCAAGATCCTCCTGATGAACCATCAGGGCCTGACCTAGCCTGGTGTCTCACTTCCCATCACCATTCACAAAAAGCCACTCAAAGCCATGACCACTGACACATGGGCCCCATATATCAGGAAAGGTTAGTATAAAACCTCTGTTAGATATTTTTTAAAAACCAGCAATCTCTGATGGAAACAACTCAGAAAGGTGGTCGCCTCTGAGAGTGGAATGGAGATTGCCTGGGAAGGAGTGTGAGAAACTTTCTGGAGTGTTGGTAATGTTCTACATCTGGATAGGGATATGTTGCAGGGTATACACTTACCAAAACTCAGAGGACATATGCTTATATTTGTGTACTTCATAGTTCACACAGGCATTTTGCCTCAATAGAAAAAAAATCTGTTAACACAGAACTCTAATGATAAGCATGTTGAAGTATTTGGGAGGAATACTGATAGCTGCAATTTACTTTGAAATATATTTTAAAATTAGGTGCATTAATGGATGGATAGAAGAATGGATAGATGGATAGTGATAAAATAAATACAGTAAAATGTAAATGGTAGAATCTAGGTGGTGGGTATATGGTTGTTTAACTGCACAATTATTTCTGTTTTGCTGCATGTTTGAAAATTTTCAAAATACAATGTTGGGGGAGGGGGGGAGGAATCAATGCCCAGAGCCCAGGACCTTGAAATGGACTGACATTTAAAATACCTGATTATTTTCAACACTGAATCCACAATTCTCATTGGGCTGGATAAAGAAAGCATGATTATAGCAATGAATAATCAGTTAGCTTTTTTCTGTCTTCACCACTGGCTGGTCTAGTGAACCGTAAGATCCTGGACAAATCCAGATCAAAGATGAAGGACCAGTGTCCAAGTGCAGGTTCAAGGTCCAGGTCTAGGTTCATTACCCAAGTATAGGAGAACAGTTCAGCCACGAGCCCTGATGACTTCACGCAGGTCCAAAGTCCAAGTTCAGTATCCATGTCCAGATCTAAGGTTCAGGCCCATGTCTATGAACAAGGTCAGGTCTAGGTCCAAGTCTGAGGTTAAACCAAAGGTCCACATTCAAGTTTATTTGTTTGTTTGTTTATTTATATATTTAGTTATGGCTGCGTTGGGTCTTCGTTGCTACACGCGGGCTTTCTCTAGTTGCGGTGAGCAGGGGCTACTTTTTGTTGCAGTGCGTGGGCTTCTCATTGCGGTGGCTTCTCTTGTTGCAGAGCACGGGCTCTAGGCGCGTGGTTTCAGTAGTTGCAGCATGTGAGCTCAGTAGTTGTGGCACACATGGGCTTAGTTGCTCCGTGGCATGTGGGATCTTCCCGGACCAGGGATCGAACCCGTGTCCCCTGCACTGGCATGCGGATTCTTAACCACTGCGCCACCAGGGAAGTCCCCACATTCAAGTTTAGAAGTCCAGTTCCAAATTCTAGGTTCTAGGTCCAAAGTATAATAATGTCAAGCACATGTTTCATTTCAAATTCATGTCCAAGTTCCAGGTTCAATGTTCAAGGGCAGATCAAGTTTCAGTATGAAGTTCCAGGATGAAGGTCATGTCTAGGTCCAGGACTGAGGTCTAGGGTCCAGGTCTGAGGACCATGTATCAAGGTTCAGATCTATAACTAAAGATCAGATTTAAGGCCAGATTCAAGGTTCAGGACTAATCCAAGTACATGGCTGAGGTCTGGTGTCTGGTTTTCAGGTCCAAGTCCAAGACCAAAGATAAGGTCAGCAGCCAAGGCCTTTGACCAGGTTGAGATCTGAGGTATAGTCCAAAGATCAGGTCCAAGGTCTAGAGCTAGGTCTGAGTTCCAGGTTCAAAGTTCAGGTGCAAGGTCAAAGGTCTACTTCCAATGTCCACGTCCAGGATTTGGTTCAAGGCCCATGACTATTTTTGAGGTTCAAGTTATATCCAGGCTCACATTCAAGGTTGAGGGACAAAGTGCAGGTCAGATTTGAGAGGATGAGGGGAGAATGACCAAAAAGGCAGAGTAGAAAGACCCTGAGCTCACCTCCTCTCACGAGCACAACAAAATCACAACTATTTGCAGAACAACCATCAATAAAAAAGACCAGAACCTATCAGAAAAGATCTTCTACAACTAAAGACATAAAGAAGGAACCATGACAACACAGGTAGGAGGGGCAGAGTTCTGATATAATCAAGTCCCATACCCCTGGGTGGGCAACCCACAAACTAGAGAATAATTATATTGTAGAGATTCTCCCACAGGAGTGAGAGTTCTGAGCCCCACTTCGGGCTCCCCAGCCTGGGGGTCCTGTACCAGGAAGATAAGCCCCCAGAAGATTTGGCTTTGAAGACCATCAGGGCTTAATTTCAGCAGTCTTTGGGAAGACTGGGGGAAATAGAGACTTCACTCATAAAGGGTGCACACAAAATCTCACGCTCACGGGAACCCAGAGCAAAAGCAGGAATTTGACAGGAGCCTGGGCCAGACCTACCTGCTGGTCTTGGAGAGTGTCCCAGAGAGGTGGAGGGAGGGGGTGGCCGCAGCTCACCTGGGGGACATAGAAACTGGTGGCAGCAATATTGGGGAACATTCTAGTGTGGGAACAATGCTCCTTGGGGCTTCCACCTTGGCTCATTAGCCCCAAGACCTGGCCCCGCCCAACAGCCTACAGGCACCAGTGCTGGGAAGCCTCAGGCCAAACAACTAACTAGGCAGGGACACAGCCCCACCCATTAGCAGACGGGCTGCCTGAAGAGTTCCTGAGCTCACAGCCACCTCTAGATACGACCCTGTCCACCAGAGGGCCAAGACCCAGCTCCACCCAGCGGTGGAAGCCTGCACCAGCTTCTAGACCAGCCTCACCCACCAGGGGTCAGACACCAGACAGAAGAAAACCACAATCCAGGCGCCAAAAGCCACTTGCTTTTCTTCTTTGCAGAGAGGAGGCTGCATAGTTGGGAAGCCCGGGGCTGCCTCTTCTGCTCTTTCAGACTCCCAGGCTTGTACCAGTACACTCTGAGAACCAGCTGTGCCCCAGCGGTGCAATGGAGCGCCCACCCTGGGGGCCTGGCAATTGCTTGGCATTTAAAAAAAATTTCTGGAGGGCTCCGGGAGCATTGTAGGGGTTCGGAAGTGGTTCTCGGAGGCTCCCCCAACCTTGACTGCATTTGTGTGCAGCTGAGTGCGAGGCCAGTATCCAGTGAGGGACAGGGGTTGCTCGTGTGTGATGTCAGAAGAGAGGCTGGACCCAGGGTGCAAAGTGGGAGGGAGAAGAGGAGCCCATTTAGGACCGAGATCACAGATGTTTCTGGCTTTAAATTGAAAGGAGAGGGGTGCCCCCCCAACCCTTGTAATAACTGTGGGCTGCAAGGGTGTTCTTAGATTCTAGTATTTAGGTTATTTTCTTTTTTGTATTAAAATAATGCTGCAATAAACATTTGTACATGTCTCTGGGTACACGTGTGAAAGCTTTCCTGTGTATGGGAGCCAGAAGTGTGGTTGCTATGTTACAGGAATAAGTCTTCAACTTTACTAAACAAAATCACTCCCTGCACTTCAGAGAAGCATTTTTCTTCTCCATTTTATTCATTCATGGTTTGCATTTCACCTCTCCTTCCTCAGGGTATTACTAATGGCCCCAGACCCAGAGAAGGAATCTGCCTTGGCTTCCTTCTATTTGATAGAACCCTGGCAGAAGGGTCTGAGAGGGACCAGAGTGTGCTTGATAAAGTTACAGCAGGTCTCTGGTCCTGCTTAATTTTGGGAGTTGGTAGCATCAGATGTCTGAGGGCCGGTGTTTCAGGGGGGAGGGAGCAGTCTTCTCTCTTATTGAATCAGTTGAGTTACAAATTTTTTCAGATGCTGCTTATACTGGTTACTGCCAAGATATCCTTTGCCCGGCTCTGTGTGGTTCCTTGAGGCCTGGAAGCTTTGGGACTTTCCAAGCTTGAGGCATTGGACTCTTTACCAGGCTGGTTTCCCCAGAGCCAAAGCTCCAGCCCACTCACCTGAGGTCCTGCCACCTCTCACCTCCCCAGGGTTCTGCCAGGGATCCTGCATCAGTCCATACCTTGAGGGGTGCCCACTAACATTTTCTTTCTTTTTTGTTTCAGAGACTCTCTCTCTTGAGACAGACAGACAGACACACAGACAGACACACACACACACACACACGGACCTCAATGAGCTTAGATTCCCACAAAAGGCACAAACAGAAGCTGTCTCCCAGCATGGATCCCCATGGCTGAACCCAGTGCAGAAGGAAGAATGGCCTTCAGGGGCAGCACAATGGCTGGGAGACCACAAACCCTGTCTCAGGTTCCAAGACAGTGAACAGAAGTCCTGAAAACAACCCAAGACTCAACTTCCCAACTATCTTGGCAGCCGGAGGCTAACTAGATGAAATTGTATTCATTTATTTCTCTAGGACAATAACGTGACTTTTTCTGCACCCAAGAAGTTGAAAGGGCCATCCGCATTATACTGTGTTATTTTAAACTTTATTCACAACAACTCTGTGAAGTAGGCAATATGGTTCCCATTTTTCAGGTGGGGAAAGCGAGGTCTGGTGAGGCAAAATAACCTGCCCAAGAGGCAGGGTTGTGACCTGAACGACAGCAGTCCTGATTCCCCGAAGCCCATATTCTAACTTGGCACCCAAACTCCTTGGGCATAAGCACTGGACAAAGCTGGGGAAACGCTTACCTGTCCATCCATGCCTTCCCGAACTGCCTGACCAACCCCCCATGGTGACCCGGGACAAATGATGCCAGGAATCTTAGCATCCTGCTTGGGATACACTTCTTATATACCTGAATGCTTTGAATCACTCACTCTGACAAATGCTGCCGCTTCGGTTGCATTTTCTTACCTGCTTTTGTACTTATCCCCTTCACATCGAGCATGTGCTGTCCCTGTTCACCAGCGCCAGTTCTTTTGGGGAAGCCGGGCTCATTGCCCTAGAAATATACCCCAGGACTGAATCTTCCCTTATAACAAAAGATGAAGCAGGAGTCATTCAGTATTTTTAAAATCCAGGTCTCTATTTTTCCTGTGCAAATATGAATGTAGGAAAAATTAATAGTCAAAAGGCTTTTTAAAATATATGCATTTTGATAACACGTTGCTAGTTACATTTTGTTGTTGATATGAGCTGGGATCACACTTTCCTTTAATAGGCCTTTGAAATTCCTTTTAGAAAGTTAAAATGGTCAAATGATCCATAGTAAAAACCAGAAGAGACCCATGTAAATCCAAAATACATACTTGAAAAGGCAGCACCTTTTGGATGAACTACATTAGGGCCGAGTTATATAGAATATGGATTATATAACAGTGGACCACAGAGACTTCAAAGCAAATGGGGCATCTTGTCTGAGAACAAGAGAGAACAGGAAGAAAGAGGAGGAGAAAGAAGAGAAGAGAAAGAAGGAAGAAGAAGGGGAGACAGAGACGGAGAGATTGATGGAAAAGAGGATCAGGAAAACCTACATATACGGCTTCTCTGCATCAGGAGAGTGACTCGTCTTTGGGTAATTTACAATGTGTATTAAGCAAAGGATGGACCATTAAGGTCATAATTCACAAACACAGAATCCAAATCTATAGCTATCTTATATAAAATGTTAATGCAATACTATTTACTGGATTAGATAAAAAGAGCTAGGTTCTACACTCTGCACATTTTCAGCTAAGAGTTTTGCCTCAGCATGTAATTCCAAGGGAGAGCAAGGCTTCCTCTTCAGGGGTCAAGGAGCAGTTTGCAAAGACATGGCCTAAGGGTCTCATCTCCTAAAAGTCCTAGTGGTCAGCTTGTTTGGCTTAGGACCCCATTCCGACCTCCAACCTGGGAGCCTTTCCCCTCCACATAACTCTCCCCACCAAGTCAGAACAGGCTGCCCCAGAACCCTGACTCAGGTACCAGGAGAGAGGTTGTCTTTGAACCCCACTGGCGAGTTAGGAGATGCCTCTTTCCCTAACAGATATGCTCTTTTCTATGAAACAGATTCCGGTTTCACAGCAGCTGGATGGCAGGGAGCCTGGATTTGTTTCTCAGACTCGAAGTGACCTCAACTGGTGAGACCTGGCTTTATCCCTTGTGCTTGTTGCAGCACCAATGGTCAGGGTTTCTAGGGTCCCAAAGAGAACACGAGGATATAGCAGAGTCAGAAACAAGCCCCAAACTGTCTCGTGTATCGAATTTGAGTTACCACATGTACTTCAGATTCTGTTACATCTCCCTCAGCAGAAGGGGGTGAAGTGAGGGGCAGGAGCGGGTGGGTGACTAAACAATCTTCCACTTATAAAAAAAAAAAATGAAGTTCAAAAGTCTAAAAATTCCCCGTGGATAAAAATTAAGAGTTTTGTGCTCACACTTTCATACTCTTGATCGGGGACACCTCACACTTTACAAAGCCCTGCTGCATGCAGTGTTTCTTGTGGAGCTCACAGCAACCTGCCACTTAACTGGGGCAGATGTAAAGAGTCCCATTTTCTAGATGAGGAAACTGAGGCCATGCAGCTCGCAAAGGGTAAGGAAAGCTGGAATCCAACCCTGGCCAAGTCCCGCGCCGTGTAGCATCACACTGACAGCTGGCTCTGGGAAGCGGGAGACCGACATCTGCGTCTTCACTGTTGTTTGGCCTCTGTTTGTGGAGCATCCCGTCAGGCGGGAGGCCGATCTTTACCTGGCTTTCCAGTTGGCTGAGCCGCTGTTTCACTTTCATCTGGGTGGCACTGTACTCAGCCAGGAGCCGTGCAAACCTGGTCTGCAGGGTGTCCAGGGAGGATTCCAGGTGCTCCACTTTCTCCTCGATATCCTGGGGGTCCGCCCCAGCCTTGGCCAGTTCCTCGTCGATCAGGTTGTCCTTCATCAGGATCTGCCGCTCCTTCTCCTCCAGCGCCTTCTTGGCCTCAGGGTATTCAGTGAGAGCCTCCATCAGATCGTCCTTGGAGAGGCAGAACAGGTCCGAGTAACCGATGCTCCTGATGTTGGCCGTCCTGCGGTTCCCCGACTTGCTCCCCTTGATGTTCAAGATGCTGATCTCCCCAAAGTAACTCTCATCGCTGAGAACCATGAACTGGGTGATCCCATCCTCAGCCACCACAGCCAGCTTGCCCTCCTTGATGATGTACATCTCCCTCCCTATGTCCCCCTTCTTGCAGATATAATCCCCGGGGCTGAACACCGCAGGCCGCAGCTTTAGCACCAGCTCCACCAGCAGCCCCACCTCGCAGTCCTGGAAGATGTGGACCTTCTTCAGAGTGTCCAGGTGCACACTGATGGCGATCTCGGCCCTCAGCTTGTCGGGGAGGCTCTTGAGCGCCTCCTTCTCATCCACCGTCTTCTTGTTGGCCCACAGGTAGTCAAACCACCGGATCACCCGTGTCTCCAAGTCCTTGGCACCTTGCGGAACTGCATGTACTACTTGATGGAGTCGCTCTTGGCCTGGAACTCAGTCCGTGAAGCGTTCATGTGCGAGATCATGGAGCCCACATTGCCCACAATGGTGGCAAAAATCAGGACACCCACCAGGAAGTCGAGGACCACAAAAAGATACTCCTCATCTTTCACGGGGGGTGGGGTCTCGCCGATGGTGGTCAGGGTCAAGGTAGACCAGTAGAGACTGTAAATGTACTTCCTGGAGAGGCGCCCATACTCTGGGTTTGAGATGTTTGGGTAGACCCAGGAGTCGGTCCTGAAACCAATGAACTTGGAAATGGCAAAGTAGATGCAGGCATTCCAGTGAATGATGATGAGGATGTACAAGACCAAGTTCCCAATCCTGAACATGTTGGGGTAGTTGGTCCTCGTCTCTGTGCGGTCAAAGAATTCGAAGAGCCGGGTCAACTTCAGTAGGCGGTTGAACCTCAGTTCTGGGTAGTTCATGCCCAGCTTAAAATAAGCCAGGTCCGTGGGGACCAGGGACAACATGTCCAGCTTGAAGTGCAAGGTCTTTGTGTAGTGCTTCCACAGCCAGTTGGCATCCGTGACCATCAAGCCTTGCTCCAGGAAGCCTGATGAAGAAGATAGATCACATGGGCAACAAAGAGGCCTTTTTATGACCATGGCCCGCAGAAAGGTATCTCACCTCAAGACCACACAAAAGGTGGTTATACATATATAAAAGGAACAATTTCCACAAATCACACATACCATTACTACAGGAAATGCACTCTGGTATTTTCTATTCAACTATCTAATCTATTTTATTCAATTAAAAACATAGATCAGTTAGGTAGATTTGAATGTGGATTGGGTATTTGATGGTAGTGAGGAATGCTTATTAAATTTTCAGAGATAAATGGAAGTTATACTTAAAAAATGGGCCCCTAGTTAAGGTTACATGCTAACATGGTTACTGTCTGAGATTTGCCTTAAAAAACTCCATCCAAGAACAGGGAGTGGGAGGATAAATGAAAAAAGATGAGCAAAATGTTGATAACATTTGGAGCTGGGTAAGGGTATGTGGGGATTCATAATACTACTGTCTCAGTTTTGTATATGTTTGAAAATATTAACAATAAAAAATTTGAGGGATTCCCTGGTGGTGCAGTTGTTAAGAATCTGCCTGTCAATGCAAGGGACACGAGTTCAAGCCCTGGTCTGGAAAGATCCCACATGCTGCGGAGCAACTAAGCCTGTGCGCCCTAGAGCCTGTGAGCCACAACTACTGAGCCCGTGTGCCACAACTACTGAAGCCTGCACGCCTAAAGCCCATGCTCCGCAACGTGAGAAGCCACTGCAATGAGAAGCCCACGCACCGCAACAAAGAGTAGCCCCCGCTCGATGCAACTAGACAAAGCCTGCGCGTAGCAATGAAGACTGAACGCAGCCAAAAATAAATGAATAAAATAAATAAATTTATGAAAAGAAAATTGAAAACACTGGTCATGGCCTAGCAAACTGACTTTACCAGTCACTGATGGGGCATGACCCGTCTTTTTATTTTTTATTTATATTTATTTATTTATTTTTTAAACTCTATTTATTTATTTATTTATGGTTGCATTGGGTCTTTGTTGCGGTGCGCGGGCTTCTCATTGCGGTGGCTTCTCTTCTTGTGGAGCACGGGCTCTAGGCAAGCAGACTTCAGTAGTTGCAGCACGCAGGCTCAGTAGTTTTGGCTCACAGGCTCAGTTGTTGCGGTGCATGGGCTTAGTTGCTCTGCGGCATGTGGGATCTTCCCGGACCAGGGCTCGAACCCATGTCCCCTGCATTGGCAGGCGGATTCTTAACCACTGCGCCACCAGGGAAGTCCCGCAACCTATCTTTTTAAAACCTTGCCCAGGAGCACAGTGGTTCTCCTTCCTGGTTGCACATTACTGTCACCCAGGGGGCTCTGAAAACACATGAAGCCTGGGAACCACCCTGGGCTGGAGATGGGCTGGACCTTGGGAGTCGTTATTATTTGGTGAAATCCACCAAATAGGCCATGACCTGCCGTCTCCCTTCGTCCCTCTCTCCCTTCCTTTTCCTCCCTCCTTCTTTCTTCCTTTCTTTCTTTCATTTTCAAACATGCACAAGAGTAGAGAGACTAAAGTAACAAGTGCTTTTTAGATTTGGGTGAGCTACAGCACCACACCAAGGGCTCTGTAAGTCACAGAGCTGGACCTGTCCCGAGACTTTGGTCCCATAGGTCTGGGGCACCTCTAACAACTTTCAGGTGACGCTGCTGGTCCAGGGCCACACTTCGAGGGCTAGACAGAGGTAGGATTGCCCCCTCTGTGAAAAGCAAACAACAAGTTTGTTGTCACATGTTAGGGACACCCGGCTTCCCAGCTCCCCGTCCCCTATTTGTTTGGTTACACTTGTGTTTATTGAGTGCCTAGATCATTACATTGCACTCGTGTGCCTTGGGACTCCTCAACACCTCCTTAATAATCCTGTCTCAATTCTGACGAGTTTTTCTCCTGGAGTATGACCCACGGCCTCCTGGTGTCTGTGCCCACCTGTTCTCCTCTCTCTCCCAGCCTTCTGCTGAATCTTAGATTGCCAAGGACAGTACCAACACAAAAAGGGGTGGGGTCGATGTCTGGGTGAGGGCTGCCTGTCCCACTGAAGCCTGATTGAAGCAGGGAGTCCCCGCAACGAGTCAGCCACCCAC
This sequence comes from Balaenoptera physalus, assembly GCF_965194825.1. NCBI lineage: Eukaryota > Metazoa > Chordata > Mammalia > Artiodactyla > Balaenopteridae > Balaenoptera > Balaenoptera physalus. The sequence goes on from NC_138894.1 coordinate 10,576,611, forward strand.
GGGGCTCTTGCATCTCCACAGGCTCATGTAACCATGGAGTGGCAGGCCACCAGGACTGGCCAAGTCACCCAGGCAAGCCTCAAGCTGTGTTCTTGAGATCTTCTAAGTTATGATGCAGGGCACTAATTCTGGAGCGGGGCGGGGGGGGCACCCATCTGGCCTGCTGGGTGGTGACTGTGGCCTTTGGGCTGGCCACTCAGCATCTCTGGGCCCCAGTTTCTAAAGCAGTAAGATGGAGATAATCATGCCCACACTTCTTGTCTTCTGCAGCAGTTCTCATGAGAAAACAAGACGTGCTTGGAATGCTTTGTACACCATGAAGCCACCCTGAGGTTTTGCTGTGATCTACTGGTTTTTATATCCACAACCATGGCACAGTTTTTAGTTTAAAAATCTTGGAAATGACAAGCAGGGCCTCCACCAGCTTATGTGATGCCTTTGTGCAAATCAGAAAAAGGAGACCCAAGGAGGCACAGCTTGGAGACTGAGGCATGGGTGGGGCTTTAGCCCCCACTCACAACTAGAGGTGATCTTGTTACCGACTGGGGTCCTTGGACTCTTTAATCAGTAGAAATTGGTAAGAGTCCAGATGAGGAATTCAGGCCTTTATTGGGACTCATGCTGCAGCACAAGGGAGCGAAAACAGTAACAGGTGGCCTTGCTCGCTCCCTGAGGCGCGGGGGCGAGCTTGTCCCTTAAAGGATATGGGAGTGGATTGGTGGGTTGGGCTGGAGGTGTGGCTTAGGTGGTCTGCACATGCATGTAGTTATTTTTAGTCCTTTACAGATTCTTTGTGTCCTGTTGCTAGAGGAGACGTTTGTCTAGCAGCAAGTGCAAGCACTCTGGTAGAGGGTCCCAGGTCCCAGCCTGTCTTAATCTGAAGGAAGTCATATTCCCCTTAGGCCCTGTTTTAGATTTTAGTTCTGAAACGAATATACTTTTAGTATATTACACCTCCTCTAAAAGCCACGGGGTAACATGCCCTGGCTCCTCTGACTGTCTAAGAAGAGGAACTCCAAGGGCTACTACCACTCTGGATCTCCCTGAACCTGCCCTGTGGCCCCCAGGTGGACCCCGAATCACGCTGTGGGGTCTGCGGCCCTGGGCCCACTCACCTGTCCGGGCTCGGACCAGCACATCGAAGCCATAGAGGAAGTCGGCTGAGTAGTCCAGGACCAGCCAAATCTTCAGGTACCCAGACTGAAGCTCATCAAAACAGGCCCTAAACAAGTGTGAGAAGGGGCAGGTGTGTAGCGGGGAGGGACCAAGGCGGGCAGCAGCTCTGTGCTACAAACCCGGGGTCAGCTCATCCCGCTAACAGCCCAGCCCACAGGGTTGCACCCCGGCATCAGCATCCCAGCCCCGATGAGGGGACCCAGGCTCTCAGAAGCTTTTCTGTCTCAAGGTCACCGAGCCCCTAAGAAGAACTGGGATTGACCCCAAAGAGTGGGCCCTGTTGCCTCGCAGCAGTAGCGACAAGACTGCTCCCCTCCCCCGGCTGGGGGGCAGTTTATCCAGGCCTCAGATGAAGGGGCTGAGAACTTGCCCTTTCTGGGGCCTTTAAATGCCAACAAAGATGTAACAACTTCTGGGAGATCAACAACAGAACAAGCCACATCTACGCCCACAAATTAGCAGTTTGGGAGCACCCCGAGGCCCCGGCTGCCCTCACAAGAGCAGCAGCTCACCCTGCACCCCAACCGGCTCAGAAAACCCAAAGCCCACAGCCGACAGCCTGAGAACGCCGCCGGGCGCCTGCATCCCTGTCCTGCAGGTCAGCTCAGGAGTGACCCAGCCCCTCCCACTTCCCCTCAGAAGAGCAACAGCTCGCCCTTGCATCTTCCTCCTGCGACCCCACTAGGGAGGCTCCAAGGTGCCAGGACCATGGTTTTGATCTCAAAGCCAGGCCTCCACCAGTGCTTCAGGGAACCCAGGAGGAACTGAGGCACATGCAGCTGGATGGTGGCTGCCAGGGACTCAGAGCTCTGTGTTGAGGCCCCGCCCCACGCCCCTACCTGCCAACGAGCAGACACCAGTTGTAGAAGATGGGCACAGCGATGACGGTCAGCCAGTGATAGTACATGTTGTTGGAGGGGTCCACCACGATGGCGTCCTTCTTCTTTCTGGAAACACCGACATACAAGCAGCACGGTGCGTTGGAAGACCACAGCTTTGGAAAGGCTTAGAGACCTGGCCTAGCTTAGAGACCCCAGGGCAACTGTGGGCAGCAGCTAGAGATGGCTTCCCAGATAGGGTGCTGTCAGTCCCAGGGGGTCACATGGGTGTCCCTGTATGGGTGCCCCCACCCAGGCTGGGAGCAGGGCAGACTCCGAAGGCCTTCTCTCCCAGCTCAGCACCTCGGGAAGCCACTGGTGACTACAAAACCACAGTGACGACATTCCCACGTCCTGGGGTATCACCCATACCCTTCAGGATGCCGAGGAGGAAAAGGGAGCGCGGTGCTGTTGGAACCATCTCAGGGAGCTCTGTGAAAATGCCGACTCCCAGGCCCAGCCAGACCCCTCCAGGACTGGGGCCTGGAAATGTGCATTTAACCACTGCCCTGGGTGGTTCTGAGACAGCGCCTCTCTGGACTGAACTTGGGAGCTTGGGAGCCCGGAGCTCTCCCTTGGGAATGTGCTCTCTCCACCTCACTAACTGCAATTGTGCAGATGTTCTAAAGACATTTCCTGCCTCTCCACCAAAAACCACCAACTTGGGAATCATCGAGGTTGTATCAGCCAACATTGAATGGAAGAAATAGCTTAGGGTGCTTTCGGTGTTTATTTTCAGGATTTTCGGAGGACTGGAATTTATAGGCGGTACTAGAGATCTTTCTTTGGGCCCATGCGTCTCCTCCCCCACCCCATCTGCCCCCCATGCCCGCCTAGGCCTGCAGAGCTGCTCCCGCGCCCCGGAGGAGACCCTGAGTTGCCTTTCTGCTTTCACCTCAACTCAGCAAGTCCAAGATCAGCTGCTGATTGACAGGGCTTTGGACGTTCCCAACACTCACTGCCACTGGGTTTGGATTAAAGTTTGTGAATATAGTGTTTTCTAGTGTCCAGGAAAAGGGCTCCACATACCCCACTGTGTGGACGGCCACCTTGTGGGCAAACAGAATGCCCAAGGGGAGGGCACCGGAGCAAGCTCCCAGGGAACCCCTGAACTGCTCACCTGAGGCTGCAGACAAACCTGCCTACCTACAAGCCCCCCTTTGGGTTCCCCGACTTTCCCTGCAGAACGAGACCCTCACATGATCTCAGCAGGCCTGATCCCTGCCTGAGACCAACTCCTTTTCTGTAGCCCTAAGCAGCCCTCTCTCCAGGGCTGACCCTAAGGCCTGACGGCATCTCTCTCCTCCCCAGGGTCAGGGCCGGGTGGTGTGGAACCAGGCCTGCTGTGACCATGGAACCCCCTCTTTGGGGGCAGTTTCTCTCAGTACTTACTCCTCCTTTTTTGGGTTTTCCTTTTTCTCTTCTTTTTCTTTCTCCTTTTTTGCCTTGTCATTGGATGACACTGGGTGACATTTAGCAATTTTCATATACCAAGGTCATTACCACGGGGAGAGGGTAGGCCACAGTGACACGGGGGAGAGGGCGTGGTGCAGGAAACCAATCTTTCCAGCACACTGGGATGAAATTAGGTTGTTGATTTCATGAATAATATCATTATTATTATCCCTGAAGGGTGAGGGTACCACCTCCACTGAAGTATCCATTGTATACATTGAAATGTACACAATGGTTCAGTCTAATATTCTACAATTTCTGACCTATTTCCGTGAGTCCCTAGAAAATCACAAGCAGCTTGAGACTGGAAACTTTTGAGGTAATGGGAAATAAACCCAAATCCACACCTTTAGGGTGGAAAAGTCACTCAGAGTTTTGGGAATCACATGGAACACTCTTTGTTCTGAGGAAAGGGGGCAGCCTTTCCGTTGTTCTGGGGTCACATGAAAACCTGGCCCTCGATGGGAAAGCCAGGGGACAGAAAGGAAGCGAGACCCTTAGGCAGGCACAGGTGTGCTGTGCAGCAGCAAGTCTTCAAGTCGTCTGAGGCAAATGCAGCCACGCTCAGACGCTTCCAGACTTTGCTGGATGTGGCGTTGCAGGCGGGGCCTCGCCCTCCTGTCTGCATCAGCAGGAAGGGCCTGTAAGGGCAGATGTTTCCTCAACACACAGCTTTACTCTGCTTCCCCTTCGTTAGTGCATGTCTTTTATGGGCTGGACAGTTACAAGGGTTACCTATTAACGGTTAGAGTAGTTCTGCAAGGCATGCATTTTGCCCACTGAACAGCCGAGGAAACAAAAGTGGAGGGTAAAAGACCCTGCCTGCCTCAGGGCACCCCCGGAATCACCCGCAGGCCCTTCTGATTCCCCTGTTCCTTCCCCTGGAGGAAGGAAGGGCTGAGAAATAAGTGTCTGCTAATTAAACGCTCGTTGAAAAGGACCAATGCACTTTACACAGCACTTCCCCAGGAAGTAATCAAAGATGTGTGCAAACATGCACACAGAAGAATCATCACCACCATTATTTCTAACAGCCACAGCATAAACAATCTAATCATACAACAGAGGAAATTCTTCATCAACCACAGACTTCTACGAGGCCACTTACAACGAGGTTGTGGAAGAATATTCAGTGACAGGGGAAAATGTTCCTCAGATTTTGCTAAGTTAAAAAGTAGACTACAAAAGATTTTCTAATAATAGCTGTACTAGTTTTCTATTGCTGCCAGAACAAATTACCACAGACTTAGTGGCTTAAAACAGCCCAAATGTATGATCTTGCAGATCTGTAGGTCAGAGGTCTGGGGTCTCTTCGAAGTCAAGGTGTCGGCAGGGCTGTGATACTTTCTGAAGACGCTAGGGAAGAATCTGTTTCCTGCTCACTTGGATTGTTTGCAGAATTCAGTTCTTTGCAATTATAGGACCAATATCTTCATTTTCTTGCTGCCTGCAAGCTGAGGACATTCCCAGCTTTTAGGGGCTGCTGCATCCTTGGTTCATGGCGCCCTTCCTCCATCTTCAAAGCCAGCAACAGCGGGTTGAGTCCTTCTCAAGATGCCATCTCTCTGCAGCTGGAAAAGGTTCTCCACTTTTAAGGATGCATGTGATTCGACTGGGTCCACCTTGATAAGCCAGGATAATCTCCCCATCTCAAGGTCCTTAAACTTCATCACATCTGCAAAGTCCCTTTTGCCGTGTAGGGTAACATAGTCACAGGATGTGGGGATTAGCATATGGGCACCTCCGGGCTACCTACTACAGTCTTCACTGCCCCTGAAAGATTTCCTTGCATCCCATGTGCAAAATGACTTCACCCCCATTCCAAGATCCCCCAGCCTCACCCCATTAGAGCATCAACTCAGAGTCCAAAATTATCATCTAAGTCTCATCAGTTCAGAAGTCCCAAATCTCATCATCTAAATCAGGTGTGTGTGGACTCCGTGGGAATCATTTGAGACACGAGTCCTCCCTACCTGTGGAACTAAAGAAACGAATCATCTCCATAAACACAATGCAGGAGCAGGCATAGGACACCAGATGTAGATATTCTAGTTCAACAAGGGAGAAGATGGGAGGACAAAAGGAGTCAGTGGTTCCAAGTGATTTTGAAATCCAGCAGGGCCATCGGCCAGTATGTTTCAAGGCCTGAGAATAAACCTCTATAGCTCATGGCTCCGCCCTCAGTCATCCTTCCTTTTTCATGAAAGGTAGCACCTGTTTGTAGCTGAGTAGTTCTTTATCAGCCTGCTTTCTGCATCTAGAATTTAGAGGTCTAACAGTTTTCCTTCATTTTGTACTGTTTCTATCCTTCAGGTCCAAGCTGGCAGTGTTTCTGCTGCCATAAAATCTTCTAGAACTTAATGGGTCATGTATACCAGAGGGATCCACTCCACTAGACAGAGGCTCATCCACAGAGCTTTCTGAGAAATCTCTTCTCTATTTTTGGCTTCTGTTGAGATGAGCCATGGTTCACACCCTCGGTCTCTTCAGAGGGTTTTTTATGTGACTGAATACTCAGAACTTTTGATCTCTGAGTTATTAGCAAAAGTTCAGCCGCATCCTCAGCTTTTTCCTGAACGCATGCTTTCCTGACAGTGAGTTTTTAAAACTTATCATCTTTTGCCATTTGAGCAGGCTGAGAACTTCCCAAATCATCAAGTCTTGTTTCCTTTTCATTTATCAGTTCTTCCCTCAATTTCTTTCTTAAGTTTTACCATAAACAGCAAGAATAAACCAGGCTGCACCCTCAATACCTTTGCTTAGAAATGTCCTCAGCTAAATATTCAAGCTCGTTGCATACGAATTCTGCTTCCCCCATACTTGTGGGACATAATCCCGCTAAGCTTTTCACCCCTGAACAACAAGATCCCCTTTCCTTCAGGTTCTAATAGCCTGCCCCTCACTTCCTTATGAGCCCTCACCAGCAGCACCCCTGAAGTCCAGATTTCTACTAATAGTCTGTTTCAATCATTTAGGTATTAAGTATGTAGGCAACTTAGGTTTTTCTCTGTAATGCTCCCCATTTTTCCTTCTGAACCCTCACTGGTAGAGGTTTTTTTTCTGATGATTGTTCCCCATTCTTTTATATCTTTATTGGAGTATAATTGCTTTACAATGTTGTGTTAGTTTCTGCTGTACAACAAAGTGAATCAACTATATATATACATATATCCCCATATCCCCTCCCTCTTGAGCCTCCCTCCCACCCTCCCTATTCCACCCCTCTAGGTCGTCACAAAGCATCGAGCTGATCTCCCTGTGCTACTGGTAGAGTCTTTAACATTCATATTTCTTTTAACAATCTGTTCAAAGCAATCTAGGCTTTTTTTAAAAAAACATGCTCCTTAAAATTCTTCTAGATCCTGCCTAGGGTCAATTCCGAAGTCACTTCTACATTTTAGGTATTTGTTACAGCAGCACTCCACCTCTGGGATCGAAAGGTGTTATTGGTTTTCTACTGTTGCCATAACAAATTACCACAAGTGTAGTATCTTAGAACAACCCAAATTTATTCTCTTACAGTTCTGGAGATTGGAAGTCGTATAATCTGACTGGATGAAAATCAAGGTGCCCTCAGGCTGTGTTCCTTTTTGGAGGCTCTGGGGAGAATCTGCTTCCTGCTCACTGGGATTGCAGGCAGAATTCAGTTCCTTGAAGCTCAGGACCAAGGTCCCTGTTTCCCTGCTGGCTGTAGATGGAGGGCTATCCTTGGCTTTTGGAGGCTGCTGCATCCGTGGCTCATGCCTCCCTCCCTGCTTCCTCCATCTTCAAAGCCAGCAATGACAGGACGGTCCCACTCACACTGCGAATCTCTCCTCCTTCCGTCTCATATCTCTGACTCACTCTCCTACCTCCCGCTTCTGCTTTTAAGAACTCATGTGATTACATTGGGCCCACCTGGATAATCCAGGATAATCTCTCCATCTGCAGGTCCTTAAATTCAATCACATTTGCAAAGTCTTCTTTGTCATGTAAAATCATCTACTCACAGGTTCCAGGGATTAGGATGGAAACATTTTTGGTGAGGTTGTGGTAGTGAAATTACTCTGCTTCCCACAGTAGTCAATATTGATTGATCATTTACTACGTACCAGGCACTGTTGTAAGCACTTCACACGTATTAGAACAGTTAGTCTTAACACAACTCTGTAAGACGCCAATTACAATCCCTATTTCACAAGTCGGGAATGTGATGCACAGAGAGGTCAGGTAACTTGCTCAAGGTCACAAAGCTCTTAGGTGGTTGAGTTGGGATGCAAATGCTCTTAACCAGTACATATATTAAACATATTGCATCTGTCTATGTATCTGTGTATCTATGTATGTATGTATCTATCTATTCAATATATATGCCTAGAGAAAACTTGGAGGGATATTTGCCAACATGTGAAGAGGGGTTGTCTCTGATAATGGAGTTCAACTGCTAACATAAAGTGTACTTTTTTATGGGTGTATGCTCGTGGATGCTTTTCTGTGTTTTATAAGTTTTTGACAATGAGCATATTAATAAACTAAGAACAAAAGTTGTTAGAATCTTTAAATGAGAGGAGCAAGGACACTCACCCATCCTCTGTTCTCTTGAATCTACTGGTCTTTCTGCAGCTGAAGTCTTAATGTCAAGACACCAGCAGAGGGCGCTGCCCACAAGCTTATCGGGCACACTTAGCCCTGCTGGGAGTTTAATTACACCAGGCTCTGCCACCCTTGTTCAGGATTTGTGGCCCCAAGTTACAAGCCTTGGACTTTCCTCTGGCTACCAACCTGCTGAGGGCCTAGGGAAGACCCCGTGCCATCCAGCTGTGTCCCGGAATCCACCCAGCACTGCCCCAGGGGACCTACACAGAGCTACAAAACGAGGCTGGTTTTGGCTGAGAACAGATTGATCGGGAGAAAGAAATTTTCAGAACCCATGGGACTAAGTGAAAATGCTAGAAATGTGGTGGAAGAATGGGGGAAGGTGTCCATAGGAATTACTTCTGTATCTTTGTACCCAGGTGGCTCCATTTGGGGGCAGCCCCCAATTTTGTCCCTCGGTCCTTGGCTGCAGTGTGGACCCACGATACGAGCCCATCTGAAAAGATTTATAAGAGCCTGATGTAGCTGACGGTATCCACACCATCCTTGTCCACATCCCAGCCCCAGGATGGAGAAGCCTGGAGACCCACCCACAAGACCTCTACCCATGGTTTCTGGTGCCCTGAGCCTTTGCCTGACTGTGGGACTCAACACCAGGTTTCCAAGGGCAACAAACACATATCACAGTAGCTGTCATTTTGCAGATTAAATCATTTCATTTTTCTTGACTGTTGGCATTTGGGTCTCTGGATTTGATGTCCCAATTTATGTAAACAAAATGCAACTAAGGGGGAGAAGATGGGGGAGGGATCAACTGGGAGTTTGGGATTAGCAGATGCAAACTATTATATAGAGGATGGATAAACAACAAGGTCCTACTGTATAGCACAGGGAACTATATTCAATATCCTGTGATAAACCATAATGGAAAAGAATCTGAAAAAGAATTTATGTATGTGTAATTGAATCACTTTGCTGTATTCCAGAAACTAACACAACATTGTAAACTCACTTCAATTTAAAAAATACATTTAAAAAACAAACAAAAAAGCCCCAAAATGCAACTAAGGTTCACGGAGGGAAATGGAAAGAAGTTCTATCAGAAGAACAAAGGGAAATAACAAGAAAAAGCCTCGGCACAGTTCTCAGTCAATTGGAATTTCTTGGCTGATATTGATGGTTTTCCCCTAAGCTCCAACTGAGACCCCTCTCTGCTACCTACCCCCACGGTGTTCCAAAAAGGAAGGCTGGAGAACGGGGCACACACGCACACGTGTTCACAAATATGTCACACACATACGCACACTGTCTGCTTGGGCTCTTGGGTGATGTTGCCAGAATCACACATCAAACTGCTCTGCCAGCTCAGCATCGGGTGGTAGGAAGGAATTACAGTGGGTCACGGTTTCAAGAGGCTAATCTCAGGAACTATTTAAATTTCCTCTTTCCACTGTCCTGATCATGCCCCCTCCATATTGGCCTGAATTGGCCTTAAGACAAGGGCACTTCACTGGCACACAGGAGCTTGAGGATGTAGAATGGAAAGTGCATTTCCATAATGAAGATTATCCACTGCTCTGTAAAGGGACTCCAGCTTTGCATCTTCAGATACATAGCAACAGAGGTGTTAGCACTGAAAATGTTTACCGATCCAACCCCTTCGCTTTCTAGATAAGAACAATGAGAGACACAGCGATAAAATGACCTGCCCAAAGAAGTCACACAGACCAGGTCCCTCTCCCCATTTGTCCACAGGGATGGGTTTCCAATGGAAGGAGCAGGATTCTAGAATGGTCTGGTGGGGTTTGGGGGAAGTAGCAGTACAAAGCTGGGGTGTCTACAGGGAGGCGGTTGGCCGCAGGGAGCGGGAGGGAGCAGAGGTACTCACTCTTTCTCTGAGTTGTTGCAGGCATTGGTGTTGCTTCTGGCCAGGGGCCAGTCACTGCGGGGAGGTAAAGAGAGCACAGCATGGGAATCTGAACTCAAGTCCAATTGCTGGGGACCCCCTGCCCCCAGGCGGTTATTCTGGGACTCCCATCCCCTGTCTCACGGGCCTTTCCACACAGCTTGAACAGAGGGAATTATTGTCAGGGACAGACATTTTTTTTGTGACTAGTTAGTGTTGGTGAAGGGGAGAGGATGAACACTTGGGTAAACTGAGGCTTCTGAATAAGTGAGGATTAACTCTTTGAATCCCATCCAGCATCCTAGTCTCGATTCCTCTCAATGTCCTCCAGTTTTAGCATGTGCCAGGCAGTGGGCCAGGCACTACTGGGGAGCACAGAGACCACCCAGCGTGGCGCCTGCCCTCGGGTGCTCCTGGGTGAACAGGCCAAGCTCCTTGGACCAGAATGGACATAGTTAGCAGCAGCAGCAACTTGCTGCCCCCTCTGCAGAGACGTGGCTGTCACGGGGCCCTTCCCTCGGAAACCCCATCACAGGGGCCGCTTCCAGTTCTCAGGGCAAAAAATGGACTCTGGGCAGAGCTGCCCCAGGTTTCAGCCCATCCTCCCCCTTCCCCTGCCCCACGTTCATCTTAGAACTTCAGGGCCCGCCACCCCGGATCTATGTGGGAATCTGGTAGAAGGTGGGTGCTGGTTTCACAACCCAGCACGTTTATTGAAAGCTGGATTGGGCAGTACTTGGTGGTGTTCTTTAGGAAAAGGCGTGATCTCCCTGAGCTCACCTGCCAGTTCGCGTCTTTGACAGCCGGTTTTAGAAAGCCAGCCTGGCCTCACAGGGCTAGAGGGCAGCTTGCCTGTCTGTGGTGACTGCAGACCATTCACAGGACAGGGGACCCCGGGGCCCAGAGCCAGGCGCTGGTGACACTCCAGGCTGACTCTCCGGGCACCTGTTCTATGATGTTGAACATCCAGCCAAATGCCTTTTTGGTACTTCTGCTTATCCCTCCCAAGCCTCCCTCTCCCCATCCAGGATGTGGCTCTAACTGCTTGTTTCAGGATTGGTTCGGATCATCTAAAAATCCCCTGGGGAATCAAAACTGTGAGATTATGGAGGAAAGTTTAGCTCTCTGGGGTGCAGCTGCCCGTGAGCTGCACCATAATCTGCCATAATCTCATCGGGCCAAACCTACAGGAGAACTAAGACCCATCTCTGCATAAACTTTGCTTTGCTGATGGGACTTGGCCTTGAAAATTCAAAGTCTTCTTCCCCCAGGAAGCCTCCCTGATTGATCTGCTCCCATTCTGCACCTTTGCATTCACCTGCCCACTCTGAACCTTCCAGCAAGTGACCAGGCATTGGTGGCATAGTTGGGGCCTGGTTCTGATAGGGTGAACCCTCCGTTAATCTGGTCACATAGGGAAATGGGCAGAGTCCAATGTTCATCTCCATGAGTCTAAAGTTGTGGAGAAGAAGTTTGATCAATTAAGCCAAGGAAGTCTTTGCTTGCCTAAAAGGAACTGAACCAGTCTGGCTGGCTTGCTAGCAAACCTCCTTTCCTCCCCCACTCTTTCCTCCTCCTCCTCCTTCTCCACCCTCCCTTCTTCCTTAGCTGCCATCCCTCCTGTCTTTCTGGCTCAGCAGTGAACAGCATGTGGGCCTCGTGGTCCTGATGCTCCCTCACAGCCTGGGATGCCCGGCCCTGGGAACCTGGGATGGCCCTGCACACATCCAGCCAGCACCCAGGCCCTCCACGGTCCCCTTCCCACAGCCCAGGGAGCCCGAGGGTTTATAGTCCAAGCTCATGGGAAATGGGAGCCTGAGAACGCTGCTCCACTGGGCCTCCGCCTCTCAGCCAGAGATTCTCACACCTTTCCCCAGCAGAGAAGACTAATGTAGGTCTCCTAATGTCTCTGGCAAGACATTTCTTTGAACTCTCATATTTTATCTTAAATACGCTTGTACATCTTATACATTTTGCAATGCACTGCATAACCTATAATAAACATAACCCCCACCCCAAATCTGGAAATAAAATCGAAGTTCCAGAAAGATTCATCTGTTTCCCCTGAGGCTTCATGGCCTTTACTCCCCAGGGGCTTTCTTTGCCTTTTCGAGGGGCCCGCAACCGAGCCCTTCTGTTCCTTTGACTCCAAAACAGACAGCATTTTCTCTAGCAAATTATATAGGGACTGTCTGTTCTGCAACAATCATGCTGCTTTTTTCACACTTTACGTCTTCTAAACCCTGGCATAACCTAGAGAATTCAGCCAAAAAATCTTTTTCAAGCTCCTTTTTCCTTAAAACAGGTTCTGAGCAAGTGTCCTCCTGTTTGTGAGTCTGAGAGGAGGTCTGCTTCCCCTGAACGTGTTACCTCTTCTCCCCCAACTGCCCCAAGGGTCCTATTGACCCTCTGCTGTTCAGCAACAATGGATTCAACCCACGGTCGCCCAGTGGTCTCCCCGACCACCAGAGGCTGGGGTGACTTCTCAAGAACACGAGAAGAGGGGGAGGGGAGGCAGCAGCTCTGTGCGGGGGGGCCAGGGGGATTGGGGGGTGTCAGTCCAGCCCCTGCAGATTTCTCTACTTGCAGGCACCAGACAGCGCCAGCCACAAGCTCCCCGGCGGCAGGGGGCCGTGCACGGTGCTCAGAGCCCTTGTTCTGCAGACCCTTCTCCTACCAAAAAGCAAACACTCTCCCCATCCCCCACCCTACTCCCACCCACTGCGCTCCCCATGGCTCTTAAACCAACTGGGGCGAGGACGGTTCCCCTTGAAAGTTCTAACCAACCTTTAGAACTTTTCCCCAGAAGAATGTACGTATACCCATCCATAAAATTGTGGGTAACGTCTAGGTACTCCCTGAGGTTCGTGGTACAAGAGCCCCAGTTTTTTAGCAAGGTGGGTCACAGTGCAATGTTAGTAGTATGAGGGTCCTTTGGCGGAGAGATTGGTGAGGCTAACGTCCCGGGTGCGATTCTGAGAGCACCAACTCCAGGGGGCGCTAGCGGGAGCTCCGCGGAGGACAGGGTCAGCCGCCCATGAGGCTGGGGCCTCTGGTTAAAGGGTTTCCGGTCCCGCAGGGCTTCTTGGGCTCGTGTGGAGACTTCTAGAGCATGCAGTGTTCCCCCAGGACAGACCCCTTCTTCAGGGAACAGCTGAGGGACTGGTGCTCCCGGCCACCCGTTGTGGGGTGGGGGGATCCACGCTGCACGGAAGGAGCAGCAGGTGCTTCCCTCCCCGTCTGGGGCAGGCAGCCCCGCCTCCCTCACCTTCTCCCTCTGTCCGGCGGCCCCTGGCTGCCCGCGTTGGACTGGGCACGGCCTTCGCGGCCGGACACCTCCTTGAGCTCGGCTCCGCGGAAACGCTCCAGGAAAGAGTCAGGCCTCTGGTCCTCGTGGCGTAAGTGCCTGGCGGCCCAGGTGCGCAGCGAGATGATGAGGCGTGACAACTTGGAAGGGCACAGACCCACAGCGAGGGCGGAGCGGAAGGAGACGCAAGCCCCCTCCCAGAGGGCTGGGGTAGGGGTAGAGATGCCGGCAGGATGTGGGTCCCAGGGCCGGGCTCAGGTTTGCACGCCACCCCCTGCCCCTCACTCGCCAGAGCCTTTTCTTCCCTCCGCCTCTGCCACCTGGGACGGAGCTTCTGCCATAAGGCACGTTTCTTCATTATGGCTTTATCCCTATAACACCTGGACTCTATCAAAGGCATGATCCTGCCAATGGGCCATTAGCAAGCTTTTCTGCTCATCTTTCCTCCTGCCCCATGTAGAGCTCTTTGTTATGACTGGTAAGCATAGGAACAGTAAAAAATACAATTTCCAAATAGTGATAAAATTCAGAGCAAGGTATAAAGGAACAAGCACCCAGATACAACCTAGGTTCTTTCCCCAACCCTTGTCCTATGAGTTGCTTTTCATACAAACTCTTATTTTCTCCCCAGCCCTGTGCAGAAGTTCCTTTGCAACATGCCCTGACCTCTCTACTGGAGCGGACGCCACCCGGGCCTCAAGCACCTGAGACCAGGCAGTCCACACGCCCAGAGCTCATCTTAGCTTCAGTTTTCTGTAAAAAGCTTCCCTCAGCCCTGCCTCTTGCTTCCCCATCTTGGCCAGGGGGGAACGGAAAGACAGACTCAACTGTTTCTTGGCGTTCAGCTTTCCTGACTTGGCACCCACTGTGCATGCCACTGTCTCCAAGAAATCAGTTCTGAGCAACCTGGCATGGAGTCATGAATTGTCACGTACCTTGATCCCCATCACACACTTGTGACCATAGCCTAAGGGAATAAGTTGAAGTGAGGGAACATCCCACGAACAGAGATGCTTACAGCGGCTGCTGCAGATGAAAGGCAAGGTGCCTGCCCAGCCTAACCTCTCTGCTCTGACACTCCCCACACCCACGTCCTCCCTCTGCTGAGGGGGAGAAGCAAGGTCATACTCCACAGAGCTCCAGCCTCAGCCAACAGGCTCGGGGATGGACGACTGACCCACAGAGAGTCACTCAAGCCTCTGAACTAAAAACCACTCCAAGATGGGGTTGGGTGTTTCAACTCGGGATCATATGGTGAAGGCTGTTTTCGGCCTGTGACTGCTGAGGTGTGAGCAGAGAAAGCCAGAAACGTAGGAGGGACGCAGGAAAAAAGCACACAGATCATGAAATGCTGCTAGAGAAACGAGAGAGGGAAGGCAGCTGCTTCCCCATGGCCCCTTATGAGCCCCACTGGCTCCGTTTCCACAAGGTGGCCTGGATCTTAGCTTATACCAGCCCCTGCCCCAGCCCTACCCTTTTCATTTGAGCTAGTTGAAGGTGTTCTCTAACTTACGATCAACAGGCCTTTTATTAATGAGACATTTTATTAGTTAAGACAAAAAACACTGGCAATCACTTAAATGCCCAGCTATAAGTGGCTAGTGAAATAAATAATCCTCCACAATGAAAAACATGAAGAGTAACTAGATAAATTAATTTTTTTGCAATACTCTTAAGCAAAACCTGTAGAACACATGACTGTATGAAACTCTGGCTTTGGTAAAAAAAAAAAAAAAAATCAGTGGAAGTAAATAATGAGCCCAACATTTGTTGAGCGCCCGTTGTGAGGCAGCACTGGGCTCTGCCGCAGCCCTCATGTTACTAGATGCATCTTTAGATGAGACGTGAAAGGTGAAATGACTTCCTCCAGGTGGTACAGCTACTGAAGCCGGAGGACAGATGTCATCAGAAGGGAGACAGAGCTCGGAGCCTAGTTAATCTTTCAAATACTTTTGCGAGGACGTAAGCTATGAAGTCTAGACCCATACGAGTGAGGACCTGCCAGGGGCTATTTCCGACAGAGCCACGATTGCCCTCTGTGTGCCACTGTGATCCACCCAACGGTCTCCCACAGCTGGCTGATCTTTCTTCTGAATTCTTTTCTGAAACTTCTCTGGTTGGCTTTTTTTTCCTGAATTCTTCCAGAATTGAGCAAGTACCTCAACATCACTTTTTATGAGAGCAATTTCAGATAAAGGCAGTTTATCTTAGACTTTTCTGAGCTCGGAACACCTGACCCAAGAGGAAATGACTCCCTGATAGATTTCTGACTCCGCTTCTCCTGCCCCTTTCTTCTCCAAATCTGCAACCCTACCCTCAACCACCATTTCTTCCTGAGACTTATCTACCTTCTTTCTGCCTCCGTCTGCCCTTTCCCAAGGTGAGGGCTGAGAACGGTCGGTTACCTGGCAGGCCCCTGGCTGGTGAAGGAGCTTCGCTTGGATTCAGCCAGTCCTCTGGTCTCCATGGCGATGGCTTCTTGCAGTTCTGACGGTGTCTCCTCACATGGCAAGTGGGTCCTAGGAAATCAAATATGCAGCAAGCAAAATTGATTTCAAGCTCATCCTTGACATTGATTTCCAACCTCCTGGACACGTTGAGGACTGAGATGGTCAGATGCCCTGCTTAAAGAGGAAAGCTGCTGTCACAGATCATCAGCCCAGAGCTCCCCACTTCAGTTCCCACTCCAGCAGGAGCCAGCAGGTCCTGGCTTTCAGGAGAAAGTGGCCTTTCCTTTATGACAAGGAGGCTACTGCCCATAGCCCAGGTGAAAAGGGCAAGCCAGCAGCAAATGGTCCTTATTAGAGCACTGGGGGCGGTGGTGGGGGAGGTCCCGGGCCTACATCTGGAGCCAGAGCAACCGTTTCCATGCAAGGATTCCAGAACAAGGATTTTGGTTCACACACATCTCTGCATACTGAAATCCTATCTCCTAAAGTCAGATCAAGTGCCACCTCCTTCAAGAGGTCTTCCCTTGCCCTCTGTCATAGTGTGTAGGTACTGCAGGAGCCCACTGGTTAAGAGGAAGGTCCGGCAATATTGTAAGGAATTGGACTAGCCCTCCACGTGCATTTGTGTAGTGCTTTCAAATGGAAATCCATTTCTGCTGTGCCCTTTTGCCAAGCCCTAACCCGTGTCCCCTGTAATGCAGAGGGAAGGGGGGCGGGGACCCCACCTGTGCAGTTCAGGGCGAAAAGCAACACCACCCACAGGACAGGTGTCCACAGCTCAGTCTGAGCATCAGCAGAGCCTCATGTTTGTTGAATTTCCTGGAATAAGACCTCTCTGCTGGGGCGTAATTTTCCTTTCTTTCCCTTTCTTTTAAAATTTCCTAGGGCTGAAGTTTGATCAACCTGATTAAAAGCCATCCAGGCATTGGCCTCCAGGGATTTGCACTTCATTCTAAGAGTCTTGAAGAGCCCAGGCAAGACAAATTAATTTGATCACGTGACCTATTCCAGCCCAATCGGCCTTCTTAACAAGGTGGCAACACGGTTGAAGAGGCAAGCAAGAATTAACGTCTGGGTAAAGGCTTTATCTCTCCCCAGTGAGCGATTCGAAGTCAGAATCCCGTATCTCAGCCGCCAAGCTGCTGTCTCTTCCTTTCTGCAACCTCCCTGCCGTCTCCAGCATGGGGAGCTCACTACCATTCCACGGCTCCCCCAGGTCTTCTCTGCACAGCCCTGATTGCCAGCAGGTTCTTCTCTCCCTCAGCTTCCCCATATCGAGGATACACTTTTTTTTTTTTTTTTGCTCGAACCACATGGAGTCAGGCAACTTCATCTTCTAAAAGACCGCCTTCCATGAAGGGACAGCTCTCACACCTGTGCTGCCTCGTTTTCCCAGGCTAGACGCATCAGCTCACCCAGCCTTTCCTCATCAGGTTCAAGTCTCTTCCCTGTCATGGTCATTCTCCAGTGAGCAGGTTCCTGTATTCTTGCCTGACTGGGCACAGAGACTGAGAACCACCCTGCTGTTACTGGAGCCCAAGACGTGCTTTTGGTTCCCCATCACCAGCTACTATCATGCAAAACCCAATGTCTTATAACATGTGCTGCTGCTAAGCCAGAAGGCCCTGTCTTATGCATATACAATTGATTTGTTGGAAATAAGTATTGGACTCTCCCATTTATCTGAGTCACTTGATGTTTTGGCACCCTTGGTATGCAGGGTCCTCCCAACCCCGTCTCATTCACAGATGTGATACCCAAAGTATATGCCATTTACTGACTGCTTGCTGTATGTCAGCCACATACATTTTATCACTTAATCCACATAAAAACTGTATGAGAGGAAAGTGAGGTTCAGAGAGGTTAAGTAACTTCCCCAAGGTCACACAGCCAAGCGGCAAAGCTGAGATTTGTATGCCATTCCATCTCATTTCAAAGCCTGCTCTCACCTACTCCATGAATCTGCCTTCTGTATTTTCATATATGGCACTGATTAAAGCAAAAGTTGAATAGGACATGGCTGAGAGCTGAGCCCTGTGGCATGCCACTAGAGACATGGCTCTGATTCCCCTGGCTGCACTACTGTGGGCATGGCTTTTTTATTTCCAAACCGCCTAATTGAATTCTCTATACTCATAAGAGACCACTCACACCTCATCCTTATACATATGAGAGACCCTACCAGTGGCCCTGCTGCAGTTAGGAAGCTACAATACCCTTGCGCTTCTAATATTCTGCATACTACAAAGGTGGGAATGCATGTTGCAAGGCACCGGGTCAGTTACAGGAGGAGGAGGCGGCAGGGGGACAAGTGAGTCCATCTCTCCAGTGCCTGGATCCTAGTAGCTGGCATGCTTGGGGGTGGGGAGCTGGGGTGCGGGCAGCAACTAACAGCTGGGCTCTAGCTCTGCCACAGAATGTGTGCCCGGAAGATCTAGAGGCAACCCCAGGACGAGGTGTTCTGTCCCCACCAGCAGCTCCCTCCTCAGGGAGCTCTAGGCACCGAGCAGGCGGCCCAGCATTTCTGCCTAGTCTGGATTCTGTTCATTGCGGGGGGGTGGGGGGGCACATCCTGAGACCAGATTTATTTGCATCAGCAGCAAAGGACTCAATGCCCATGACATCAGGGCTTGTGGGTGGGTGAGTAGGGCAGAACTCACCCCAGATTTCAAAGCAGGCCTGCAGCTGGCAGCAGTGAGAGCTACTGCGAGTGGCCTGGACCTTTGACACCTACGTGAAGGGGAGGTGGCGTAGTGGGGAGCCTGGAGGCCTGGGTTCGAATCCCTACCCCAGCACCTATTAACTAAGTGCACTGTGGGCTGGTCACTTACCCTCCCTGAGTTTAATTTTCCTGGTCTTCGAAAACAAAGGAAAAATTGATTCCATACTGATTTAAGTATTGGTCAAACACCCAAGTCCAGAAAGGCACATTTAGCTGTGAAGAATCGGAAGGGTCTTATACGATGTAAGTTCAAGGGACCCAAGGGGCCTTTTCTTCTTGATGCATCTCCCCACTTGCTTCTTGATGCCCAGAGTTCTACCCTGCTGTCTTTCTTCTAGCTCCATAGTCTCTACCCTCATTAAATGCCTGGGGGTATTTAAATAGCAAACCCAATTAGTTATTCCTCAGAGAAACTGATTTTACGAGGTAGATGGAAGGGGAGATTGGCTAGAAGGAGAGGAACCAAATGTCTGAGGTGATATTTTGTGTCCCCAAGGACACACAGGTACTGCCAAAAGGGAGAAACTTCTGGCAATCAGTGCAAGATCAGGGATCCAGAACCTCCCAGGGTAATACAGAGGCAGGAGAGAGTGCGGGCCAGGTACCGTCCCGCTGGGAGCTGGCTCAGGACTCAACAGGCTTCGGTCTCTGTAAAACAAGCAGATCAGGCCAGGACAACCTGAAGTTGCCTTCTACCCGCAGACTCCGGTTCTCTGTGGTGATGGTGCCTTTGCAGGAAGAAGCCCTGTGAAGTTAGTAACTAGCAAGATCAAGGGCAACTGGTGAAACAAAATGAAGTGATTGTTTTGAAAGACAAGGTCATTTTCAACCTGTAAAGCTCATCTTCTGAGTTTATTTATACAGAGGAATTAATGTCCACAAGGTGAAGCTTTTTCGTCACTGGGAGGGAGCAGAGGTTCTCATCAGAACAGGAACTGGTAATTAACTTTGTGCTCTGTGGATCTGGTGTCTTCTTCCAGTGACTTTGGGGACATAAGAGGAAACAGAAGTGGCCTTTTGGAACAAGGGTGGAGAAAATGATACCTTATTTTACTTTTCCTGCTCTCAAGCCCTGAGGAACTAGAGGGATGGGCAGGTACTGCCCTGGCCACATGTGACCAGGGAACTGAAGTCACTGCATTTTTGTCTTGGATCCTGGGGAAGCAGGTTGAAAATGGTTTTCTTTTGTGGTAATTGCTTTGGGCTCTGTGCAGGGTAAAGCATGAAGAAGTCTCCTTCTCTGTAGGACATAACCCCTTATGCCCAAAAGCTCACCTAAAATAGCTACACTAGGAGATTAATTTGGGGTTTGGGGTGCCCTCGGTCCTAGCTGCAATTCTCTGTGGCAGACTCTGAAGTCTTTCTCTATTGCATTATCTGCAAAAATATGCCAGACAGCTCTCAAATAACTGAGCCAACCAAACAGATCTAAACAGAAAAAGCAAAATTCAAGACATTTTTATTTCTGGTCTTTTCAAGGTGTAAACTTAATTTTTTTATTCAAAGGAAATATTTTCATCCTTCCTTATGACTCTTCACTAGGAAAATGGGCCCAATGATTTAAGAAGAGAAACAGAAACCTGGGTCTCCTAATTTGGTGAAAGACCTGGGAGACGGGATGTCTCAGGGGTCAGGGAAAAGATACTCCCCGCTTTGTGGGGCACTCAGCAAAGGACTGCACCAATGCATGTTCCCAGCACAGCTGTGTGATATCACTGAGGATAAAGAGTGATTAATATTTAAGGACACACATTCATAATTATTTCTCCCAAAAGTTTTCTGAAAGGATTGGAATTTCAAGGCAAAGATCTACGATTTGTTCAAACACCATTTCCTCCCTGCAAGTAGTGATTTGCAACTTTAAAAATTTTATGTGAATGTGCCAGAGTCCTTTGCTCAAATCAATCTTACAGGGAAAACTAGTCAGTGAATCGACAGATGTTGGGCTGCTCTGGGAAGCAGGGGAGGGCTCTGGACCCAGCCTTCCGGCCCAAGGCTGCTCCCCCCAGCCTGAACTCCTATTCTCAATCTTTGGTGATGCTAAGGAGCCATTCTGGAAACTTCTGTCTGTTAACCCACTCCTGCCTCCATGAGATAATGCTTCTCATGAAGGAAGCATTTTTCCTCTCTCTCCTTTTGAAACCTCTCAAGTGTTTCCACAGGATTCTGTACTAATCTGTCAACAAGCTTTTACCACGTATGTAGCTGGGCACGGCCCCAAGTGGAGCTCACTGAGACTCGGCTAGTGGTCAGGCTGAGACAGCCTGATGTGGGCACAGGCAGGAAATGGCCCGTTCCAGATGTCGGGACAGCTGGGGCCATCTGAGGTCAGAGGAGGTGAAGAAGGCTTCAGCTAGGATGCCAGAGAAGGCCCATAGGAGGGGCAGCATCTCCAAGACCGGCAGTGAGCACCGATTAAGCGCTCACTGCGTGGCAGGGGCTGTGCCCCAAGCTTTACCCTGTTTTACCCTCATTCCTGCCCTGAGGTCAGTACTAGTCCATTTTGCAGATGAGGAAACTGAGGCTTGGAGCTGTTGAGCAGCTTTTCAGAGCCACTTTTTGAACCTGGCAGTCTGACCTCGAGCCTGTGCTGTTGGTCACCACGCTGGCCTGGGGGTGGGGGTGGGGGAGGGAAGGGCATTTGCTCACCCGTGAGATGGCAGAGTACTGTCCAAGAGCATCACTTCAGAGCGCTGGCTGTGTGGACAACCTATCCCCGGAGTGTGCATGGACCCAGTGTGAGCCCACAGCAAGGCTCTCGGAAGCCAGAGGCTCTTGAACAGCCCACAAGCCAGACGGAGCTTGTCGGCCACCGGCTGAGGCAGAGCCAGGACAAGTCGGGCAGAGCTGGCTCATGGTGGTGTCGGGTCAAGCAGGCATTCTGGGCAGGAGCCCCAGCCCACTCGCCAGGCCTGCCTTCTCCTGACTGTCTCACTGGGAGGAGCCAGACTGAGCCTCTAGGGAGTCTGGAAGCTCCACGAGATGCTCTGGTTTTGTTCCACTCGAGGCAAAAGGGAGCAATGGGGGAAAGTTCCATTTGCTTCAAATTCTTCTAGATCCTAACAGCTTCTTCCTTCTCCCAATGGGCCCAAGATCCCAGGAGCCTGATGCTGCCCAGGGAGCCTGACTTCCTGCTGTGCTCCATGCTTGGGACTCTTCTCCCCTCTACTGCAATCCTCTTCGAAGCCCCTCTTCAGGGGGTTTTATTAGCTCAGATGTGGGAAAGAAACTATTAACGCACGCCAAAGTTTTAATAGCAGATAACAGTCCTAATAGTGTTCCTCTTCCTTTTAAATAAGGGCAATGCCTTAACCTAAAGGAAGGAGTCCTCAGTTGTGGAACACAAGTATTGACAGTCGGCCAGTTAGGAGGGAGAAATTTGAGTAGGGTGAGAAATTCTGATGCCCCTGAGTCTATCAAATTTCCTGGGTCCGAGCACCAACTTAAAAGAGTTGGAAGGAATATCTGTTGCCATGCTTTGAGATTTCCTCCCTTTGCCTGAATCCCAGAAGGTGGAGGTCCAAAGACTACGTAAGTTTGCAAAGATAGGGAAATTGCTGTCTATCACTTATTAGCAGAGTTGCTAAGGAGCTGCGACAAAGCACCTAAACGTAGAAAAAACCAAATGTGCATCTGAGAGAGGAAGTGACATATATAAGTTAGTGAGGAGAAACGACGGAGGAGGGCCTAGTGCCAGGGATGCTAGGATTGAGGGACTGTCATTGCACTTTTGGCCGTCAGATAATATGCAGTTTTCATGGGAGGAAGGTTTTAAGTGTTATATATGTGAGACAAAAATAACATAAATATTGGAAATAAAACTTCTTCTTGTTCAACTCAATCAACTCATTGAGAATTTAAGAAACATAAAAATGTAAGTCCATTTGCACCAAATAGATACTCTCCCATTTCCCATTTCCCAATGCTGCTCCATTTTGCAGTTGAAGAAACTGAGGCATGGAGGGGTTAGTGAGTTTTCCCAGGTCTACTAGTAAGTTAGGAACAGGGCTAGAAGTAGAACTCAAGGCCCCAGGTCTCCATGTGGCTGCCTGTGTCGGGATGTCACTGATGGGGACGATGGCTTTGCTGGCAAGGCACGGCCCACTCCCCCCAGGTACATAAGCACGGCTGAGTCCTGGCCTTCTCCTGGAAGTAAGGGACAGTGCACCTGATCTGTACTCCACCCCAGTGCCCAGGGCAGTGGCTGGTGCACAGACAGAGCCCGATAAATGTTTAACATATACAAGGGAAAGTGTGGCAGTTTGGGGACATTTTTACAGTAGAATTTAATCTGCTGCATATGAATCTTCATTTTCTTGCCTTCTAGAAAAAACGTTACAAAAGTTATGTAACTTTTGGAGTCTCATTCTCCCACATCTCTAAAATGAGAATAAAAACTACTTCAGTGTGGGTTGTGAGGAGTAAGGGACATGGAAAATGAAGTTAGAAGGAGTGCTGTGAACAGACCCCGCCCTCCAACCGGTG
Source organism: Balaenoptera physalus (assembly GCF_965194825.1). Lineage (NCBI taxonomy): Eukaryota > Metazoa > Chordata > Mammalia > Artiodactyla > Balaenopteridae > Balaenoptera > Balaenoptera physalus. The sequence continues at coordinate 10,599,565 of NC_138894.1, forward strand.
CTTGCCCACAGGCTAAGGCAGTCTTTCCCCCAGGTCTAGATCAGCTATGGAAATAACCTGTTCCAGGCATGAAGTTAAAAGCCCATCCTACCTGCTGAGGCCGTTCTCAATGCGATCGAGATCTCTGTCCGTGGTCCTTACTGCGAGGTGGTGAGCCCTGGAAGGGTGGGAGTATTGGGTGCTAATCTTGGCCATCTTCTTGCTTTGTCACATTCAGCCCCACGGTGGTTGCTGAAACATGAACACAAAGCAGATATGTCATCAGGAACCCCCAGGAAGTAACTGCAAACCCAGCTGGTATGGGAGGGCTACTCCCCCAGGCAAGCCCTGGCACACGTGCCCTCCTCCATTTCTCTCACAGTTCCTGTCACACTGTGTTTTAGTTGGATCTCTCTGGGCTAGTCTTCCGAGCCAGAAGCACAAACAAGGTCTTTTACTCCTTTGTATATGCTGCATGCTGAGAGCTGCTCAAAGGTTTTTTTTGTTTGTTTTGTTTTGTTTTGCTTTTTGCCACACCTCGTGGCTTGCACGATCTTAGTTCCCCAACCAGGGATTGAACCTGGGGCCCCAGCAGTGGAAGCGCGAAGTCTTAACCACTGGACTGCCAGGGAATTCCCAAGGGCTGCTCAAAGTTAAGTGCTGATTCAGCAAATGAATGAATGAATGGCCAAGTTGGTATCCGATATAAGAAAGCTAAAACTCTCATGATTCTCTTTAATGATGCAATGTCCCTCCTAACTCTGGCTTTCTCATTTACCCTATGTTAATCTTATAATTTTGCACATGTTTTAGTAACTCCCCAAAATCTTGTTTTAAAACAAAGCATAAAAAACCTAAGTACTTGACATTTATAAAACCTTTACAATGTGATGTTCAACCCAGTACACACTTCATCTCATTTAATCTTCACAATAACCTCATCAGATATTTACAATTTTTGTCTCCATTTAAAGATGACTAAATTGAGGGACTTCTCCAGTGGCGCAGTGGCTAGGAATCCACCTGCCAATGCAGGGGACATTGGTTCGAGCCCTGGTCCGGGAAGATCCCACATGCCGCGGAGCAACTAAGCCCGTGCGCCACAACTACTGAGCCTGTGCTCTAGAGCCTGTGAGCCACAACTACTGAGTCCACGTGCCACAACTACTGAAGCCCGCATGCCTAGAGCCGGTGCTCCACAACAAGAGAAGCCACCGCAATGAGAAGCCCATGCACTACAATGAAGAGTTGCCCCCGCTGACTGCAACTAGAGAAAGCCTGCGCGCAGCAACAGAGGCCCAATGCAGCCAAAAATATATAAATAAATAAATTAAAAAAAAATAAAGATGACTAAATTGAGACTCAGTGATGTCAAACAGCTTATACAAGCAAAGAAATAGATAAAACCTATCAATGGCATGATCCTGATGCTAGAAATCTGACCATGAATACTTTCCCTTCAGCAAACATTGGAAGGTGCCACTCTGATTGATGAGAAAAGAAAACTGATGTGAGTGCACAGCTGGAGTGATGGATACAAAGACAGGCCAATTGAATGATTTCTGATCACAATCTTCCAGAAGGAAAATGAATTCCTGAGGACAGTTTCTCTGAAACAGATGGGCACAGGCTCTCTTGAGCAGCCACGTGGCTTAAGTGTGTCAGAAGTCAGTACAGACCACTCCAGAGAAAGATGGTGATTTCCAGAAATAGCCCAGTGACTAATTCCAGGACTAAATTAATTTCATATCCAAAGGAAGGTCAGTGCCAGGAGCCCAGAGCACTGCACTGAAGTACCGAACATGGATGTGGTCCTTGCTCACCACGAGTTACTCAGGGAGGGGCAGCCGTTGGCTCAGATAGTCCTGGTTCATCTCTGATGTTGGAGAGTTTAAGCCCACAATTTTAAATTTTATAATTTTCTCAACAGATAAAAAATAGTTTTGATTTTTAAAAACTGTATTCATTTATGTAACTTAGTTTCTGGCTGACCACAGGAGATATAAAGGAATATAAGACAATGACTGTTCTCAAGGATTTTACAAGTCTAGTGGGGCAGATGACGTATACCAGAGGGTCCTGAAGGTTGAGTCACGAAGCTTGGGCTTTACCTCTGAGCCCATCAGGGATGTGGTCAGATGTGTAAAGGCCACTCTGGCTACACTGGGGAGGATATATTCAGGGAACATGAGTGGGTATGAGCAGCTAAATGCTGCAGTATCTCGGGGGAGAGAGAATAGTTGCCTGAACTAGGTTTGTGGTGGTGAATCAAATAAATTAAAAAACCACCAGATGGGCTTCCCTGGTGGCGCAGTGGTTAAGAATTTGCCTGCCAATGCAGGGGACACGGGTTCGAGTCCTGGTCCGGGAAGATTCCACATGCCACAGAGCAACTAAGCCTGTGCGCCACAACTACTGAGCCTGCGCTCTAGAGCCCGCGAGCCACAACTACTGACGCCTGCGCGCCTAGAACCCGTGCTCTGCAACAAGAGAAGCCACTGCAATGAGAAGCCCGCGCACCGCAACGAAGAGTAGCCCCCATTCACTGCAACTAGAGAAAGCCCACACACAGCAATGAAGACCTAACGCAGCCAAAAATAAAAATAAATAATTTAAAAAAACCCACAACTACCAGATGGATAGAAGCACTGGGACATAGTAATTGATCAAGGATGAGGGGTCACGCTGCTGTGACCTCTGGCGTGGGGGTTAGTGGTGCTGCCCACTGGGGAGGGGACTGGGGGAGGGGCAGGGTTGAGGCAGAGAATGATTCCAGGTTGAGATGTCTGGGGAAACTTTGAAGCCAACATAGGAACTAAGAGTCTCCCACTAAAAGAAATACACCAAATTTGAAATCATCCATCCAGTGCTTTTTTACTGAGCACTTACTATGTGCCAGGCAGTATGCTAAGAGCTCGGGTTTTATCAGAAAATGATATGCAGCTCTGTCCTCAAGGAGCTTATGGTCCAGTGGGGTCTAGAGCAAGTCTTTTTTTTTTTTTTTGGCTGCACCATGCAGCATACAGGATCTTAGTTCCCTGACCAGGGATTGAACTGGGGCCCCCTGCATTGGGAGCGTGGAGTCTCAACCACTGCACCACCGGGGAAGTCCCTAGAACAAGTCTTAAAGAAGTTTGGGACTCTGTGGAAAATCTATTAAATTACTCTTCTTTGTGTATCTTCATGAGAATTGTACCAAACAGAGAAAAAGCTCATTGCAGCCAGTCTGTGCCCTTTCCCTCAGCCCCCTCAGCTGTCCCCTCCACCCTGGCCACAAACCCTGACCCCAGATGCCACCTCTGGACCCTTGCAGACCTGCCCCCTGTGGAGAGCTCCCATATGCCAGGCTCAGAGTGGCTGCTTGTGTAATACTGTCTCCTTCAATCCTCACAGCAGCCTTCTTCTTCCCTCCCTTTTCCAATGAAGAAATTCAACAGGTGAGCAGTTTCCCTAATGTTGTTGCTTGCAGCCTGAGCCAAGATTAACAAAGATCTGTCTGACTCCAGAGCCTGATAAAGTCAGTGGGTGGAAAAGAACTGGCATTACTTTTTGGCCTGAGCAGTAGGGGTCCTGCCTGGGGCCCCATTCTTTAAAGCAGCGGTCCCCAACCTTTTTGACACCAGGGACCGGTTTCGTGGAAGCCAATTTTTCCATGGACAAGGAGTCGGGTGGGGGGGATGGGTCACTGTAATGCGAGCGATGGGGAGCAATAGGGAGTGGCAGATGAAGCTTCGCTCGCCCGCCCGCCTGCCACTGTGCCGCCCGGTTCCTAACAGGCCTCGGACCAGTACCTTTAAAGGGCCCCACTCTGACTCCCCTCCAGCCATAGCCCATGAGGCCAAGGGAACATGCTCACCCAGAACCCCGCGCCCTGCCCTAGACTATGCTCTGGGTGCCCGGGACCCCCAAATTCTCTGTGGACTGGCTCTAGAGCCTGCCTGGGCCTCTTCCCAGGTCTGTTTTCCTGAGAACGGTGTCAATGTGCATGCCCCTAGACCTACAGGTGGCCCAGGAGGAGCTATTTGTGAGGGTGAGGTGAATGGAGCTTGGAGGTGTGGGCAGAGTGTCCACGCATGTGTGTGAAAGGCCCCCTGTGGCTTGGGGTGGACCCAAGGCTGGGAATAGAAGGGGGCAGGCCATGGATGGGGGACCAGAGATCAAATGTCCCCATGCCCCACGTTCCAAGGCCATTCTGACACACGTGCAAACCCAAAGTGCTAGAGAGTTAACTCCCCTTGGGCAACCCTTGACTAATAGAGCCTGGAACCATGGGTAAATATTTCCCTTTTCTGTCCCCTCAGGAAGATAATTCAGACATATATTCTACATGGCTCTTTGGAGAAGCCCTAGAAGGATCAAACCACTTGCCCAGAGTGGTGATTAGTTTGATAATGTACACTTGGGGTGGTTTCCCCTGCTTCCCTTGTTTTCTCTTCCAAGACCCCTACTTCTCTTCCTTGGAACCACTCCCAAAAAAAGTTGCCTGCCAGCATGCTCTTACCCAAAAAATTCTTTTTTTTTTTTTTTTTAATGGTGGGAGGAGGGGATTACCTCAGCTAAGAGAATGGTTTTTAGTTATTTAGACATGGTAAGTGGGCCCTGTGCACTCCTGACCCAGGTCCCTCAAGGGTTAGAAGTAACCTAATTTCCTTTTTAATTCCGTGTTCTTTATCCAGGAGAATGAGGTTGGGTAGGACAGGGCAAAATGTACATCATTAAAGGAAAATGTTAGTTTAAGATAAATCATTAAAATCTTTTTTCCCCTAATTGTTTCATAAATGTCATAAGGGTTGGCTTAAAAAAATTACTTAAAAGAATCAGGACACACACAAAGTCTATGTATTCTGATTGGCTGATGTATCTCATTGGTATTTTTAAATTTGAAGTTTCTATGCATTTCTCTTCTTTCTCTTTACGGAAGAAACATAATTGTTTGTACTACAGAATTTCCCACAATATGGATTTTTGCCAATTCCAACTCTACAATGTTTCCTGTAAATTGGAAGTTGTACTCAGGGCTTGTTCAAATTTGGGTTCCATATTTTCTTGGGTGATTTTAGCAGCCATTGGTGATCACTGACTGGATCTATTGATTTATTAGGAGTTGCAAATTGGTGATATTCTATCATTCCATCTTCATCAGTTAGCTGAAATATTCTTAAAAAAGAAAATCTGACTTATTATTTGGCTGCTCAGTGGTATGGTTCATACAGGAAAGGCAGAATAAACACTTAATTCTTTCCCTTTATTTACTAGCTTGTAAGCCATGACATCCTAAGTGATTCCCCAACCGCCAGAGTGTTTTCACATCTCCCGGCCCCATAAACTCTAGGAGAGCTCACAAATGAGATGATGAAAGTACAATAGATGATCCTGAGGCTCTGTTGAAAATGGAAACTGCCATCCAGCCAGGGCCCCCTGAGTGTGAGGCACTTGCATATCCATCCAGTCTTGCTGGATGTGCACTCTTGGCCCAGGTCTCTGTCTTCTCCAGTGGAGATGGACCACTTTTACCACTTGGGGCCTTTGCTCTTCTCAGAAGTAACCTCTCTCTGGGCTTCATCCATTTCAATCCTCCACAACTCAACTTTCTCAGCATTGCTCTAGGCAAAAGCACTCAGCCAATTCTCAGTAAGTATGAGGCTGGACAGGCTCACTCTGTCAAATTAAACTCCAAAGATAAATCAATAACTCCCACAAGGTCTGCATGCCTTGGAACTTTTGTCTAAAGCACACTTCTAATTGCCTTTCCCTTCTTTCCTATTCCATCTGAGAACTTCAGGGTCGAAGGGAAAATGTCCAATGCTAAGGCACTGAATCACTCTGAGACCTGCGAACCAGCCAGAGAACAAACACAAGGACCAGAACAGACGTCACTACACTAACCCAATGACGAGTGTTTCAAGCAGTCCCTTGAGTAAAATATCTTTTGTTTGAGACAAATGACTTTGGAAGGACAATATACGCAGTCAAGGGCACTCAACTGAGAGAAAGGAGAGCTGGAGTCTCTTCTCAGCTCAGCCTCCAATTTGGGTGAGTGACCCAGCACTTTAGTTTCTTTATCTAATGATGGACATAGACTTATTGCAGATGAAATCTTTCAGAGGAACCCAATGCATAAAACATTCACTTGTAGTATTTTATTCAAATGTATTTTGTAATTTTATAAAGACAATCAGTGGGACATCAGTTAATTTTCACCATGATATCCAATATAGTAAAGTTTGGTATGGAATACATGTCAATCAATGCTATCTTTATTTATTTGGGGTTTTAAAATACTTAAAAATACATTTAAAAAAAAAAACCTTAAAATGCATACAGAATACCTTAGGGAACTCTGTGGAACAGAGTTGAAAACCAAGGCCAAGTTGATTATTAAAGGTCCTTCTGTTTCAGAAGTTCCATGATGGGACAAAACTCTACAGTGCAAATATTGTACCTGAGGGTCCTCTCATATTTTCTGTGAGTGTGATCCTATGTGGAGAAAATAAAAATATTCCAGAGCTTCAAAAACAGAAAGGGGAAAAAACTATATAATGTTAATATTCTCTGGACATGGCACAATATAAGTATAAACAACTTGAATATCAGAACTTAATGTGAGAGGGCATTTTGAAAATTATATTAATATGCAAAGATCCTCAACAAAATACTAGTGAACCAAATCTAGCAACATATAGGAAGGATTTTATACCATGACTAAGTGATATTTATCCTAGGAATGCAAAGTTGATTTATCATTCAAAATCAATCAGCATAATACAACATATTAGTAGAATAAAGGGTAAAAACCATATGATCATCTCAACAGACACAAGAAAAGCATTTAACAAAATCCAACATATTTTCAAGTTAAAAACTATCAATAAACTAGGACTAGAAGGAAACGTCCTCAACCTGATTAAGGGCATCTACGACAAAGCCATAGCTAACAACATAATGGTGAAAGACTGAATGCTTTCCCCCTAAGATCAGGAATAAGACAAAGACATCCATTCTCATCACCTCTATGCAACATGGTATGGCTCGCCAGGGCCATTAGGCAAGAAAAATAAATAAAGGCATCAGATTGGAAAAGAAGAAGTAAAACTATCTCTATTTGCAGATGACATGATCTGGTATATAGAAAATCACAAGGAGTCCACTAAAAAACTATTAGAATTAATTGAGTTTAGTAGTATTGCAGGATACACGATCAGCATAGAAAAATCAGTTGTATTTCTATACATTAGCAATAAATAAAAAGAAGATGAAATTAAGAAAACAGTCCCATTTTTAGTAGCAGTAAAAAGAATAAAATACTTAGGAATAAATTCAATCAAGGAAATGAAAGGTTTGTACACTGAAAACTATAAAAATTGTTGAAAGAAATTAAAAACATGTAAATAAGTGGAAAGATATCTCCTGCTCACAAATTAGAAAAATTAATAGTTAAGATGGCAATACTTCCCCAATTGATCTACAGATTCAATACAATCCTTATCAAATCCCTTCTGGAATTTTTGCAGGAATTGTCAGGCTGATTCTAAAATTTACATGGAAATTCAAGGGATCTAGAGTAGCCAAAACAAACTTGAAATCCTGATAAGGAAGAACAAAGTTGGAGGACTCACTCACACTTTCTGATTTCAAAACCTATTACAAAGCTACAGTAATCAAGACAGAGCAGTACTGGTGTAAGGATAGATATATAGGTCAATGGAATAGAATTGAGAGTCCAAAAAAAAACCTCATACACCTATGGTCAACTGATTTTCAACAAGGGTGCCAAGATAACTCAATGGGGGAAAAAAATAAATAGTTTTTTCAACAAATGTTGCTGGGAAAACTGGATATTCACATGTAAAAGAATATATACCATACATGAAAATTAACTCAAAATAGATCATAGACTTAAATGTAAGGGTTAAAACTATAAAATTCCTAGAAGAAAACATAGGAGTAAATCTTCATGACCTTGGATTAAGCAATGGTTTCTTATATATTACACCAAAAGTATAAGTGACTAAAATAAAAATTAGATTGTGCTTCATTAAAACACACACATACACACACACACACACAAAACCTTTGTGCTTCAAATGATACCACCAAGAAAGTAAAAAGGCAACCCACAGAATGGAAAAAATAATTTAAAATCATATACTGGTAAGAGACTTGTACCCAGAATATATAAAGAACTACTACAACTCAATAATAAAAAGGCAAATAACCCAATTAAATAATGGGCAAAGGATCTGAACAGACATTTCTCTGAAGGAAATTACAAATGTTCAACAAGCACATGAAGAAATGCTTAACATATTTAGTCATGGAGAAATGTCAGTCAAAATCATGATGAGATAACCACTCCACACTGCCTAAGATGGCTAAAATTAAAAAAACAGACAATAACAAGTGTTGGTAAGGATGTGAAGAAGTTGGAATCTTCATACACTGCTCGTGGGAATGTAAATGGTGTAGCCACTTTGGAAGACAACAGGGCAGTTCCTCAAAATGCTAAAAATAGTCACAATATGACCCAGGAGTTCCACTCATAGGCATATACCTAATGAAAACATATGTCCACACAACTTCCAGTTCAATGTTCACAGCAGCATCATTCATAATAGCCCCCAAATGGAAACAACCTAAATGTCCATCAGCTGATAACTGGATAAACAAAATGTGGTATATCTATATAATGAAATGTTATTCAGGTGGAATTTTATTTGGCAATTAAAAAGGATAAAATACTGATACCTGCTACAACATGGATGAACCTGGAAAACATTATGCTAAGTAAACAAGCCAGACACAAAAGGCCACATACTGTATAATTCTATTTATATGAAATGTCCAGAATAGGCAAAGCCATAGAGATAGAAAATAGATTACTGGCTGCAAGGGGCAAGGATGGGGAGGAGAGTCAGAAAAGAAAATGTCTGATAATGGGTGCAGGGTTTCTTTTTGGAGTGTTGAAAAGTGTTAGGCTGCACCCCGCAGGCCTACAAGGCCTGCACTTGCCCAGCTTTAAGACCGAACAAAGAGCCTGGAGTCAGCAACAGAGACATCAATGGTTTAATGGATGGGGGGACCTTACACTTCTGAAGCAAGGTCCTGGAGCAACACCCCACTGTGTGTGGCTCAGGGCAGACAGGACGCTGTGGCAGTCTTCGCCCCCAAAGGGAAGGGGGGAATTACCATTTGTAGGAGAATTGACAGCAGGTGGGCTCATTAGTTACCAGGGAAACCAGCAGAGGGGCACGCCCCTCACCACCCCTTCCATAAGAATAATCACTAGCTGGGGGCTGGGGCAGGTACGTAGGAAGGTCAGTCAGGTGTGTAAGATACAAGTGAATCAGGCATTGGTTAGGCAGGGGATGAACAGAGGGCAAGAGAACAGCCATCTTGAGTGACCTGGCCCTACAAAAAGTTTAAACATTATATCGAATTAATGGTTGCACAGCTGTGAATATACTAAAAAAATAACTGAAATATATACTTTAGAAGACTTTCATCACATGTGAGTTATACCTAAAAAAGAAGTAGTGTTAAATCTGAAATCAAAACACTTTTCAAATGCAAAACTCACAATGTCTGCTACAAGAAACTCACGAAACATAAATATACTAAAGGGGAGAAATGTCGAAATATCATAGTAATAAAAATACTGATAATGATCACATTTTTGAGAGTTTACATGATGCCAGGTACTTCTGCCCATGTATCAACTTATTTAATTCTCACAATAACCCTATGAAGTAAGTACAACTATTATCCCTATTTTATAGATGAGCAAACCAAGGTACACAGTTCACACAGCCAGGACTGTAGCAGGCAATCTAATTGTAAAGCCTGCAAGCTTAATCCACTGCCTCTCAAGAAACGAGGCCAATTCCTGGGACCAGTAAGTATCAAAATTTCCTCCATCTGCCCAAGGAATGTCCAAAAGGGTAGCTCAGGTCTTAGACCATGAGGAGGTGTCCAGTTGTGCTCAGAGCTGAGCTTCCCGGTTGATGAAGGGAAATGGAAGTCAGAATCTCTGTTCTCCCTTTTCTGCAGAGTAGAGGCTAGGCAAACCCAGGAACGTCACTGCACCAAGATAGGAAGAATGAGTCTGAGTTAGGAGAGTTCAATTTTGTTTTTCAAGGAAACCTCTGAATGGCTGGGAGGTGGAGTCCTCCCTCTTCTCAACTCTACGCACATTTATAACACGAGCAAAGGGAAGCTTGCACACACCAGCTGTAGATTTTCAATTCCTTCCTGAGAAGAAAAGCTAACGCTGTTCCCCCAGACAGGAAGAGATTCTGGGTAAAAGAGAGCGCAGGGAAATTGTAACAAGGTTATCAATTATGTTACTCAACCACCAGACAGAGGCTTGCCTCATGCCTAGGAAGTGTCTTGGTCTTCTGTAGAGATGACTCAGAACTAATGGGACTCTGGTTTCCTGAGCTTGAAGTGCACTCGGTTTCTAAATGACTATTTTGCAATAGGATTCAGCTGCTCAGGTTGAGATTCCAAGAGGATGAAAGTGCTTTCTAGATGTATCTAGGGCTGGAGAAACCAGATCTCTGTAGCCAGCCCTATAGATGCTCTGCTCAGAATTCCATCTTCTCCTCCCACCTCCCAACACACACACACACACACACACACACACACACAGTCATCAAGGCCAGACAAAGGACCTCCCTTCCTTCCCCAAGGACTGTTTCCCCAAGGCTAGCTGCAGACACAGGAGGTAAAGTGTGTTTTTTCCCTTAATTAACTTTTGGGATATGATTATAAAAGTAATACACTGTCATTATAGGAAATTATAAGATGGTCATATCCAACTTTGAGCACTTGCCATGCCAGGCACTGTACTAAGAAATTCACACCAATTGCTTCATTTCTTCTCCCAACAACTCAATGAGGCAGAGGTTATAACTACCACTACCAACTCACACATGAAGAAACTGAGACTTGGAATGGTTAACAACTTATTCAAAGTCACCCAGTGGCAGAACTGGGGAACAAAAGCCTGTTTGGTTTTTTGTTTTTTTTAAATGCCTACACTGCATTATTATAGTACAAGATGGAATGTGTGAAGTTCCTCAAAAAGGGGATCAGATGAGGTCCAAGGTGTGGGCCATGTGAGGGAGGATACAGTATATCCAGGAAGTTTTTGTTGGTACCAAACTAAATGTCCTGAATGGCACCATCCCAACTGCTCCCAAATATGCCCTTCCTCCCCTGAGTCTTATTCTGGTTAATGCCCCACGAATGACACCTGGAGCCAACTAATCACCCAGCTAAGACTCGCATAAGCTTCCACTCCTCCCTCTCCCTCACTTCCCCAGATCCACCATCACCAAGTCCTTCAGTTACACCACCAACTATCTGTCCCCTCTGTTGCCTTCCACTCATCCATTCACTCAGTCAGAAATGCACTGAGTCCTAACCATGTGCCAGGCCTCGAACAAGCCAGAGACAGCCCTTGGCCTCCTTGAGTTCTGCTCCCACCTCTGTCCAGGCCCTGTTCCCCCTCCCCAGGATTGTTGAAACAATTCCTTTTGCGCATCTCCCATCTTTAGTTTCACCTCTGCAACTCATCCAAGGCCTGGCACTCAGGAGGTGCTCAATGAGCGTGGAATGAAAGAATGAATGAATCTTCTACACTAACATCGGGGTCTTTCTACACAATAGTTCTAATCATGTCACTCAGAAACTTTCAGAGGTTGCCTATTTTCTCCAGCATGCAGTCTTAGCCTGACATTCAAGATTTTTTTGTAACCTGGATCATATTAGCCTAAAAAGGATGCTCCATTTAAATGAAATTACTCATCCTTCCCTTAAGAGTGGCATGAATTTTCTCATCCCACCTGGTGGCAGAGACTGCTCACCAAAGCCCACCCTAGTACTGGCTGTATTTCTCAGTCCCCCTTCCAGGCCAGCTGAGGGCTGGGTGGCAGGATCTGGCCAGCAGAGTCCCCCCCCTGATGCAGGGCCCCCCAGTGCCTCGGAACCTCAGACATCGCATAGGCCATGGGCTAAGCCACTGAGACGTTCTGGGTCTGTTACCGAATGCAAGTCCATGTGCCCGACGCACAGTGAGGCCAAATACCAAAATGTCGGAGTTTGCAGCAGAGAAAGGTTTATTGCAGGGCCATGCAAGGAGATGGGTGGCTCATGCCTTAAAAACCCTGAACTCCCGGAGAGCTTTCAGCAAAGCCCTTTTGTAGGAAAGGTGAGGGAGGGGCGTGGTTAGTTGTTGCTAACTTCTTGGTGTCCGATCCTTTGTTCTTGAGGTCGGGGTCTCGGTCAGGTCAGGATGTTCCCCTAAATCTCCACCAAAAACAAATGTCTTCCTCTATTCTGACAAGAAAGGGCAAGGTCCCAAGGCTCAACTTCCGCCCTCCGAGGTCCAGGTCCTGGCTAAGAGGATCCCGTGCAGGCCGCTTACCCTGCCCGGGAGTGTTCATCCAGCGCCCCGTCTGGGTCCTCCCGCCAATGCCAGGCTCCGCCGAGGAGACAGATCTCAGCTGGTGGCGCCCTCGGGGCCAGGTCCCCAGACCCCGCCCAGCCGTCATCACTGAGGGAGCCAGGCACGCGGCACCCCGTCGGCCCGCAAGCTTTTCATTTAAACTGGAGAGGATCATTTGTAGAGCATCAACAGGAGCACATGTTGTAGCAAATACCAATCAGGTGAATGCCCAGCTCACCACAATTGCCCTGCTTTGAGAACAGCCCCGCCACAGAGGTGGACCTGAGGTCACGACGTGCAAGGTCCTTGCGATTTAACCCTGACCTCTGGCCACCTCCTAGCGGTGGACAACTGATCTAAGCTGGACCAAGGTTTGAAACTTGAACGGAGAGACTGAAGCTGGTTGAAGCTGTTACCTTCATGGCTGTGTCCATACACTCCCGTTGCCGAGGCCTCCAGGGACTGCGACCCACGGAGACGGCCGCCGCCATAAAGTCGCGGAGGCGGGGATGGGGGAGGGGTTCGCTGCTGCCTCAAGGCCTGGGCCCGGCCAGTGGGCGTCTGTGGTGAGGGCCCTGGAGCTGTGGGGGACACAGCCCTCAGCCTGTCCCCGGGCCCCCCCCCCGCCAGCCCACCCTCAGGCTCGGAGACCGGAGGGCCTGGAGGGCCCAGGGGAGAAGGCCAAGGTCCACCTCTCGCCGCACTTTCTGCCACGAGGAACACCACAGCTGTGCTCCTCGCGGGAGCCAGACCTCCAATCGCGTGGAGCGCTCCCGCTCTCGTGCACTCAGGTCTCGCGTGCTCAGGGTCTCGCGATAACTGTCGTGCACTCAGGGCTGCGCGCGGCTCTGCCCCTATTACAAGTCTATGTGTTAGCACAGCAGGGTCTAGCCTCTCCTGAGCAAACGCGCATCTTTGCTCCTGCTAGTCCCTCTGCCTAGAGAGACGTTTTCCCTCTTGCTCAGCAGTTGAAATTCCTTAGTTTCAACTCCATTATGGCCTCCCCTGGTGGGGGTCTGTCACTCCCACTTCTCTCTACTCTGGGACACTGTTATCACCCCTATTACAGCCCAGAGCAGAGGCCATCTCTACACCATGATGTCCAGAGGCCAGGGACCGTGTTTGTTTAATTAATTTTGTCTGCCACAGGGCTTTGCCTTGTCATTTGTACTCAGGAGTAGACAGTGTGCAGCTGACATGAATTAGGTCAGAGGGAAAACCGTTTACCCCGGCCTCATTGTAGCAGTTGGGGGATGGAGGTAAAAGCTTGACCCATCCCAACCTGGAGGCCGCAGTGATTGGCAGGGATTAGAGAGGGTTTCAGGTGAACAGGCGGCTAGACAGTGTGGGTTGGGAGGGTAGAGGGGACCATAGCACCTGGTTATTGCCATCCCTGCCTCACAACCACAGGAAGCCCGCAGCCTGTGCAAGATCTGTGGGGGAGCTACTGAAGAGCCTCTGTGGCTTCCAACTGTTTACCTCCTGGGTACCATGGCGACGGGAGATTGGTCGCCATGGCAACCCCATTATTAACCAGCCGCAGCAATCGCCGGCAGATAGTGAATGACGACAGAAAAGGCATAAACACAGGCGCATCAAAGGCAAGAGGCACACGCAGTCCCGGCCAAAGTCCCAGATAAAGTGACTGAGATCTTGTGGGGACCAGTCAGTCACCCTCTCCTGGCATCCCACGCCCGACGAGGGCCCCGTTTATGACAGAACAGAGGCTGAGAAGGAAAAGTGCGTGCGCTCGGGCGTTCTTGCGAAGCAAGGGAAGTTCGCGTCTTTCCTGCCACACCCGCTCCCCGCCAAGGGAGTCCCGCTAGCTCAGTGAAATGCTAACTCGTTTCCCTGACCTAGCAGAATTGTCAAGAATCCGGGACTTTGGCGTTCAAGGACCTAGCTCAGGGAGTGGCTGTGACAGGGGTCACCTCCCTCCTCCCGGCCCGGCTTTCCATCGCCCCCTCCAGTGATTTGTCATTCAGGGAGTATGTCACCCCATGCCTAGACAACGATGTCGTTGCCCGTTTTATGAATGAAAGTGTGTGTGTGCGGGGGAGGGGCTGGTGCACGGGTCCATAGAGACCGGGGTCTGGACTGAACACTCCGGGGTAGAGCCCGAACCCCGGTAGCCAGTCACTGCCCCAGGGTGTGAGGTACCAGGGAAGGCGCCGGCCCCAGCTTCGCGCCTCCGGAACATTTGGTGAGGAGCGTCCACCGTCGGGCCGTCGGGTTTCCAGGAGAGGGGTTGCGCCGGCGGAACCGCACGCAGGGAGAGCCCTGAGCGAGCGAATTGCGTGTCCCCGGCACCGCGTCCACCGCCACGGGGTCCCAGCCGCGGGCTCCGGGTCCCCTCTGCTCTTGCCCCTCTCATCCTCGGCCACATGCCGTGTCTAACTAGAGATACCCACTTCAGAATGACAAATTTTAGTCTCAACAACAGCATAAAGTAGGGCAGCTGTGAACTGGGGAATCACACGGAGAGAAAAATGAATCGGCCCTTCCTCCAGTCATCCAGTCCTTGCCCAGGGTTGCCGGAGCGCGAGGGGCTGCTGGCCGCGCCCCCCTCGGGGCGTCGGGAGCGGGGGTGAGGGCTGAGCTGGGGAGAAAAGCCGTAGGATGAGGACCGAGGGCCCGTGTGATTATCCGGTTAGGGGTTTGCAAAGGATCTGAGGCCACACCCCCGCCCCGCCCCTTCTCCTCGCTCCTGAGCACTAAGTCCCTAAGGCCAGAGCAGCCAAGATCGCGGATTATGATTTTTGTCATTAAAAAAAAAAAAAAAGTGACTGCTCACTCCCCCAAAGTATTTTCATTCTTTGCCTCCTCCGCAGCCCACCTGTCTCTTTGCACCCTCACGGCTGAGTAGGGTCCAGCGGAGGCAGTCCCCCGACCCCCGGCGGGGTTCCCCTTGGCTCCCTCCAAGCTATGGACACAACTTCCCCACGCGCCGCGCGTACTCGGGGAGACTCTGCGCGGGACCCGGATCTGGAGCCCGGGGAACGAGGCGGCGCGGCCTCCGGGTACAGGGTCTCTTGGGGAGGTGTCTCGGGGGTGGCGTCAGGCTGGACATCCTTTTGCTGAAGGAGCCCAGTTTCTTCTGCCTCCTGCCCTGACGGCTCAGCCCGACTCGGCCCAGCGCCTCTGCGGGACGTGAGTAGAAAGGGGTGCGATAGACTCAGGAGGCGCAGGGGACGCCTTCTAGTCCTTTCATCCCTGCTGGGGGGATGTGTGTGTGCGTGCCGGGGGTGCGAGCGGATGCCAGAGCTGGCTCTTGCTTCTACTCCTTCCTTTCCTGCCGAGCTGTGGACCGTTTCAGCACCGGGGGGTGCGGACAGCGCCGCGCCCGCCCTAGGGCTCCGCCACCCCCACTGCCCTGTGCGTACTTCTTTAATCCACACGGTGACTGGAGTCTGCGCCCCCCGCGCACCTCCCAGCGCCCCAAGAACAACCAGCTCAAGGGCCCCTAAAATCCTTACCCCACTTCAAAGTTTGAGCTCTCCGCGGCGCGCCTGTGTCTGGCAGACCGTCTCCTCCTCGCTCTGGGCCGCAGCTCCGGCCTCACTCCCTCCCACACACTCGGGCCCCAGGGCCCTCCTCTTCAGGTGGCAGAAGGAGCCGGTTGGCCGCGTCTCTCTGCGAAAGTCAGGTGAGGCTCTGGAGCCTCAAAGGCGGTCCCCGAAGAGGCAGAAGCCACTCGTTCGCATCACCGTGCCCTCCAAGGGAAGAGGGGCGAGCCAGGAGCAAGAAAGCAGAAAAGTCCGTCTGTCCAATCTGGACTCTCCCCTAACCGCGAACGGCCTCCTTGGACTCCTTCCTGGGATGTTTTACCAGTAATGTAATCCATGCGGCATGAGGACACAGCGGAGATCTGGGAGTTTGAAGTTTAAAGGTGGGAATGTATATCCCCTTAAACTCATTTACAATCTTAGGCGGAGGGTTTTAGAAACAAATGTCTCTTAGGGATATTGTGTATTCTCCTTGCAGAATGTTGGTTTCCTTCTATCACACCGGACAACACAGATTCCCCGAATCAAAAATTAAAACCCACCAATCCAGCTGGTATTCACTGCCCTCTATGGAAGAGTTTATGAGTTTCTTAAACTCTTTTCGAAGAAAATAACTTTAACAAAGCCTCCACATTTCTCCAAACTCACTTTCTCCACAGAAGTCATTTATCTAAGGACACATCAAGGATGAAGACCTAATCTCACCTCCCTTTCACTTAGGTTCTAGATGGAGGGAACAGGTCCCAGGAGCCTTCTTGTCTGGGACAAGAAACCTCTGGGTTCTAGGTTCCCATGAGTGACACTCTTATAGGAAGAAACTCCAAAGGACCAGTTCCCCCAGCAGCCTGAAAACCAGAGGTTTCTCTGAGGGCTTCAAGTATGTGGCATTTCCTGAACGTACATATCAGACTGTCTATTCATGGAGCAAATTGTCTTTAGAAGACAAGTTTTCAAGTTCATGCAACATTTCAAGGGAGAGATGAAGTGTATACTATTCACTGGAGAAATAAAGAATTAGAATGGCACGTGCACACATACACACATTCATCTTAGAGAAGGGAAGTAAAGCCTAGCAAAAATTTCCTTGAAAAGTCAGGCTTAATTGTTCAGATTCAAAGGATTCTGGTTATATGAAAGCAAATGAATGGAAGTGGTGAATCAACAAAACAAAGCTGAAGCCACAGAAGTTGGAGGAGAGTTCTTGTTTTATCATTTGGGCTCCTGGAAGAAATCTGAAGTGAATTTAACACACGAGAAAACATAATTCATGAGACTATGGCCTCATTAAGACCTTTAGTCTCCTGAATCCAGAGAGTCTCCAACATACATGTTACCCTGTACAATTTTTTTTTTCAGCCCTCATTATTGGGAAATGCTGTATTTCCTCTAATCCCTGTAATTTACCATACAAGTTAAAGCTGTTTCCTGTTGGCTTGTCCTCAGGGAAGACAGGAAGCAGGTGGTTATCCTCTGTTGCCCAGAAATATTTCAGAGCTTCTAAAGAATCTTAAATGCTGATTTTGGAGAAAGTAGTAGTTATCCTGAGACAATTTTAAGGCATAAGACTAAAAATGAAAAATCCATTTGGACTTTGCTTTTGAAATGCAGACCATTTCTAAGATATGAGGGGGAAAGCAAGACCTTACAAAATTGACTATAAAATGGAGAAGTGCACTGAATCTGATGAAGTAGAACATCCACTGTAGGACGGAGCCCATAATTGCCCTGTAGGAAATTATGTGGGTGGCTAGAGTTATCACTGAAGAACTTTTGGCACCTGAAGTGTGGAAACAGATGAACTGAGACTGGAAATGAGCAGAGAGAGCCCGGAGAAGATACATCTGTGAATTTGCCTGAAAAGGCATCCAGCAGCAAGATCCTGGACTGCCAGGATGGAAGGTCCAGATAGGGCCAAAGGCACACTGAGTGCGGTGGCCTCTGGGGACCTGTCCTACTGCTTAATAAGCTTCATCTGAGGCACAAGCAGGTGTGTATGGCACAGTGTGGAAGGGACAGCAATCCTTTATCAAGATGCAGGACACTCTCAGCACCAGGCAATCCCAGACAAGTTAGTGGGATGTCCTAACAGGTCCATGGTATCCAGACACCCAGCAGAGGGATCTTCAGAAACCCAAAGCCTTGTGCCAGAAGAGGGAGTCACCAGTTTGAAGGGTGCTATGGAGAAGGCATCACTTCCTCATTCTGATGGGGCAGGTGAGACTGGGAGAGGGGGAGGGCTAGGTGAATCCTAGGTTGTTTCAGGCTCAGCCAGGACTCACTAAAGAAATGAGACGGGGTCTGTGGGGAAAAGGGTGGCACCCAGCCATCAGGAGCTGAGGAAGGCTGGCCCCAGGGAACCTGGTGAGACCAGTTCTATTCACCTGTGATTTCAATGCCAGAGAAATGAAAGGATAAATACTAGCCATGCCCAGAAGGATTGAGTCCGAGTATGAGCCTGTATAGGTGTGGCTTAGGGGACTTCCCAATGATATGTAGTTTTGTTTTAAAATTTAGAAATGGTGTAATTATGGTCTATATAGTCTTCTGGGATTTTTTTTTCAATCAATATTAAGATTCAGTGATGTTTCTTGTAGCTTTAGGTCTTTCAGTTTTACTCTGTAAATATACAATTTGTTATTTATTCTGGGTGCACACGATGCACTTTGATTTTATAAACTGGGGAGAGGAACTAAATTTTTGCTATTCTATTTATGTAAAATCTGCCCAGTACAAACAAATTTCAGATGTCCTGGTGACCTGATAATTATAGGCTAGGGTTGGAAGGCACATAATTTGTGCCCATAGGTGGGCAACAAGGCAGCTACTTCTGCTGGGGGCCATATGGTGTCCATTGTGTTAAAGAACACACAATCTGATAAGCAGATAAGCCAGACTAGCAGATGAGAAGTAGAAATGCAAACAGATAAGCACAGTTATCAGTAAGGGGGAGGGTGTGGGCCTACCCTGGCAGATGGTCTAGATCCTTGGTAAATGATGAGGCAATTTGTAGGAATGGCTTTTAGGAAATAAAATATTTATGCAGAGGCAGACAAGGTTCACATGAGAAGCAATGATGAACCAATTTCCCCAGCAAAAATTCTCCCATCAGTGCAAAGTCATCTGGGGAGAAAAGTCTCCGAGGTGGGAAGAAGCAGTTGTTTTTAGATTTTAAGGCTCACTTTGCCTGTTTCCTTCTCAGACAATGATGATGACATGTTTCCCTCACCTACCTGGCAGTTGGAAGAATAGAAGGAAAATTAAATTAAATGAATGAAATGTGAAGAGTTATGAATTCTATCTAAATATCATTAAAAGCCGGAGGAGGGGGCTTCCCTGGTGGCGCAGTGGTTAAGAACCCGCCTGCCAATGCAGGGGACACGGGTTCAAGCCCTGGTCTGGAAAGATCCCACATGCAGTGGAGCAACTAAGTGTGTGCGCCACAACTACTGAGCCTGCACTCTGGAGCCCGTGAGCCACAACTACTGAAGCCCGTGCGCCTAGAGCCCGTGCTCCGCAACAAGAGAAGCATTGCAACGAGAAGCCTGCGCACCGCAGCGAAGAGTAGCCCCCCCTCGTCCCAACTAGAGAAATCCGCGTGCAGCAACGAAGACCCAACAGAGCCAAAAAAAATTAATTAATTAATTAATTAATTAATTAAAAAAAAAAAGGACTTCCTTTGTGGTGCAGTGGTTAAGAATCCACCTGCCAACGCAGGGGACACGGTTCAAGCCCTGGTCCAGGAGGATCCCACATGCCGTGGAGCAACTAAGCCTGTGCGCCACAACTACTGAGCCTGCGCTCTAGAGCCCACGCGCCACAGCTACTGAAGCCCGCGCGCCTAGAGCCCATGCTCCGCAGCAGGAGAAGCCACCGCAATGAGAAGCCCACGCACTGCAACAAAGACCCAGTGCAGCCATAAATAAATAAATTTTAAAATATATGATAATAATAAAATCAAGTTCTCAAATAGCCTATAATTTAAAAAAAAAAAAAAGCCTGAGGAGGACCGTGGTGCTGTGGGGTCTAATCTACCTTGTCCCAGGAGACACCCCCTTCAGGCCAGCCTTGCAGGCAGTGGACAGGTAGGGGCTGCCAAAAAGGCCCCCATCTCCTCTCTCTGACCACCAGTGCCTGCAATTCCACCCTCAGAATTTCATCCCTCTATTTTCAGACTTTGATCCCTGTTAAAATGCAGATAGCTCCAGGTGATAGAGTGTGGATAAAGAATCAAATAAAGAGTTCTGATAAGACTGAGGAGAGCATCTGATGATGCTAGAGACCAGCGAGGGTGGGATGGTGTGGATGCCATGGCAGGGGGGTGGGTGGTATCAGAGGGGTCAAGGGCCCAGATGACAGACACTGGACACTGAGGGCAAACTTGGCCCCCATTACAACCGAGCCTGGCCCTGGCCTGGGAACATCACACGAGCTTTCCTCTAAGCCTAAAGCCTTCATTTTCCACCCACAAAAGGGGACAATTACCTCTGCTAATTGTTAAAGCTGGCAAATGTGTACTGGATGCAAGGCTGTTCTAGTGGATGGTAGCATGAATGTCATCCCAGGTGCTCATTAATAGATGTGATGTACCCTGGAGCTCAGTGCTACTCAGGACCACATTCTCATCAGGGCCTGGGGTAAACATATGGAGTCTTCCTGTACAATTTAATATAGATAGAATGTATGGCTAACATGCACTCAGGAAGTATGGCAAATAAGGGGTATAAATCAGGATCCAAAATAATCTTGAGCGCTTTCAGCAATGGGCTGAAAATACAGACCAAGAAAAAAATGTAACGGGAACAAGTATAAGGTTCTGCATTAGGGTCCTGAAATATCAGCCACCCCAGTACAGGAAGAGGAGACGTGGCTTAGCAGACCTCATTCAATGTGACGCTAAGCCTCAGGATGATGTGTCTCCACAAAATTGGCAAAAAGTTAAGGAGAAATAAAGCTGACTTAATAGAAATAGATCATGTAGAAAAGAGGTGAGAACATAACATTTTATGTTATGTTCTAGATTTTCTTCACATACACATATTCTCTTTCACAGTCATAATAACATGTAAATACAATTTTGTTATTCTGCTTTTAATTATCTTGAGAAATAGCCTATCTTGCTGCATTAGTTTCCAATGTTTTTTAGTTGTGGCCAAATCTTTTATCACTGGCCATGATCATGCTCAAATGAATTATATAATCAATAGAATGATTTACACAATTATTGACCTTTTTATGTACATTTAAATTATTTCCTATTTTTCAATCCTTTAAACGACTGCCAAAAACACATGCACAGAGCCTTTTCCTATTTTTTGCAATTATTTTAGGTTATAAGGTAGAATTATTATTTCCTTAGGTTCCCAGAAGTAGGATTACTCCAGAGATATAAACATCTGAATTCAAGCGAAGTTTTAGCAATTTCTATTGCCATCAAACATTTGCCAGTTCCACCGTTTTTTTCCACGAGCATTCTATTTTATTTTTCACATTTCATGCTAAACTGTACCCCACTATAGTTTTAAGTTGCATCTCAATAAGAGGTAGTAAAGTTGAACATTTTCTCATGTCTGTTTGTTACTTGTGTTTCCTCTTAGTGAATCATCTGTTCATGTCCAACTTTACATTAAAGTTGATGTTTTTCCTTTCAGTTTTCATGAGGTTTTGTGCAATACTGAGAGAGATTCTCTCTGGTTTATTTGATGAAAATATTTTCCCCAGTTGGTTTGCCTTTTTATTTGAGCTATGATAATATTTATTCTACAGACTTGCAAACACTTCCCACTGAGATTCATTCAATTAGTTGAAGGCCTAGAAGCAAAATTCCACTACACATATGATGTCTACTCTTTTTTTTTTGATGGTTTTACATGTTTTTATTCTTAATATTAACTCTATAATACAACTGGATTTATTTTGACATAAAGTCTAGAATTGTACTTAAAATCTCTGTAAATTTGAGCAATTAATTTAATGTGGGACTCGGGTTCTTCATTTGTTAAAAAAAAAAAAAGCACTTAGTTTTCACTTTTATTCCAAGATGCTCTACTAGAATATTGGGTGGGTCAAATACTTGATTGTCCAGCATACCCCGTTCTTCAACCATACTATGTCAGTCATCAATTCATTACCTTTTAGCTCCCCAGTATTACCTGCTCCCCAGTATTACATTAAGCATTTGTTTTGTACAGAGTGCAAGATGTTAAGCTTTCTCAGTGGAGGAAGCAGGAAGGGACTCTTCTGCTGCTTCTGGCGGCTGCACCATCGGTCAGCAATGAGGATGTGAGAATGACCAGTGGTGCTTTCCCCCCGCCCCCCATATGCCTAGAACACATAGTTCTTTGATGATGTCTCAGCCTCAGCCCGAGCTGGTGGTCGCCTTCCTGCGGCTCTCTCATCGTGGACACCGAATGCTGCAGCCCACCCTGCCTGCACTGGTGCTCCAACTCCATCTGCTTCCCTATGCCCCACCCCCCAGGTTTGTCTCCTGGGACTTTTGGCGCCATAACCCTTCTGACACAAGCACCACAGCTCCAGCTCTCCATCTGACACTGGTGCCCCCGCTTTCTTTGCACAGCAGTGTGGCCAGCCACTGGTTGTGGCTTACCCCACCTGCATTCTGTGAGTTGCTTCTGGCCCAGCAACTGCAGATCAGCTCAGGCCTGTGCAAACCAGTGAACTTCTCTGCCATCTACTGGGCTGCAATTATGCCAGATCCAAAAAAGTCTAAATGCTAGCCTTGGGGAGGCGGGGGTTCCTATTCCAAGTTTGTCCTTCCTTGGTTACTCCCTTTCAGCCCTGGGTGTCATGCAGATTCTCTTACATCTTACGGTTACCCTCTTATCGTAGTTTAATGGTCTTTATATTAACGTTATCCTGTTTAAATTATTGTGTGGTTTCTGTCTCTTGATTAGATCCAAATTGATAAATGTGCTATGAACCAGGGTGTCTTTTATATTTTTATCTAGAGAAGGGGTCAGAAACTTTTTCTCAAGGGGCTGGATAGTAAATATTCTAGGCTTTTGGGCCAGATGGTCTCTGTCACAAAACTCAACACTCATTCATGTTAAAAAAAAAACACACAAAAAATGAAAAACCAGAAAAAACTCTCAACTCTCAGCAAATTAGGAATAGAAAGGAACTTCCTCAAGTTGATAAAAGTCATCTTAGAACAGCTTACAGTTAACATCATGCTTAATTTGAAGACAGAGATCAGGAACAAGGCAAGAATGTTCAATTTCAGCCGTTCTATTCACCTCTGTACTGAAAGTCCTAGCCAGTACAATACAGAGAAAAAGAAAACAAACAAGTGGCATGAAGATGAGAACATAACTGTCATTACTCAAAGAAAACATGATTGTGTATGTAGAAAAACCTATTTAATGTACAAAAATATTAGAATAAGTGAATTTAATAAGATTGCAGAATACAAAGTTAATATACAAACTCAATTGTACTTCTATATATTCTAGCAACAAACAATAGAAAATGAAATTTTAAAAATACCATTTTCAGTAGCATCATAGACATAATTACTTAAGAATAAATCTAAGGCTATGTGCAAGACTTGTAAAACGTTGCTAAGAAAAATTAAAGAAGACCTAAATAAAAGTAAATATATATCATGTCATGGTATATGTTTATGAAATCTCAATCATTTAAAGATTTCCCCCCAAATTAATCTATACATTTCATGCAATCCCAATCAAAACCCCAACAGGCTTTTTTTTTTTATTTAAAGAAATTGGATTCTAAAATTTTATGGAAATGCAAAGGATCTAGATTAGATAAAATCATCTTGAAAAACAAGAACAAAGTTGTAGGATTTATACCACTTGATCTCAAGACTGTAAAGCTATAGTAGTTAAAACAGTGTGGTACTGGCGTGGGAACAGGCTAGTGGAACAAAATAGAAACTCCAGTAAAACCCCATGTATATATGGTCAATTGAATTTTGATAAAGTTGCCAAGGCAATTCAGTGGGGAAAGGAAATTCATTTTTAAGAAATGGTGGTGAAACAACTAGGATATGTATGAATAAAAGCAAATCTCAACTCCTATCTCACTCCACACAGGAAATTTAATTTGAGATGGATCATAGATAGGCCTAAATATAAAAGCTGCAACCAAAATGCATAGAAACAAAAAACCAGAATATTTTCATGATTTGGGGGTAGGCAAAATTTTCTTAGACAGGACCAAAAGTCACTAACCATAAAGAAAAACCCGTAAATTGTACTTCATCAAAACAAAAGTTTCTTCTCATTAAAAGATACCATTAGGAAAATGAAGACGATAGTCTACAAAATAAATGGTACGTACTCTTCAAAACTGTCCAGGTCATGAAAGACAATAACTCAATAACATATAGACTGACAGGCAGACAGATGGACAGGCAAGCAGTCTGTCTGCCTGTCAGAGGGACTGTTCCAGATTAAAGAAGACTAAAGATAAATGACAACTAAGGGCAACATGATTTTGGTTTGGATCTTTGACTCTAGCAATTGTTTTCTTTTCCTATCAAGGACATCATGAGACAACTGAGGAATTTTGAACAAGATCTATAGATTAGATAATAGTTGTGTGTCACTGTTAACTTACAGATTTTGATAACTGTACTGTGGTTAAGTAAGAGGATGTCCTTGTTTATAGATAACACTCACTGAAGTATGAGATAAAGAAGCACCATCTCTGTCACTTAGTGTCAAATGGTTCAGAAAAAAAATTAGTGTGTGTGTCTGTGTGTGTGTGTGTGCGTGTGTGTGTGTGTGTCTGTGCATGCACGTGGGGCGGGGAGACTGATAAAGTCGACATGGTGATTGGTAAAATGTTAACATTTATGGGTCCTGGGTGAAGGATATATGGAAATTTTTGGGACTATTTTTGCAGCTTTTCTGTGAGTCTTAAATTATTTCAAAATAAATATTTAAAAAGGAAGTATATAGACATAAAATATTCACAATACATATATCTGACAAAGGACTCATTTCCAAAGTATATAACCATTTCTATAAATCAATAATAAAAAGACAACCCAATTAAAAAATGGGAAAAATATTTGAACAGACATTTCACCAAAGAATATATATGGATAACAAATATACAAATGAAAAGTACTCAATGTCATTAGTAATCAAATTACAAATTAGAAATGTAAATAAAAACCACAATGAAATACTACTACACAGCCACTACAATGACTAATGTTAAAAAGAATGACAGGGGCTTCCCTGGTGGCGCAGTGGTTGAGAATCTGCCTGCCAATGCAGGGGACACGGGTTCGAGCCCTGGTCTGGGAAGATCCCACATGCCGTGGAGCAGCTGGGCTCGTGAGCCACAACTACTGAGCCTGCACGTCTGGAGCCTGTGCTCCACAACAAGAGAGGCCGTGATAGTGAGAGGCCCACGCACCACGATGAAGAGTGGCCCCCGCTTGCCACAACTAGAGAAAGCCCTCGCACAGAAACGAAGACCCAACACAGCCATAAATAAATAAATTAAAAAAAAAAAAAAGATTAGTGTGGATCATGAACAGAAAGAAAATGCTTTAAAAAAAAAAAAAGAATGACAGCAGATTTGGAGAGAATATGGAGCAACACACACATAGTTCGTGGGAAAGTAAAATGATGCAACCACTTTGGAAAACTATTTGGCACTTTCTTAGGAAGTTAAATGTACACTTACTTCACAACACTGCATTTCCACTCAGATATTTTATCAAGAGAAATTAAAATATACATCTTCAAAATGGTTTGTACACAAAGGTTCATAGCAGCTTTGTTTATAATAGCCCCAAATTGGAAATAACCCGAATATCCATCAATAGATGAAGGGATAAACAGATTGTAATAAAACATGAAACACTACTCAGCAAGGAGAAGGAAAGACCACTGAGTCAGGCAACAGTGGGGATGATTCTCAAAGGCTTTATGTTGAGGAAAAGATTCAGACACAAGAGAACACACAGTACGACTCTATTTACATGAAGTCCTAGAATGGGCTGGACTGATCCATGGTACAGAGAAATCAGAACATTAGTTCCCTGGGGGTCAGGGTGGAGGTGACTGCAGCTGAGTGTGAAGGACCTTTCTGGGGTGATGGAAATGAACTGAGCACTTAAGATCTATACATTTGGGCTTCCCTGGTGGCGCAGTGGTTAAGAATCCACCTGCCAATGCAGGGGACACGGGTTCGAGCCCTGGTCCGGGAAGATCCCACAGGCCGCAGAGCAAATAACCCCATGCGCCACAACTACTGAAGCCCACGTGCCTAGAGGCCATGCTCCACAACAGAAGAAGCCACTGCAATGAGAAGCCCATGCACCAGAATGAAGAGTAGCCCCCGCTCACCGCAACTAGAGGAAGCCTGCACGCAGCAATGAAGACCCAACCAAAAATAAAATAAAAATTTAAAAAGTCTATGCATTTAATTATATATAAATTATACTTCATTTAAAAATTGTATTAAATATTTTTAAAAAATCAGTAACCACTAAAACGGGAGTAGAGTGGGATGAGAATGGGATATGTTTGGTGCCTATGGGTGAAGAAGGGTAGGAATTCATCCTCCAGAGTCTGGTCCCAGCTTTTCCCTCTTCCACGACTCACTTCCTGGGAGTGTTATGATGCTCTGATTTGAATTGTGTTACTGAAGATGTTCTTGTTATGGCCATGTCAACCTTCGGAGCTCAGGACTAAAACCCTGGAGACATCTCTGATTCCTCTGTTTGTTTTATAACCCACATCCACTCCAGGAGCAAATTTCACCTGTTCTACCTTCAAAAAAAATCTAGACTTGAGGACTTCTCATCACCTCCAATGTTATCCTTTGTGTCATGTCTGGCCTGGATTACTGCAGCTGCCTCCTAACAGGTCCCACTGCTTCCACCCTTGCCCCTCATCAGCTTTGTCAAACAGCCAGGCACGTTTCTGCCTCGGGGCCTTTGCACCTGCTCCTCCCTCTGTCTGGCACAGTCATCCATGTGGCTCCCCCTCTCACTTCCTTCATGTCTTTGCTCATATATAATTCCTCAAGAAGGCATTTCCTGCATACCCTGTTCAAAACATCAAGACCCCTATTCCTTCCCACCCACACTCCCGATCTCCCTTTCTTGCTTTATTTTTCTCCATCACACTTTTCTCCAACATACTACATATATTGTTTATTTTCTATCACCCTCATAGTCTGTAAGCACCATGAGGACAGGGATTTTTATCTCCTTTATTTATCACTACATATCCCAGTGCCAAGAATAAAGTCTGGCACATAGTAGCAACTCAATAAATACGTGCTAAGTGTGTGAATCCTAGCTTTGGGTACCAAGCTCCAGAAATGCAACTAGGGGGAGGAGTTTTTCCCTACCACATAGATATTGGGGATGATATATGTCAAAATGCTCAAATTCCAGTGAATGCTTCTCTGGAAGAAGGTCCTCATTTCCCCTACATGTCAATAACCACCTGATTTATTTCTCATCCTGCAGATGTTTATTATCTTGTTGCCTGTTTCAATGCTGGACGTTAAAATTCCTGGGGGAACAGGGACAAGGTCTAACTTATTTGATATGATGAAGTGGTCCCCATGCACTGGAGGTGTTTGAAAGCCACTGATGAAGGGAACATAGTTTGTTTTGACCCTATTAGAGTAATGAACAGCTCAATAAGAAGTCACAAGCACCTAGAATTTCAAACCCTCAAGTGGAGGCTGAGCTGATGAAGTAAAGGTTTCCAGGGGAAGTGATTCAGACCCTCTGGAATGACCTCACACAGTTTATTATTCACAAGATCAGGGCGACATTTAAATTATGCAAGTGTATCCTGCTTATCTGTCAGTGGACACAGTACACATTGGCCGTGGCACAGAGCAGTGAATAATATCTTTTAGAGGAGACAAGGGTATTTTACATTTCCATTTGACTCTTTGTGAAGTGTGCCTTTTGAATTTGTCTTCTCTATAAAATTCTGATTTCTTACCAAGTGGCTAGATAAAGGAATTTATCTTTTTTCTTCTGCCCCTCTCCCCCTCCTTCCTTCCATTATTTTTCTTCCAATCTTTCTCCTTTCTTTCTCCTTTCTCTCCCTCCTTTTCACTTCTCTTCTCTGTTCCAACCCCTCCCCACCCTGGCTTCCACCTACCGTTTGGGGATGACGGTATCGCCACCATTTTCTCCTGCCCTGTGTGCGCTCACATCCTCCGTGTGTTGCATGGGTCCCACGGTTACCACAAATGCTTGTTTTGATTGTGGAAGGAGAGTGGGGAAGGAGATTGTAGGAGGCAAATACAGGAGGTTCTTTAGGGATCATTGGATGCAGGAGATCTCCTCCCACCTACCTGACCCCATTCCTCAAAACTGCCCATTGTGCAGATAAGAAAACTAGGCCCAGAGTGGGGAGTAATTAGCTTAAGTTGGTTTTTTGTTTTGTTTTTTTGGTTTTTTTGCCAGGTCGTGCAGCAGGCGGGATCTTAATTCTCAAACCAAGGACTGAACCCTTGCCCCCTGCAGTGGAAGCATGGAGCCCTAACCACTGGACCGCCAGGGAATTCCCTAGCTCAAGTTTAAATGGAGAGTTTGTTTTGCAACTCACCAACGACCAACTTCTGTTATCAGGTTCTGGCTCTCTTTCCAGCCAGATCTCCTGCCCCTCATGTCCCCTGTCATGCCTTCAGCCTATTAAGAAGAAAGCACAGAATTTTGTGGATCAAACAAACTGACGGCTTTGTGCTTTGGGAGAGCTAAAGCTTGCCCTTTTCGTAGAAGATACGTTATAAACCTGCTTGTTATTTAGAGAGAGATGCTGAGAAAACATGTGCCCTGCTGGTAATAATAGTTAACACCTTCACCGCACATACTCTGAGCCACACACTGCAGAGCACTTGTAAATCAATTCATTTACTTTTCATAACAACAAAGGGGGAAACTGAGGCACAGGAGAGGTGTCCACTATCATAGAGCTAGGCTGGCACAGTGGTGGGTTCTTTAGCTCACATTTAAGCTGGGTTCCTGGGGTCTCTGTCACACCAGGAAACTGGGCCCCCAGGTCCTTCTGGGACTCAGAATTTTCCCAACAGACACCCAGGCAGAGGGGTGTGAACCCTCAGGCCACAATCGTTGTTGATGTGTCTGTGACATTCTCAGTCCATCCAACCCCCCTGCAGAGTCACTGTGAAGGTTAACAGGGCGGGAGGGTTACCTACCTGGGTGCTTGGACTCTTTAATCAATAGAAATTGATAAGAGGCCAGACGAGGAATTCAGGCAAGGCTTTGCTGGGACTCGTGCTGTAGCACCAGGGAGTGAAAACAAGTAACAGGTGCCCTTGCTTGCTCCCTGGGGGTGGGGGGAGGGGTGAGCTGGTTCCTTAAATGGGGCGAGGGATCTGTGGGGGCCAGAGGGGGGGGGGCTTAGGTGGTCTGCCCACCCCCTTGGTGGTGCCATGTGCAGGGATCATGCGCAGTTCCCTGTTTTTGCTCCCAGATCCTCAGAAGCGGCAGTTGCATTTTGGCCTTTTTGTATCTTATTGTTCATATTTTGCCCCAACTGTGCATGGGTGCAGTTATTTTTAGTCCCTTATTGTTTCTTTGTACTCTGTTGCTGAAGGAGACGATTGTCCAGGTGCAAGCACTTCAGCAAAGGGTCCCAGGTCCCAGGTCCCAGCCTGTCTCAGGAGAAGCAAGCTGAGGTCACTGTGACCTTATCTTGAATGGCCAGCTTTCAGATGGGTTAGCTACTGAGGACCCAGTAAATGCTCATCTCCCCATCACTGATGCGGTTGACAGCCCCCGTGTTATCTCATCGGTTGCCCGCAAACAGCAATCAGCTGTGAGATGAGGGCATCTTCCTTTTTGGTTTAGATAATCATACCTAATAGTGGGCGAACTGGCAGAAAGTATTCCTGGGCCAGACCCATTTTATTCCTGACTGTAGCATCTGGCTCACCTGTTACATTAGCTAGAGGATATTGGACATACAATGCAAAACACCATCACATAGGGACCAAACAGCTGGTGTAAGGGGACAGGTATGGCCAGGCCATACTCCATGTGCCTCTTTATGGGAGGCCAAATCAGAGCCTTCCTGCAGACTCTGGGTAATGCAGAGATCCCGTCCAATCCCCGTGCCCCAGGGGGTGCTGGGGAGGCACCCGTCAGTCCATGCTGGCCACTGCTGAGGCCCAGAGTGAGTTATTTCTCTGCATACACATACCCCTGTGAGGGAATTTTGGAGCCCAGGAGCAAGGTTGCCTAAAGGTCCATCCACTTCACAAATATGTATTGAGTACTTATATGTGCTTGGCTCACCTTGCCACATTGAAAAAGACTTCCTACCCTTTTTCACAAAAGGGGCAAAGCCTCAAGGGCATGTAAGACACAGCCCTTCTCTCCCTGGAACAAACGTTGACTTGCTTCTGAAGGACTGTTTTGGGAACACCAGGAAGGGTGCTAAAGCTCAATACGGTCATTGGTGTCTTGGGGGAGATTCATAGCACTTTGTCTCAAAGGGGTGCTTGGTGAGGTTCCCCCACCAGCCACTCGATGCCTGGAAGGAGGGAGCTAGAAGAGAGTGGGACCACCGTGCATGTCTGGAATGACAGAGATGTATTTGGGGATTACAGTGGCACAAAGGAAGGAAACTCATGGAGAAGGATGATGGGATGGTAACTTCTCAGTGGAGGACAGCTCTCTGCCGGGTGGGCTGCAGAGGGTGAAATCCCCAGAGAAGTCTCCCAGTGCGAGGGAGATTAGGTGAAAGGAGTTTGGTGCTGATACTGCACTCATGGTTATAATTTGTCCTGCATGGATCTTGGCTGCTCTGAGTGGTGATCTCTTCCTTACAAGGTATGGGGGTGGAGAGATTTAGGAGGCCCCCTGCCATCTCTCAGCGGGAGTGTTATTGATGCTAGTAGCAATGGTAATGATTATAGAACAGTTAAGATTTACTGTGTTCTCACTGTGTGCCACACCCTGTTCTAAGTTGTCTATCCATTTCATCCCCACAACAGCCTGTGAGGCAGGCATGGTGTTCCCTCTAGGTGCCCAGAGGACCTTCTCTAGGGACCACAAGCCTAACAGTCAAGAAGTGAACTGGCTCTGGGTCTTGGAAGCCATCAAGCTCTTCTTGGCCCTGGATGGAGGGTATAGTTCTTCCTCCCTCCAGACCTGGGAGGAAGAAGTATAATGGGCTGGAGCATCTCCTCTCCAATCACCTGCTCAGGTACTTGTTCCCTGTGTGTGATTTGCTGAGATCCTGCCCAGGAGCTTGTTCAAAATACACAATGCCGGGCCCTCTGCATTCGAACATCTGGGAGTGGAGCCAAGGATTCTGCATTTTCAACAGGGCAATTTATAAGCATATTAAAGTTGCAAGTCTCCACTGTAGGGTGTAATTCCTACCTTGAACAGTTTCTACTTTGTTCTACAGGAGAGGGTGGAGTACTGGGAAGACTCACATATAAGGAATATAATTTTGTATTCCTGGCAGGAGGTGAATCGTTTATATTCAAATTTATTCTGGAAGCAGAGGAACACGAATGAAGGTTCCTGGTAACATAGGTAGGGTTGTTAGGTTGTGCCTCCAAAAAATCCCGGAGAGAGAGGTTTGAAACCTCATGATACTCCCCAGCAATCAGAGCGTAAATCCAAATGATGGCAGAGTTGCTTATAAGTGAAAAGGGCCATCTCAAGGAGATTGAGTCATCCCAGCCTTTGCATCACAAGCAAAACTTTTGCAGTGACACATTCTTGCAGGGTTCAGAGAAGGCCGGCCTGATGCAGACTCCTGGTTAAATGCCACCTTGCCTGGACACTCAAGGGGATGTCATGGGAAGTGAGCAGAAACCCCAGAGGCCTCCCCAGAGGTGTCTAGAATAATTCAAACAGGCATACAGATAATTCATAGAGAAAGTAAATAGATCATTGCCCAGGGAGCAGAGATGTGAGATGTGCCTTGGGAACTGGGCTGTTGGTAGAACTTGATGTGTTTGTCAGGATCTCAGCCACAGCAAAAACAGCTGTGTTCCTCTGCTGGATGCAAGGTGTAGGTTAAATATATTAACAAAGAGAGGAGATGTGAAAAGGGAGGAGGAGAGAGCATTATTCAATTAACCTTCCAGAGCAATCCCAGAACTAAAAGTCCCCAGACCACCAACCTCCAAATCCTAGCCCTTGGGAAAGTGAAGGAAAAAGACCTCCCAGGACTTCCCTGGTGGTCCAGTGGTTAAGAATCTGCCTTCCAATGCAGGGGACGCGGGTTCGATCCCTGGTTGGGGAACTAAGATCCCACGTGCCACAGGGCAACTAAGCCTGTGAGCTGCAACTAGAGAGCCCACACACTGCAACTAGAGAGAAGCCTGCAGCCTGCAGTGAAAGATCCTGTGTGCCTCAACTAAGACACGAAAGAAAGAAAGAAAGAAAGAAAAAGACCTCCCAGTTAAGACACTACCGTCTTTTGGATGCTGGGGGTTGGAAATAGGACATAAGCAAGAGTCTGAGGTTGGCTATTTAGCCCCAGAATATTCCTGGAACCCTGAATATCCCAGTGTGGTCCGTCTTTTGGAAGATGGCGAGCCCACTGTCCCAGGAAACCCACAAGGGAGAAGCAGCCCCACAGTGTAGCAGGATATGTGTTATTTCTGCCTTAGTTCTTATAGATCTAAAGATCACAGTACAGAATCCTTCAGATGGAGTCAGTTGTTTCCTCCAGGGTTTGCTGAAGTGTTGCCAGACAACACCCTGCCCAGTCCTCACCTCTGATCTCCCTGGTCCAGCCAAAGTGACACACAAAGGGCAGGCTGTCAGGAAGGGCAAGCTGGAACCCTTGGCCACTGGCTGAAGCTGCTGTCCACAGGAAGAATTTCTTCTTCATCGAGGAAGCTTCAGTTCTGCTCTCACGGCCTTCAACTGATTGAGTCGGACACACCCAGATTATCTGGGATAATCTCTCTTATGGAAAACTGGTTATGGACTTTAATCATATCTACAAAATACCTTCAGGGACTTCCCTGGCAGTCTGGTGGTTAAGACTCCATGCTTCCACTGCAGGTTTCCACTGCAGGGGGCTCGGGTTCGATCCCAGCCCCCTGGTTAAGGCAATTGAATGAGAAAAGAAATTAGGGAACTGGTCAGGGAACTAAGATCTCACATCCCAGTATTTTCAAAATATTAAAAAAAAAAAACCCCAAATCTTCACTGCAACACCTAGATTAGTGTTTGATTGAATAACTGGGGACTGTATCTTAGCCAAGGTGACACAAGAAAAAAGACCATCAGAGTTTCCCTGATGACTAATGATGTTGAGCAGTTTTTCATGCACTTATGGCCAATCATATATCTCCTTTTGTGATATATGTGATATTTTACACAATAAAATCTTAACCTTAAAAATAATTGGGTGGTCTGCTTTTTTATTATTGAGTTGTAAGAGTTACTTTGATATCCTAAATACCAGTTCTTTATCATAATATGTTTTGTAAATAGTTTCTTCTAATCTGTGGCACATTTATTCATTTCCTTCTTGGTATTGAGCAGAAGTTTTAAATTTTGATGAAAATTAATCTATTAATTTTTTCTTTTATGTTTATTGCTTTTGTGACCTTGACCTGGCCAAGAAATATTGGCCTCCTCTCATGGTCACAAAGATTTTATCTTATGTTCTAGCTGTGTTTTAGTCTTAGAATTTACATTTAGGTCTATGATCCCTTTCAAGTTAATTTTTATTTATGGTATGATGGAAAGGTTGCTGTTCACTTTTTTTCCATATGCTTATCCAGTATTTCCAGTATCATTTGTTGAAAATAATTTCTTTTCTCATTCAATTGCCTTGCCACTTTTGTTGAAAATCAGTTGGCCATATGGCTATTCTTTCACCAACACCACACTATTGTTTACTGTAGCTTTAGACTAAGCCTCGAAATCAGGTAGTTTAAATCACTCAACATTGTCCCTTGTCAAGAATGCTTTGGAAATTCTAGTTCCTTTACATTTCCACATCCATTTTTAGAATCAGATTCTCAGTTTCTATCAAAAAACCAGCTGGAATTATGTGTGCAAGTACATTGAATCTATAGGTAAATTTGAGGACAATTCACATCATAATAATCTTGATTTTTCCAATTTATAAACATGGTATATCTACTTATTTTGGTCTTCTTTAATTTCTCTAAGGAATGTTTTATAGTTTACAACATAGAGGTTGTTATTTTTTGGGTTAAATTTATTATATTAAGTACTTTGTGGTTTTGGACACTATTTTAAATAGAATTTTAAGAATAGTTTTTTAAACTTATTTACTGATCTTCATGACTTTTATTTCTTTTTCTTGCCTATTGCACTGACTAGGAACTTCAGCACAATGTTTAATGGAAGTGGTGGAATGAGGATCCTTCCCTTGTTCCCAGTTATAGGGGAAAGCGTTCATTCTTTCACCATTAAGTGTGATGGTAGCTGCAGTTTTTTTTGTTTTGTTTTGTTTTTTTGTTTTTTTTGTAGATGTCTGTACAGGGTTTGAGGGATCTGGGGACTGATCAAGAAAAAAGAAATCATCAGGGGAGGCAGTAACACACCACAACAAGCTATCCAAGTGGGTGACACTTGGATAGGGTTGAATGAGAGAAAGTCCCTCACACCACGAGGGCTTTCAAAGGCTTACAGTGAGGACCACGTCCAGAAAGCAGGCAAGGGACCGGCTGGGGAGAGGAAGGTCGGAGAGAGGGCTTATGTGTCTAGGTGGAGTCACTCAGCAACAAGGCAGGGAGGGAGTCTCTGGGTGGGAGACCACCAAAGGGCAGCAGCTGTTTGGGACCTAATAATTGCAAGGCCCTATCTTATCAATAGGTAGGGAACAGCTGTTGAGTGAGGTTTCATGGGGTATGCAAAGCAGGCAGGGTCTAAATAGCTAGGAATCTGCTTGTTTGGACTATTTTAAAAGTAATTAGATGTGCAAAATTTTGAGTTTGGTGCCAGCAGGCTCTTGAGCTAATGGGTTTCTCCTAGACAGAAATAATTTATTCCAACATAAAGGATCATCTCCTATTTTCTTGAAACTTTGTATCATGAATGGATCCTGAATTATGTCAAATGCATTTTTCTCCATCTAGAGAGATGATCCTTTATGTTGGAATGAATTGAATTCTACTCACAGAGTTTTGATTGTTAAAACAATCTTTCGTTCCTGGGATGAACCTGACACAGTCATGTGGTAGCATCTGTTTTATGTATTGTTGGATTTGATTAGCTTAGTATAGTAATTTGCCTCTGCTTTAACTTTCGTTTTGATGTTAGAGTTATGCTAGGCTCATAAAAGTTGAAAAGTGTTAACCTCTTCCTCTATTTTCTGAAACGGTTTGTTTTAAGATTGGTGCTATTTTTCCAATCTTTGACAAAATTCATCAGTGAAACCATTTGAGCCCAGAGCTACTTTTGTAGAAAGGGTTTCGATAACAAATTAAGTGTCTTTAATAGATAAAATGATTCGGATTTTGTGCTTCATTTTATGGCAGTTTTGATTTGTTGTATTTTTCAAGGTCCATTTCTTCTTAGTTTTTGAATTTTTCAGGAAAAAATTTGCTCATAATATTCATTATGCTATTTTTTATTCTTGAATTTTATTTTATTTATTTTTATATGGCAGGTTATTTATTTATTTATTTATTTATTTGGCTGTGTTGGGTCTTTGTTTCTGTGTGAGGGCTTTCTCTAGTTGCGGCAAGCGGGGGCCACTCTTCATCGTGGTGTGCAGGCCTCTCACTATCGCGGCCTCTCTTGTTGCGGAGCACAGGCTCCAGATGCGCAGGCTCAGTAGTTGTGGCTCACGGGCCCAGTTGCTCCGCGGCATGTGGGATCTTCCCAGACCAGGGCTCGAACCCGTGTCCCCTGCATTGGCAGGCAGATTCTCAACCGCTGCGCCACCAGGGAAGCCATATATGGCAGGTTCTTATTAGTTATCTATTTTATACATATTAGTGTATGTATGTCAATCCCAATCTCCCAATTCATCCCACCACCACCTCCCCCTTGCTCTCCCCCTTTGGTGCCCATATGTTTGTTCTCTACATCTACGTCTCTATTTCTGCCTTGCAAACCGGTTGATCTGTACCATTTTTCTAGATTCCACATATATGCGTTAATATACGATATTTGTTTTTCTCTTTCTGACTTACTTCATTCTGTATGACAGTCTCTAGGTCCATCCACGTCTCTACAAATGACCCAATTTCATTCCTTTTTATGGCTGAGTAATATTCCATTGTATATATGTACCATGTCTTCTTTATCCACTTGTCTGTCAATGTGCATTTAGGTTGCTTCCATGACCTAGCTATTGTAAATAGTGCTGCAATGAACATTGGGGTGCATGTGTCTTTTGAATTACGGTTTTCTCTGGGTATATGCCCAGTAGTGGGATTTCTGGGTCATATGGTAATTCTATTTTTAGGTTTTTAAGGAACCTCCATACTGTTCTCCATAGTGGCTGTATCAATTTACATTCCCACCAACAGAGCAAGAGGGTTCCCTTTTCTCCACACCCTCTCCAGCATTTCTTGTTTGTAGGTTTTCTGATGATGCCCATTCTAACCGGTGAGAGGTGATATCTCATTGTAGTTTTGATTTGTAGGTCTCTAATAATTAGTGATGTTGAGCAGCTTTTCACGTGCCTCCTGGCCATCTGTATGTCTTCTTTGGAGAAATGTCTATTTAGGTATTCTGCCCATTTTTGGATTGGGTTGTTTGTTTTTTTAATATTGAGCTGCATGAGCTGTTTATATATTTTGGAGATTAATCCTTTGTCCATTGATTCGTTAGCAAATATTTTCTCCCATTCTGAGGGTTGTCTTTTTGTCTTGTTTATAGTTTCCTTTGC
Source organism: Balaenoptera physalus (assembly GCF_965194825.1). Lineage (NCBI taxonomy): Eukaryota > Metazoa > Chordata > Mammalia > Artiodactyla > Balaenopteridae > Balaenoptera > Balaenoptera physalus. Next base: position 10,636,347 of record NC_138894.1, read on the forward strand.
TGTGCAAAAGTTTTTATGTTTCATTAGGTCCCATTTGTTTATTTTTGTTTTTATTTCCATTATTCTAGGAGGTGGGTCAGAAAAGATCTTGCTGTGATATGTGATATGTCAAAGAGTGTTCTTCCTATTTTTCCTCTAAGAGTTTTATAGTGTCTGGTCTTATATTTAGGTCTTTAATCCATTTTGAGTTTATTTTTGTGTATGGTGTTAGGGAGTGTTCAAATTTCATTCTTTTACATGTAGCTGTCCAGTTTTCCCAGCACCACTTATTGAAGAGACTGTCTTTTCTCCATTGTATATCCTTGCCTCCTTTGTCACAGATTAGTTGACCATAGGTGTGTGGGTTTATCTCTGGGCTTTCTATCCTATTCCATTGATCTATATTTCTGTTTTTGTGCCAGTACCATATTGTCTTGATTACTGTAGCTTTGTAGTATAGTCTGAAGTCAGGGAGTCTGATTCTTCCAGCTCTATTTTTTTCCCCTCAAGATTGCTTTGGCTATTCGGGGTCTTTTGTGTCTCCATACAAACTTTAAGATTTTTTGTTCTACTTCTGTAAAAAATGTCATTGGTAATTTGATAGGCATGCACTGAATCTGTGGATTGCTTTGGGCAGTATAGTCATTTTCACAATATTGATCCTTGCAATCCAAGACCATGGTACATCTCTCCATCTCTTTGTGTCATCTTTGATTTATTTCATCAGTGTCTTATAGTTTTCTGAGTACAGGTCGTTTGTCTCCTTAGGTAGGTTTATTCCTAGGTATTTTGTTCTTTTTGTTGCAATGGTGAATGGGATTGTTTCCTTAATTTCTCTTTCTGATTTTTCGTTGTTAGTGGATAGGAATGCAAGAGATTTCTGTGCTTTAATTTTGTATCCTGCAACGTTACCAAATTCATTCATTAGCTCTAGCAGTTTTCTGGTGGCATCTTCAGGATAATCTATGTACAGTATCATGTCATCTGCCAACAGTGACAGTTTTACTTCTTTTCCAATTTGTATTCTTTTTTTTCTTTTTCTTCTCTGATTTCTGTGGCTAGGACTTCCAAAACTATGTTGAATAATAGTGGCGAGAGTGCACATCCTTGCCTTGCTCCTGATCTTAGAGGAAATGCTTTCAGTTTTTCACCATTGAGAATGATGTTTGCTGTGGGTTTGTCATATATGGCCTTTATTACGTTGAGGTAGGTTCCCTCTGTGCCCACTTTCTGGAGAGTTTTTCTTACCATAAATGGGTATTGAATTTTGTCAAAAGCTTTTTCTGCATCTATTGAGATGATCATATGGTTTTTATTCTTCAATTTGTTAATATGGTGTATCACATTGATTGATTTGTGTATATTGAAGAATCCTTGTATCCCTGGGATAAATCCTACCTGATCATGGTGTATGATCTTTTTAATGTGTTGTTGGATTTTGTTTGTTACTATTTTTTGAGGATTTTTGCATCTATATTCATCAGTGATATTGGTCTGTAATATTCTTTTTTTGTAGTATCTTTGTCTGGTTTTGGTATCAGGGTGATGGTGGCCTCATAGAATGAATTTGGGAGTGTTCCTTCCTCTGCAGTTTTTTGGAAGAGTTTGAGAAGGATGGGTGTTAGCTCTTCTCTAAATGTTTGATAGAATTCACCTGTGAAGCCACCTGGTCCAAGACTTTTGTTTGTTGAAAGATTTTTAATCACAGTTGCAATTTCATTACTTGTGATTGATCTGTTCATATTTTCTATTTCTTCCTGGTTCAGTCTTGGAAGGTTATACCTTTCTAAGAATTTGTCCATTTCTTGCAGGTTGTCCATTTTATTGGCATAGAATTGCTTGTAGTAGTCTCTTATGATGCTTTGTATTTCTGTGGGGTCCATTGTAACTTCTCCTTTTTCATTTCTAATTTTATTGATTTGAGTTCTCTCCCTCTTTTTCTTGATGAGTCTGGCTAAAATTTTATCAATTTTGTTCATCTTCTCAAAGGACCAGCTTTTACTTTTATTGTTTTCTTTGTTTCTATTTCATTTATATCTGCTCTGCTCTTTATGATTTTTTTCTTTCTACTAAGTTTGGGTTTTCTTCTTTCTCTAGTTCCTTTAGGTGTAAAGTTAGAAAAGTTAGATTGTTTATCTGAGATTTTTCTTGTTTCTTGAGGTAGGATTTTATTGCTATAAAATTCCCTCTTAGAATGGCTTTTGCTGCATCCCATAGGTTTTGGATTGTCGTGCATTGTCATTTTTCTCTAGGTATTTTTTGATTTCCTCTTTCATTTCTTCAGTGATCTCTTGGTTATTTAGTAACGTAATGTTTAGACTCCATGTGTTTGTGTTTTTACCTTTTTTTCCCCGTAATTTATTTCTAATCTCACAGCATTGTGGTCGGAAAAGATGTTTGATGTGATTTCAATTTTCTTAAATTTATCGAGACTTGATTTGTGACCCAAGATGAGATCTATCCTGGAGAATGTTCTGTGTGCACTTGAGAAGAAAGTGTAATCTGCTGTTTTCGGGTGGAATGTCCTGTAAATATCAATTAAATTTATCTGCTCTATTGCATCATTTAAAGCTTGTGTTTCCTTATTAATTTTCTGTCTGGATGATCTGTCCATCAGTGTAAGTGGGGTATTAAAGTCCCCCACTATTATTGTGTTACTGTCAATTTCCTTTTTTATAGCTGTTAGCATTTGTCTTATGTATGGATGTGCTCCTATGTTGGATGCATACATATTTATAATTGTTATATCTTCTTCTTGGATTGATCCCTTGATCATTATGTAGTGTCCTTCCTTGTCTCTTATAACATTCTTTATTTTAAAGTCTATTTTATGTGATATGAGTATTGGTACTCCAGCTTTCTTTTGACTTCCATTTGCATGGAATATCTTTTTCTATCTCCTCACTTTCAGTCTGTATGTGTCCCTAGGTCTGAAGTGGCTCTCTTGTAGACAGCATATATACGGGTCTTGTTTTTGTATCCATTCAGCGAGCCTGTGTTTGTTTGGAGCTTTTAATCCTTTCACATTTAAGGTAATTATCAATATGTATATCCTACTACCATTTTCTTAATTGTTTTGGGTTTGCTTTTGTAGGTCCTTTTCTTCTCTTGTGTTTCCCACTTAGAGAAGTTCCTTAGCATTTGTTGTAGAGCTGGTTTGGTGGAGCTGAATTCTCTTAGCTTTTGCTTGTCTATAAAGCTTTTGATTTCTCCATCGAATCTGAATTATATCCTTGCCGGGTAGAGTAATGCTGGTTGTACGTTCTTCCCTTTCATCACTTTAAGTATATCATGCCACTCCCTTCTGGCTTGTAGAGTTTCTGCTAAGAAATCAGCTGTTAACCTCATGGGAGTTCCCTTGTATGTTATTTGTCGGTTTTCCCTTGTTGCTTTTAATAACTTTTCTTTGTCTTTAATCTTTGTCAATTTGATTACTATGTGTCTCAGCATGTTTCTCCTTGGGTTTATCCTGCCTGGGACTCTCTGAGCTTCCTGGACTTGGGTGGCAATTTCCTTTCCCATGTTAGGGAAGTTTTCAACTCTAAGCTCTTCAAATATTTTCTTGGGTCCTTTCTCTCTCTCTTCTCCTTCTGGGACCCCTATAATGTGAATGTTGGTGTGTTTAATGTTGTTCCAGAGGTCTCTTAGGCTTTCTTTATTTCTTTTCATTCTTTTTTCTTTATTCTGTTCTGTGGCAGTGATTTCCACCATTCTGTCTTCCAGGTCACTTATCCGTTCTTCTGCCTCAGTTATTCTGCTATTGATTCCTTCTAGTGTAGTTTTCATTTCAGTTATTGTATTGTTCATCTCTGTTTGTTCTTTAATTCTTCCAGCTGTTTGTTAAACATTTCTTGCATCTTCTTGATTTTTGCCTCCATTCTTCTTCTGAGGTCCTGGGTCATCTTCACTATCATTATTCTGAATTCTTTTTCTGGAAGGTTGCCTATCTTCACTTCATTTAGTTGTTTTTCTGGGGTTTTATCTTGTTCCTTCATTGGTACATAGTCCTTGGCCTTCTCATTTTGTCTACCTTTCTGTGAATGTGGTTTTTGTTCTACAGGCTGCTGGACTGTAGTTCTTCTTGCTTCTGCTGTCGCCCTGTGGTGGATGAGGCTATCTAAGAGGGTTGTGCAAGCTTCCTGATGGGAGGGACTGGTGGTGGGGAGAGCTGAGTGCTGCTCTGGTGAGCAGAGCTTAGTAAAACTTTAATCTGCTTGTCTGTTGATGGGTGGGGCTGAGTTCCATCTCTGTTGGTTGTTTGGCCTGAGGCAACCCAGCACTGAAGCCTGCAGGCTCTTTGAAGGGGCTAATGGCAGAATCCAGGAGGGCTCACGCCAAGGAGTACTTCCCAGGATTTCTGCTGCCAGTGTCCTTGTCCTCATGGTGAAACAGAGCCACCCTCCGCCTCTGCAGGAGACCCTCCAACACAAGCAGGTAGGTCTGGTTCCGTCTCCTGTGGGGTCACTGCTCCTTCCCCCTGGGTCCTGATGTGCACACTATTTTGTGTGTGCCCTCCAAGAGTGGAGTCTCTGTTTCTCCCAGTCCCGTTGAAGTCCTGCAATCAAATCCCGCTGGCCTTCAAAGTCTGTTTCTCTGGGAATTCCTCCTCCCGTTGCCGGACCCCCAGGTTGGGAAGCCTGACGTGGGGCTCGGAACCCTCACTCTAGTGGGAGGACTTCTGTGGTATAAGTGTTTTCCAGATTGTGAGTCATCCACCCAGCAGTTATGGGATGTGATTTTATTGTGATTGTGTCCCTCTTATCATCTCACTGTGGTTTCTCCTTTGTCTTTGGATGTGGGGTATCTTTTTTGTCACCAAAACAGTTCCAGTGTCTTCCTGTCGATGATCGTTCAGCAGTTAGTTGTAATTCTGGTGCTCTCGCAAGAGGGAGTGAGCGCACATCCTTCTAGTCCACCATCTTGAACCAATCTCTCATTATGCTTTTAATGCCTGTAGGGTCTCTAGTGATAACTCCTCTTCGTGTTAATTTGTGTTGTTTCTCTTCTGTCTTACTAATTAGAGGTTTATCTCTTTTGTTGATTTTTTTTCAAAGAACTAACTTTAGAATTTGCCATTTTACCTTGTAGTTTCTTCTTTGTTCTATCGATTATTCAGAAATGTGTTTAATTTCCAAATATTTTGAGATTTTAATGAATATCTTATTGCCATTGGTTTCTCATTTAATTTCACTGTGGTCCAAAAACGTGCTCTGTATGATAGTAATTCCTTTAAATTTATTGAGACTTATTTTATGGCCAAGCATATGGGCTATCTTGGTAAATCTACCACGCATGCTGGAAAAGAAAGTTTTCCAGGATTTGGAATTTAAGTCGAGGTGGTTAAGATAATCTTGTTTATTTTATTTTATATTTTATTTTATTTTTATTTTTTAAATTTTATTTTAGTCTACTTAAGTGCCAAAAGAAAAAAGTTAGTATCCACACCTATGTAAAATGTAGAAACCTTGCAGTCATATAAATCCATTTACCACTCTACCAGTTGCCTTTCAAGCCATAGTTGTCATATGTATTATATCTATATGTATACCATGGAAACTGAGAGGAAGAATAGTTAACAAATATTTCCTAGATACTTACCATTTCAGAAGCTGTTCATTCCATCTTTAAGATCTGATTTTCTATATTGCATCATTTCTCTTCAGACTGAAGAATTTCCTTTAGCATTTCTTACAGTACAAGTATTCTCATAATAACTTCTCTTGGTTTACTTTTATCTGAAAATGCCTTTATTTTTATTTCATTTTTAAAGGATATTTTCACATGATACAGAATATTGGGTTGAGAGGTTTTATTTTCTTTCAACAATTTAATGATGTTGTTTCACTGCCTTCTAGCTTCTATAGTTTCTGATGAGAAGTCAGTGATTTCTAGTTATTGTTCCTTCATGTGATGTGTCGTTTTTCATCTGGAAACTTTCAAAATTTTCTCTTTATGTTTGGTTCTCAACATTTTAACCATGATGGAGTAATTTTCTTCTTATTTATTCTCTTAGGGGTTCACTGAACTTCTTGAATCTATAAATTTGTGTCTTTCAAGAAATTTGTGATATTTTTCAGCCAGTGTGTCTCCAAATATTCTTTCCTTCCTCTCTCATTTTAAAACTCCAGTTACAAAGGGTATTAGATTTTTTGATATTCTCCAAAGTCCCCAAAGTCCATGAGAAAAGTCTTTTATCTCTTTTTCAGACCGAACAATTTCTTTGATCAATCTCAGTTCCATTAACTCTTTCCTTGGTCTATTCTGCTCATAAGTCCAGTCAGTGGTTGTTTTTTTTTTTTAATTTAAGATATTATAATTTTTTGTTCTAGAATTTCCATTTTTAACAGTCTTTTTCTCTGCTGGGATTTCCTGTCTTTTCATTAATTATAAGCATGTTTTTCTTTACCTTAATGGACATAGTCATAATAGCTGCTTTAAAGTTCTTGTCTGATAATCCAACATCTGGGTCATATCAGGGTTAGTTTATTGCCTTTTCTCTTGAAACTGGATCACATGTTTATATATTGAATAACTTAAAATTGTATCTCAGACTTTGTGCATATTAGCTTGTAGAGATGCTGGATTCTGTAACATTCCTCAGAAGCCTAGATATTTTTGTTTTAACAGACGTTAACTTTGTTGAACTTAAATGGAAATTTCTGCCTCTTTGGTGGCAGCTCAAATTTCCATGTAATTTTTTAACCTTGGTTGGTGATTCTGTAACCTGATTGTGCATGTGTGGATAAGATGTCAGTCAGAAATATGGGAAGAGTTTGTGTACACAATATTTTTGGTTCCCTGTCTCTGGCTCTCTCCTTGCTGGGATTCTCTCTGCACTTTTCAGAAGCTATAGTTTCTCCAAACTCTGTTTTCTGGTTTTTCAAGCCAGAAAGACTATATGTTTTCATTCAGAGATTAAACCTGCCCATATGGTACTGACCAGGTCCTGCCTCAGGTTCCCTCAAGCTAAAAAAAATATAATAATAGGAAACTCACTACATCAGAATCTGCCTGTGTTTGGTCACTTTTCAGGATCTCTGGGTAGTTGTTATTTGTATGCTGTCTGTCAGAGGGTTCTGTGTTAAGAGTTTACATTTTCAAACGTACTGGAAGTGGAATTTCTCTTGCCTTTATTGTTGAAGGTTAGTTCCACTGAATATACAATTCCTTGTTACATATTTTTGTTATTTTCCTCTTTCTGCACTTTCCTGTCCCAATATCTTCTGGTTGCCATAGTTTTTGTTGAGAAGTCATTGATAATGTGCCATCGTTTCCTGGAATGTAACACACTGTTCTTCTCTGGCCACTTTCAAGATTTTCTTGCTATCATTTTTCAGCAGTTTGACTGTGACGTACCTGGAGTGGTTTTCTTTGTATTTATCATGCTTGGGATTATTTAGGCTTCTAGGATCTACTAATGTTTTCCATCACATTTTGGAAGTTTTCAGTCATTGTCTCCAAATACGTTTTTTCTTTCTCTTTTCCTGTCTCCTTTTCTTCTAGGTCTTCAATTTCACATATTTTGAAATCATCCCACAGGTCTCTGAGGTTCTGTTTATTTTTCTCCAATCCCCTTTCTGTTCTTTTTGTTGAATTGGGTAATTTTTATTAATCTATCTTCAAGTTCAATGATTCTTCCGATCTCTCCTCCTGCTGTTCAGTCCATTTAATATATGTTTTGTTGTACTTCTCAGCTCTAGAATTTTCCTTTTGCATTTTTAATACCTTCATTTATCTATTGAGATTCCCTATCCATTTCTTCATTGATTTTCCTTTAATTCTCTGTACATATTTATGATTGTTGCTTTGAAGTTTGTTAAATACAACATCTGGATTCAAAGTTTCTATTGACTGTCTTTTAGCCATTAGAATGGAACACATTTTCCCATTCCTTTTCATGTCTAAGTTTTTTGATTCAAAAATCAGACACTGTAGGCAGTATATTCTAGCAATGTTGTAGTCTATTGTGTTCTTCAAGGTTTTTCTTTATTTATTTTTGGTCTGTTGTCTGCTTGATTTTTTTTTTTTTTCCTATTCTAGTAGGAAGTTCACTTGCCTGTATTCAAACTGCAAACTTTTCTCTCCTGTAATATGAAGCAGCTCACATTTTAATTCTGTTCTTATGGTTTGTCATTGCTGCTTTTCAATCCTGGCACCTTGGGTGTTTCCTCTATGGCTACATAATTTGGTGGCAGATTTTGGAGCTCACTCTTTCAGTGATTTCCCTCCTTAAATTTTCAACTGCATTGCCAGCCTTGGAGTCTGTCCCCTGACACTATAATCCCACAGGACTAGATTACTGCTGCCCAAGCTGTACATGATTTGGAAATACATTTCAGTTAACAAGGAGCAAACACACAGACTTTGCTCCATGTAGTTCTATCTCACGAAATTCCTCTGTTTTCTGCCTATTTTGGTTTTGAATAGGGCTCCCTGGGTTCTCCCCTGTACATGCTTAAATAGTTTAGTGATCAGCCAGGAATAAAAACAGTTTATATTTAGATTTCATGACTCACTCTTACTGTGTTTTCTTGCTGCCAAGATGTCGTCTTTAAATTTTCACTTCTTTTCTACTCTTGAACTCTTTATTTTATTTTATTTATTTATTTATTTATTTATTTATTTATTTATTATTTTTTGGCTGTGTTGGGTCTCCGTTTCTGTGCGAGGGCTCTCTCTAGTTGCGGCGAGCGGGGGTCACTCTTCATCGTGGTGCGCGGGCCTCTCACTGTCGTGGCCTCTTTTGTTGCGGAGCACAGGCTCCAGACGCGCAGGCTCAGTAGTTGTGGCTCATGGGTCTATTTGCTCTGTGGCATGTGGGATCCTCCCAGACCAGGGCTCAAACCCGTGTCCCCTGCATTGGCAGGCAGATTCTCAACCACTGCGCCACCAGGGAAGCCGCTACCCTTGAACTCTTATCTCTGGCACCTTGAGCCAGTCAGGCTGTAGTTTTCTGTGGCCTTGGCCATGAAAACTGTGGAGTGCCCTTAGGCCAGAGTGTCACCACCTCACAATTCTTACCTCTTCCAGTTGCAGGTTTTGGAGAATAAACTCTCCACATTCTGTATGCTTTTGAACATTTTCTTGTGAATTTAAATACTTGCTGACTTTTAAAAACATCTTATCCAGGTCTTACAATTAAGATTAATTAAGGGATTAGTTAAGGGATTTGGATTACCACTTCACATTGCCACATTTCTGGAAGTTCTCTAAATGTAGTTTTAATTTATATTTCTCTTAACATGAGTGAAGTTAAATATCTTTTCAAACTTTTAGGTTTATATATTTGCAAATAGTTGATGTCCTTTGCCTGTTTTTCTGCCATGTTTTTGGGCATTTTTCCCCCTCAATTTTTAAGAGTTTATGAAATACTAAAGTCTTTATGATATACTAAATTTCTATTTTTATTTGGGTCTGTTTCTAGACTCTATTCTATCCCATTGGTCTATTTGTCTTTTCTTGTGCTAGCACCATATAATTTTAAGCATGAAGATGTTATAGTGTTTTATGTGTTCTTACAAGTCCCTCCTCATGGCTTTTCTTTTTCAGTATTTTATAGTTACTCTCACATATTTATTTTTCCATATGCACTTTATTATCAACTTTTCAAGCCTTATAAAATATTTGCCGTTATTTTTATTGGGATTGTGTCACCTTAATAAATGAACTCAGTGGCTTCCCTGGTGGCTCAGTGGTTAAGAATCTGCCTGCCAATGCAGGGGACACGGGTTTGAGCCCTGGTCCAGGAAGATCGCACATGCTGCGGAGCAACTAAGCCCATGCGCCACAACTACTGAGCTTGCGCTCTAGAGCCTGTGAGCCACAACTGCTGAAGCCTGCACACCTAGAGCCCGTGCTCCGCAACAAGAGAAACCACCGCAATGAGAGGCTCACGCACTGCAACAAAGAGTAGTCCCCGCTCGCCGCAACTAGAGAAAGCCCACGCACAGCAACAAAGACTCAACACAGCCAAAAATAAATAAATAAAATAAATTTATAATAAATAAATAAATGAGCTCAGGGAGAACTAATATCTTCATGATGTTGAGTCCTTCTATCTAAAAACAAGGGATATTTATTAAGTCGAATTTTGTGTCTTTCAGGAGTGTTTTAAAGTTTTTCCCATATTGTTTTTGTTTATTCAAGCTACAGTTGATCCTCATTATTCATGGATTCCATATTTGTGATTCACCTAGTCACTAAAACTTATTCCTAACTCCAAAATCAGTACTCAAAGTATTTTGTAGATATGCATATGCTCAGAGTGGTGAAAATTTGAGTCCCCTTTCTGTCTCTTGTTTCAGCTCTCTTACTGTAAAATAGTGTCCTTTTCATGGCATATTTAGTGCCATGTTTTTCACATTTTTGTGTTTACTATTGGTGATTTCACTGTTTAAAATGAAGTAGTGTTGAAGTGCTGTCTAGTGTTCTTAAGTGCAAGAAGGCTGTGATGTGCCTTACAAAGAAAATATGTGTTAGTTTCCTTCAGGCATGAGTTATAGTGCTGTTGGCCATGAATTCTATGTTAATAATTCAATAATACATATTAAATAAGGTGTCTTTAGACAGAAACACACATAAAAGAAGGTTAGATATTGATCAGTTGGTGGAAATGATGTGACCAGAGGCTCACAGGAACCTAACCCCTAAGGGCCATAATTCAGTATTTGCTAAATTTAGTTTTGGAGATGACTTTATAGATCAGAACTGCCATTTTTAAAATGAGATTTATGAGAAATGGCTATATTTAATTTTCTATGTTTCTATTGTAAATGATGTTTTCATTACCAATATATCTTCTAATTGATCGTTATTTGTATACATGAAGACTACTGACTTCTGTATATTAAATTTCTATCCTGCCGCCTCACTGAATTATTTTTTTGTTTCAATTAGTATTATTATTTATTCTCTCAGGTTTTTCAGGCATATTCTCTTATCATGTGCAAATATAATTTTACTTCTTTTTCAATTCTAGTCCCCTAATTAATTTTTCTTATCTAATTGTGTTTGCTACAACTCCTCCCCCCTTTTATAAGGATGGTTTTTCATCTGTGTTGAACTGCTCTGAGTTAGACTAGGTTATTGATCCATAGATTCCTGAAGTTGAAAGGAACTTAGAGGTAATGTTGGTGATTCTGCCACTTGATGCATGAATCTTTTTTACATCATTCAAGTGGTCATCCGGTCTCTTCTTGAACCATCTGTTCCCTTTCTTCTGGTAAGAGCTTATCACCCTGTAGGCATTCCACATAGTTCTGTGTGGCTACCAGTCACTCCATCCTGATGCCTCTGCCCCTGGCTTATGATCCAGGCCAATTATCTAGGGTAGGCTATAAAATCTGGATACATAGCTATTACTTTTAGCAGATTGAATCCCTTTTATTACTTCTTCTGTCATACGCTAAAAGTGCAGATTTATTCAGTGAAAATCAAATACACAAATTACCTGAGGCAATGCATACAGATGCACATGAAGGATGGATGGTAATGCATCCCCTCCATTTGCTGCAGCCTGGAAACTGTCTCTAGACAGTAAGTCGGGCACTCACAGGGCTCACTTCATTTGCTTCTCAGAGATCAATGCTTCTGTCCAATGTTTTGGAAACTGTTGTTACATACATTTTATCAGGTGTTTTAGTTGTTTCAGGCGGGGGATGGGGGTTGGGGTGGAAATCCAGTTCCTGTTATTCCATACTGGCTGGAAGTGGAAATATGCAGTCATTATTGCAGTTTTCCCCAACACATAGAACTGGGCATTATCATTGAAGGACAACACATTGAACATATCACTTAATGTCATTGAGTATATCATGCCTTGTAATGTAATATCAATACACTATTTCATATATTTGTCCTGTGGTTCATCCTTGCATCCCTGTGGAGATGAAGAGGGGTAGAATAGTCTAATGGTCTCTCTGCAGCCTGGCCCACTGTGAGCACTCAATTGCTTGTTGAATAATTGAATGAATACAAGCAGGCTTACATGAATGCACTCATGCATGAATGAATCACTTTGACTGGGTGAATGGATTCTTTCCTACCCGCGCCCCCCCGCCCCACCCAATTCTCCACTGTGCAGACCAAACCCAGACGACTGCTCCAGAGCTTTCCTGCCTGGGTTCTGGGTGACAGGATGCCCAGTGACAGGACACTGTCCCCAGCCTTGTTCCAGATCATTTCCTCACTCCTCAATTTCTTCCTCCTTGCCTTACTACTTTTAGCCTGATGCTGAGCTGATGTCCCTTCTTCTTACATATTTTTGGAAGTGGTTAAATTCTTCACCATAACCCTGGTGACCCCCTAGCCTTTGAGAATGTAAGTATCACTTTTAATTAGGTTGTGGATTTTAGAGTATCACAACGCTGCCCTATCATTTCTATTTGCAAAAAGCATCCAATATTTTTCTTATTAATAATCTGTACTCTATTATTATCTAGCCCTAGAGCTATTATTGACTAGAAGAAAACAATTTGGGAGACTATTTCATTTTTAAAATTAATGACGCTAATTTTACTAAAATTTTTTTGAAGTGAATACTTTGGTACCTCATTGCTAAAATGTGTTCAGAGAAAACAGTAACAGCCCAATAGTTCTGAAATGTTTCCAGTGTAAGAGTTTTTATTCTGGTTCCACGCTCAGAGGTACCTACAACAGACTACAGACAAAACTAATTAGGGAGGGCTCAATAAAAATTTTCAGAAAACAGTAAAATAGGCAATGTTCAGTCTTGCAGCTCTCAGACAAGTTACTAGGTCTTAATTTCAGTACTAACATTTAATGATAAAATCTCTAATTCTGATGAGATGATCGATTTAAAACAAGACTGCAGGCTTGGATTAGAACTACATAATTTCAAGATTAGAACTACAGATTTCAAAAAATTTGAAAATCCTATGACGGTAATCTATCCGATTAAATTTCTGGGTGTGGGGAGTCTACCAGAAGACGGTATTCAATCAGTTTTGTGGGGGCAGGGAAAATAATAGGACAAAGAATGGTCCAGAAAAGCCAGAACCAATAAGCTCAAACAGATCCAGGTGGAGGATGGCAGGGAAGTCTACCTTTGTTACAACCGGGGAAGGCAGGGGTAGAATGAAGCATGGCCTTACCTCAGCAGAGGGGCTAGTTCCACAATGTCGGGTGGCTGAGGGCAGCCCAGGAGGAGCACTGGTTCTCTTACACATGGTTGCCACAAGACTGCTTTCAGGTTTCTCAGCGGTGCTCCCCAGCCCTTTGCTGCTGTGGGTGGCTTTGTAAGGGCAGGGCGGGGCTGCTCGAGGTGGAAGTGTGGCAGTGATGGCGTGGCTGGTTGACTCTTAGACCCCAGGCTGAGGACCTTCTCTGGGGAAGTGGATGTCAGCGTTACTTAAGGGTGCTAGAGTTTTTGCTCTCCTGGGGCCTAAACTGGCCCGGAAACTGGGGAGTGATCTCAAGTGCACTATCCTTGAGAGACATTTCAGGGTGTTCCTGAGAGAAATGATGTTGTCCCTCTCCCAGCCTGGGCTTGGGGTGTGTTTTGGGGTAGGACTCTTGGGACCTGTTTCCATGGGAAGAGTCATCTGAGTCCGAGGAGACCATCTCCTGGAGAGGTAGCCTCTTGGTGGCTTTCTTTTTCTTCCTTCTAGGGTTCTCCTGTCTTAGTGCTTGTAAATTCCCAGTGTTAACTTCTTTGATTGGCCATATTAGGAGAGCAGAGTTCTTTATCTCCGTGTCTTCCCTAGAGAGAGAGAGAGAGAGAGAGAGAAAGAGAGAGATCAGGGTTATCCTGGTCTTGATGGCTGCTGTGTCTACAGAAATGTTCAAGCCAAGAGATAACAAGTGTGGTGAGGATGTGGAGAAAAAGGAACCCTCATGCACTGCTGGTAGGAATGTAAACTGGTACCGCCACTATGGAAAACAGTATAGAGGTTCCTCAAAAAATTAAAAGTAGAACTACCATGTGATCCAGCAATTCCACTTCTGGATATATATCCAAAGGAAATGAAATCAGTATCTTGAAGAGATATCTGCACTCTCATGTTCATTGCAGCATTATTGACAATAGTCAAGACATGGTAACAACCTAACTGTCCATTGGTGGATGAATGGATAAAGAAAATGTGATATACATGGAATATTATTTAGCCATAAGAAAGAAGGAAATTTGCCATTTGTGACAACATGGATGGACCTTGAGGGCATTATGCTAACTGAAATACGTCAGACAGAGAAAGACAAATACTGTATGATCTCACTCATATGTGAATCTAAAAAGAGCCAAACTCACAGAAACAGAGAATAGCATGATGGTTGCCAGGGGCTGGAGAGGTGGGAGAAATGGGGAGGCGTTGGTCAAAGGGTATAAAAAAATAAAAGAAAATATATCGGGCAGTTTATTTATCTAGAAGTGTCATCCTTCAAAGAAGGCATCTTGGGAACACCACGACCCCATCTCAGCCAGGCCATCATGGCATACCATTTCGGGAACTTGCCTTTTTCAGGGCCTTTAGGGTAAAGTAAGGACACCAGCTGTTCAACCTTATTTTGTTCCCATAATCAGTACCTGCTACCTTGATCACCCAGCTTTCACTCTGAGTAACTCTGACCATGGCTGCTTCAGATCCTTTTGGAAATTGTTAAGAAAAAAATTACTAGAGTGGAAAAAGATTTTTAGTTGCTTTTAAATAGAAAATTTCATCAATCGAATTCCTCTTCAAAGGATCAAGATTCACCACATGTGATACTTTTCAAAGATTGGCTCAAAGACTCAGGAGGTAATTTCCAAGAGACATTAAAGAATTGGCCTGACCAGTTCACACACATTAGGATAGCTATTGCCAAAAAAAGAAGAAAAAAAAAAATCAAGAAGTAACAAGTGTTGGCAAGGATGTAGAGAAACTGGAATCCTTGTGCACTGATGGGAATGTGAAGTGGTACAGCTGCTGTGGGAAACAGTGTGGCAGTTCCTCAAAATACTAAAAATAGAATTATATAAGCCAGAAATTCCACTTATGGGTATATACTCACAAGAATAAAAGCAGGGACCCAAACAGATATCTGTACACTGATGTTCATAGCAGCATTATTCACAATAGCCGAAAGGTAAAAGAAGCCCAAGTGTTCATGGACAGATAAATGAAAAAACAAAATATGATATATACATGCAATGGAATACTGTTTAGCCTTAAAAAGGGAGGAAATTCTGGCATTTGCTGTAACATGGACGAACATTAAGCTGAGTGAAATAAGCTGGTCACAAAATGGCAAACGCTATGATTCCACGTAGATGAGGTACCCAGAGTCGTCAACATCACAGAGATAGAACATAAAATGGTGGTTGCCAAAGGCAGAGGGGAAGAGGGAGTGGGGAGTCCGTGTTCGTGGGTGCAGAGTTTCAATCTGAGAAACTGAAAAAAAGCTCTGGAGATGAATGGTGGTGATGGTTGCACAACAATGAGAATGTACTTAATGCCACTCAACTGCATGCTTAAAAATGGTCAATTTTATGTTATGTATATTTTACTACAATAAAAAAGTTGGCCTGAGCAATAGCAGTAGCATCGGAAAAAGGCTTCCCAGGAGGCCACCAACAAGATGATCTTTAAATATAAGGCCAGCGCCTGTGTGGATGGGTAAGTTCTGTGAGGCCAGGTTCTCAGAGACTCAACTTGAAATCACGCTACAAGACTGGAATCACCAACCTTGTTCTTTGAAATCTAAACTCTTATCCACCACACTACCATCAATTCTCCCGCAAATCACTACCCTGCTCCAGAGGAGACTAAGTCGACACATACTATTTCCTTTTCAGGGGTTTTCTCTGTTTCCCATGTATTAGAGTTGGTCGCAGTCTATAACCTGTCAGCTCTCCGAGAGAAGAGCAGCAAGGAAGGAATGCTAAGAAGAGAGTTTTCCGGGTGTACTAAAGGCACCCAAAGGGTAAGGGAGAGGAGAGGCCTACCTGCCCACCTGAAAGACACTAGGAGATGATCTTGGAAGGAACCCAGGAAGCAGAGCATGAAAGACCGAGAAGCAACGTGTGTCCAGCCCTCCCTCAGTAGGGGGTTGGTCACATAAGTGGTGGACCACCTGGACAATTAAATTCGAGGCAGGCAATAATGGAACAAGAAGTGCCCTTGTCATGTAAAGATGCAAGTAACATATTAAGTAGAAAAAATGGTGCAAAACAGAACGTATGTTACATGTTCATTTCTGTTATTAAGATTGTGAATATGGGGGATGATTGGAAACCTTCACATCCATCTCTTAATAGTTGCCTCAGAGAAATGGATTCCAGGAGAATTGTCACTTTCTCCACATTAAGAAATCTTTTTTTCAACTGTCATAAATGATTAAGAGAAACAAAGGTTTCTATTTTGAGGAAAAAGGAGCAAAATGGCAGAGAAAACACTCTAGAAGGATATACATCAAAATGCAAATGGTGATTACTCTTGAAATGTGGAACTACGGATGGTTTTTATATCCCTTTTGTTTTTTGCTTTTAATTCCTAAATTATATTAACTATGCATTACTTTTTGAATAAGAATAAAACAGTATAAGTTATCATGATTCGAATAAAAATGGGCTGGGATTTTGATGAAGGAAAAGCCTTTACATCAACCAAGCAGATGCTGCGAAGCCACTCTATTATATTCTCCAGAATGACTGATGTCGACCAAGTTCAAGATATTCCACAAGGAAATGTCCCCTTATGGGATGGGGGAGCAGGGTAGGTGTGAATCTGATGTGAAAGCTCTTATCCACGGCCCCGGCCCCCCATGCACCCTCACTCTGCTCTGTGGGAAGGGGAAGGGCGGCCACGCTCCCGACTTCAGCCAGTGGACATTCTCCACCAGCACACCTGGAAGGGCCCTGCTAAGTGGCTTTCTTTTGCCCTATTTCATGCCAAAACCGAGTTAGATTTAGTGCCCTATTATCTTAGGCTACAGAGTTGGTCAACACTGCCGGGGATCGTGGAGGAGCCAGGCACTGCGCCTTCACTGGCCCTTCAGAGCAGCTCGTTCCACTGCGGGGAAGAGTTCTGAGCATCCTGTCCGTGCTCTCCTTGGGTCAAAATCCACCGCATTCACCTGACCAGGCACTGTCAGCTTGCCCATATTCTTGCTGGTTCCCTGAGGCCTCATGTCTATTCTGCCCTAAGTGTGTCTCTGTTGGCAAGGCCATCTTAGAACATGAAGAACAGGAGGACGTCTGGGGTAGGCACCGGATAGACATTTGATGAGGACCAGGAGGCCCCTGAGTTTTAACAACGGAAGGGGCAGAAAAAGGAGAGACTGATAAGAAAAGGCAGTTTTTGCTATCCAGATTGCTCTCACTGGCCCTCAGGGGTAACGAATCGCCATGACTCTCTGTGTTCTTGTCCCAAGTACCAGCACGCCTTCTGAGGACAGGTAATGGCACCTGACCCTCTGGATAAGGTAGGACACTCACAGACAGGGTTATGGCGGAACTGCTTGTTTTCCAGGCCTTAGGAAATGGGGTTCCTGATCTGACCAGAAGGGACCGAGGGAGCTAATGACATATACAGGTTTAATGATTTCCAGAGGCACAACTCCTTCTAAGGGAAAAATAGTCAGTAGTGACCGGGTGAGATGATGGGAAGTGATTCATCTCAGAGGCAGCACTGAATCTTGAAGTTTTAATCGATGACTTACTATCCCTGCTGTCAGGAAGGCAATGTGAGGCCATGCTACATGGATAAGGGGAGGAGGGTTCAACAATATGGGAATTATCATTTCCTTTGGGGGCACAGTCCTAAATCCGAATAGCTTGATGGAAAATCGCTAAACTGCTCAAAGAAAGGTAACGAGAGGCTAATATTTTGTGCAATAGGAATTAAGAGCTGGCTGCAGACACAGACAAACCACAACAGAACCCTGGGAGGGGGCTCTCCCCTCCAGGATTCTCCCACCCAGCCACGTCCCCAAGACCACACGGTTATCATCGTGCACCAAGGGAAGAACACTCTTGTCTTCAGGATCTCACTGCCCAACAACCTCCTTCAGATGCCCAGTGATTCTTCCGGAGCACAGAGAAGATGATTAGTCCAATCTGGTTTTCCTGTGATCCCATTTAGAATGTTGCTAATTTTTTCAAGAAATCAAACTCCCTCTATGGTGAATCTTCTTAAAGAGGAGACTTGAAGGTAATTTGCCCAAGCCTTGTTCTGTCAACAAGGAAGGGAGAATGGATTCCAGCTCTGCTGGGAGGGGTTTCCTGCCAGTTACATGGCACCAGAGGCGCCCTGCCCAGAGGAGCACGTGGTCCCCACCTGTGGGTAGCTGAGTAACACCTGCTAGAGGCGTTTCCCTTCAATGGAGAAAACCGGAAGTCAGAGCATTAAGCCCACCAAGCGCGCCTTCCCTGAAGGAGCCGGAGGCCGCAGCCTTCTGATGTGAACAGGACCCCAGGGGAGGTAGTCAGGGAAGACCTCGTGCTGTGAATCTCCTGCCTGGCAAGGAGGGAGGATGCCAAAATGAAGGAAAATTCCTTCTGGCCCCCTTGCTTTCTGGAGTTAGGAGAAATTACATGTGTGTTCTCTAAATGGAGAAAGTTACTGACAGGTTAGGGAATATTTTCATTCAGAACAGACATCTCTGATGGCACGAAACGCAGAAAAAGCTCAGGGACCTTACTGAAGGTAAGGCAAGGCAAGAGCAACCATTTCCCTCCACCAGACACACCTCTCTCAGTGGTGCTGTCAGAGAATGCAATCATCAGGTTTCAAAGGAAAGAGAAAACTGGAAGAGCCTCACCTGACCTCACATCACAAACATAGTAATACTAAAACTCTCTCCTTTAAGGACTAGTTATTTGGAATTTAGCAAAATGGGTAACATATTTTGCAAGACAACCTTGCTATAAGTCTTCAAGAATCATTTGTGTCAAATTTTGAATTGAAAATGAAAATTTGTATCAGCTGTGGCCATATTCAATCAATTTTGAACCCTTTACCTTCCAAATACTTTTCTTCCTGCCTTTCACTGTGTACCACCCTTGTTAGGAACCAGAGGAGGGGCTTGTAGAAAATACTCTCAGTCACCCCTAACTGAAGACCCCAAGAAGGAAGAAAAAGAGGAGGGGCAGAGGGTGGAGAGCTGGATCTCTAGCATCCTGGTCCACAGCTGTTTGGGGCCACATACCCCTGGTCTTACCAACCCCAAATGGATGGTTATAGTGGACTCAATATTTTAAAATTAAATTTAGCCATATGATGTCCCGCTGAAGTTGTAACCTACAGTACATTTCTTTAATTAGCCCATGAAGAAAGCACCATGAGTTTTTTTTTTAAATGGTCTCATCTGGGGTAATAGTGTGAAGATTTACTAAAGAACAACCAAAGGGAGGTGGCACATTTAGAAAGGAACTGAGAAAGAGTTTCTGATGAGAAAGGACCTACCAGAAGGAAATCCCAGTGTAGATACAAAATAAGACCTACGCCGTTATTCTGTGTGCTCACGTCTACCGGCCCTGATTACGGAAACAGAAACAGATTAAGCTCTGAACGTAGCCGGCTGGATGTGACCTCTGCTTAGGAGAATTAAATGCAGTCTCTTTCTAGCAGAGAGGCAGCTAGAGCAACGAAACAGTGGAAATTACAATGGGAGACAAGGGGGTCAATGAACGCTTCCGCTGTGTAAAGCCCCAGGAGCTGGGGTAAGTAACTAGCAGCAGAGTTTTAAATAAGGCCTGGGGTAGTACTAAGGTAGAAAAGAATGAAAGGTTTTTCTCAACATAGAAAGAATTGAATTTTAATTCTAAAATAGTGATTGATAATACTGAGTTTAGTGAAGATGGTACCTAGACACATGTATCCATATTCCTTTATAATGTACTGTAATTTGGATATCATATTGTTTGAGTAGGATTTTGAGACCAACAAAAGTGCTCTTATTTAAAATGATATATTCATCTTGAAAAAGATTGAAGGATTGTAGAATATATTTTCAACAATCCTACCTAATAGAAGCTTCTCTGTGGAACTACATACCCCTCAAGGAGCCTTGCTGGGCATCCCCTAGTATTTGTGTGTTCATCGGTTCATTCTTCAAATAGTCCTTGGGTACATCCTGTGGGCTGGACCCTGGCAACCAGGATTTAGAAGCAGATAGAACCTGGCGCCCGCTTTCAAGGACTGATGCCTAGTAGGGGTGATGGTCCTGAAAGTACATGGCCCAACACAAGGTAAAATTCCTATAATGAAAACGTCTACAGGATGCAGTGGGATCACCTCACCACGTAGGGCTGGAGTCCTGGAACACAAGGCTTGCATTCAATGTTGGAGTTCCCCAGGTGGCCAAGGGCAAGAATAGCATTCCAGGGAGGAGATACTTAGTCTATGCAAAGGCACAGAGCCTTGAAAAAGCACAGCATGGGAAAAAAACTGCAAGTTTTTTTAATGGTTAGTTTACAAATTTAGTATGGTTAGTGTGCAGAGGGGCTTTTGGGAGGTTTGTTGGGGAGTGGCTAGGGGAGAAGTAAGGCCAGCTAGGCAGGCCTGGTTCAGGCCAACAAAAGGCTAAGCTAGGATAAGAAGAGGGATGGGGGGGGTTCGTGGGGGAGGGGCAAGAGCAGATTTACATGTGAGGAAGATTCCTCTGCTCAGCACTTAGGGGAGATGGCGGGACCTCAGGGCAGGAGGAGGTGGGAGGAGGAGGCCTCAGGAAATGGGAGCATTTGTGCAGCCGAGCTGAGAAATATTTGCAAGCTGTTTGTGGAATGTGTATGTCTCTAAATAAATCCACTTCTTACCTATCACTTTGTCTCTTCACTGAATTCTTTCTGTGATGTGACATAAAGAACCTGAGCTTCCAGGTGTGTGAGACCAGGTGTGTGATCTCAGTTAAAATACAGTGGGCTCAACTCCCAATCTGGATTTTGGCTGGATTCGAGTCCCAGACCATGGGTTCAAGTCCCAATCTGAGTTGTGCGGTTTCAGATCTGGGTGGCGAAGGGAGAGGAGGTTGCTGGGTCACACTGCAGCAGGCAAGGAAGTCTAGTTATTTAGGATCATGTGTGCACACGTGTGTGTGTGTGTGTGCAAACAGAAGAGGCAATTTTGGGGTTTTGCAGAGGTGAAGGAATCGGTGGAGAGGAGCTAAGGAGAGAGGGGAGGAGAGTCCAGGGTTAAATCACAGAGCAAGGACCCGGGCCGGGGGGGGACAGGCCTGCTGGACAGATCAGCATTGGATGAGGAGGGACTCTGACATGAGGCAGAGAGATCCAGGCTTCCACAAGCCCAGAGGTGAGGAAAGCGGCGCAGGGAGAGAATGTCTGGTGGTTTTTGTTTACGAAGCACAAGGTGAGGCCACTGGGAGACTGAAGGTTGGCACCCAAAGACGGCTCAACCCGTGCTCAAAATCCACCTTCACCTCCAGGTTCAGGGCTCTGACTCCAACTTTGATGCCCCTCGTTGGCCCCATGGACTTGGTCTTGCCTGCTCTTCAGGCCTCAGCTTTTTCTTACTGATTTTGCTTTAATCCACCTTTCCAGCTGTTAGCCATCCTGCTGCCTCAGATGTAAATGTGTTTACCCCACTGTCGCCCCTGGAAACCATCACCCACCCACCCACACTCACCTGGGCACAGGCAAGCCAGGGCCAGCACCTCACTCTCACCCCCAACAGGGAGAGGTGATGGGTGATTAGTCCCAACTGCAACTTAATCTAACCTGTGCTTTATAGTGAGCCTTCATTAGAAGACCTTGAATCCTTACAAATAAGAGGAAAATAATTCCTTCAGAGTCATGACAGGATTGAAAGCTTTGCTGAAGGGTCAGTAAAATACATAATGTTGAATCTGAGATTAGAACAAGATAGACAAATAACCAGCAGGTAAAAGCTGTGACGTTGAAGGAACAATCATCATAGACTTGCACTTTGGTAGGAAGTCCTCCACCTTTGCTTTTCTCCCCAAGTATTTAGAGATCGTGGATCTCAACTCAGAAACAGATTAAAAGTGCAAAGATATAAATAAAATTCAGAAAGTAGAAAGTTGGGTCCACTTACACTTTTGAATCCTCCTGAATTGGGGGTGACTTAATATGAGCGCAAGAGAGAGCATATTTGTTTTGGCTGATCTTAATAAGTGCACTCCGAGGGCAAAATTCCTGTAATAATACCAAAAGAGTTCATTCAATTTAAATCAGAAATGTCCACAATTCAGATGTAATTTTAATCTAGCTCAACCCACTGTAATAGCTACCAGCCATTATCCTGTTCTGGTGATACTTAAGAGGGCAGCGTAAACGCAGAGTCTAGCTGGATAATTTTACGCTGAATAAAAGTCATCATTGAGTCCTACCTGTCATTTCTCCACATCCTGGATCATTTGTCAAGTCCACCATTTGTCAAGGTGTGTGTGTGTGCACGTGCATCCACTGATGTACACGCACGCACACAAACACACACAGACACACACCTTCATATAACCACCTTCCTTTCTAGCTTAATTCCAGCCTTGGCCAACTCTTTCCTGGACTTATAAACTATCAGCACCACCCCATGCTGTATGTCCCACTGTCAGCCCCTGGGTCTCCCAGAATTTCTATCAGAACTGTCCTCAGCGTCCATCCCCAAGACCATGCTGTCTAGTCCAGGGCCCCACTGCCAAGGGGGGTAACCTCCAGAGTCCTTCCTGGGCTCTGAGGCTCTTCCCCAGGGATCCTGGGTCACCAGCTTCATCTCTCCCCACACCTGGGACCCACCCACGGGCATCTCTTCAAACGTCCCTTGATTTGCCTTCTCCTCTCTTGCCTGGTAGATGTCCCCAGAGCAGGGCCACCTGGCAGAGATGCTTCCCACCCGCTGCCCTTCCAGGCTCCTTCAATGTCATCCAAACAGCTCCAGGAAAGTCCATTATCTCTCACGGTTTTTCCTGGGTTGATGAGAAGATGCCCTTTCTCCCTCTTGTTCTGTCGGATGGGATACAGTGTTCCTGGGGCCACTGGCTCTGAGGGCCTTCACTCATCCATCCTACATTTCATCCCTTCATCCTAAAATTCGTTCACCATGACCCCTTCCCTGATGGACATACCCCATGCTACAGTCAAGAATCGATTAGACATTCACTTTGCTATACAGCAGAAACTAACACAACAATGCAAAGCAATTATACTTCAATAAAGATGTTAAAAAAAAATTGATTAGATATTTTTGTCCTGTTTACTAGGCAGTTGGGCATAGACATTTAGAGTGCAGGCCACGGAACCAGACTGCCTGGGTTCAAATGCCTGTAACACCCGCTCACCCTGGGTGTGACTTCACCTCTCTGCTTCAGGTTCCTTATCTGAAAATGCAGATAAGAGTACCTACCTCACAGTGTTCTGAGCAGCCAGCTGTTCACTATGTGTGAAGCACCTGGGTTAGTACCTGTGCCACATAGTAAGTGCTGAATAAGTTAGCACGACTCTTTCGTTTGCTGCTTTTCGCAAGCCAATCCATTTTCCAGGCGTATTAAGTGGGCCATCAAAACAATGTTATTTCCATTAGAAAACATCATTCATTCAAGTACCTTATAAAGCAATTGTGAGAACTTGCTCTTCATCAGCAGCAGTACCAGGGATGCAAAGATGGATAGGACCCGGTCCCTGCCTTTAAGGAGTTGGGAGATTGGTGAGGGAGCCGGGGCGGGAGGAAGGCAGGACAGTGTGCAGGGGAACCTGAGGGCCTCAGCAGAACTCAGGCGGCATCTTCGGGTGACAGGAGATTTTATGGTATGAAGATGGGGAGGGCGGTCCAGGAAGGGTTAAAACCCAGCGGCTTGGGAAAGCCCACTGTGTTCGTGAAGCAGTGAGCCTTCCATAGGGCTGGTAGCCAAGCTCACAGGGCAGGCGGGGGGCCGGGCAGGGGTCGGGCTGGGCTTTTCCTTGAGGTTGCTGAGAAGTGTGTGTGTGTGCATGCGTGTAGGGGGGTGAGGGGACAGGGGGCACATCAGGTAGGCAAGTGACATCATCAGATTTGTAAACTGATAATGATTTTTTTCTAAAACTTTTAGGAAAAATACAGAGGGAGAGAGAGAGTGGGACTGTAAGAGCCTGGGGAGGCCGCTGACGAAGCCAGAATTGGAGCGAGCCTCCCCAGACCCCAAACGTGGAACCAGAGCCCCAAAGACCATCTGACAGAGGAGTTAGGAGGCCACAGCGACCTTAGCAAAGGCGGATTTTGTGTTGCACAGCGGACAGAACTCTAAGCACAGGGAGTGGATGTGCAGGGGGAATAGAAACAGCCAGGGAGATGGCTCTTCCGAGACGTCTGGCGGTGCCAGGAGAGAGCCAGGCATTGCCTGCAAGAAAGGCAGGGGTAAAAGGAAGCCACTTTCTGCCTAGCGAGAATGTTCTTTTCTAAGTGAAAGTCTACTTACTCTCCGGTTGTTACATTTTAAAACTGTGTAGACTTTATCTTCAGCCACATCTTGATTTGGAACTGCTATGACAATGGCGGGGACATAGAAGTCAAATCCTCGGGGTATCACAATTTTGGCAAACACATAATCTCCAACCTGTAGATGAGAACATCTTTCACGGCAAATATTTTGCTTATCCATCTTAGTGACAATATTCATATAAGCTTGTTTTAAAACACCCCAAGATGACTAGCAAGTACTGATGCTAGAATTCAAATACATATTTTTTTTTTTCTCAGTTGGAAAGAGTCGCTAGTTCCAAAATTCTCTGGGCTCATTGGGCCATAGCTGGAATTTTGTGACCAGTTTGGGGAAGCCGCATTTTAGCAGGGCTTCCGCTGACAAGGGTCTCAGGGACAGTCAGCAAGATGGTGAGGGGTCTGGAAACCATATCTTACAAAGACTGGGTGAAGGAAGCTGTAATGTTTCACAGGAGGACCAGGGAGAGAATGGACGGTGCCCTCCTGTGTCTGAAGGGTTATCAGGGACAGAGGAAAGGAGCAGATTTGTTTAATGTGGTTCCAAAGCTCACACCTGGAATCCATGGGAAAAAGTCACAAGAGATAACTTCCAGCAGAAAGAAAGTCTTGTGAAGGGGCATACAAGGCTGCAGGGCACCTGTCAGATGGAGAGGATTCACGGTCAGGGGGAAAGTGCACTGATGTGCCCTCTGAGTCTGCCCAGGGGAGGTGGGAACAGACAGCCAACGTGAATCCTATGAGCACTCCTCAGCACTCTTCCTCCTGGCTCACACTATCCAAGAAACAGCAGCAGTGCAGCTTTCCGGGGGGTTTTCTCTCTACATTCTCGCCTTGGTGCGGGGATGAGGATAGCACAGGAGGATGTGCCAGACACGGCACAGCTCTGATGAGTTTATAAGCAGATGAGAACACATCAGCCCAGCTCACCCCTGGAATGCATGTTCAGGGGTAACTGCATTATGGCATCAAGGTCTGGCATCAACTGACTACAACGTCAAGGAAAGGGCTACCTCTGCCTTTGTTATTAAATCTGTTTTAGTATAATCTTCTGCAGTGAAAGCTTCAAGAGCACCAGCAGTTACAGCAACTCCCGCCCCACGACCATCTATTGTCTGTAAAGCAACAAGAGCCTCAGGGGCAATGCAAGCAGGTCTGTGCAGTCCTGAGCTACTTAACAGGGTGTTAGCAGATCAGGGTCAGGAGCAAAGAAATTGCTAGGCAAGGGGTCATAGGAAGAGGGGTCACTGTTATCCAGAGCTCTAGGAACGGTGAAAAGGGGCCCAGGAACAGATGGCTGGAGCAGGTACCTGGAGCAGTGGGCAGGGCATGGCGCCCCCCACAGGTGTGATGAACGAGATGGGCACGACCTTGGTGTCTCCATACCTGAAGCCCACGAGCGCGTGGGTGGGGCTCACACACTTCTTCACAACCCCTGTAAGGAATCACATTTAAAATAAAACAGAAAGGCAATGCCTATTCCCTTAGGCTTGCCCCATCCTGTTGGTCAAGCTAAGTTACAGCATTTTGCCTGCTTACATCAGTGTGCCCCTTGGTTTCTCCACCAGATAACACTGGATACTCTATGATGCCTGCTGGGGTTGACCAACTCAGAGTGCAGTTCCGTGCTCTGCTCTAGAGCTGAGCCAGGAAGCTAAGAGAATGCATGGGAACTTGTTCAACCAGCATTACAGCAGCCATCCTGCTGTGAACACTGTTCCTAGAAATATCCTTTCCCTGGACATTTCCTACCGTCTGATTTCCTTATTTATTTTAGTCATATTTCCTTCTGTAATACTTGGAGACAGAAAATCGTTGTTAGTATACACACTACTGTATACAAAATAAATAACTAATAAGGACCTACTGTCCAGCACAGGAAACACTACTCAATATTCTGTAATGACCTATATGGGAATAGAATTTAAAAAAGAGTGGATGTAGGTATATGTATAACTGATTCACTTTGCTGTACACCTGAAACTAACACAACATTGTAAATCAACTATACTCCAATAAAAATTAAAAAAGGAAAATCATTGCTAAATTGTGAAAGTGAAAGGAAATATGAATTTTCATCCTCAGCTTTTCATCTAATATTACACACCCCACAGTGTCCCTAAAATGTACAATCAGAAAAGGAAGAAAAAAAGAAGCAAGAAGTTTTCTTGTCTTTTAGTTACGTGCAGAGATTATTATAACAGGAAAAGAAAATATTGGTGTTAAGGTTCACATATTTTGTCATTTATCCTAGTTGAAATTTATTATATTTTCCCATTTAAAAGGGATTATAAATACTGGGGGCACGTTTTGACTTCCCCGGCAGTAACAGCTGCACTTGGACCCCCTAGTTTGAGACAGAAATGTGCTCGTCCCCACTGGGCTCCCACAGGGTGCGTGCCCGGCATCCTCGCCCCAGCTCACACACCGGCGTTGGCAAAGTCCTATGTGCTTTCAGGTGACAAAGAAACGGCTGCTGATTTTCATCTCAAGTCCAGGTGTCTTGTTTTAAACGGCCAAAGAAAGGGAAAACTTATTTTTTTTAAAAAACACCACACACACACGAAAACCAGCTTTACATTGTCTGTTTTCTTATTGGACTATAAACGTTCAGTTTGGTTTCTGAAATATTCTTTACACATGGTTCACACATTTTCTACCATAAACTGACTCTACCCTTTTAATTAGGAAAACTAACACTACTTTTTAGAAGGAATTCCTATTATGAAAACAAAGAAGAACCCCTCTGAGTTGAGGAGAATCCTAGCATCCCCAGCACACAAGCCCATCCCAACCCACCCCGACCCCGGCCCTGCCCCAGGCAGGGGTAAAGGTCTGGGCTGCCAAGATGACCTTGTTGGCCAGTGGGACCCTCCTCAAATTCTTAGTCTTTGGGACTTTGCAGAATCCAGTCTTAAACCTGGGATGCAGTTTTTCAGGTATCTGCCTCAGTTGAGTAGCTGTGTGACTGTATGGCCCGTGGTGTCTAAGCCATGTATCGGCTGCCTTTTACAGAAAAAGGCTGCCGACCCCTGCTCAAGATCATTAGACCTAGACTTTTGGTATGTTACTACCAGCTCTTTTTTTTTTTTTTTAAACTCTTTCCTCATCTTTTATTCTGATAACAAGCAAAATAGCTCACTTAGTGCCTTGTATTCTTTTTTTTTGAATTTTATTTTATTTATTTTTTTATACAGCAGGTTCTTATTAGTCATCCATTTCATACACATCAGTGTATACATGTTAATCCCAATCTCCCAATTCATCCCACCACGACCACCCCCCCTGCCCACTTCCCCCCTTGGTGTCCATACGTTTGTTCTCTACATCTGTGTCTCTATTTCTGCCCTGCAAACCCGTTCATCTGTACCATTTTTCTAGTTTCCACATATATGCGTTAATATACGATATTTGTTTTTCTCTTTCTGACTTACTTCACTCTGTATGACAGTCTCTAGATCCATCCACGTCTCTACAAATGACCCAATTTCGTTCCTTTTTATGGCTGAGTAATATTCCATTGTATACATGTACCACATCTTCTTTATCCATTCGTCTGTCGATGGGCATTTAGACTACTGGCTCTTTTATGTTCCAATCTCTGCAGATGTGGATCTTTGTTCGCCTCCAGAAATTACTGTAGTTTCTTCCAATCTAACTCTAGAACCAGCCTCACGGTGTTGACACCTGGCTGTCCTCCAAGGCGGGAGGACCCAGAGTTGCTGGCCTGTTCGGTCATGGCTCAGCCTCTGCACTTACCCCTTCTCCACCTCATTAAGGAGTTGCTACCATTTCTAGGCCCTGATTCAAGATCAGCTTCCAATTTTTGGCTGCCCTTACACTGCAGTTTCTCTTTGCCCTCAGCCTCAGAGAGTTGAGACGTTGTTTACTGCTTTGAAACGTCTCCTGGGACCATGTTAAGGGACTGGGCTCTGGAGGTTGGACCAGCAGGCAGAAAGAAGCATCTCTACTCCGTCATCTTCCTGGGTATGAGTCGGCCTCCCCATCTCAGCCAGGGGGCTCTCCTGTACCCAGGTACGGGGGAAAAGGGGGCACACCTTAGTTGAGACCCTCAGCAAAAACACTGCCTATGCCCAGAGGTCAGAGGAGTGAAGAAACAGTCTAGGCAGACAGCATGGGTGAGTTCATTTGGTGAAAGAAGCAGGAATGGTTTTCAATCTTCACTCCAAACAGGAATTTCTCAGGCTGGAGAGTGGATTTTTTTTAACCTCTGGCTATAAGAACCTTCTGATATTCATAGCCCGGCTCGAATCCCATTTCCTGAAAATGGCGTCAGTTCTGCTCTACCAGAAGCGTCCCCTCCACCTGCCCCCCTCCACTGAATGCCAGCCTACATATCTAGTCATCACATTCTCTTCTTCTTTAGTCTCAGAGGTTTCCTTTATAGCCCACTGTGCTGGTTTTTGCCTTTTCAAATTGCTCTTAAAGTTTTAAAGCTGTTGTTAAAGTTTTTAAACTGCAAGCAGCTCCCTCTACCCCCAGGTGAGGACCCCAGGTGAGTTGTTTATATCTCCCAAGAGGAGATAATAGAAAAACTCTACAGGTAATGAACACTTTCCAATTTCAAGATGCTGTACATTATCATATTTAACCTACACCATGATCTTATGGGGGGGGTTTAATTGTTTTAAATCTCATTTGGAAAGATAAGGAAACAGGCTCAGAGAACTTCAGTGATTCCAGTCACATGGCTGGTAGAGGCAAGAAGCAGACTTCGAATAAATAAAAACTTAGGATTGTCTGACCCTAAATCATGACCCCTGAGAAAGTATTCAGTCCTCCCCTGCCCCAGCCTTTTTCTTCCATTATAATTTGTTCCAACGACATAATGCAGAAATCTTGCAACCCAGACTTTTCATCACTGTGAATTTCCTGAGATAAAATGCTGCTTCTTGCTGAACAATGGGAAGGATGACCCAATTCCTACAAATAACGATTTAAAATAAGGTTCTGAAGTGTGTCTGCCTCCTTGCCTTTCAGCATCCTAATAAGCCAGGCTATCAGCTTGTCCCTTCTGTTCTGCACAACGCAATCCTTCCTCAACTAGTGAATCCACACTGACCCCTGAATACAGTTAGCCATACGGAAATCCCTGCCCTGATTCCCAAGGACGGCAGCAACAACTGGGCCAGCTCTGCTCCAGTGCAGACCCGGCCTTGAGCAATGGATGCTCTGATCCCATGGCTCCAAAGCCGCTTTTGCTCAGGTACATTTTAAAGCTATTTTTCATTAAAAATATTTAGGAGGTTTTGAACAAAAGTTATCAGAAAAGGAGTCATCAGTGAATATCATGCCTGTGCTCCACAAAACTCTATTTGGCCTTCTTTTTTGTAAGGGGTAAAAATAGTAACCTGCAGTGACCAGGTGATCTAAATGAACATCACTAATGAGGGCACATAGACATCATGTGCCTTTGGATGGGTTGCCCTGAGAGGGATGTGGCATCAATGATATCACATAACATTTTGGCTGGAAACACATAACCTGAATCTAATCTAACCCAAATTGAGGAACATTCCATAACATAATTGGCCTTACTGTTAAATAATGTCAGTATCATGAAAGATGATGGAAAAGGCTAGAGAATGATTCTAGATTAAAGAAGACTAAAGAGAAATAACGAAATGCAATAACAATTCTGAATTGGGACCTATACTAGAGGGAAAAAAATGCTGTAAGGGCTATTCTTGAGACAATTAACCAAATTGAAATATATAGATAAAACTATATAATATTAACTTTACTGAATTTTATGACTTGACTGTGGTAATATTAAGAGAATACCCTTGTTCTTGAGAAATACATGTATTAAGGGGCAAAGGGGCATGATGTTACCTAATCTCAAATAGTTCAGGAAAAAATAATGTGTGTCTTATGGTAGAGGGAAGGAGACAGAGAGAGAGAGAATGGAAAAATAAAATAATAGATTGGTAAAATAAATGTGACAAAATGTTAAAAATTGGTAAATCTGGGTAAAAGTATACAGGAGTTCTCTATTATTCTTGCAAATTTTCTGGAAGTTTAAAATTATGTTTTTTTATGAAAAAATAACTCTATGAGGGTAAAATAGAGTTGAAGTTCCCAGTTAAAGAAAAGATACATTGACTTTGTCGGGGGGAGGGGAGTGTAAAGGGGGCTGTGGGGAGGGAAACAGAAACTAAGTCCCTCCGTAACCGATGCATCATCATTTAATTCAGCTGAGTCAATATTTACTAACTAGCCACTAATCAAAATAACTGATTATATGACTAAATTCAAGTGTTTATTATGTTATTACCTTTTTTGTTTTTTCTGGCCGCACTACGCGGCTTGCAGGATATTAGTTCCCTGACCAGGGATTGACTGAACCCGGACCCTGGCAGTGAACGTGCTGACTGACTTACCACCTGACTGCCAGGGGATTCCCATCAAATATTTATTACCTTTCAAATGACTTATCTGAGCCACAGATTAAAAATTCCCAAATGGCCAAATCCCATGGAGCTATTAGGACTGTGTGCTCTCTGCATATTTAAAAACAACCAGGGCAATAATCATTGCTGGCATGGCCTTAGGTGTTGCATGTGGCTATGTGTTACCTGTTCCCTCTACTCCCCCAGATCAGCAGCGGTAGGTCTTCTGCATTTCCTTATCACACAGGGATGGTTGGGGGAAAAGTTTGAGCAATATTATTTTTTTCTGGGACCCTGGCCGGCAAACTGATCTCAAGCCCTAGTCCAGCCATTTGGAATCCTGTCATTTTCAGCATTTTCATTCAACTGCTAAATTAGCCTTGGATCCTGCTCCGTGGCTCAGATTCAGAAAACCAAGCAGGGGTGGCCTCCTATGATCACCTCTCAGCAAATCTAAGCCCCAGAGAAATAGGAGGTTCTCAGGCCCTGCTCTTGCAAAGAAGAGTTTCATGCCTCAGCCTAGGAGCTCATCTCAAATGCCTGGATCCATTTTTCTCTCATCCAGTCAACTTCAAAGCACATTTACCAAATTTCAAATAAAATATCCTAGTTATCAGTTCTACACATATGCCTGCTGGAAACCCAAACTCCTGATGAAGTATTTTTCTCACTTAAAAAGCAGATTAAATTAAGTTTAATAAAGAATTACTTAACTGGTGATTGACAGATAATGCCTACGTTAAGATTAGCTATATTTTGAGGTACAGTCTTTCTGCTTGAGAGCTCTTCCTCAGGGTTCTTTCTCTAAGCTCTCTTTCCCAATAGGCCTTTACCATGATTTCAATGACTACTTTTGTGCTGACGTGTCAAAAATCTCTATCTCCCGACAGATTTCCTCCTCCAGGCTCTGGACCCATTATCTCCAATTGCTTCTCTGACAACTTTAGCGTCTTGTGGTGCACCTACAATTCGTCACGTCCCAGACACACCTCGTTATCTTCCTGTCCATACCACCAACTCCTATAGGTACCATCCTTTACCTTATGACCCAAGCCAGGGACCCGAGTGACATCCTAATCCACTCCGTATATACTCTTCACACAGTGCTGGGAGGGATCTTTTTAAAACTTCAAGTGTGATTGTGTTTCTTCCTGCTTTAAATGTGACTCCCCAATAAAGTTCAAACTTCTTAACATAACCCTTTATGAACAGCCACACACTTACCTCTCCGAAGAGCTTTCTTACTTTCTACCCTTCCTTTGTATTCTAGGTTCCAGCCATAATCTATTTTACTTCTCCAGGCATAAAATGTTTTTCTTCACCTCTTGATCTTCACACATATCATTTTCATTATTCATGAAGCTCTTGCTGAACTTCACCTGGCTGATTCCTTCAGGATCACATGCCCCAGAAAGTCTTGGGCAAACCTCTCGGGTCCAGTCACACTGGCCTCTTCCTTCAAGGAAGAGGGTGTCATGGGCACTCCATCCTCAGGACTTCGTACTGCTGTTCCCTGTGTTTAGAACTCTCCCTGAGATAATCTCATGGCTCCTTTTTAAAGTCCTTATTAATATGTTGCTTTCCCTGTAAGCTCTTCCTTGACCACCATATCTAGAATCGTGAGCTTCACCTTTGACACGTTCAGCCCTCTTCGTGGCTTCATTTCCCTTCATAGCCCTGTATCTGACGCACTACGTATTTTACTTATTTGGTTGCTTGTCTGTCTCCTCTACTTGCATGTAAGCGTCATGAAAACAAGGATTTTCTTCTGGGGCCTGCTCACTACGCTAGACCAGCACCTTAGGGATATTACATACATGGAACATAGTAGGTATGTAGGAAAACTTTACTAAACAAATGAAAGATTAAAGTAAGTTTTTCTGGCTGTTACTTCCCCACAAATATGGGGAGAAACTTCATCATTTCATTTTGGAAGTGGAATACCTCAGCATAGCTCATGAAGTGTCAGTGTGCTAGGGAAAGCATAGTTTGAGAACTTCTGGTTCCCAATATCATATAAGGTAACAAAGGAATCTTACAAAATAAAATACCTACCTGGAAAATAAAAGCCATTTTCATCACATCTTGCAATAACCTTCTGGCCTTTGAGTGGATCTAATTTTTTGGCTTTGTTTTTCTTTGTTGGAGTTCCTTGAATTTTCTGTTGCTAAAAAAAAAAAACCATTAATCGTTGATAGAAAAAGTAAGTGCATACAGTGAAAGTCACAGATACAGGATAGCGTGTGATTCTTTACTTAGAACCACACTGTTGAGGAATTACAGGACATGCATATACTGTATACTCACTCTGGAGTGCTTTCTGTTCTATGCTGTTGGGAACAGGCTTTTAAAACTGATCTGATATGGGAAACACTGCACATAGAAAATGAGGCAGAATTTACAGTCTAAATCTAATCAAGCTTTGTTAAAACAAAACAAAAAAAGGCAGCCTTTTCCAGAGAATTTAAACAGGATCCAGAGTTTTAAACTATAATATTCAATATATGCATACACGATCCAAAATGCAACATACAAAAAAAACAAGCAAACATGACCAATTTTCAAGGTAAAAGGAAATCAACAGATCACAGTATTTAGATGGCTCAGGTGTTGGAATAATCAGATTAAGATGCAAATCAGCAGTTATAATCATAGTACATGAGGTAAAGGTAAATACTCTTGAAATGAACAGTAAGGTAGTTGTTTTCAGCAGAGAAAAAGGAACTATAAAAAAATAACCAAATGGAAATTTTAGAAGTAAAAAAAAAAACCAACAATATCTGGAAGGGCTAAATAGCAGAACTGATACGATGGAGGAAAGAGACCTGAAGACAAATGAACAGAAATCATCCAATCTGAAGAACAGAGAAAAAAAGATATTTAAAACTGAGCAACGGCCTTCCTGTTCCAGATAACCCCTTCAAAGCCCAGCTCAGTTATTATTTCTCTGGGAAGATTTTACCCCCAGGCAATTTCAGAAAAAACAAAGGAAAGTACTGCTCTGTTATTTCCAAATGCTACCACATGAATCAAGGCTTTGAGTGAATGTGATTGTTGTGTCCACTACAGGAAGAAACTGGTAGCTTCATTTTTGATCTGTAAAGTCCAATTCTATCTAAAGTCCTATTTTCTATGCTTGATGACTGATCATTCCATCATTCAGAAAAGTCATTATTTTTGATTTCCAATCAATTTGAGGACCAACGATCTTTTAAAATAAATTCAAAATGAATTACTAGAAAAGAAAATAAAAAACAGACATATAGTGTTTGGGTTTCTAGGTAAAATCTATTTAAGAATTCTGAAAAGCAATTGGTAGCAAATGGGTTGGAAAAGAAGACAAGAATTCAAAGTACCACCAAATTGGTAGGGTGTTTACCATTTCTTTCCTCTGGTATTCCCTGGTCTGACCTCAAGACAGCCAAAAACACAGAAGTGGATGCCAGGGTATAGACAGAGCTCTAAAAGAAGCCCTCTAGTTCTGGCTTGAGGAATGGAAAAAGGAACTCCTAACCCTTGGAGAGAATACAGAAATCCTTCTCCCCTTTCTCCCTCCACACTCAGACCTCAGTCCCTAAGCAATTCTGTACAGTGGCAGCAGTGTTGGCAATACGAGCCTGGAGGAGCCAAAACTCTGCAGGAGTGGAATATTCTTGCTCCGACAGGGTGGGTGAACCCCCACTGTTCTCTCTCTCTATGTATCTAACCTCTGTTTGGTCCCAAAGGCAAGCACAATATGTGGAAGCACGCGACTGAGTTAGGGACATAAAACCCTGGATTTCTGGCTGAGGGACTGAAAAGAGGAACCCTAGGAAACCAGAAATTACTAGGAAGGTCACTTATATTAGAAAATGGAAGGCCAAGTATTACCCCAATACCAAAACAGGCAAAGACATCACAAGAAAAAGAACACTACAGTCCTATATTCCTCATGAATGTAGATGCAAAAATCTCTTAAGAAAATATCAGCAAAAAATCCAGCAACATATGAGAAGAATTATACACAATGACCAAGTAGGAGTTATCCAAGGAATGCACGGCTAATTTAACATCCATAATTATGGATCCACAATTAATGTAATACTCCAAATTAATATAGTAAAGAATAAAACCATATTATTATCTTAATGCATGAAGAAGGAGCATCTGACAAAATCCAACAGCCTTTCATGATAAAGACTCTCAACAAACCAGGAATAGAAGGAGACTTCCTCAACTTGATGAAAAGCTGCTGTGAAAAGCCTACAGCAAGCATGACACTTAATGGTGAAATATGGGATGGTTTCCCCTTAAGATCAGAAACAAGGCCAGGCACTCTTGCAACTTCTACTTAACATTGTACTTGATGTTCTAGCCAGTGCAATCAGGCAAGAAAAAAATAAAGGCATCCAGATTGGAAAGGAATGGGTAAAGTTGTCTTTCTTCATAAATGATATAATCCTATATGTGGAAAACCCTGGGGAAAGCACACAAACACTACTAGAGTTAACAAGTTTTGCAAGATGTCATGATGCAAGATAAATATACAAAAAAGAAAAAATTGTATTTCTATGTACTAATAATGAACAGTCTGAAAATAAACTTAAGAAAAGAATTCCATTTATAGCATCAAAAAGAACAGACCAGAGAATAACTTTATCAAAAATAAATGAAAAGCTCATACTGAAAACTACAAAACATTGCTGAGAGAAATGAAAGATCTAAGAAGTTGAATATCATGTTCATGGACGAGAAAACTTGATAATGTTAAAATAATCATTTTTACCAAACTGATCTATAGATTCTACATAACTCAAACAAAATCCCAGTAATTTTTTTTTTGCCAAAATTGAGATGCTGATCTTAAAATTTACACATAAATGTAAATGACCCAGAAGAGCCAAAATAATTTTGAAAAAGAACAAATTTGGCAGACTTACTCTTCTTAATTTCAAAACTTACTCTAAAGCTTCAGTAATTAAGAAAGTGTGGTCCTGAATTAAGGATAGTCATATGATCAGTGGAACAGTATTCAGAGTCCAGAAATAAATTCTTACATTTATGGTCAATTGATTTTTGACACTTTGGAAAAGCTTTTGGCAGTTTCTTTAAAAATTAAACATAAACTTACTGTATGCCCTGGAAATACCACTATTAGACATCTAGCCAAGAGAAATAGAAATTTTTATCACACAAACATTTTTATGTGAATGTTCATATCAGCATTATTCACAGTAATGGAAAGGTGGAAATAATCCAAACGTCAGTGGACTGGGGAAATGGGTAAACAAAATGTGGTATATCAATGCAATGGAATATTACTCAGCCATTTATATATGAAACTTACAGAAAACACAAATTTATAGAGACAGAAATTGATTAGTGGTTACCTGGGACTTGAGGTGTAAATGGAGACTGACTCCAAATAGGTATGAGGGATCTTTTCTGGGTGATGGAAATGTTCTGAAACTGGATTGTAGTGGTGGTTGAAGCTCTGTCAGTTTTGCTAAAAATCACTGAATTGAAATAGGCGAATTTTATGGTGTGAAAATTATATTTGTATACATCTGCCTTTTTAAAAAAGGTTAAAATAGGCAGCCATCTATTTCTTGTTTCCTCTGTGTAACTGCTCATGGTATTTTGCAGATAGTGGGCTGAAGAAGTGAATGAACATAGAAGCTTCTGAATCTTCTCTTAAATCAAAAAGTAAACAAAATAGGCCTTTTTCTTCAAATTGCTATATTGTAGAAAATGGGGGTTTTCCCACCCAGATTTTTTTCATGTTTTTCCTTTCTTGACCCTTATTAATTTTTGGATTTCTCAAAGAAATTAGTCCTCCAATCCAATCAAAGCACCCAGTGACATCATTCACCAGCTTCTCATCTTTGCAGACCATCAAGTGCCCCTCTTCTCCATGATACAAAGCCAATATAAACTGTTTTCACATGCATTTTGATGCCATCTTTTTGCACTGCTATAGCTATATCATCAATAAAGTATTCAATGCATATTTTATGAGCTCATCTGCTGGCCTTCACTTAAGCAAGTCTCTAATTTATGAGGCAATTGACAATAAAAATTTAAATAACTTCAAGTGGTGTGAACACCACTTAACTCTTGGGTCATGATTCATGTTCAGTATGGTTTGGGCTCCTGAAACCCGCAGCTCATTTCCCTGGTGCCCTGATATAACTGAGCATTTTGCAGCCATCTATCATTTGTATCTGTTTGGTGATACTTTTCAGGTTCACTAAAAGAAGTGGGAGTATGCTTTATTTCCTGGGAGCTGAAAAGTTAGAGCTAGGTCCTCAGGGAAGAAATGATGAACTAAGGGCTTAAAGTCTCTTGCAGGATGGTGGGATATGATCAAGTCTTCAGACCTGTGTTGCTTGTAGCCTACGTGGACACAGACAAAAATGTAAGATGAACACCACCCTTTTGTTTACGATGTTCCCATCTAGTTGAATTTTGCTGGGGACCCTCTATTCTCATGGAATTTCTATTTTTACCGAGGTACTCAATACGTCAAAGAGGATGGCCCAACATCATTGGTAGATGGTGAATGTCATCTGCCTGTTCCTGGGCTTCACCCAGAGGAGAAACCTAAGCACTCCTTCCCGTGGGCAATCAGAATGACCTCCTGCCCATCTGAAATGGCCTCAAAGGGAGGAGACTGGACCAGGGGACAGGAGAAATGGGACTGAGTGCTGTCCAGGTGGCTGTGTGACTTCGGGCAGTCTATTAACATTTCTGGGCTTCAGTTTCTACATGTGCAAAATAAGGGGATAAAATAAATGATCTCTAACATCCTCTCGTATCTGTCCAGGAGAGTCTAGGCCTTACTAGCCTTTCTGCAGTGCTGGAGAAACCATCAGGCTATGTGTGTACACGGACAGGAACACAAGCATGATACCCTTGCATGTAGTTTTTACAATACAAGGGAAATGTAATGGCCAGAACTGTGACATGAATAGCAGTGTTTTCCATCATAATACTCCAAAGAGATGCCCACACCACAGTTTCCTACAGTCAGTTCCTCAATGGAAGATTCCATGTACAGTATATTCTCATTACTGATAGAACTTAGAATCTTGAGAATTTGGAATAAGCCAAATTAAATCAGCTGTCGCATAAATACCTCATCTGTACGTAAAGTGAACTTCCAAAGCCACCTTATTTCACACCATCAGTGTTCACATCAAAGACCAATCAGCCAGGGAGGTGCTGTTGGTCCCTGAGGCATCAGACAGTCTTATCACCTCCAAACCGGTAACAACCTGTTATTACAAAAGATGTCCACATCGATTCCAGAAAGCCATTTTTCCCCTTTAGATTTCATCAACAGACCAGACATTTATTAGAACCTATGCCTAGATATATTTAAAACTTCTTTCCAAAATTCTAAATGACTATAATCACATAATTTAAATAGCTCCCTTTTATCTCTAGATTCCAAATACTGATTCTCTCAATATCCTAGCCAGAAGCTAACCAATGTGATTGCTTTCTACAGTTTCACATGTACAAATCTGTGAAGTCAGTTGCCAGAAATCACCAGGGAGCTCTTTTTTTTTTTTTTCCATAGTTGTCACTCACTTCCCAATTCATCTGATATAGGAAAACCACTCACTCTGTGAGGACCTTCCCTGCAAGGGCAGAAGCAATGAACGGAAGCGATACAGAGGGCTGCTGGTGTTCATTTTTAACACACTGAAAATGCCACCTAAGAAACTGTCTTTTTAAATCGCTGAAAAGTATCACCCCCCATTCAAGTCATTCACACATCTGTGAGTTTACCTGAAAGAATCATTACAGCTACTAAAGGGCTTTGCATACTCACATTCACTCTGCTCTTGTTTCCAACAGTTACTACTATTGGCAAGAATTCATTTCTGGCTGTTTCCACAGCACGTAGCTTTATGGAAGGAACTGTTCACTGTACGCTCAGTGATTCTTCCATATCCCTGCAGAGGCAACTCAGCTACACCACAGATAGAGCAGAGAAGCCATGGCGAAACAAACCTACAGGGCCAGCGTTAATACAATGGTTCATTCACAGAAATAGAGCATTGGTCTCCCAGGATGGAAGGACATCGATCAGGGCAGCTAGGCACACCATCCCTTCAGCCACAAAGTTGACAGCACCTTTCCAGAAAGATGATATCCTGCTGTTTTTGAGTCTTGCCAAAGACTTTAGAGACCCCGTACAGCCCATACTAGAGGACATTAGCTGCCCTGTTCCTTTCCTGCCATCAGTCACCTATGCACGTGCACAATACAAGCATGCTACTGGGCTTTAAAATGAAATCTATGGGGACTTCCCTGGCAGTCCAGTGGTTAAGACTCTGCACTTCCAATGCCGGGGGTGCGGGTTCGATCCCTGGTCCGGGAACTAAGACCCCACATGCTGCATGGTGTGGCCAAAAAAGAATTAAAAAAATAAAATAAATAAAATAAAATAACATTCTTTACCAAAAAAAGAAAGAAATCTATGGAGGACAAGAGTCAGAGGGGATGGAGAATGAGAGAACAAGAAATGCTAGCACTAAATAAATAAGCTGACCCATCTCTAGGTTCAGGTGCCTGGGAGTAGCTGCATGCCAGTTTCAGTGAGGAAGTCAGATAGGCAATGATGCTGGCAGTTAGGGATGCTGTCCACTGGATAATTTGATTTTGCCTTGTCTCCAAAATTCAGAGAATCCAATTCACTTCTTTGCCAGATTCAATTATCAAGTGATGTAGATCAGGATCCAACATAGTCTACCCTCCTTTCATTTCATTACTTAGTTTCAAGGTCATGCTCTCAGGTTTGCATTGGTGGAGTAAAGTTACTAAATGTTTGATGCTTTAGAATTTTCCATTTAACAAACAACATGTTTTCGCATCAGGTACAGAATGCACTTCCATGATGTAACTAGAACTAGTCTTTGGCTCAAAATATTGTCATAAAACCACTATATTTTTTCCTGCCCCAAATCACTGAACTCTGCTGGACCCAATCCCCAAACTGTACTAGTGGCAGTTCCAATGGCTTGTCTGTCCATGTTTTGTCCTTAAAGCCAAGTAAAGTCTGTGACTGTGCTAATCAAGGTAATACACGTAGTGTCAGGCATGTTCTGACCTTTCCTCTCGCTAGGATACCTAACTATAAGACCAGAATATTTGCAAACTGTCTCTGAATAATTCAACTCTTTTTAAAACCTTGGTGAGGAGGACAGAGCCAGCCTGGAGCATTTTCTGACCTTCACTATCTCTCCCTTCATTTAGATTTAGAGGGGTTTCTCCACCACGAGAGTATCCAGGGTCTGCATCCCTTTTAGAAATGGGTTCTGGAGAGAAAATGAGAAAAAGACCTTACAGGAAAACGTAAATCAGGGGTGGCAAACTCCTGCCCAGCCCCTCCAGGCAGCGGAGTGACCGACCCATGGTAAAGAATTGAAAGGACTTGGAGCGCTTTCCTTCCTAGGCTATTTGCATTTTAACAGGAGTCAAACCATAAGGCCAAAGAAGTGAAGCTTTAGGTGGAATTTCCTGCCTCAGCCCCTCCGGTCTGAAGACGAAGCTAAGACTCCTTGCAAGACCTCTCACAAGCACAGCAGGTCGGCGCTGGGCTCCCGGGGACACTGAGGACACCGTGCGCGTGAGCCCAAGGCTTAAGGCGGAAGCTGCGGCCAGGAGGACGTGCAGAGAGAATTATCGTCCCCTTTCAGAAGCCTCAGGCGCTTAGCCGTGCTTTAAAATCCAAAGCAGCATAGGGGCGTGCTTTTTCCCAGCTGTTTCCCCCTCCTCCTCAGGGAACATCACAACTTT
This sequence comes from Balaenoptera physalus, assembly GCF_965194825.1. Classification (NCBI taxonomy): domain Eukaryota; kingdom Metazoa; phylum Chordata; class Mammalia; order Artiodactyla; family Balaenopteridae; genus Balaenoptera; species Balaenoptera physalus. The sequence goes on from NC_138894.1 coordinate 10,676,911, forward strand.
AGGAAACACAGCGTGAGCAACACGTGTCCCCAAAACTTCTGTGCGGGTTTCCACTTCCCCTCTCCGGGGGCTGCTTCCCGAACAGATCAGGGACTGGTGAGCTGCTTGGCCTTCCCCTCTTCCCGGTGTGGTTCCTTGTGCTGTGTGAGGGGCTGCTTAGGAAGCACAGGAAACAATTACAGGATGACGCCCTGAACTACCAGACGGCCCCCAGACAGGTCCCCAGCACTGGGCAAGGGAGAAGACTTAACCACTCTGACAGTCAAATCTCCAGTCAAATCTCAGTCAATAGCAACTCAAAGGGCTTCTGTGGGAGGGTGAACTTATTTTGGGCGGCGCTTTTTTTTTTTTTTTTTTTGGTAGAGCAAAGGAACCTAATAAATATGCATTAGATGCTGAATCGAACGATTTCCCTAGCTTGAAGAACACACTTGTAACATCTTCTCAGGCAATACTCCCTTGTTGCTCTTTTAGGGAAGAATCAAAGAGAGAAAATCTTGAAATGTTTTAAGTATCTAAACCTGAAAATTACTGCAGCGCTGTGGCCTGCAATTCAGATGTTACTGACATAGTTATCTACAGGCAGCTACTCCAGAGATGCACCACGGCCATACACTGGAGCCACTTCTGTGTCATTGCCTGGAGCGTGGACCACCGCCAGCCGTCTGCTGTGGTTGTATACAGATACCTCACACGAGGTGATGGCATAAAAACAAATGCTGAGCCTTTAAGAAAACTTTTCAAGAGATCTCTGTGCTGGTTACTCTGGGCCATCCACCTGCCCCCAGGTCCATTCTCTGCCCTGCTCTGCTCCATGCCCCAGGAGGCTGACTCCCAAGGACAACATGACCCAATTTCTCTTGTTGGCTGACTTTCCAATAGGCTGAGCCAATGGGAGGCGAGAGGTCAGAGGGCAGCAGGGGGAGGAAGACTGGGGTATTGGCTCTGCGCTCCCTCCCTGCCCTTTGTCTCTCTAGGAATACCTCCTACTCTGGCTAGCGGCCTCCGCTCTTACAGGCTCCAGTAGCACTATTTCCCTCCACCCTTCAAGTCTGGGGGTGGTGACAACTTCCTGCTATTGCCAGTGCTGGGGTGAAATCCCCTTTCGGCTGCCTTAGACCTGCCTCCGCCTCTGCAGATAGTCCCTTCATTAATGTTTCTTCACTTGAAGTGACTGAATGGGATTCTGTTTCCTGCCCGGACCCTCCTGATAAGCCCTCCACATTCGGTTCTCCTCCTTCAGACTGGGAGGTCAATGACCATCCCCAAACCTGTTTAGGGTAGAATTTATGCCAATGAAAAAAGATGAGCCTTGTGGCAAAAGAGTGCTAGGGTCCACCCAGCTGAAATCTCCAGCCACGATGGTTGTCTTCAGCTTTAGAATGAAAAGACAATCTGGCAGTGATTTTTGTCCCTGGAGCTGATACCCCCCTTCCCACTCCTAAACATCAGGATACTAGACAGAAACCTTTCTGGATACTATTTAGAGTTGGTGGGAGCTTTTCTTCCCTTCTGTGAATTTCCTTCAGTGGCTGGTCTTCCTGAGCAGGACCCTCTCCTTAAATCCCCAGCTAACTGTGGCACGATCACGACATGGCAGCATCTTCTCTTTGGCATCCTCGCCCATCCCACCCAGGCACCTCACTCTCTCTGGGATTTCAGTCCCACCCTGGCCACATGTCCTACCATTATCTCTCAGGAACCCGTCGGGGGTCTGGTTTGCATACGTTAATGTATCACCAAGGCACTGGCCTGAATGTGCACGTGTCATTCTTTGTGTGATGGCATCACTGATGCACAACCCACACCTGCTAATTCCCCACCCTTGCACCAGGGGATCTTCTGTGTCACTGTCACTAAGGAGTCAGTCCTCCTACCAGACCCAAGTATCAGCAGAAGAGACTAAAGGTTTTACTTGTGGAATGAGAAAGGCTGGCTAGTCATAAAGGGTTAAGGTGTGATGCCTCCATTCTCCCCTTAAAGAGCGAATAATGAGAGCTGTAAAAGGATGGGTTACAATGCAAGAATGAAAACTGGTCCAATTATTATTTGGGAGCAAATATAACAAATGACGCTACTTATTCTGACTTCATTTTATATACAACTCAAAGAAATTTCTCTCTAAGTCTCCCCAACTAATGTTCTCCTGTGTAGTGTCAAAGTCACAACCCAATATAATGTTTTCAAATCCAAGTGGTCTCTTTCGTCCCTTCGTTCTCCCATTCCCATCTCACCCAGCCTCACCCATATCCTCCCTCCTGCTGTGCATTTTCCTAACACTCTCTTTCTCCTGGACAGTTTTCCATGGAGTGGAGCACTCCATTAGCCACTCTTCAAAGCTAGAGACTCCACATTCCTTGCCAGTCTCAACTTGGAAAAGTAACCACGTGCAGCCAGCTGTGTAAGTACATTTCCAAGGCCTCTATTAGGGTTGTTTAGAGCTGCTTAGAATTTAACAAGATTTTCTGCCTCCGAGTTTTTCAAGGCAGCCAAGGTTGGGTGCAGAAAGCCCGTTGGATCTTTCTGAGCCTGGATTCTGTGGGATTTGCTCTGGAGAACAATCCTTATTTACTAAGGAAATGCTGCAGGACAACATAGCTGGAGCTGCCCTAGACCAAGCTCCCAGCGAAAATTAGGGAAGGTTAATTACAACTCAGATGCCCTTGGTGATTTCCACCATACTGCAGCTCTGAGGGCTCAGGACTGGCCAATGACGTTGGACTCTGCAATCATGGCAACAAGAGGGGTGCTGGTGAAGGGAGCTTTCAAGTGGAATTTACAATTTCAGAACTAAGATCTTTCATTATGTAGTCAGTAAGCCAAGCACCTGTCTCCAGGGATGCCACAAAACTAGTGGATTACAGAAATAGGGAGGGACAACTAATCATGTAATGTGCCCAGTATAAGGTGCTGGGCAGAGCAGGTGGGATAATGATTCTTGCTCTACGTCTGATCCTGGGGCCAGCAAGGGACTGCCAGTGAAAGCCTGAGTGGAAAAAGCAGGGCACATTCTAGCCAGACGCTGGCATGTATAGCCACTTCTCCCCACCTCTGATCCTCACCAACAGAAAAATCATGAAGCTGTCCCAAACTCAGGAACCAATGCGGCAGCTACTTTGGGTGCCAGCGTACTGCAGGGGAAAGTATCAGAGAGCCACAGACCTCCAGACTCCATAACATATTCTGGAGTGGATCAAATAGTGACCACTCCCTTCTGAACACACGTGGGCACTTCTGATTGGGTATCCCATTCCGACCAACTTTTATCACCTTTTGTTACTTGTTATCAATAAACTTTAGGGGGTCTTAATGAAAAACAGAAGGTTTCTTCCTCTCCAAATTACAGTCATTGATCAAAATCTTTGGCCTCTGCTAAAAAAATTTAAAGTGAGACTTTTTAAATATGAATCAATAAAAATGACTTGCATCTGTGATGGATTTTCACCGCAGGATCTCAAAAGGCCTTGCAATCTTGAACTTTGGTCCGAACCATTTTTCACGCTGAAGGACGAGACTTGTTAGCAGGTCGTGAAATCAACTCAACAGAGCATGATAAAAATGGAATAAAAATACCACACAATACATCACACATGGTAAGGAGAAGTACCGTTTTAAGAAAATAATACAGAAAATCTTCCATTGCAGAGGGCCATGCTGAGAGTGGAAAGAACTCTGTAGATGAGCTACCACCTATGAACCCCTCCCCGCCCATTCATTACCTATGGACTATTGTCCTGGGCACATGGGTGCTTTCCTGAACTGACAGTGGGGGCTTTGGTCACCCTATGTAGGGACAGGGCAGTAAAAGGACAGCCTTAGCCCCTGACCAAGAAAGGGGGCAGCAGTGGACTCATCAATACCATTACACAAACTCAATGTCTTCCTCACTCTGGCTCCCACATCAAGTTCCCTCCATTTTTTCTCCTTTGCTTTCTAGGAAGATCTTGAACAAAAAAGTCTGCACTTCCTGTATTTACTTTCTCCACTGCTCTCTACTTCTCCATCCGCTGCACACTGGCTTCCACTCCCAAAATGCCACCAAAATTGTTCTGGCTAAGATCACTAACGATCTCCCTCCTGAAAATCAAATGGTTTTCAGACATCATCCTGTATGACTTTCCTCAGTAATATTTTAACAATGGAAATAGCAATGACGGGCAAGGTGTGTTGAGGGCATTTCCTGTTGAGCATTTAGCGCGGCACACTGTACTGAGCATGTTATGCGCATTGTCTCACAACCATCTTGCAGGTGGCTACTGTGATTTTTCTAATTTAAGGATGAGGGATCTAGGCTTAGAGTGCCTAAGGAAGGTCCACATCTGGAAGTGCTGAGACTTGCATTCAGGTCTCTCTGACTCCAGACCCAGGGCTCTTGCCATGTCTCCTCCTCAGGCTCTGGCATCATAGCTCCCTACCCTGGGCTTTCTGCTCCTCTAGCTTTCCCGTCTTGGCCCTTTCCACAGTCTCCTCTTCCTTTCTCAGCACCTCAAATGACCTCCAAATCTATCTCTTTAACATGGACTTCTCTCCTAAGCTCCAAACACATGGCTGCCTATCGGCCTTTCTCGCCGGGATGCCCTGTGGACATCTAAGAATCAAGAGGACCTAAAGTGAGTTATCTTTCCCTGAAAATCCACTCTGCCTCTCATGGTACCTCTTCCTCTTGTTCTTTCATTCATATATTCATTCGAATACCTGGGAGTGCCTACAAGGTGCCAAGCAATACTCCAGCAACACTAGGAATACCTAGAACACAACGGACCAAGTCCCACCCTCATTCCAGTGGAGGAGACAGATGATGAACAAATACGTACATAATGTAAGGTGGTGAAACGTGCTGTGAAGAAAACAAAAATGTGGGAAGGGGTTAGAGAATGACAGGGTGTTTAGAGGGGCTGTCTCTCTGCGGAGCAGAGGTGACACGGATGTGGTGGTTAACCGTGCCTCTGTCTCCCAGTTGTCCAAGACGGGACGTTTGTGGGTATCCTCAACGTTGCCCTCTGGCTCACCCCACACATTCACTTTCCACCAACTGGTATCTCTTTCACCCATTCCCTCCCCAATGTACCGGCTTGACTCAAGGACTCAACACCTCTCAGTGGAGTCTGCACCTGGTTTTGGTCTTTCCCCCCTACATTAAGCCTCATCTTACTGCCAAAATAATCTTTCCAAGACACAAATCTGTTCATGTCCTCCACTTGCTGAAAATCCCTCGCTGGTATCCATTTCCTACAGGCTTGGTTCCTGATCCTAGGAGAGATTTCCAAGTTCCTTGTATTCTGGGGCCATCTTCCCTTTCCCGTCTTGTCTCCTGCCACGCCCCTGGTGAACATGCCATGTTCTTTCCACCTTCCTGCCTTTGCACAAACAGTTTCTCTCACTCAGAACATTTCTCACACTCCCCCCCTCAAATTCCTACACATCCTTCCAGACCAAATTCAATCATCCCCTCCATGAAGACTTCCTCAAACCCTCAGCCAGAATCGTTCGCTTTTTCCCATCTTCCAGTTGTTCTATGGCTATGCCTCTGTTGTCATATTTATAATACTCTGCTATAAGGATCTGGGTTTCATTCCTTCAATAAATATTTTTGCGTGTCCACTGTGTGCCAGGCATCATTCTCAGTGGATGTAGCTATGGATACAGCTACAAGTAAGGCCGGACAAGATCTCAGCTCTCACAGAGGTTATGTTCTATGCCAGTATGTCTCCTCCACTAGGCTGGGTCCATGTCTCCGTTGCTGTTAACAAACCCCTATTTTGTGTCCAATGTATAGTATCACCTTGGGAGGCCCCAAGGAAAGAGAGAAGATTGTGGCAGGCTGAGACCACCTGTGCCAAGGACAGAATCTGATCCATGGTAGGGAGTGAACAAATGTTTCTGGATGAAGAAATTGTGGAAATTATTTTAATTCCCACTCTGTGGACAAGGGAATAAAGAAATAGAGCAATTAATTCATATCCCATGAACAATGAGCTTTTGATTCCCACAAATTCAGGAGACTACACTACGTTCTGAAACACAAGAGGCTTCTTTTCACTCCATTAGCAACACTTCCCATTTTAACATTTAATATAAAGTATAGATAAAAGAATAATGCTTGCAAATTCTGCTGTTAGGCAGTAATGTCACCAGAGCTCAACATGTGAAAGTCCATCATTTAGAACCTATCTGTTCACCTCAAGCAGAATAAGAGTGGGACTTGGTCCATGTGTTTAGGTACCTCTAGTGCCTAGAATAGGGCTTGGTACCTCATAGGAACTCATACATATTTCAGTGAATAAATGAAAGAACAGAGAGGAAGAAGCATGAGGAAACGAAGAGCAGATTTCCAGGAAGAGGGAGTCAATTCATTTTCAGTCTTCTTGATTCTTGGTGTTTACAGGGCATCTACGTGAGGAAGGCCAATAGACAGCCATATGTTTGGGGTCATCAGATGCCTTGGGCGCCTTCCAAGGAAAGACTGAACAACTCTTTGAGGAGGTCACTTTGAATAAAAACAACCCCCCCCAATATATATAAATAAATAAAATAAATAAAAACAAATATAAGTAAAAATATGATAAAACTTTTGCACTCTGCACAAAAGAAATAGCTTTCTACACTGAAGGAAAAAAAGCCATTTGCAGGGGGAAAATAAAATTAAATAAAAATAAGCAAATAAAACACAAGAATCTAGAACAGCAAATACAGAATTTAAAACCAGGCAAAGCTGGTATCACTTAGCAAAGACTGAAATCAAAAAAGATGAATCTCAAAGGTCACTTCCTTGGATATATTTTAGACTATCATATGGTGAATATATGAAAATTATATAGAACTCAGTAAGATTCTGGATGAACTGTTCCAGGTTTACACACACCCTACTATAGTCAGGAAGAGGATATTACACAGGCAGCAAGTATTTAGAGCCCCCAAATGTTCATGTCCTTTGGTCCAAGAATCCCATACCTAAGAATTTATCCTAGCAAAATAGTTCAACTATATGCACTATAGAAGCATTAAAACATGATGTGAAAGAGAAGAAAATTGGAAAAAACCCTCAAATGTCCAACATCCAGTGAAGAGTTAAACAAATCAGGGTATTTACACATCATGGAATATTATGTAACCACAAAAAATATCAGTCTGATGATTCAGCAAAAACACAGAAAATATATGAGACAATGCTAAAGTGAAAGGCAGACCATAAAATGATTATGGACACTCTAACTGCAATTATGTGTAAAATTTATTCAAGGAAGAAAAACAATTAAAAGTAAATGATACAAAGTGGTAATAAATAATATGGCTGCCAGATAAATTTTCCTTGTAGAAGGTCTGTTTTACTAGTAATAATAATTGCAAACACTTATGGGGGGAGCTTTCAATACTAAGTACTTTAAATGCTCATTTTACTTCCATAACAAGCCTATGAGGCAGATACTATTAACACTCTTATTTTACAGATTAAAAAAAACCCCCTAAGGTTTAGAGAGACAGAGTCACTGGCCAAGATCACACAGGGATTAGGTGGCAGATCTGAGGCCGGACTTTGGTCTGGCTCATATCAAAGTCCAGGCTTTTAATCACTACATGATACTTCTGTTTAGCTTTATTTTTCAATTAAAGCATGTATTGTTTAAAAAATAAGGCCAGAGTAAAATCAAATGGCATTTCCTTTCTGTTGAAAGAAGTCCTGAGACCTTAAGTGGGTTGGCTGTAACTCCTAGAGATCAGTGCAGTGGGAGGTGGGAGAGAGGGCAGGCCAGCACAGGGATGGCAAGGGCTTGGGATAGGAGGGAGGGAGGGAATACAAACACCTCCACGGTACACACCTCTTCAAGCGCCCTGCTCACATGATTCTCCTTCTTGGCACCCTCCTGGAGCTCCATGGCCTGCTGCATGTACATTTTCCCAGCTAGGATTTCATTCTCCAGCACTGACAGCTCCTTCAATGAAATGGGCCAATTCAACCGTTCTAATGCCTTGTTTAAAGCTGCCTTGTTTTCTAAGTAACACATTGGTTTGTTTGCACCTAACCTAAAAAAAGAAGAAGAAGAAAGAGAAACATAAAGTGATCATAATAGAAAACATATGGAAAGATGGTTTTTCTGTAAACCCTCCCCTGAGAAACACCTGTCAAAGCAGATGTCAGGTGTCAGTTGACAGAATCACAGCCATGCCTTCTGGCCCGTTAGGGCTTTGGTAGTTTATGCAAGTTAGAAACAATCATCTCCGAGTCATGGTAGACACTTTTCCCCATTACCTAATTTGATGATCTGATTTTATAGAAGTTTGATACACATAAGTTATTTTTTCAACAATTTTTTCAGCGTATTTGGAACCCATTCCTTTCTCCCTAGGTCTAACATTTGGCAGAACCAACAGTGAGTTTCAAAGAAATTTCACACAACTATGCCTAGCAGTGACTCTGGAAAACAAAGGAAACACTAAACCCAAATATTTGTCTCAGTGCAGTAATTCTCCTATTAGCTCATTTTATCTATTTTTATCTTCTCTCCTCTTATAAGCCTAAATAGGCCTAAACTTTCTGCGTTCACTGTTTTGGTACACAAAGAACAGAAGCCAAACTTTCTATCAGCTGATGAACAAGCTGTGTGATTCCAGGGGAACCCAATGGGGTGTGGAGGTCCCAAGTCCTGGATTCTGTTTCCAGTCCCAGTACTTCTGAGTCAGATACTCATGGAAGAGGGTACAGGGATTGATTGATTTAGGGACATGGGGGAGGAAAAACATTTCATAATTGTCATTCTCTTCTTGCTGAAAATGTCATGGCATTTTTTAGATGTTGGGTGTTGGAAGAGCACACTGTTAAACCAGTACAGTCACAGGACTCAATCCACAAACAAACTTGTCAACAGAAGACAGCAAAAATTCTTATTAAAAAATCTAAATTGGTGTGATGTCAGCAAAATGGTGAAATGAGAAACCCCAGGCCCTCATTCCCCCACAAAGATGCTGACTTAACCATACAAAGACCAAACTGCCTTTGTGAGAATTCTAGAAACCAGTTAAAATGTACCAGCCCTCCAGGAGCACAAAGCCAAGAAGAGTAGGCATTGAAGCGAGTAGGAAAATGTGTTGCATTTTGTCTGGCCAAGCCCCTCCCCTTCCCTGCCACACTGCAGAGCAACTGGGAGAAAACTCCTATTCAACATGTATCCAACATTTTGGTCTTTTGTAGGGCTGCCTGAGAGACTGGCTTCTGTCTCACTTGACTCAGAATGTTGATAAAAATGGCAGTATACTTTGGATGCCAGGTTGGGGCAGCTGAGAACAAAGGCAAATTTCATGGGTGGTTACAGCACCAGAGATACTGCAGTACCAAAGACAGACACCAGGGAGAGCAAGAGATTACGGGTTCCTGAGAAAAAAACGGGCAAAACCTCCTCAACCGGGAAATGACATGCACAAGCCTAGAGAAGACATATCCCCAGAAAAGGTGTGAGAGGGTCCCAGAATCTCTAGCCAGAATGATTGGTAAAGGTCTTCCCCTGTAAGAAGCCATCTGTAAAGACTGGGAGAAATGTTTGTTTTATCAAATGCCCAAATATTGCCTAAAGATACTAAGGCTTACAAAGAAACAGAGAAAGATGGCCCAATCAAAGGAACAAAATAATCTCCAGAAATCTACCCTAAAGAAAGGAGATCTATGAATTACCTGACAAACAATTGAAAATAACTGTCTTAAAAATGCTCAATGAGCTCAAGGAGAATACAGACAACTAAATGAAATCAGGAAAATGATGCATGAACAAAATGAGAATATCAACAGATATAGAGACTATAAAAAGAACCAAACAGAAATTGTGGATCTGAAGAATACAATAAATGAGCAAAATGGATGGCTAGTGGGAAGCTGCTGCATTGCACAGGGAGATCTGCTTGGTACTTTGTGACGACCTAATGGTGTTGGATAGGGAGAGTGGGAGGGAGGCTCAAGAGGGGATACGGGGATATATGTATACATATAGCTGATTCACTTTGTTGTACAGCAGAAACTAACACAACATTGTAAAGCAATTATACTCCAATAAAGATATATATATAAAAAGAATACAATAACTGAAAAATTCACTAGAGAGCTTCAAAAGCTCTTCGTCAATCAGAAGAAATAAATAAGCAAATTATGACTATTTAAAGTCATAAGTTGTCACAAGGACAAAGAAGGACATTATATAATGGTAAAAGGGTCTATCCACCAGGAAGATATGACAATCATAGATATATATGCACCTAATTTCAGAGTTCCCAAATATAGAAGCAAACATTAACAGAATTGAAGGGAGAAATAGAAGGAAACACTATAAAAGGAGGAGATTTCAATTTTCATTTTCAATAATGGATAGACCACCAAACAGAAGACCAATAAAGAAACAGAGGACTTGAAAAACACTGTAGATTAATTAGACCTAACAGATTAGACCTAACAGACATATACAGAACACATCACCAGCCAACAGCAGAATACATATTCTTCTTAAGTGCACATGGAACATCCTCTCCAGGATAAACCACATGTAAGAACACAAGTATTAAAAGTTTTTAAGATTAAATCATATAAAGTATAATCTCCAATAACAATGGAATAAAACTAGAAATCAGTAGCAGAAGGAAAACTGGAAAATACACAAATATGTGGAAATTAAACAATCCACTCTTAAACAACCAATGGGTCAAAGAAGAAATCATAAGGGAGATTATAAAATATCTTGAGATATTTTAAAATAAAAATACAGTATATCAAAATATCTAAGATACAGCAAAAGCAGTCATAAGAGGGAAATTTATAGTGCTAAATATTTACATTAAAAAAGAGGAAAAATCTCAAATCAACAACTTAACTTTACACCTAAAGGAACTGGGAAAATGGAGAATAAACTAAACCCAAGTTAGCAGAAAGAAGGAAATAAAGATTAGAGCAGAAATAAGTGAAATAGAGTATAGAAAAACAATAGAAAAAAATCTATGAAACTAAGAGTTAGATTCTGGAAAGAACAACAAAAATGACAAATGCTTATTAGCTAGATTAAGAGGAAAAAAGAGAAGATTCAAATAACTAGAATCAGAAAGGAAAGAGCGAACATTACAACTGTTGTCACAGAAATAAAAAGGATCATAAAAGACTACTATGATCCATGATACACCAACAAAATGGATAATCTAGAAGAAATGGATAAATTCCTATAAAATTATAACCAACTAAGACTGAGTCAGGAAGAAATAAAAAATCTGAACAGACCTATAACTAGTAAGGAGACTGAATCAGTAAGCAAATAATTTCCAACAAGCATGAGCTCAGCACTATGTAGCTTCCATGGAGAGTGCTACCACACATTCAAAGAAGAACTAACACCAATCCTCCTCAAATACTTCCAAGTATTTTGGAAATACTTCCAAATATTTAATATTTAAGAAGAGGGAACATTTTGAAACTCATTCTATGATGCCAGCATTACCCTGATACCAAAGCCAGACAAAGATACTACAAGAAAACTACAGCCCAATATTCCTTGTGAACATTGATTCAAAAATCCTCAACACGATACTAGCAAACCAAATTCAACAGCATATTATGAAAGGATTATACACCATGAAGAGTGAGATTTTATTCCTGGAATGCAACATACAAAAATGAATCAATATAATACATCACAGTAACAGAATGAAGGAAAAAAACCACTTGATCATCTCAATTGATACAGCAAAATCATGACGAAATTCAACACTCTTTCGTGATTAAAAAATCAAACACTCAACAAACTAGGAATAGAAGGAAACTATCTCAATATAATAAAGGCCTCATAACTTACTCAAACCTTGCTTTAGATAGTGAGGAGGGAAGTGATGTCACGAAAGATGGTGGAGTAGAGAAATCAAGGAATTTGTCTTTTCACCAAAACAACTATGGATAGAATTAGCGATTTTGGAATTCTGGAATCTAGTTGAATACTTACAGTATCCAGGCGAATGCTTGATGAAGAGAGAGGCTTGCATTTAGGGAAATCTCTGTCAGGTCACTGGCTGACCACAGAGATGAAACAATACTTCAGTGAACACACATGACAAGGAATATAGTCTTTGCAAAAATAGTGTGGAAAGACACTAAAGAGACAACTGCAGCCTTCATCAGGCAACAATAGAAATTTCTGGGGAGGGTAGAGAATCTAATTTCCAGAGTTACTACGTTACAATGTCCAAAATGTTCAGTTCTCAATAAAAAATTACAAAGAATACAAAGAAACATGGAAGTATATAACCCATTCACATGGAAAAAAGGCAACTGACAGATGAAGTCCAGACACTGGATTTGGTAGAGAAAGACTTTAAAATAACTGTCTTAAATATGCTCAAAGAGGTGAAGGGAACCATGGACAAAGAACTAAATGAAATCCTCAGAATGATATATGAGCAACTAGACAATATCAATAAAGAGAAATTATGAAAATGAACCAAACAGAAATTCTAGAGCTGAAAAGTACTATAGGTGAAATGAAAAATTCATTAGAGGGTTTTAACAGTAGATTTGAGCAGGCAGGAGAAAGAATCAGCAAACTTGCAGATAGATCAAATGAGATTACATAATCTCTGGAGCAGAAAGAATACAAGAATGAAGAAGAGTCTAAAGGACATATGGGATTCTATCAAGCTTAACAACATATGCATTATGAGAGTGCCAAAAGGAAATGAGAGAGAAAAGGGTGAAAATATTAGGCAAAAATGAAATAATGGCCAAAAACTCTCCAAATTTGATGGAAGACATACATCTACACAATCCAAGAGGCACAGTGAATGAAAAGCAGAATACACTCAAAGAGAGCTATACCAAGACACTATACTACAATCAAACTGTTGAAAGACAAAGACAAACAGAGAATCTTGAAAGGAACAAAAGTGGCTCATGAACAAGAAATCCTTAATAAGATCAACAGCTGATTTCTTATCAGAAACCATGAAGTCCAGAAGGCAGCGATAGGGTTTGTTTGTTTATTTATTTATTTATTTAGGCCGCACCGCATGGCATATGGGATCTTAGTTCCCTGAACAGGGATCGAACCCATGCCCCCTGCACTGGAAGTGCAGAGTCTTAACCACTGGACCACCAGAGAAGTCCCATTGATATGGTATATTTAGAATGCTGAGAGGAAAACACTATCAAGCAAGGATTCTATATCTGGCAAAACTATCCTTCACAAATGAAGGAGAAATTAACACATTTGTTAACACATAACAAAAGCCAAGGGTGTTTGTTGCTAGTAGGGCTTCCCCATACAGGAAATGCTAAAGAGAGCTCTTCAGGATGAAATAAAAGGACGCTGGAAGACAAGTTACACTGGCCATATGAAGAAATAAAGATGACTGGCATAGATGACTACATAAGTAAATATAAAAGCTAATATTCTTGTATTTTTGGTATGTAACTCCTCTTTTGTTTCCTATATTATTTAAAAGACAAATGCAGAAAACAATGATTATAAACGGACACAGAATGTAAAAGATGTAATTTGTGACAATAACAATATAAACAGGGGATGGAGCTGGATAGAAACAGAGATAATGTACAGTATTGAAAATAAGTTGATATCAATTCAAACTACTTTGTTATAAATTTAGGATGTTAACTGTAATCTCCGTGTAATCATTAAGAAAATAATGAAAAACTGCAAAAAAGGAAATGAAGAGGGATCATAATGATACATTAGAAAAAAAATCAAATACAAAAGAAGGCGATATTGGAGGAATTGAGAAACAAAATAGACAAGACATATACAAAACAAATAGCACAATGACAGAAGTAAGTCCTTCATTATCAGTAGTTACTGTAAATGTAAATGGATTAAACTCACCAGTTAAAAGACAGAGATAGGCAGAATGGATTAAAAAAACCGTGATCCAACTATATGCTACTATAAAGAGACCCACTTTAGACTTAAAGACACAAATAGGTTGAACGTGATAAAATGAAAAAAGATATTCCATGCAAATAATAACCAAAAGAGAGCTGGAATGATTATACTCATATCAGATAAAATAGATTTTAAGTCATACACTTTTACAAGAGAAAAAGAAGGACATTATTTATATTAATAAAAATGTCAAATCATCAAGAAGACATAACAACTGTAAATACATATGCATCTATCAACAGAGCCCAAAAGTATATGAAGCAAACACTGACAAAATCGAAGGAAGATACAGACAGTTGTACAAAAAGGAGACTTCAATATCCTACTTTCAATAACAGAACAACCAGACAGAAGATCACAAAGGAAACAGAGAACTAGAAAACACTATAAAACAACTAGATTTATATATAGAACACCTCACCCAACAACAGTAGAGTAAGTATTCTTAAATGCACATGCAACATTCTCCAGGACAGACCATATGTTAGGTTGTAAGGCAATTCTCAAAATATTTTAAAGATCAAATCATATAGAGTACCTTTTCCAGAACAGTGGAATGAAGCTAGAAATAATAACAGAGATAAAACTGGAAAATTGGAAGTAATACGTACAAATTTAAACACCACACTCTTAAACAACCAATGGGTCAAAGAAGAAATCACTATTAGAAATTGGAAATTAGAAAATACGTTGAGATAAATAAAAATGAAAACACAATATATAAAAACATGTGGGATGCAGCAAAGCCAATGGTCAGAGGGAAATTTCTGGCTGTAAATGTCTAGTAAAAAGGAAGAAACATCTCAAATCAACAACCTAGGTGTACACCTTAAGGAACAAGAAAAAGAAGAGAAAACTAAATCCAAAGCCAGCAGAAGGAAGGAAATATGAAAGAGCAGAGATGATAAACAAAAGAGAGAATAGAAAAATAACAGAATCAACAAAATGAAAAGTTAGTTTCTGACAATATCAACAAAATTGGCAAAGTTTTAGCTAGGCTGACCAGAAGGAGAAAAGACAGAACTACTAAAATCAGAAACAAAAGCAAGGACATTACTATTGATCTTACAAAAATTAAAAGGATTATAGAGAATAATATGAACAACTGTATGTTTTCAAATTAGATAATCTATACAAATGGACAAATTCCTAGAAACACACAAATTACCAAAACTGACTTCACACAAAATAGACAATCTCAACAGCCTATAATAAAGACATTGAATCAGTAATCAAAAAATTCCCCAACAAAGAAAAGTACAGGACCAAAAGGCCTCACTGATGAATTCTACCAAACATAAAAAGATCAATTAACATCAACCCTATTCAATCCCAAAAAAACAGAAGAGAGGAGTCACTTCCGAATACCTTATATGAGGACAAGATTCATCTGATACCAATGCCAGACAAAGATGCTAAAGAGAAGAAAACTACATGACCATTTCTGCTTATGAATATAGAACTAAACAGCCTCACCATATTACTAGCAAAACAAATCCAATAGACCATTAAAAGGATTATACATCATGACTAAGTGGGATTTATCCCAAGAATGCAAGGGTGGTTCAACCTAAGAAAATCAATTGATTTAATACACTACATCAATAGAACAGAGGAAAAAAATACCCACATGATCATCTCAATAGATGCAGGAAAAGCATTTGACAAAATTCAACAAACACACTTTCATGATAAAAACAAGCAACTTGGAATACAAGAGAACTTCCTTATCATGATAAAGGGCATTTATGAAAAATCCACAACTAACATCCTGCTCAATGATAAAAGACTGAAAGTTTTCTCCCTGTGATCAGGAACAAGACAAGAATGCCTTCTTTCACCACTGCTATTCAATATTATACTGGAATTCTCAAATCAATTAAGCAAGAGAAAGAAATAAAAGACATACAAGTTGGAAAAAAGTAAAATTATCTCTGTTTGTAGATGACATATTTCTATACATAGAATATTCCATAGATTCCCCCCACTGCAAAACTACCAGAACTAATAAAGTCAGCAAAGTTGTAAGATCAACACACAAAAATAAGTTGTATTTCTACATACTAGCAATACTAGTTATATTTCTATATGCTGGAAATAAAATTAAGAAAACAATTCCATTTACAATAGTATCCAAAAGAATAAAATAATATAAAGGTAAAAGACTTGTACACTGAAGACTACAAAATATTGCTGAAGAAAACTGAAGACTTAAATAAATGGAGATACCCCAAAGTGACCTACAGATTTAGTGTAATCCCTATCAAAATTCCAATGGTTTTTTTGCAGAAATGAAAAAACTAATCCTTAAATTCATATGGAACTTCAATGGGCCACAAATAACAAAACAATTTTGAAATAGAAGAACAAAGTTAGGAGACTTTCACTTCCCAATTTCAAAACTCACTACAAAACTACAGTTGTCAGAAGAGTGTGGTACTGGTATAAAAATAAGCATATAGACCAATGGAATAGAAAGAGAGTTCAGAAATAAATGCAAATATATATGGTTATTGGTTTTTGACAAGTATGCCAAGACTGTTCAATATAGTCTCTTAAAAAAATGGTACTAGAAAATAGTCTCTTATACAAATGTTACTAGAAAAAAATGGGTATCTTCATGCAAAAAAAAGAAGTTGAACCCCTACCTCACTCCATATACAAAAATTCACTCAGGATGGATCAATGACCTAAATGTAACAGCTAAAACCATAAAAGTATTAGAAGAAAACACAGTGGTAAATCTTCATGACTTCATATTTGGCAATAGATTCTTAGATTTGACACCAAAATCATGAGCAATGAAAGGAAAAATAGATAAATTGACTTCCTAGAAATTAAAAACTTTTGGGCAAAAAAAGGACATTATCAAGAATGTGAAAAGACAATCTATAGAATGGGAGAAAATATTGGCAAATCATATATCTGATAAGGTTTGATATCTAGAACTCTTACAACTCAACAACAAAATACAAACTACTCAATTTACAAATGGGCAAAAGACCTGAATAGATATTTCTCTGAAGAAGATGTACACATGACCAACAAGCACACAAAAGAATGTTCAACAATATTGATCATTAAGGAAATGCAAGTGAAAACCACAGTGAGATATTACTTCACACCCACTAGGATGACTTCAGTCTTTTATTTTTATTTATTTATATAAATTTATTTATTTATTTATTTATTTATTGGCTGCATTGGGTCTTCATTGCTGCACGCAGGCTTTCTTTAGTTGTGGTGAGTGGGGGCTACTCTTGGTTGCGGTGCGTGGGCTTCTCATTGCGGTGGCTTCTCTTATTGTGGAGCGTGGGCTCTAGGTGCATGGGCTTCAGTAGTTGTGGCATATGGGCTCAGTAGTTGTGGCTCACGGGCTGTAGAGCACAGGCTCAGTAGTTGTAGCGCACAGGCTTAGCTGCTCCGCTAAGGGGATCTTCTCGGACCAGGGCTCGAACCCGTGTTCCCTGCATTGGCAGGCGGTTTCTTAACCACTGCGCCACCAGGAAAGCTCGACTTCAGTTTTTTAAAACAAGAAAAATAACAAGTGTCGGCAACAATGTGGAGAAACAAGAACCCTCATACATTGCTGTATGTATGAGGTGGGAATGTAAAAAGATGCAGTTGCGGAAAGTAAATAAAAAGTTTGGCAGTTCCTCAAAAAGTTAAACACAGAATTACTCTGTGACCCCGAATATCCACGGCTAGGTATGTACTCAAGAGAAATGAGAACACATGTCCACACAGAAACTTCTACGCATTTTGCAGCATTGTTCATAAAAGCCCCAAAGTAGACACAACCCAAATGTCCATCAATGGGAGAATGGATAAACAAACTGTGGTATATACATACAATGGATCATTACTCAGGCATAACAAGGAAGGAAATACTACATATGCTTACAACTTGGAGGCACCTTGAAAACATTAAATTTTTACATTAACTAAGTAAAAGAAGCCAGACACAAAAGGTCACATGATATATGATTCCCTTCATATGATATATCCAGAATATGCAGATTCACAGAGACAGAAAGCAGATTGGTGGTTACCAGAGGGGGAGAGAGGAATGGGGAAGGATTACTTAATGGGTGCAAGGTGTTTTCTGAGATGATAAAGTTTTGAAACTAGAGGGAGGTGGTGGTTTGCACACCATTTTGAATAACTTAAATACCACTGAATTGTACATTTAAAAACTGTTAATTGTAGGTTACGTGAATTTCACCAAAATTTAAAAAATTTTTGAAAAGTGAGAAGAAACTGACTTACTTTTTTTTTTCCTCTTGAGATAATGCTTGCCAAACAATTTTATTCAGGCGCCTGTTTAAAAAAAAATCAACAATAGTTATTTAGTAGCAATAGTTCATTTTGTTCATGACAAAAAGCTGACCCCGCGCAGGGAGATCCCACGCCACGCAGCACCACCACCGCTGGACCATGTCATTGCCACTCGCTCAAAGAGATTGGATGTGAGTGTCTCCCATCCTCAGCATCACTGCGGAAGCCTCATGGCTTTGTGGCAATCATGCTAAATATTAAAGGAGGGCACAGCTCTCAGCTGGATCAGGTAAAACCTGGGCTGAGAAAAGGCAGCAAACAAACTGGTACTCATTATCTCTGCATGAAGATATTTCTAAACACCCACTGCTTTTCTTCATAAGGAAAAATATGTGTGCCCTTAGCCTGCCTTCTGTAGACATTCTTCTGTCTGGATTCTCAGAGCAAAAAAAAAAAAGGTTAATAGGGTCATAAATAAGAGGATTGGGACACACTTTAGAGATCAACCAGCCTGATCTCCTTGTTTTCCAAATGCAGCCGCTGAGAGGGGCAGACAGATGAAGCGCCTTACTTATCCAGCACCGAGAGTTGGTGGGGCTGAGACTAAAGCTCACCGAACGCGTTCGCAGAGAGATGCTGGCAACCCAGGAAGAAAGGAGGAAGTTGGAGCCAGTGCTTTCTATCAGGTAGTTACAGCTCCTTTTCTTGTTACCAATCAGTGGTGCTTTTTCCAGAGCTTCCAGCCCAGTTCTGTAGTGCTACATCATCACCCAAATCAGGCTTACTAGGGCACAGGGCACAGAACACTGGCTCCACAGGTTGTGAGCTGGTGTTCCATGAAGCAAAATAGCTTCAATAAAATGGGGTGGGAGAATACAGCCTCTCCCCAGGAGGCATGCTTCTAATCCTTGGACCCAGCGTCCGTGGCACAGGGCTCTGGGAGCACACTTTGGGTGGTGTTATCCTGCCCTGATCTCCCATCACAGGCCTGGTGAGATCATGGAAAGGGGGTCTGGCACGGTGGTGAAAAGCACAGACCCTGGAGCCAGACTGCCTGGGTCCAAAGCTCAGCTAGCTCCTCCTCTTATTAGCTGGGAGACTTTGGGCCAGTAGCCAACTTTTCTGTAGAAAGGGGGTAATCACAGTACCTCCCTCCCTGTGCTGCAGTGCAGACTCAATGAGCAAGTTATGTGCACCGCACACAGAACTGTGTCTGACACAGGTAAATGCTCTGTAAGTGACAGAAAGAGTCAGGAAGTGGGAAACAAGCCAGCTCTGCTCCTGTGTCTCTTGATGTTTTTGGTTCTTTGGGGCCTATTTGGAAATGGTTTTCTTTAATGATGTGGTTGATGAAACAATGATCAGGGCTTCTAAGGCTTGTGTGCATTTCTGGGGAAAAAACAAAACAAAACAAAACTGTAAATCCTTTTAAGTCTAAACCTTGTGCAGGCAGTAGAGTAGGGAGGCTGGGAGTGTGACGAGGGCTTGGGAGCTACGTGGGTCTGGGTTCAAATCTCAGCATCTCCACTTTGCCGCTGTGTGAAGCTGTTACATAACTTTTTGAAACAGTTTTCTTATTGATAAAACAAAGATAACACCACCTACCCTTGGAGTTGCGAGCTGTATGTATAAAGTGACCAGGAATAACTAAGGCTCATTCCCTCCAGCTTCTGAAGGAGGGTGAGGCTTAGACACTCAGAAACAGTTGGTGAATGTGGGTCCAATTAGCTAGGACATGTCTCTAATTTTAATTCGGTTCTTCAGAAAATATTTTTCCAAGAGGGTATTTTCATAGCCTCTACTATTCCTCTGTTTTCCGCCTTCACTGAACTATTTCAAAGCACACAGGGCAGAAAAAGCGAGTGGGTGTGAGCTGAGGGCAACAGAGAGTGTGCGAATCCCGGCTCCACTGTCCTGGAAGGCAACCGTGGGAAAGCCTCTAAGCGTGCGGGACGAGGGCAGTCCTTGTGGGATGCTGGGATTTGACAAACCACAGTTTTCCTCTTTGTTTTAGGAGACTGAAATTTGGTTGAGCGTAGCGTTTACTAGCTTTCTCTACCTCTAGTTTGCAAATCTACTTGTACCGAGTGGCTCATTTGCAAAGCAACTTGTAACTAATGACACTTCAGAAGTCTAGTCAGCAGCCCAAGCAAATCGATGGTAAGCAGAGGTTACTATGCCTGGTCCCTGAGCCAGAACTGATGCTTCTCCTGTGGATCTGAGGGCTGAGACCTTGACCTTAGAGTCACAACACAAGCTGTGGAAAAATCACCCCAGAATCCAGCCAGCCCTGGTAATCCTCACTCAGAGCTTATGCTCAGACACACAAAGCCAAAACTGCTTCCGCAATTCTTAAAACATTGAACGAGAAGGACTCCTACACATGGGCACTAAGTGTGATCAAAATAGCTTGTTTATGTCACTATTTTGGCCAGAGGACTGTAAGCTTCCCACTCATTTGGTCACCCCTAACCATACGAACTTAGGGTTCTATCTGGCTTACTTGTGGTGGTAAGTTTTAGAAACGTTTTATTGGGGATGAGATGGGGATAAATTAAGTTTCATTAATTACTTTTCATCTTTTCATATTCTGCATATCTTTAGAAAGATGAAGCAAGATGGAAAAGGGAACTGACATTTATGCCAGCAAAATTCTTTTTTTTTTTTTAAATAATTATGCTTTTTTTTTTAAACCATCTTAATATGGTTTTTTTTTAAAGGCACAGGCTTTTTTTTTTTTTTTTAAAGATTTACTTATTGATTGATTGACTATGTTGGGTCTTCGTTTCTGTGCTAGGGCTTTCTCTAGTTGCGGCAAGCGGGGGCCACTCTTCATCGCAGTGCGCGGGCCTCTCACTATCGTGGCCTCTCTTGTTGCGGAGCACAGGCTCCAGACGCGCAGGCTCAGTAGTTGTGGCTCACGGGCCTAGTTGCTCCGTGGCATGTGGGATCTTCCCAGACCAGGGCTCGAACCCGTGTCCCCTGCATTAGCAGGCAGATTCTCAACCACTGCGCCACCAGGGAAGCCCAATGCCAGCAAAATTCTTAAATACTATTGAATACAAAAGATCAGGAAGCTTTGTTCTGTATAATATTAATGTTAATATGATTAAATAACAATATTAAATAAATCATTTAAAATAAACATCAAGTTATTAATACCAAATAATTAATACTAATGCAATCAATAATATCAAATATTAATCATATTAAAATAAATGTTAATGATCATATTTAAATTCATATCATTTTAATAAACAATATAGTATAATATTCCTCTAAGGGTACTAAAAGGCTTTTCCGATTCACTCACTGGGAAGTAAGAACTGGAACAAATCACTACTATGTCTGTATTTTGGTTTTGCCATTAATGAAGGACTCTCTTCTGCCTGGGAAGGAAGGGTCCCTGTCCTTCTGGAAACTCTCGGGAAAGGGTCAGCTCAGTGGGAAGAGCTGTGTAACCCTTCCATTCCATGTATTTATGGTTATTTTAGCATCAGCAGATATAGGGAATGAAAGAGGGAAATAATTAACATTAGTTGCTCTTTATATATAATTTACATAACTCTCACAACTGCCCTGTGAGCCAGCTCTTGCAAATGAAGCTCACAAGTGTCATATGACCTGTCAAGTAGCTGTCAGAGCCAAGAATGAAACCCCTGAGCTATCTGACCTCAAAGCCCCAGCTCATGGCCTTGCATCAGGCTTTCACAGACCAGGTAATTACTGCACTCAAATATTTGAATGAGTCAAGCAAATTAAATTACAATATGAATGATATTATTATATTTCCTTTTGAATAACTGAATTGGATCAATTTTAATATGTAAACTTGAATTAGATCAAATTCAAATTAAATTCCAACAGTCAAATATATATATATATATATATATATATATATATATATATATATAGTGACACCTGCTAGGAAGAGGAGACCAGGGGGAAAGCAAGCAGCCCAGCCCCTGCCTTCGGGGGCTGACATCCTCATGGGGAAGGGACAGGCCTGTACAGAAGCTGTGAGTGCTCCGAGGGCCACACGCAAGGTGGGTGGTGCAGAGTCATTGGGGAAAGGCCTCTCTGGGGAGGGCCATTGGCGCTGAGGCAAGAAGGGAAGAAAGAGGACAGCTGGTGGGAGGGGGCAGGAAGAGGGGCAGTGGAGCTTCAAGGCAAGGGAAGGACTGCCTGGTGCAGGGGTGGGGAGGCGGAGAAGAGGGCCAGAACCAGTAAGAGGGTACCTACAGAGCAAAGTCTCAGGCCCACAGGGCAGGGCGAGCCTTGGCAGAGTTCAGCCTGCCTTTGAGAGAAACAAAGGGCCCACAAAGACTCAGAGAAGTCCTGAGAAGCCCGTGGAGGCAGCTGCAGGAGCCCATGCGACACAGCCTCAGCTCTCAGGCAAGGGCAGTGGAGGAGGCTCAAGTGTAAGGAGATTTGGAGAGGACTGTGATGGGCGTGGGGCAGAAAGGCCAGCCTCTGCGCTGGGTCGTGCACTCCAGGCAACACAAGTCAGGCTTTATACTTTTTTTTGAACACACACTAGACACACTGCAAAATGACAGCAGATCAGTAAATGCTGGCCTGGGCCCCGTCGTTCACTTTGGCGTACTTTATTACCTTTTTCCCAACCACATGGTGGTAAATGAAAACCCAATTGCACAGCTTCCAGAACCAAGAATAGGCTTGCCTGGAGGAGCTGGGTAGCTCAAAGTTTAATTAAGCGTGTGCACCAAGGACTAATTAAGTGCTGAGGGGCAGGGTGCGGAGGTGATTAGAGAGCTGGGAGTGGGTGAGATTCTAGCCCCAGAGCTGTGTTCTCCACCAACACTCTGAGGCGGGCTCCCGGGTCAGGCCAGAAGGAGCCAGGCCCCAGGAAGGGGCTGGGATTCAAGGACCCTGGGTCTCCTTCCCACCTGGGTCTCCTTCTCCAGCCTGGCAGTTGCCTGGCAAACCCTGGGTTATTTGCCCTTGGGAAAAAAGGCCCCCTAACTCAGTACTAACACAGTGGCTATTTAAGAGTACAGTTTTCACTGTAGTCAACTTGGTCATCTTCTTGATTTTGATATAAAAATTGTTTAAATAAATTATCTCATTATTGTGGCGTTTTATTTCTTTATTGTGGTATGGTGTCACTTTACAGAATGTTAGATGCTAAAATGGTCCAATTCACTCTGCTAAAAGGAAAGCTTTAAAGAGTTCATGGAAACATGAGATTTCTACAGAGTTTGGAAAGGGAAGATGGTTTCTTGAAAACCCTGTTGGACATACTCAGGTAAAGTATTGGGTTGGCCAAAAAGTTTGCTCGGGTTTTTCTGTAACATCTTAGGGAAAAACTCGAACGAACTTTTTGGCCAACCCAGTACTTAACGCAATGCTGGCACAGAGGGAGCCCCTTATGTTAGCTGCTGCTGCTGTTAATATTCCTTATGGACCATTGTTAAATAGCTGCGCCAGATGAAAAATTTAAGCTAAAAGAAGGGAAAACAAGCCAAAACAAATTCCACATCCATTACAGAATAGCCAGGTGTAATACTCACTTTTCATAGGACTTAATTGCCTGTTCCACTTTTTGCTTGTAGATATTGAGCTTCACTCCTTGGGGGTTAACTAAAGTCATCTTATTTGTGTCATTGCACACATGTGCCAGAGGGAACACCTATATGCCAATGCCAAAGGAAAGGGTCACTTGATAAGTTAACACGTGCCTTCAAAAATGGATCTAATGGCTGTGCAGTATGTTTTTCTGACTATAAAATCAATACATTATATTTGTAGAGAAATGAGAAAATACAGAAAATTAAAAAAATAAGAATCAGAGATATCACTGCTAACTTTTTCCTTCCAATTTTTAAAACTATATATTTTAAAAATACCACCCCCCCCAAAAAAAAACCTGTGTCAGGAAACTCAAATCAGAATCAAGTGTTATCTTAATAAGCCTCTGTCAAATTGAAGGGCATAGGCGATAAGAAATAGAATCCCATTGTTGCTACTTTGTAAATTACTAGTTGGGTTAAACATCTTTCTCACATATTTATTTTAAATTTGATTTTCTCTTAAGAATATCTGATTATAGTTAATATCTTTTGACCATTTTCTTTATCAATTTATAAGAGATCTTTATACATGTCAAATAAAGAAGGCTTAGTGATCAGTGAAACCACTTTCTGTAAGAACAGCAGAGAACCAGAAAGAGAGGGCATCTTTTTGAGTTCTTTCTGTCTGTGTCTGATGCTTGCTTCTGGGTTTGGGGCTGCCTCTGATTCCATGCTATCTTAACAGTACCTGTAATATTTTACACTTACCTGTTTGCATATTACTTTGTTTCATTCACTGCTGTATTCCTATCACCTAGAACAGTGCCTGGCCCTCAACAAATATCTATTGATAAATGAATAAATGTATGTTTGCAAAAAGGCTTATTCCATATCTTAATATTTACATAAAAAGAAAAAGTCTAATGGGAGAATACAAGGTCTAACAGTGTTTCAATACTGTGTATGATTCCAACCACGAGGAGCATGTAGGCATTTTAGAAATGTGGGGAATCAAAGCAACTATACACCAATAAAAATTAATTTAAAAAAAACCAATTAATCATAATAAGATGAAAGAAAGCTTTGGCCTTGACAACAGGGACCTGTGATATTTACTTTCAGAATATTTTCTATCAGTAATTTCAATAAATTGATATGTTAATTTAAAAAAATGTGGGAATCACTTTTAAGAAGTAAATTTGTACTTCCAATCCAGATGATACAGAGTTCATGTTTTATGTTCCTCTTTGCCTTCAAAATCATACAAAAATTGTATTGTTGTTATTTAAGGAAAAAAATGCATAAAAAGAAAGGAAGGAAAAGAAGAAGGAGAGAAGGGAAAGGAAGAAGGAGAGAAGGAAAAAGAAAGATGCATGGTTGATGTATTTCTAGAGACAAAAAGTTGAATAAGTCAGCAGGGCTGAAGTTGTGTGTTTGTTGACTCTCGTGGGCAAAGATGGCAGGGGTGGTGGGAGCTCAGCTCCCAGAAAGCAAGTGGGACTCTGAGTCAGGCTCAGTGCCTGAAGCCAGCACTAGTATGAGGTTCTCTCGAGGCCCTGCCTGGTGAGAGAGGACACTAGTGCAGTCTAACAACCAAGAACTGAACCAAACCACCCTCAATCTACACTATCCCAGTATCATCATGGGACAAGAGCTCTAAATACCAATGACTGGGGTACAAGGGGATGGATTTAGGTAACTGCAAAACAGAAGACAGAGAAAAAAACAGATTTTTAAAAATCTTGTCAAAATGTGCCAACGTACTAAAATTCCTAAATACACACACAAAAATGCTAAAAACAGTAGCTGAGCAAATCAACAATCAGAACATCAATTCACATGAGTAGAAATTAATTTTATGAGCCACCTAACAATAACTTGATATGAATTATGATTAAAATTAAGTATGATTAGGTTGTCAAAGATGTAACAGTCATATAAAAGTGTAAGAACAGAGTGCCATTAAGAACAAATGGATGAGAAAAAGAATAGTATTTTAAATAATAAAATAAAATCATGTAAAAAAATAGATATTGAAACTGCAAACTACATAATTTTGCAATTAAAACATCAAGACCAAAAGAAACAAACAAAATAGCCAAAGATTCAGAAGGCTGAAAAGCAAGAAATTTAGTCTGGCTGAATAGTCAAACCTTGCTACCTGTCAGACACAAGAATTCATCATGTGGTTTCTAAGCAATCTTTGTCAAAGAGAAGAAGCCAAAACAGTGGGTTAAAAGGTGAGTTGACGGGACTTTGAAAACAATGAAATTTGCAGAAGTGGAAAAAAAACCCAACCAAACAAACAAAAAACACCACCTCTTAAAATTTCACATAAACTTTCAGAGGAAAAATAATCAGTCTCAACAAAATGAAAGACCCTTACATATTTATCTCCCCTGGGAAAAAGACCCCTCTAGAAGTCTATAAGTAGCTCTGCAAATTGCCAGCTTATGGCTCAACTGCAAATCAACACCACGAAATATTTAGTAGCATTATACCATTTCACCAGGATCCGCTGGATGCCTGACTGATGATGCGTAAAGAAAACCCACTGTTTAATGTTCTACCTCCCTCTTTGGTGGATTTGGATCTCATGCCTTGCATGGCCATCATGGACTTCAGTGTGGTAGGAGTTCAAATTTGGCTCGTGTGCACCCACTCTCATTCCTTTCTGCATGCAGATTTAGGGAAAGACAAAGTCATACTCCACACCTTCAGTCTGTGGTCTTAGTTTTTACAACATGGTGGTCACGTGGAGGTCCCATGGGCTATTCTCTTGATGATGTCAAGTTTAGTGTGACTATGAGGTCATAAGGGGCATTCTCACAGGGACTTGAGGGATCAGAATCATGGCTTCCCAGCTTCTGTAGGGAAGCAGGTGGGGAGGAGAGTGTGGTTAATGAGGAAACTGACACTATTTGAGAGGGAATGAAAGCACCTGGTCACACCTCCTGAACATGTTTTACTTGTTAACTCTTTTTTTTTTTTTTTTTATAAGAGAGGGAAATGTAGACACAGAGACAGAGAAGACCAGGCCATGTGATGACAGAGGCAGAGACTGGAGTAATGCAGCTCCAAGCCAAGGGATGCCAAGGATTCCACCACCAGAAGCTAGGAAGAGTCAAGGAAGGGCTCTTCCTTAGAGCAGTCAGAGGAAGCATGGCCCTGCCAACACTCAGATTTCAGACTTCCAGCCTCCAGAATTGTGAAAGAATAAACGAATTTCTAAGCCACCCAGTTTGCGGTACACTTTGTCACAGCAAACCTAGGAAAGTAATACAGAGATATGAATACATATATATAATTGTTTATGTTTTCAAAAGAAAATAATGGAACAACCAACTAGCTGTTGGCTGATCTAGGAATGACTTCTTGGAATGATTGGGGGGACTTGGCTCTGCTCCACGTGTCTCTAGCAGGCTTGACCAGGCATATTCCCAGGCACAAATGAGTAAGTAGAAATAACCAAGGAGCCTTAATGCCTGGGCTTGGAACTGGTATACCCTTGCTTCCATTTCATTCTATTGGTCAAAGATACTTGCTATCTCTTATAATGCAAATCAAGCATTACCAACTAATGGGAGACCCCTCTGGACACTGATAATAAAAGGGAGCCTCAAGGTATTACCTACTTCAATTCTCTTGAGGTTAACCTAGAAGCCTTACCAAATTGATGCTAATCACACCCTGTGTGAGAAGATTTTAACTGTGAGGGATGGAGGGCAGAGGGAGGAAGGGGGGAGCAGGGGGGAGGCGGGGAGTGAGAGAGAGATACTGACCATAATTGCTGGAATACATGGACAGCCCTAGTTTGGGCTGATTCTCTTAGAATTTTTCCCAGTGTTAGACCAGAGATACACTTTAACCACTAATTTTGTCAATAGTTGAGAACAGTTTTATCAATTCTATTAAGAACAGTTTTATCAATAATGGGATTGTAGCTTCAAGATGGCAGAGTAGAAGGACATGTGCTCACTTCCTCTTGCTAGAGCACCAGAATCACAAGTGACTGCTGAACAATCATTGACAGGAAGACACCGGAACTCACCAAAAAAGATATCCCACATCCAAAGACAAAGGAGAAGCTGCAATGAGATGGTAGGAGGGGCACAATCACAATAAAATCAAATCCCATAAGCACTGGGTGGGTGACTCACAAACTGGAGAACACTCATACCACAGAAGTCCTCCCACTGGAGTGAAGGTTCTGAGCCCCACGTCAGGCTTCCCAACCTGGGGGCTGGGCAACAGGAGGAAGATTTCCCAGAGAATCAGACTTTGAAGGTTAGCGGGATTTGACTGCAGGACTTCGACAGGACTGAGGGAAACAGAGACTCCACTCTTGGAGGGCACACACAAAGTAGTGTACACATCAGGACCCAGGGGGAAAGAGCAGGGACCCCACAGGAGACAGAACCAGACCTACCTGCTAGTGTTGGAGGGTCTCCTGCAGCGGCGGGGGAAAGCTGTGGCTTACCGTGGGGACAAGGACACTGGCAGCAGAAGTTCTAGGAAGTACTCCTTGGCGTGAGCCCTGCCAGAGTCTGCCATTAGCCCCTCCAAAGAGCCTGCAGGCTCCAGTGCTGGGTCGCCTCAGGCCAAAGAACCAAGAGGGAGGGAACTCAGCCCCATCCATCATCAGACAAGCGGATTAAATTTTACTAAGCTCTGCCTACCAGAGCAAAACTCAGCTCTGGTAAATTGATACAGCCACTATGGAGAACAATATGGAGGTTCCTTAAAAAACTAAAAATAGAATTACCATATGACCCAGCAATCCCACTACTGGGCATATACCCAGAGAAAACCGTAATTCAAAAAGACACATGCACCCGAATGTTCATTGCAGCACTATTTACAATAGCCAGGTCATGGAAGCAACCTAAATGCCCATCAACAGACGAATGGATAAAGAAGATGTGGTACATATATACAATGGAATATTACTCAGCCATAAAAAGGAACGAAATTGAGTCATTTGTTGAGAAGTGGATGGATCTAGAGACTGTCATACAGAGTGAAGTAAGTCAGAAAGAGAAAAACAAATATCGTATATTAATGCATGTATGTGGAACCTAGAAAAATGGTACAGATGAGCCAGTTTGCAGGGCAGAAGTTGAGACACAGATGTAGAGAATGGACATATGGACACCAAGGGGGGAAAACTGTGGTGGGGTGGGGATGGTGGTGTGCTGAATTGGGCGATTGGGATTGACATGTATACACTGATGTGTATAAAATTGATGCCTAATAAGAACCTGCAGTATAAAACAACAAACAAACAAAACAACTAATACTAAACTTTCATTGGGTTATTTGTATGGAAATATGTTAATATAAATGTTTCAGACATTACATGAAATTTCTAAAAATCTTAAAAAAAAAAACCCAAAAAACTCAGCTCTGCCCACCACCAGTCCCTCCCATCGGGAAGCTTGCACAAACCTCTTAGATAGCCTCATCCACCACAGGGCAGACAGCAGAAGCAAGAAGAACTACAGTCCGGCAGCCTGTGGAATGAAAACCAAATTCACAGAAAGAGAGACAAAATGAAAAGGCAGAGGACTATGTACCAAATGAAGGAACAAGATAAAACCCCAGAAAAACAACTAAATGAAGTGGAGATAGGCAACCTTCCAGAAAAAGAATTCAGAATAATGATAGTGAAGATGATACAGGACCTCGGAAAAAGAATGGAGGCAAAGATCAAGAAGATGCAAGAAATGTTTAACAAACAGCTAGAAGAATTAAAGAACAAACAGAGATGAACAATATAATAACTGAAATGAAGACTACACTAGAAGGAATCAATAGCAGAATAACTGAAGCAGAAGAACGGATAAGTGACCTGAAAGACAGAATGGTGGAAAACATTGCCATGGAAGAGAATACAGAAAAAAGAATGAAAAGAAATTAAGACAGCATAAGAGATCTCTGGGACAACATTAAATGCACCAACATTCACATTATAGGGGTCCCGAAGAAGAAGAGAGAGAGAAAGGAACGAAGGAAATATTTGAAGAGCTTATAGTCAAAAACTTCCCTAACATGGGAAAGGAAATAGCCAACCAAGTCCAGGAAGTGCAGAGAGTCCCAGGCAGAATAAACCCAAGGAGAAAGATGCTGAGTAATCAAATTGACAAAAATTAAAGACAAAGAAAAATTATTAAAAGTAACAAGGGAAAAATGACAAATAACATACAAGGGAACTCCCGTAAGGTTAACAGCTGATTTCTCAGCAGAAACTCTACAAGCCAAAAGGGAGTGGCACAATATATTTAAAGTGATGAAAGGGAAGAACGTACAACCAAGATTACCCTACCTGGCAAGGATCTCATTCAGATTTGACAAACAAATCAAAAGCTTTATAGACAAGCAAAAGCTAAGAGAATTCAGCACCACCAAACCAGCTCTACAACAAATGCTAAAGGAACTTCTCTAAGCGGGAAACATAAGAGCGAAAAGGACCTACAAAAACAAACCCAAAACAATTAAGAAAATGGTAATAGGAACATACATATTGACAATCACCTTAAATGTGAATGGATTAAATGCTCCAACCAAAAGACAGAGGCTCGCTGAATGGATACAAAAGCAAGACCCATACATATGTAATCTACAAGAGACCCACTTCAGACCTAGGGACACATACAGACTGAAAGTGAGGGGATGGAAAAAGATTTTCCATGCAAATGGAAATCAAAAGAAAACTGGAGTACCAATACTCATATCAGATAAAATAAACTTTAAAATAAAGAATGTTACAAGAGACAAGGAAGGACACCACATAACGACCAAGGGATCAATCCAAGAAGAAGATAGAACAATTATAAATATATATGCACCCAACATAGGAGCACCTCCATACATAAGGCAAATGCTAACAGCTATAAAAGAGGAAATCGACAGTAACACAATAATAGTGGGGGACTTTAACACCTCACCTACACAGATGAACAGATCATCCAGACAGAAAATTAATAAGGAAACACAAGCTTTAAATGACACAATAGAACAGATATATTTAATTGATATTTATAGGACATTTCACCTGAAAACAGCAGATTAAACTTTCTTCTCAAGTGTGCACAGAACATTCTCCAGGATAGATCACATCTTGGGTCACAAATCAAGCCTCAGTAAATTTAAGAAAATTGAAATCATATCAAGCATCTTTTCCGACCACAGCGATATGAGATTAGAAAGAAATTACAGGGAAAAAAATGTAAAAAACACAAACACATGGAGGCTAAACAATACGTTACCAAATAACCAAGAAATCACTGAAGAAATCAAAGAGGAAATCAAAAAATACCTAGAGACAAATGACAATGAAAACACGATGATCCAAAACCTACGGGATGCAGCAAAAGCAGTTCTAAGAGGGAAGTTTATAGCAATACAATAAGAAACAAGAAAAATCTCAAATAAACAATCTAACCTTACACCTAAAGGAACTAGGGAAAGAAGAACAAACAAAACCCAAAGTAAGTAGAAGGAAAGAAATCATAAAGATCAGAGTAGAAATAAATGAAATAGAAACAAAGAAAACAATAGCAAAGATCAATAAAACTAAAAGCTGGTTCTTTGACAAGATAAACAAAATTGATAAACCGTTAGCCAGACTCATCAAGAAAAAGAGGGAGAGGACTGAAATCAATAAAAATATAAATGAAAAAGGAGAAGTTACAATGGATGCCACAGAAATACAAAGCATCATAAGAGACTAGTACAAGCCATTCTATGCCAATAAAATGGACAACCTGCAAGAAATGGACCAATTCTTAGTAAGGTATAACGTCCAAGACTGAACCAGGAAGAAATAGAAAATACAAACAGACCAATCACAAGTAATGAAATTGAAACTGTGATTAAAAATCTTCCAACAAACAAAAGTCCAGGACCAGATGGCTTCACAGGTGAATTCTATCAAACATTTAGAGAAGAACACATATCCTTCTCAAACTCTTCCAAAAAACTGCAGAGGAAGGAACACTCCCAGATTCATTCTATGAGGCCACCATCACCCTGATACCAAAACCAGACAAAGAGACTACAAAAAAAGGTAATTACAGACCAATATCACTGATGAATATAGATGCAAAAATCCTCAACAAAATAGTAACAAACAGAATCCAACAACACATTAAAAAGATCACACACCATGATCAGGTAGGATTTATCCCAGGGATACAAGGATTCTTCAATGTACACAAATCAATCAATGTGATACACCATATTAACAAATTGAAGAATAAAAACCATATGATCATCTCAATAGATGCAGAAAAAGCTTTTGACAAAATTCAATACCCATTTATGATAAAAAAAAACTCTCCAGAAAGTGGGCATAGACGGAACCTACCTCAACATAATAAAGGCCATATACGACAAACCCACAGCAAACATCATTCTCAATGGTGAAAAACTGAAAGCATTTCCTCTAAGATCAGGAAAAAGACAAGGATGTCCACTCACACCACTATTATTCAACATAGTTTTGGAAGTCCCAGCCATGGCAATCAGAGAAGAAAAAGAAATAAAAGGAATACAAACTGAAAAAGAAGAAGTAAAACTGTCACTGTTGGCAGATGACATGATACTGTACATAGATAATCCTAAAGATGCCAAGAGAAAACTACTAGAGCTAATCAATGAATTTGGTGAAGTTGCAGGATACAAAAGTAAAGCACAGAAATCTCTTGCATTCCTATCCACTAACAATGAAAGACCAGAAAGAGAAATTAAGGAGACAATCCCATTCACCATTGCAACAAAAAGAATAAAATACCTAGGAATAAACCTAGCTAGGGAGGTAAAAGACCTGTACTCAGAAAACTATAAGACACTGATGAAAGAAATCAAAGATGACACAAACAGATGGAGAGACATACCATGTTCTTGGACTGGAAGAATCAATATTCTGAAAATGACTATACTACCCAAAGCAATCTACAGATTCAATGCAATCCCTATCAAATTACCAATGGCATTTTTTACAGAACTAGAACAAAAAAATCTTAAAATTTGCATGGAGACACAAAAGACCCCGAATAGCCAAAGCAAGCTTGAGAGAAGAAAACGGAGCTGGAGGAATCAGACTCCCTGACTTCAGACTATACTACAAAGCTACAGCAATCAAAACAATATGATACTGGCACGAAAACAGAAATATAGATCAATGGAACAGGATAGAAAGCCCAGAGATAAACCCACACACCTCTGGTCAACTAATCTATGACAAAGGAGGCAAGGATACACAATGGAGAAAAGACAGTCTCTTCAATAAGTGGTGCTGGGAAAACTGGACAGCTACATGTAAAAAATGAAATTAGAACACTCCCTAACACCATACACAAAAATAAACTCAAAATGGATTAAAGGCCTAAACGTAAGACCAGACACTATAAAACTCTTAGAGGAAAAATAGGAAGAACACTCTTTGACATAAATCACAGCAAGATCTTTTTTGACCCACCTCCTAGAGTAATGGAAATAAAACAAAAATAAATAAATGGGACCTAATGAAACTTAAAAGCTTTTGCATAGCAAAGGAAACTACAAACAAGACAAAAAGACAACCCTCAGAATGGGAAAAAATATTTGCAAACGAATCAATGGACAAAGGATTAATCTCCAAAATATATAAACAGCTCATGCAGCTCAATATTAAAAAAACAAACAACCCAATCAAAAAATGGGCAGAAGACCTAAATAGACGTTTCTCAAAGAAGACATACAGATGGCCAAGAGGCACATGAAAAGCTGCTCAACATCACTAATTATTAGAGAAATGCAAATCAAAACTACAATGAGGTATCACCTCACACCAGTTAGAATGGGCATCATCAGAAAAGCTACGAACAACAAATGCTGGAGAGGGTGTGGAGAATAGGGAATCCTCTTGCACTGTTGGTGGGAATGTAAATTGATACAACCACTATGGAGAACAGTATGGAGGTTCCTTAAAAAACTAAAAATAGAATTACCATATGACCCAGCAACCCCACTACTGGGCATATACCCACAGAAAACCATAATTCAAAAAGACACATGCACCTCAATGTTCATTGCAGCACTATTTACAATAGCCAGGTCATGGAAGCAACCTAAATGCCTATCGACAGGTGAATGGATAAGGAAGATGTGGTACATATATACAATGGAATATTACTCAGCCATAAAAAGGAATGAAATTGGGTCATTTGTAGAGACGTGGATGGACCTAGAGACTGTCATACAGAATGAAGTAAGTCAGAAAGAGAAAAACAAATATCATATATTAACGCATATATGTGGAATCTAGAAAAATGGTACAGATGAACTGGTTTGCAAGGCAGAAATAGAGACACAGATGTAGAGAACAAATGTATGGACACCAAGGGGGGAAAGCGGGGTGGGGGGGTGGTGGCGGTGGGATGAATTGGGATTGACATGTAAACACTAATATGTATAAAATTGATACCTAATAAGAACCTGCTGTATAAAAAATAACAATAAAATAAAAACTTAAAAAAATGATAATAGTGTTTATCTCTTACTCTTTGCCAAGTACTAGGCAATCCATATATTTTCTCATTCAATCCCTCTATAGATATATACATTGAAATGCAGTTTTGTTATTTGGTTTTCCTCTCCACTGAACTCTAGTTTTTTATTCCTTTAAAAAATACTAGTTTCTAGCACAATGCATGTACAAAGTAACCATTTACTGAATACGTTAAAGACTAAAATTATATAAATTCAAATAATAGCTGAGGCTCCAACATTTTTAAAAGTTTATCTCTATCGTAAAATATTGTGTTTGGAGTCTACCAAATTTGAGTTCTCGGTGATTGAGGCACGAGATGAGCGTACCTTTGCTATTTTAAAAGAGATGTTTGCCAAGAAGGTGAATGATGTAACCAAGATTTTAAGAGATATATTTAGCTTACACAAGAAAACTGTTCTCAAACAATAAAAGAAAAAATATTAAAATTGAATACCATTTTCACTTAGCAATTGGTAGGGTTTTTTTTTTAATGTTACTGCTCTAAGTAACAGCAAAGATGTAGGAAAATAGGCACTCTTAAAATTCCAAGTAAACTGCCCAATAATGGGGGGAATAGTTAAATTAATTGTAGTAATTTATGTTATTGAATATTAGCACAACCATTAAAATTCATCCAAAATTGGTCATTACAAGGAAATATGTTCATAAGATATTCTAAATGAAGAAAGGGGGATACAGAACTGTACACACAGTTATTAGCTGTTAAAGTAGTACAGGAAGAATTCTGCCTGACAACATTCTGGCTGTGTTTGTAAGCAATCCCACAGCATTTTGAAAATGAGAAAATAGTGTAAACTGGTGTTTATATATTCATCACTCAACACTAACTGAATTCACCAACTTCACTGTTTTTCAACTAAATCATTTCTTCCAATAAATATCCCAGAGCCTGCTGTCAGACTGGCCAAGGAGAGGTCTGACTGGATGTGAGTAATGAAAATGCAAAGGTTGTGCAAATCCCACGTGGCTGACCCTGAACAAGGTGCAGTGACTTTATAGTTGTGCAAACTGCTGAATGCTGAAGCTTAAACTTCTGCTTAAACAGAAACATCTCCAGGCTCAACAGAACAAATTGAAGGTGGGGCTACAAAGTGAACTGGGAAACAGAAGTGTCAATCAGATCATTCATAAACCCATGAAAATATGTTGCTTACTACAGTGTAGGTTATATCTCATAAATTTCAATCTAAATTTTTAGAAAATAAAAATAAAATTTTTAAATGTAAATTTCAATTAAAATGCTAGTGAGGTCACTAGCATTTTAATTGGTAGAGTAAATGAGTATTTGCTGGCATGCAATAATGTTTGAAATAGACTGTTGAGTAAAAATCAAGGCACAGAGTATCTTTAGTTCAACTTCATTTTGGTAAAACAAAAACAAAGAACAAAGGATATATATGTAGTGAAAAAACTTGGGCCAGATAACCACCAAACAATTCATCTGTGAGGAATTATATTCTATTGTTTCTTTTCTACTTATCTGTATTTTCTAATTTTTCTACACAATGATTACGTATAGCTTTTGTATTAACTGTCCTTTCAAATTTTTTAATTAAAATAAATTTTCTCAGTGTCGTTTTCATTGCTACTATATTTGAAAGCAACAAAATGCCATGCCCTTAGCAGCATCCCTAACATTCCTCGTCAGCTAAATGATGAGATAAAAAGCCACCTCACTACGTTGGTCTAAGTTTTCCATCAGATACTTTGATGAGATCAAATGTTTTTCTCAAAACCTAGTCTGAGGGCTCACCACGTACCAGATTAGGGACCTTGCCATGACCCATCAGGAGTCAGTGACAGAGCTGGGGTGCAGGCCCAGGTTACCTGATCACAAAGCTATGTGCTGAACCCAGATTAGGGCAAAGCAAGAAGCCTTGATGCAGTGCTGGTAAGACATGATGATGATGATGGTGGTGGTGGTGACGTAGTGGACTTTTCAACGATGCAAACTAATGTTCCCGAATTGTTTCTTCTTTTTCAAAGCCATTGGCTATAAAGAGCTTTAAACTCCAGATTCACCAAATAACTAAAGCAGTTTTACTCTGTATATGACTTGGTGATGAATTAATCTTTTTGAAAGAGCTAAGGTTAAACTTATCTGGTCCACTGAAAACTGAAAGTGCCAGTTAGCACCTTGTAATGAAGAGTTGCTAGGGAAACCTCTCTGCTCAACACTTCATTTCCAAGGTGACAGATTTGATGCTGGTCCAAGAAACATGAAAACCAAAATAGCATTGTGTACCAGAAGAAGAAACAGCCCATACATAAGTCATGAATGAAACAAGTAGCTGGGGATAAAGCCAAATGCTGCTTTACGATTCTACCCAGACAGATGTGGCTGTACAAAGAACACAGGAGTAAAAGTCAATTACAATTCTCAGTGAAGTGGGTTAAGATTCATGTTTCCTTTTCAGCTCCATTCTACTTTTGTCTACTTTTTCAAAAAATTGTTAGGTCCAAATCTCAAAAAGCTATATATCTCACTCAGTGGGATTATATTTTTCGATCATTGTTTTCCCATTCTTTCCATCAGAGAAAATATTAAATAAAAGATGTAAGTGTGCTTTGAGGGTGAAATTGGAATTTATTGCAGTATATTTCCTTCATCATCATGATTCTTGCTCTTACGAGCAATAATGAAGTGGGGAGAGCATGTCGTGTGCTATGTACCCACAGGCTTGTGATGAGAATTTACAAAGCCACAGAAGGCACGAGCACAGATGCCCATGGTGGAATGCACGTGAAAAAATATACATCCTCGTCCCTTAGCTTTGCTTTCTGGGGTCAGAAGACAGGTTCTCCAGAAAAACAGGACCCTCACTACTCTTCCATTTTTTCCTTCTTGGAAGTCACTCAACATTTTTCTCTCTCAGCCCCATGTGGTTTAGTCCTGTCGACTTGACTTTATATAGAGCCTTGGGTCCATCCTCAGGATTGTCACCTGGGTCACAGCCACCTAGACCTTGCCTCCTGACTGCCCCCCATCGTCCCATCCTTGAACCTCTACAACCCTTTTCCACATAGTAGCCAAAGACCAAACCTGATCTTCTCTGTCCTCTGCTAAAAACCCTTTGGTTTCCCTCAGGATGACCTTCAAAAATCCTTAACTCGACCTTCACCAGCTTTCACACCTTCCTCCAGTTGCACTAAACTTTCTTTGGAATGACAAACTTCCTCTGACCCTTAGACTTCCCCCTAGGTCACTCCTCACTCCCCTCCACCTCATCATCCTAGTAACTCCTTCTCCCCTAGGTCCAAACCTGGACCGATCAGATCCCCCAGGTCTGAACTTCCCAGGCCAGGTCCAAAGCCCTCTCTGCCAACTCAAGGTGGTTAGGGGCCTCTCTGGCATCTTCACTCTGCTCTTCCCACTCATCACATTTAACTAGGACTTCTTATTTTAATTGCTAGTTCCTCCATGAGATTGTAAGTTGTGATTGGGTAGGCTGTAGTCTAGCCCAGCTCAGAGCCTGCATACAGTAGGCAATGTAATATTTATCGAATATTTTTATAATAAAAGCCAACATTTATTCAGTGCTTGTAGCCCATTATATGCATTACTTCTTTTTATACTATATATGTATATATATACCTATACTATATATATTCACTATATTATACATAGTATAACAGTCTCAGAGTAGGTATATTATTATCCCCAGAGTCCAGATACATTGCATACAGCCTGGAGAGCAAATTTCAAAGTGCTGCAGTGAGTTACTATGTTTATGTCTTCTAAATATGAGGAGAGGACAAGTTGAATAAGATATCAGGTCTGCACACTATTTTTAGGGTTTTCAAAGTATCTCTATACTTGTAGAACTAATGCTTATCAACAAGTATGATATACAGTTCCTCTTAGGAAAATGGCTGTCTTTCTGAATATAAACTAGTGGAAATATAGAACCTATTTGGAGAGTGATTTGGTTTAATCTGTCAAATATTTAAATGTACATATCCTTTGGGTTCAGCAATCCATCTATCACAAAGATAGACTTGTAGAGGTGCCCAGAAGTCTCTGTGCAAGGAAATCCATTACAGGATTGTTTGTAATAGGGGGAGGAAGGACACAATGTAAATGTCCATTAACAATGGGGAAGAAATTTGCAACTAACAAAAATGAGATAGACCCATATCTACACACATAGAAAAGTCTCTAAGACATATTTTTTTAAAAGATAAAATAGCAAATCCATATGGTATTACCTTATTAAAATTGTTTTGTATATTAAAATTGTTATGTGTATGTGTAAAAATATATATAATGTATTCATATATATGTGTGTGTGTGTGTCTTGAAAAGGATTAGCAGGATATTCACCAAATTATTCAGTGTTTCCTTCATAAATGAGGTTGGTGAAGAGAGAAGCTTTGACATTTTCCTCTAAAGACTTCTAAATGGTCATTGTATACAAGAATGTACTCATATATTACTCATCAAATAAAAATAAACCAATAAATTAATTAAAAATCAAGTGTCCTTTGCATTTAAACTATTTTATCTCTTGTTTTAGGTCTGTTTTTAACTTTTTTTTTCTCAGCATATCATTAATGTATGTTCAGAGTTGAAAGAACTACAACAAAAACTAAAAATTATATAAACAAACCCCCAAATCTCCAATAATCTCGCCCCTCAGATAAACACTAGTAACATTTTGGTAAAAGAGAAAAGGGAGAGAGAAGGAGTGCTATGTCTACATCATACACATACGTAACCAAATTAATGTACTATATATGCAGTTTTGTACCCTGATTTTTTCATTTAGCATTGCACTGAGAGCTTTTCCCCATGCCATTACTTATTCTTCAGAAACATGATATTTAATGAATGTATAACATTCAATCATATGGGTGTACTTATTGGATATTTAGGTCATTTTCAATTTTCTCATTGTTAGATATAAGGCAGCAATAATTATTCTCTGAATATATTCTTCAGTATTTCTGATTACTTCTTTCTGTAGATTATGGAATATCTACATATGGATTTGCTGGAGGAAAAGTTGTAAACCCTTAACACCTCTGAACATATTGCCAAGGTTATACCAACTTATACTCCCCCCAGCAGGATGTAAAAGTTCTAATTCCATCCTATTTTCACCACCACTGTTTATTAGTATTTTTTAACCTTACAAATTTGATGATGGGGGGAAGTTGTCTAATTTTTTTTTTAATTTGCATTTTTTCAAAAATGCATTTATTTGGTTACCAGCAAGAAATATTTTTGTATGTGGTTTTTGACTTTTTATTTTATTTTTAAACTTTTTCCCCTAGATTTTCCACTGGAATATTTATCATTTTCTTATTCCTTTATGGTATGGGTGCATGTGCATGTTTGTGTGTATACTGAATGCTGATTTATACACACACACACACCACAAGCACGTGCTAACTTACATGGATACACACATGCAAACACATATTTAAGATATTACTCCTGTAACTCTTTGTAGTATATGTTAAAAATATTTTTCTGAGATGTGCCTTCATTTTATTTATATGTTTTTAATGCAAAATAACATTTTTATGTATTCAATCTATAAATCTTTCCTTTGATTTTATGTGCTTGCTTTCCTACCTTCTCATATTTGTTTTTTGAGAATTTACTTTTCAATGTATCTCAGGTTGTTGGGAGGCTTAGAAGGAGACATGATAAGTACCAGAAAATTCTATTTCCAGGGTTAGTTCACCAAATATATTTTCTTTCAAATAAAACTCAAGAATATTAATAAAATAAGTGCACAGAATATGAGAAGCTGTCACCAAACTTCCTAGAAGGAATAAATCAGCATTCAGTTTCTCTCTCTTGCTTTTGGAAGAAGTCAAATTCAAAAGATAAGTTGGTATCTGATTAATCAGGTTAGAGTTTACTGAAGGTAGAAATAGAATCTTCCAGTCACAAGGTCACAGCCAGGGATAGGACCGCTCACCTTGAGGCAAAGTCATCAGGAACCCAGCCTAACGGGTCATATACCCAACCTCCAGAGCAAGAACTGCTGGTCATGTCAAACCAGGATGCATATCAAACTCCATGGGTATAATCGCTTAAATGTGACTAACAGAAAAAGTCCACCAATTCATCTGCTTCTTCCAAATACATCAAATTTCAGCTATTGCAAGACCAGTTAGATAAAGCCTTTTTTTTTTTTAATTTTCCTGCCTTTGCTTTTTCTCAACTTTTTACTATGGAAACTTCCAAATACGTAAAAAAGCAGAGAGAACGGTAGAATTACCCTCCCCCCACTCAATATTCTTATTATCCAAATTTAACAATTATCAGCTCATGGCCAATCTTGCTTTATCTACTCCTCCCTTCCCCCAACTACTCCCACCGTCCAGATTATTTGGAAGCAAATCCCAAATTTCCTACATACCCTCTGTAAAATTTCAGCATGAGATAAGGTCTTTTAAGCATATTATTTCAATTTAGTGACTGTAAAGCTTGATACATTCCTATTTAAATCACTAGTTGCTGCTATATTTGCCGGGAAGCACCAGGGTTCAATCTTCCTATTCTTATTTCTCTTGTGTTCCTCATCTCTGTGCAATCTGGCTGCTCCACTGGATCCGTTCTTGCATAGGGCAAGGACTTTCCAGTTGCCCAATTCAAGGCAAACTTTACAGTGCTTGGCTTTCCTCCACAGTTAACCCCAACTTGCACCCTCCTACCGGAAGCTCTTTTTCTCCTTCCAGGACATGACTCTCACTTTCTCATGGCTCTTGTGCTCTGGCTCACTCCCAATCCTCTCTCTCAATCTCTCTCTTTTTCTGCATCTCTGTCTCTGTGTCTCTCTCCCTCCCTCCTTCTGACTTTTTCCTTTGGAGACTTTTATGATGGAAAAGATGCCACTGTATTTAGGAAGAGAAGGTAAGCAAAGGATGGACATAATCTCTCACAAACTCTCCCTGTCCTTTGATACAGACTGATATTCACTCGTGACTCATGACTCTGACCTAGAGGCTTTTCAGACATTTCTGCAGCTCCACAATGCCACCCATCAGCAACGAGCCATGAACTGCCAACCCAACAAAGAAGAAATTGTTCTTCTCAGCTTAGAAGCAAAAATGCTTAAGAGCTTCTCTCTCTCCTTTTTACTGCCTTTGCAAATAATTTTTTCCCAATGGCTGAAATACATTTCTGTTACAACTGTACAAGACGTCAAGTGGACTACTGTTTATTTAGG
Organism: Balaenoptera physalus; assembly: GCF_965194825.1. Lineage (NCBI taxonomy): Eukaryota > Metazoa > Chordata > Mammalia > Artiodactyla > Balaenopteridae > Balaenoptera > Balaenoptera physalus. The sequence goes on from NC_138894.1 coordinate 10,718,375, forward strand.
CAGGAAATGAAAACCACATCAAGCAGGGACATATAGAAAATCAGTTTTACCTCATCAAAGACCTTGGAAACGACATGCTTGTCCAGAATGGGGACGTAGGTGGGGCTGTGAGGGACGGCGGCCATGGACGAAGCACCCATGATGGTGAGCTTCTTGGCCGCCCAGCCATGGATCCTGAGCCAGTTTGCTGAAGACGTTCCTGCAGAACTAAGAACACGAGACTGTGACGTTTTAAATCTTATGTCAAACAAAAACACAACAAAACTGTCCCAGTAAAATTACTCACTCTTGGTCATAAACTTGGTTTCCTTCTCGAGTCAATCTTTCTAATGACTTGTCATCTGGAAACTCATTTGTCAGCAGGAGGCCCATTTCTGTGGAAAGGGAAATGGTAGCTGTATAATTTCCTCATATATGGGGTTTATATCAAAATGCAAAAGGATCACACTTATCTCTGAGTTCAGTTGTGACTGAGGGCTAATTAATGGACTGTATTTCCCAGAACTGATCTGTCAGAGGGGGTTCTAGGCAAGATTCATTTGCAATGGACACTAAAGACCAATGCAAGAGTGAATAGGGTTCTCTCACTGCTTTGCTAATCTATCTCACTCCATAGTCATTGAGATCTCTCTCCATAAAAGGATGAGACAAACTCATTCTCCAGAAAACATATTTTTAAAATGTCAAGTAAGAATACCATGAACCAGGGCTTCCCTGGTGGCACAGTGGTTGAGAATCTGCCTGCCAATGCAGGGGACACAGGTTCAAGCCCTGGTCTGGGAAGATCCCACATGCCGCGGAGCAACTAAGCCCGTGTGCCACAACTACTGAGCCTGCGCGTCTGGAGTCTGTGCTCCGCAACAAGAGAGGCCGTGATAGTGAGAGGCCCGCGCACAGCGATGAAGAGTGGCCCCCGCTTGCCGCAACTAGAGAAAGCCCTCGCACAGAAATGAAGACCCAACACAGCCAATAAATTAATTAATTAATTAATTAATTAAAAAAAAAAAAAGAATACCATGAACCAATAATTGTTCAATGTGGTCCTCATTAGACTTCCCCCAAATTACACAGGAGAGCCTTGTTCAACATTTCAGGTTTTGATAGTTTATTCTGTAATTCCTCAGCTCTGTGCAGAAAACCAACATCCCTACTAGGTCCTGTTTAGTTATAAGTTCACATTTTCAAATTATTGAAAATGTTATTTGGAGGTTTTAATGTATATCCTTATAGAAGCTTGGATTCATAAATGAAAAGGGATATGAGCTAGTTGAATTAGCAGCATGTAGAAGGAAGGGATGTTTGGGAGTGAGCTAGTTAAATGCCTAAGAAATCATATCCCAATCATCATGGGATAGGCCCCTTAAAGGACTGTGCACGTAGCAGATTCCGGAAATCGGGCAGATTAACTGAAACAGAGGAAAAGGCATCACACGGATCAGCACTGAAGAACACAAGGTTTGATTAAGCTATGGCTCAGTAACAACAGGTGTAAATTTGTCTCTCGGGTGCTTCCTACTACTTAGGGGCTTGTGTGGATGTGTGTGTTTAGCTGGGCGTTTATTATTTATCACCTCTTTGAAAGATAGGGAAAAGTGCTACAGGAATTAAACTTTTAGGAAATTTACTCTTAAAATTTACTATTTTAAGAATAATGATATTATCAATAGTCACAACAATTGAGTGGAAAAGTCTCGTTTTCCTCACATTTAGCCCCCAAAAGGCTGACAATATGGATCAGAGAGGGGCTTGTCGGATGGCGCCGCCTGTGAATGAGGGGAAGAAAATAAACCAACTATGAAGTATTAGGTTTTCAAATTCAAACCACGGAGTGAGAGCAAGCATCACCACTAGTGCTGCGGTTACACGAGCCATGGGTGTATTAAACACTCAGGCACCATATATGCAAGTCTGACCCTAAGAAAATCCAGTTCACTAAAGCAAGCCGACCTGATTTACAAGGGAGTCCTTTGAAGAGGAAGCTATCTGGACTCACTGAAAAATGATTTGATTCCCCCCAAAGTACCTCTACCCAGCTCTTTCAGGAGCAGACACACTGGGGAGGGGAGACCACCCTGGGCTTCCTGACATAGAGACCCTTGCTGGCTTGCCTCTGTCGCTTGGAGTGTTCCAGCTGCTGGAATTGGAAAGGCCGTCCTTCCTCTCACTGCAAGCTGAGCTCCTGAGGGTGGAGAGCTGGCTCCTGAGCAGGCTGGTTTTGGCTGGTTCTGTGGGTACCACAGGGAGAAGGGTTAAAGGAATGTGGGCTGGAAGGAGGTATTTCATGAGATGCAACTACATTCTTGGATCCTTTAAAAAGAAAGCAGGTTCAGTCTCCCAACCCTCAGGGGGACAGTACTGCCACCAAGTAAATGCTGCGGTAATGGCTTGTTCCACTGATCTGAGTTCAAACTCTGCCCCTCTTGGAGAGAAATCTGCTTCTGAGCTCATTCAGGTGGTTGGCAGAATTTATTTCCTTGCAGTTGCAGGACTGAGGTCCCATTTCCTTGCTGGCTGTCAGCTGGGGGCCTGTCTCAGCTCCTTAAGCACCCCCATTCCTACTCATGGGCCCCCTCTATCTTCAAGCCAACAATGGCACACCGATGCCCCTCATGCCCCAAATCTCTCTGACTTCCTCTTCTGCCACCAGCTGGTAAAAGACCCTGCTTTCAGGGGCTCACACGAGTACACTGGGCTCTCCTAGAGAACCTGGCCGAGGTCACATAACACTCTTATCACTCCCAGAATCATGGGAGTGATGCCCCATCACATTCACAGCTTGCAGGGTTTAGAGCGGGACATCTCTGTAGTTCATTTTAGAAACTCTGCTGACCACAGTTGCTGTCTATTATTTATATTATTTTCTACCCTCTGTTGGGTCCTTGCAACTAGCAAGTAGACACTTATCAAATTCTGACATTGAATCTGTGTGCTTCAGAGGATAATAAGTTTGTACCAAGACATGTTGATTACTTTTCCCATATGGTCACAGAAACCACACTAATTGTAAAAGTGTTCTGTACTTCACGACCTGGATGCCTTCTGTAGTACCAAGGCTTTATGTAGTATTCATAAGTGAAATGCGTCCTATTTTCGACAAGAAGGGACTTACCTTCTCTTACAGGAAATTAGACAATTAGAGTGAAAATTAGCTAATAATCTGCATTGTCTATCTTTTGCACAGAAAGATAACACCAGTGGTCTCCATGCATGGAGTTAGGAGTGTGCTATGTGTCATTTGTTTTTCTAGGCAACAAACAGGGTGATTCCTGTTTTGGTTGCCTCTGTAACCAGGAATTAAGAAGGACAAATTTTCTCAGGAGCTACGTCTGTGGGCAAAAGAGATGAATGATCCACACAGGAGAGTTGAACTCCTGCCCCTGACTACACCGGCAGGCCACCTTGATCAAAATCGCTGGGCAAAAACAACAGGTGTGTGTCCAAATGAAAATGAAATTTAGCTCCCAAAGTCCCCAAACAGAACAACTGTACTATTCCCAAACTTTGCAAATAATGAGTAAAAGTATATTGATCTGGCAGCGGATTCAAGCATTTAACTACTCCCCCAGCTCTGTACAGTCAGTCACCACATTTCATCACTCTTCTAAATTAAAAATTGAAACAGAATAAAAACTCAGCACAGGGATGCCTACCAATAGCAACAATCCCAAATCTAAGTGAAATGGTACAAATGACAAAAGGCCATTAAAATGTTCAGGATGAGTGGCAAGTAGCATTTCTAGCAAAAGTCACGTTTACTGGAATGGGCAGGCAGGACTGACAAAAGGGATGCTACTGCACAAGTGGCCCAGTATGGGAATCCTCTTTGTCCCCATGGGCTTAAGACAGAGACACCAGGGCAAATGGACAGATCATGCAAGAGGGACCAAGCTTCAGCCAATGCCTCTTGGTCCCTATGGGGTTGAGGCTCTCTTCTCCTGCCCAGAGACATGGGGACACGCAAAAGACAGTGTGTGTGTGGCAGGGGAAGCCACCACAACCTTCCTCCACTGAGAGGCAACTAGCATCCTGGCCTGGGATACTCCTCTGCTCCCTCAGGCAGCACCAGTAGGAGCCCCAGTGACACCAGGAAACCAAGCACCAAGATAACACCACAAAGGCTGTGAAAACGAAATTACCATTGGAACCACAACCCACAAGAGCAGGCCATGACCTATGGGCTAACTTTAAACAGGACAACTGCTTCCTAAAATAAAAGATTTACACAGCATCCAGGGTCCCTAACAGAATAGACAAAACATTCAGGATACTGTAAAAAAAATCATCCATCATATCAGGAATCAAGAAAATCACACCTTGATGGAGAAAAAAACAATCAAATGACGCCAATACTATGATGAATCAGAAGCTGGAATTATCTGACAAGGATCCCAAAGAAGCTGTCAGAAACATGCTTCAGCAATTAATTACAATTTCTCTTGAAACAAATAAACAAATAGAAAATCTCAGCTAAGAAATTGAATTTATAAAAAGTTTCCAAGTGGAAATTGTAGAACTGAAAAATAAGAGAAATAAAAAAAACTTGTTGGATGAGCTCAATGGTAGAGTGAAAATGGCAGAGGGCAGTATCAGAGAACTCTGGGGACAGAAAAATAGAATTCAGCCAATTTTAACAACAGAGAGAAAATACAATAAGAAAAGATGAACAGAGCCTCAGGGACCTGTAGGATAATAGCAAAATACCCAACATTCATATTATCAGAGTCCCAAGACAGGGAGGAAAAAAGTGGGACTGAGAGACCATTTGAAGAAGTAACAGACGAAAACGTCCCCAATTTGGTGAAAGATACAACATACAAATCAAGAAGCTGTGCAAATCCCAAACAGAGTAAACCCAAGGAAATCCATGCCAAGATGCATTAGAGTTAAACACTGAAAATTCGAGACAAAGAAAAAGTTTTTAAAGCAAGCCAGAGAGAAAGGACCCAGTACCTAGAGGGAAGCACCAGTTTGAAAAACAGCAAATTTCACATTTAAAAAGTAGGAGGCCCGAGGAAGAGGCACTATGTTTTTCAACTACAGACAGGAAAGAACAATCAACTGCGAATTCTGAATATGGCAAAAATGTCCTTCAGGAACGAAGAGAAAATAAAAACATTCCTAGACAAAGAAAAAATAAAAAATAATTGTGGCTAGCGGACCTACCTTTAAAGACTGAACACAGGAAGTTCCTCAAACAGACAGGAAATGATAAAAGAAGGAATTTTGGAGAATCAGGAAGGAAGAAAGAACAAAAGAGAGCAAAAATACGGTAAATACAATAGGTTATCCTTTCCTCTTGAGATTTATAAATCATATTTGATGATTTAAATAAAAATTGTAGCATCACCTGATACTCAAGACAATGATATTTAAAACTGGGGAAGGCAAAGAAACCTAAACTGAAGTAAGATGCCCACGCTCACAAAAAGTGGTAAAATGTTGATACCAGAAGTGTTATAAGTCATATTTATATGCTGTTATAATACCCAGAGAAGCCATTACAAAAACCATACAAAGAGTTACATTCAAAAGCACTGCAAATAAACACTAAGGCCAAGTGGAAGATATTCCAGACGTACAAGGCTGCTTCAACATTTGAAGCAATCAATGTAATCTACCATCATATCAATAGACTAAAGAAGAAAAACCATATGATATATCATTTGACACAGAAAGAACATTTGACAAAATCCAGTACCAGTTCATGATGAAAACTCTCAGAAAACTGGGAATGAGGGGAACTTCCTCAACTTGATAAAGAATATCTACAATAAACCTACAGCTAAAATCATATTTACTGGTGAAAGATTGAATATCTTTCCCCCTTAAGACCAGGATAAAGGCAAGGATGCCCACACTCCTCACCCTTATTAAACATAGTGCTGGAAGTTCTAGCTTCTGCCAACAAGGCAAGAAAAAGAGATAAAGCCAGAAAGACTGGAAAAGAAGATAAAACTGTCCAAATTTGCAGGTAACATACTGTATATGTGAAAACAGTAAGGAGTTCACACACACACCAAAATTTAAAAAAAAACACCCACAAAACCCAAAAAACTCCTAGCACCATTAAGTCAGTTCTGTAAGATTGTTCATTATGGGATCAACACACAAAATCAATCACATGTTGATACACTAACAATGAACATACGGCAACCTACATTAAAAAACCAATACCATTTGTAATTGTTCCAAATACTAAAATGAAATAATTAGGTATATACTTAACAAAATATGTACAGGATGTGTAAGCTGAAAATTACAAAATGCTGCTTGTTAGACATCAAAGAAGATTTAAATACATGGTCATGGTCAGGGGTCATGTTCATGGGTCATGCCACATTCAGAGGCTGGATGAATCAACATTGTAGAGATGTCAGCTGTTCCCAAATTGATCTACATAGATTTAATGCAATTCCTATCAAAATCTGAGAGGTTTTTTAGTAAACACAGACAAACATATTCTAAAATTTAAGCAGAAATTTCAGGCCCTAGAATAGCTAAAATAATTTTGCAAAAGAAAAACAAAGTTGGAAGAATCACTGTATCTGATATTAAAGCTTACCATGTAGCTACATTAATGAAGACATTGATCAGTGATCTATGTGGAGAGAGATACACATAGATCACTGAAACAGAACATACAATCTAGATTTAACCCACGCAGATATGCCCAGATGATCTTTGGCAAAGGTGCAAAATTAATTCAATGGAGTAAGTATAGCCTTTTCAACAAATGCTGCCGAAGCAACATCTATAGGCCAAACAACAAACAAACATAAAAAACCTTGATCTAAAACTCACACCTTATACAAAAATTAACTCAAGTGAATCATGGACTTAAATGTAAAATATAAACCTACAAAATTTGTAGGAAAAAACATAAAAGCTAATCTTCAGGAATTAGAGTTAGGGAAAGAGTTCTTAGATTTGACACCAAAACCATGATCCATAAAGGAAAGACTGATAAATTGGATCTTATCAAAATTAAAAGCTTTTGCTTGGCAAAAGATCCTAATTAGAGGATGAAAAGACAAGCTACAGACTGGGAGAAAACATTTGCAAACGACATATCTGATAAAGACCTAGTATCTAGAATACATGAAGAACTATCAAAATTCACCAATAAAAAACAAACGATCCACGTAGAAAATGGGCAAAGCACATGGGCACAGACATTTCACTGAAAAGGATATATGGAAGAGGATATCTATTTCACTGAAGAGGATATATTGTAAATGAACACAAAAAAAGATGTTCAGTGTCACTAGTCATTAGGGAAATGCAAGTAAAAACCACCATGAGACGTTACACACCTATCAGAACAGTTCAAATAGAAAATAGTGACAATCAATACCAAGTTCTGGCGAGAATGTGGAGAAACTGAATCACTCATTCTTTGCTGTGATAATATAAAATGGCACAGCCACTCCAGCAAATAGTCTGGCAGTTTCTTATAAAACTAAACATTCAATACTATATGACTCAGCAATGGCACCCTTGGGCTTTATCTTAAAGAAATAAAAAATTATGTTCACATAAAACCTATACAAAAATGTTTATAACTGCTGTATTTGTGATAGCCCCAAACTGGAAACAACCCAGATGTCCTTCAACAGATGAATGGTTAAACCAACTCTGGTACATCCATATCACAGGATACTACTCTGTAATGAAAAGGATTTAACTGTTTGATACCTGCCAAAAATCTGGATGAATCCCAAGGAAAATATGTTGAGTGAAAAAAGCCAAAACCCAGAGGTTATGTGCTGTATAATTCCATTTTATATAACATTTTTGAAATGACAACATTTTAGAAATGGAGAACTTAGTGGTTCCCAAGAGTTGGGAAAGGGTGTCAGAGGGAGATGGCTGTGGTTATAAAAGAGCAATGCCAGGGATTCTTGTGGTGATGGAGATGTTCTGTATCTTGACTGTGATGGTGGAAATATGAAACCACGTATGATAAAATCATATAGAAGTACACACACACATAAATGAACACATGTAAAACTGGGGCAATCTGCGTAAGATTGTGGATTGTATCAATGTCGATCTCCTGGTTGCAAAATTGTACTATTTTTTCAAGAGGTTACCAATGGGGGAAGCTGGGTGAAGAGCAGATATACGGGAGCTCTCTGTATTATTTCTCATAACTGCATGTGAATGTATAATCACTTCGATAAAAATTTCAATTTAAAAAACACAGGTTTAGGCTTCTTTTAAAATATTATGGGGCTTTAGCTTTATTCTACCTTCTTGCATTGAAGGAAAACTGGTAATGAGAGTCAAACCATTTTGTTCACTGATACCTGCGTGGAGGACTTTCTTTTTCTGAATCTTTTGACTTGACAGGTCCTCTGGTACTTTTGACATTCGTGTTGATTCGACATCAGCGTGAGATTTTGCACATTTTTCTGGGGTTGAAACAATGGAACAGATTTCTTTTTGATGCCTGTTTTAGATAAAAAAGTAGACAAAGAAGATGAAAGAATAAAAAAGGAGGGGGAAACAAAATTTCCCTCAAGAAGGCAGAGTTAGATCAATACAATCGTGTTGAATGCTGCAAGCTTAAGAAGTGAGCCTCTCCCCTTGTATTTGGTTAAAATAAGAATAGTCATTTATCTCTGCCCCCGCAGAAGAGTGGACAGGAGCCCAGCCCTGGCTCACATCACAGCTCTGTTCCTTCCCAGCTATGTGACTAAGTGCAGTCGCTCAATCCTCTAAATTTCATCACTTCCCTCACCCACGAACTGCAGGAAACATCAGCTGGGCCCTAACAGCATGGAGCTGATGAGAGGATTAACTCGAGAAAGAGCCTGTTGTAAAGCAGAAAGCATTATAAAAACCCTTTTCTCTAACTAAAGGGTTGAACAGCTAGCTCTTATAAAAGCCAGAGAAGGGAAACCCCTGCCTTGAACCCTCTGCCAGCACCAGATCATGGCAAACCATTCTGTTGAAGATCTCGGGCCAGGAGGGATCCCCAAAAAATTCCTAAATATTTTCCCAGACACACCTTCTCTGACACTCTGAACACAGCAGCCACAGAAGGGAGTTTCCAGAACAACCTCCTGCTCCAACACTGTAAAGCACGCCCTCCTTCCTTCACCTCCCCCTCCAAGCCCATCTCCACGGAGCACCCGCCCAGTGTCCCATGATGCCCCACCACACTGCATCCTGTGACAAGGGCCCAGGCTTACATTCATCTGTGCACCCCAGTTCGCCTGGCGTATGATTTGTACTCAGTAAATGTTTGAAAAAAGAAAGAAGGGAGATGAGATTTGGAGGCTGTAACATTTATTTCACCTGGTAAAAAACTCAAATCTGTTTTCGACCACAGCTAGGTAGGCAAATTAACTTTTCCTAATGATATGTTATAAGGAACTACAGAAGCATAATATCTATAGAATGAGGCACTGCATTTTACTCTTTTCTTTATATTAATTCAGAGCTCTTATTATGTGCCAGGCATGCCCTCATTTAATCCACCCAACAACCCTATAATGACCATTATTCCCCTCTTATAGATGAGGAAATTGAGGCTCAGTGAGGTTAAGTAGCTTGCCCAAAGTTACTAACATGTAATGGTGGGAAGCCTGGATTAAAACATTCCTCTGCATGACTCTAGAATGTGCTCTGTATAGCCCCTAAAATATATATACATATAAAAAATGAAGAATATATCAACTAGTCAATCAATAGCAGATACAGTCAACTGACCAAACCAACTTCCAAGCAATAGCTGGTCATGTTGTCCTGAGATTTTTTAGTCTGATTAAGCAAGGGGAAGAAGACAGGTAAGGTACTAGCTGAAAGTATAGAGAAGATAATTGACACTGATGTGCTGCTCATTTATTTCTTAGTTTATTTGCTTAAATTCTCCAGATTTAGGAGATGTATCTAAGCTTTCCCAAACAAATTTAAAAAAAAATAATGCTGTAAAATCTCATTATATAAGAGATGCCTGGTATAACATTTATCTTTTTACTGATCCCATGCTCATGCCCTGCCCCCAGCCCATATTAAATGTTTGCTAAGAGGAAGACAATAAATTTCCAAGAAGGAGAAATCCTGATTAATATGTATTTTCAACTTCTTTCCATTTTGCTATCACTCTTTTAAATAAAAAGACATCCTCCTGATGGGGTATTTATATGAAGCTGTAACACTTGAATGTGTGTACAATGTGAAATCATTTAAATAAGATTTGACACATTTTCTGAGTGTTTGTTAGGGTGGTTTTGATCTTTATTTAAGAACTACTAGTTAGAAACATATTAGAGGGAATTCCCTGGCGGGCCAGTGGTTAGGACTCTGCGCCCTCACTGCCAAGGGCCCAGGTTCAATCCCTGGTTGGGGAACTAAGATCCCACAAGCCGTGTGGCACGGCCAAAAAACCCCCAAAACCAACCAACCAACCAACCAACCAAACAAAAAACTCCCCAAAATAAACATATTAGAATATAGGATGGGAAAAGACCTGAGGAATCATCTATCCCAAATCCTACCACCACAGCCATCATTTTAAAGATGAGGAAACTGAGACCCATAGCAATGGACAATATGGAGATCCACCAAGGTCACACAGAGTGAAGTCTGGACCTTGGCCTCCTGACCCTGAGTCAGATCTCCTTCATGAGACAGCACTCCCGCTCTGCTCCGTCACTGCTTGGGTTGGTGGGGGGTACTGTCCACACTGGGTAGAGATGAGACATCCTTAGGGCCCGTGCAAGGGTTTCAGAATCTACATATAAGGACGACTATGTGGCCTCTCTAAGCCAATCATTATTATTCTTTTTTAATATATTTAAAAATTTATTTATTTATTTATTTATTTTTATTTTTGGCTGCGTTGGGTCTTCGTTGCTGTGACTGGGCTTTCTCTAGTTGCGGTGAGCGGGGGCTACTCTTCATTGCGGTGCGCGGGCTTCTCATTGCGGTGGCTTCTCTTGTTGCGGAGCACGGGCTCTAGGCGTGTGGGCTTCAGTAGTTGTGGCACACGGGCTCAGTAGTTGTGGCTCATGGGCTCTAGAGCGCAGGCTCAGTAGTTGTGGCGCACGGGCTTAGTTACTCCGTGGCATGTGGGATCTTCTCAGACCAGTGCTCGAACCCGTGTCTCCTGCATTGGCAGGCGGATTCTTAACCACTGCACCACCAGGAAAGTCTGCCAATCTTTATTAATTTACTAGATTATGAGTTCCCTTTCCTTAAACAAAAATCCTAACATAATCATACTATGTGATTCTTTAAAAGAAATCTCACAAAGCATTGCAGAAAGAAGTGGCAAAGAGATCCAGCAGAGCATCCTAGAGGACCCCCTGCGATGGGGAAGTGGGAGCTCTGCTGTACTCACTTGTCTCCATCCTTTTCTCCGTTGTACCACCAGTCCATGACCAAGGACTCTGAGTAAAGGTCTTGTACCTTCTCCAGGTCACTGCGTCCCTGCTCCATTTCCTTAATTAAAAGAGTCAGATCTTCATTCTGCCAAAATAAGTTAATGCATTACGAGATTAGAGTTTAGATTTCAAACATTTCTAACAGAAAACGAACTGTATCAGGAAAAGAAGAATCTAAAGAATTTCATGTAGTTCTTATATTATTCCTTTTTTAGACAGCCCAATTGAGGTATAATTCATTTATATTATAATAAACTGAATGTACGTGAAGTGTGCCATTTGAATAGTTTCGACATTCACACCTGTGAAGTCATCACTGCAATGAAGATAATAAACATATCCATTACCCCCGAAAGTCTCCTAGTTTCCCATTGTAAATCCACCTTTCCTTTGCCTCAAAACCTCTTTTCCCCCAACCAACTACTCATCTCCTTTCTGTCACTATATAATATTAGTTTCAATTTTCTGGAATTTTATTTAAATGGACTCATATAGTATATACCCCTTTTTTGGTCTAGCTTGCTTTACTTTTATATTATTTTGAGATTCACCCATGATGTAGCATGAATCAGTAGTACATTCATTTTTATGGCTGAGTAGTATTCTATTGCATACTGAATTCAAAATTTAGTCACCTGTGGATGGACATTTGAGTTTCCAAGTTTGGGCTATTATAAATACTAAAGCTGTGAACATTTGTGCACAAGTCTTTGTATGGACATCTGCTTCCATTTCTCTTGGGTAAATAAATAAGAATGGAATGGTTGGATCATATGGTTGGTGATGTTGAACTTTTAAAGAAACTATCAAACTTTTCCAGAATGGTTGTACTAGTTTACATTCCCTCCAGTAATGAATGAGAGTTCTAGTTCCTCCATATAATTGCAAACACTTGATGAGGTCAGTTGTCTTAATTTTTGCCATTCTAATAGCTGTGTAGTGGTATCTCATCATGGTTAATGTGTATTTACCTAATGACGGATAATGTTAACCATCTTTTCATGATCTTGTTTGCCATGCATATATCTTCTTTGATGAAGTGTCTGCCCAAATCTTTTGCTCATTTTTTGTTTCTTTGAGTTTTGAGAGATCTTTATATGTTCTGGATACTAGTCCTTTATTAGATATACAATTTGAAAACATTTTCTCCCAGTCTACAACTTGTCTTTTCGTTATCTTAGCATTGTTTTTTAAAGAGAAGCTTTTAATTTTGATCAAATCAAATTTATCAGTTTGTTCTTACATAGACTATGCTTTTGATATCCTATTAAAATTTCTTTGGGGGTTAACACAGTGTCTCAAAGGGTTTTTCATATGTTCTCCTCTAGTTGGAAAAAGACCTAGATTTTACATTTGGATCCATGTATCATTTGGATCCATGTATCATATTAATTTTTGAATATGGCATGATGTATGGAGGAAATTGTGTTTATTTTGTCCAATTGTTCCAACACCATTTTTGAGGGGGAAAAAAAACTATATCCTTTTTCCACTGAATTGCCTTTGCATCTTTGTTGAAAATCAGTTGTCTACATATGTGTCAGTCTATTTCTGGTTTTGCTATTCTGTTCTGCTGATCTATATATCTATCTTTACACTAATACCACCCTGTCTTGATAACTATAGCTTTATATGTCTTGAGATCAGGTAGTATTAGTCCTCCAACTTTGATTTTCTTTTTCAAAGTTTCCATGGAATTAGTTTGTCAATTTTTAATTTAAAAAGCCTGCTGAGATTTTGATTGGGATTGTGATGAATCTAAAGATCAATTGAGAGAGAACGCACTTATTAACATTGTGATGTCTTCTGACCCGTAAACAAGATACATCCCTCAGCAATGTTTTGTAGTTTTCAGTATACAGGCCCTTTCACATATTTTGACAAATTTGTCCCTACATGTTTCGTATTTTTGATGCTATTGTAAATGATAATTTCTATTTCAATTTTTATTGTTCTTTGCTAATATGTAGAAACAAAATTCATTTTTGTATGTTGACCTTGTATCCTACAATCTTGCTAAATTCAATGATTAGTTCCAGTAGCATTTTTGTATATTCCATTGGATTTTCTACATACATAACCATGCTGAATGAAAATAAAGACTGTTTTACTTCATTCTTTCCATTCTGGATGGTTTTCCTGTCCTCTGGTTTATTGGGCTAACTAGAATTTCCATTACACTGTTGAATAGGAGTGGTGAAAGCAGACAACCTTGTCATTTTACTGATATGAGGGGGAAACCGTACCATCTTTTACTATTAGAGTATGGTGTTAGCTGTAGGTTTTTCCTAAGTGCCATTTATCAGAATGAGGAAGTCTGTTTTGTTCATATTTTGCTGAGAGCTTTCATTAGAAAAGTGTGTTGGATTTTGTCAAAACTTTTTCTGCATAAATTGAGATGACTGTAAAGTTTTTAATAAAGTATGTTAATTTGGTGAATTGTATATCAATTTTCAAATGTTAAACAAAACTTGCATTTCTGGGATAAACCCAACTTGGTCATTATGCATTCGACTTCTGTATGCATAAGTAATATTAGCCAATAAGTTTCTTGTCTGATTGTATTTGTGAGGGTTTGGTATCAGGTTAATGCTTGCCTCATATGAAAGTATTCCCTCCTTTCATTTTCCTAGAAGATTTTGTGTAGAACTGATATTATTTTCTCCTTTAAATGTTTGATGTAAATCAGCAGTGAAGCAATCTGGGCCTGGAGGCTTCTATGCATAAAGGTTTTTTAACTACAAATTCAATTTCTTAAATAGATGTAAGGCTGTTCAGGTTATCTATTTCTTCTTGAGAGAGTTTTGGTAATTTGTGTCTATTGAGCAGTTTATCACTAGATGTTGAATTTATTATTATTTTTTGCTTTACCAGTAAATTGTCTTTTTAAAATTAAATAACTGTAGATTTCATGCAGCTGTAATAAATAATACAGAGAGATCCCATGTACTCTTCACCCAGTTTCTCCCAAGGGAACGGCAGACACTACCAGTGTCTTTTCATCCTGTTAACAGGGCCTTCTGGAAAGCAAAAGGTTTTATTTTTGATGAGGTCCAATTTATCAATCTTTTCTTTTATGGATCATGCTTTCGGTCTCGAGACTAAAAATTCTTTGCCTAGCACAAGGTCCTTGAGATTTTCTTCCATATTTCTTTCCAGAAGTTTTATAGTTTTATGTTTTACATTTAAGTCCATAATCCATTTTGAGTTAATATTTGCATTAAGGGTGAGGTTTAGGTTGAGGTTCACTATTTTGTCTACAAATATCCAATTGCTCCAACCATTTTTTGAAAAGGCTCCCCTTCCCCCATTGAATTGCTTTTGTACCTTTGTCAAAAATCAGTTTGGCATACTGTGTGGGTATACTTCTGGGTTCTATACTCTATCCATTGGTCTAGGTGTCTGTTTCTCCACCAAAGCCATACTGCCTTAATTAACACAGCTACACTGTAAGACTTAATACTGCAATTATTTCTCCCACTTTATTCTTCTTTTTCAAGATTTGTAGGGTTTTCTAGGGCCTGTGACTTGCCATATAGATTTTAGAATAAGCTTGACCATGTCTGTAAAAAACCTTTCTGGGATTTTGACAGGAATTGAATTAAATCTATAAATCAAATAGATCTCTAATATGTTCAATCATCCAATCCATGAACAAGGTATACGCCTGCCATTTATTTAGGTTTTCTTTGATTTCTTTCTTCAGTCTTTTGTAATTTTCAGCATAAAAATCCTGTACATATTTTTAAAATATATATCTAAGTATTTCATATTCTTTGGAGCAATTGTAAATAATATTGAATATTTAATTTTGACTTCTCAAAATGTGACTGAATTTTGTGTGCTGATCTTGTAACCAGTGGCCTTGCTGAACTCACTTAATAGTTCTAGAAGTTTTGTTTTGTTTTTTAGCTCCTTGGGGTTTTATGTGTAGACAATATGTTACGAGCAAATAGGGACAGGTCTATTTCTCCCTTTCCGATCTGTATGCCTTTTGTTTATTCTCTTGCCTTGTTGTCATGGGTAGAGCTTCCAGTAGTATGTTAAATATGAGTGGTGAGAGGGGATGCCTTTGCCACTTTCTTGATCTTAGGAGGAAATTATTCAATCTTTCACTATTAAGTATGATTTTACTCGTAGGTATTAAGTTGATGTAAGTTGAGGAAGATCCCCTCTATTTTGCTGTGAGCTTTTTATCATTAAAGGGTGTTGCATTTGGTCAAGGATATTTGTGCACAATAATATGACCATATGATTTCTCTTCTTTAGCCAGTTAATATGCTGGATTACATTGATTGATTTTCTAATGTCAAACCAGCCTTGCATATCTGAATAAAATCCCCCTTGGTCATAATGTATAATTCTTTTATACACTGCTGGATTCAGGTTACTAATATATTATTGAGGATTTTTGCATCGTTGTTCATTGGTATATTGGTCTGTGGATTTTTTTTTTTTTTTTTTTTAATACTGTCTTCTGGTTTTGGTGTCAAGGCAATACTGGTCTCATAAAGAGAATTAGGAAGTGATCTCTCCTATTTCTTGAAATAAATTGGTTTAATTATTTTTTAACTGTTTGGTAAAATTCTCCATGGAGCCATCTGAGCCTTGGTATTTCTTTTTCAGAAGTTTTAAAATTATAAATTCAGTTTATGATTTTAGTGTTATTCACATTGTCCATTTTATCTTGGTTGAGTTTTGGTAGTTGGTGGATTTTGTGGAAGCGGTCCATTTTTTTTCTAAGTTGTCAAATTTATGAATGCAAAGTTGTTTGTTGTATTCCTTTTATTATCTTTTAATGACTGTGAGATCTACTGTGATGTCCCTTATTTCATTCCTGATATTAGTGCTTTGTGTCTGCTCTCTTCGTCAGCCTTCTGAGAGGTTTTATCGAATTCTTGAGAGAATTTTTTTTCAAAGGAACAGCTTTTTGTCTCATTGATTTTCTCTACTGTTTTACTATTTTCAATTTCACTGATTTTTATGCTCTTATCTTCATTGTTTCCTTCCTTCTGATTGCTTTGGGTTTATTTTGCTCTTCTTGTTCTAGTTTCTTGGGGTGAGAATGCAGATTGTTGATTCAATACGTTTTCTTGTTTCCAACATAAGCATTTAGTGCTATAAATTTCACTCCCAACACTGTTTTAGCTGCGTTCCACATAGTTTGATGTGCATTTTTGTTTTCATTCAGTTCTAAGCAAATTGAGAACTTCTCTTTGACCCATTGATAAAGGGTTTTCCTGGAGTGGACCATGTGCTTGGGCTGGGTCCCTCCTGCCTATTTTTCCCTCCCACTCTGGCGTCTCTGAACAGAGGTGGAGTCTCAGGACCATGGGGATAAAGAGGCTTCCCAGAGGGGGCCACTTATGGCTGTGTCCCTTTGGCTAGTCCTCTCACTTACTCCAGTAAACCTGTTTTTCTGGTACATGTTTTATATATTTGGGAACTTTTATAGCTAAAGTTCATTTTCGTTTGGGCATACCTGTGTATCTGGTGATTCCTTTTTTTTTTCAGCTGTTTTCATCAAGGCAAACTATCACAGTGGCCAGAGTCAGGAGTTCAGCTCTCTTTTCGTGGGACAGTTATCTCCACTTTGTTCACAGTCAGAGCTCCTAAGGGTAGGGGTTAACAGAGCACTGAGTAGCCCCACATAGCACACCTCCTTCGGCCTTGTTGATGCTGGGTAGAGGTAGAGGCTCAGCTCTCCACTGGGGGAGGACCACTGTGGGGTTAGTCCTATTTCACACTACCTCATCTATCTTATGCTGGTGGGTGTTGTGGAGGCAGCTTCCCACCAAGTCTCACTGACACAAGGGATGGGGGAAAGTGGAGTGTCACCTATCCCCAGCCCACACTTACTTTTTCATTTTCATTGATGCTGGGTGTTTGTGGAAGCTTAGCTCCTTGCTGATCCCACTGCCATGAAGGTTGTGGTGAGGAATAGAAGTGACACCCCTGACCTCACAGTGCCTTGTTAAGTCTCAGTGCTGCCTGGGGGGACAGTGGTTCAGCTTGCCACTGGACGCCTTGGACAATACCCTGCTTGGGGAATGAGGGCACTGCTTACTTCTGCTGGAGTCGGGCGGGATGGATGATTGAGAGCTTCCCTCTCAATCCTCTGATTCTACCCTAGCGCAGGATTTGCAGCACACCTGCTTCTGCCTGGTGGGGTCTGGAGAATCATCTTTCCATCCAGCCCCACTCACACTACCCCAGCAGAGAAGCATTGCCACTGGCTTCCACCATGTCGGGGCTGGAATGTTAGCTCTCTGGGCAGATATACTGATACCACCTGACAGAGATATCAGAGCACCATCACTTCCTTCCACGGAGCAGGTGGGTGGTATGGAAGATCATCTCCCTGTTCAGCTCCACTGAAATCCTGGGGAAGGGGATGTAGTCCTCCCATTGGTGTATGGCTGGAGTAGGGCAGGTATTACCAAAAAGGTCTTTGGCTAAGCTAGGGGAAATAGGCTGTTCTTGGGTCATTTTTGGGTCTGTGCCTGTTAGGGATTCCAGGTTGGAGGCTTTGGCAGTGCCCCATCTGGGGTATATGGAAGACAACAACAAAACCCACAGAACTCATGCCATGTCATTCCTCAAGTTCTGAGGTCCCCAGGCATTCCACCTCCTTCTTTCTACTTTTCAGAGTCTTCCTTTGCTTGTTTGTTGTGTTATGTCCAGGGCTTTTAAGCTGTAAGACAGAGGACCTAGGAGGAATGGGGTTACTCCATTACTGCTGGAACTGGAAATCCCTCCAGTTATTTATAGTTAGATTTGAATAACAAGGAAAAAAAACTTACATATTTACCCATGCAGTTACCATTTCCTTTGTTCTTCATTCCTTAGTGTAGATCTGTATTTCTATCTGGTATGATTTTCCTTCTACCTATAGTACTCTCTTTAACATTTCTTGTACTGCAGGTTTATCGATGACTTATTTCAGTTTTTATATATCTTTATTAACTTTGCTTTTTGAAATATATTCTGTGTATAGATTCTATACTGACAGTTGTTTTTCTTTCAGTACTTTAAAAATGTCACATCACTCTCTTTTCACTTGCATTGTTTCTAATGAGAAATCTGCTGTCATTCTTATCTTTGTTCCTCTGTATATAATTCACCTTCTTTTAAAATTTTCTCTTTGTCACTGTTTTTGAGAAGTTTGATTCTGATGTAACTTGGTGTAGTTTTCTTCATGTTTATTGTGCTTGGGATTCATTGAGTTTCTTGGATCTGTGGATTTACAGTTTTAATCCAACTTGTAAAACTTCTGGTCACTATTGCTTCATATATGTTTAAGCTACTTGAATTTTTCCACAGCTCTCTGATGCCTTGTTTTCTATTTTTCTGGTTTGTTTTTTTGCTTTTAATTCTCTGTCTTTTCTATGTTACATTTTGGATATTTCTATTGCTATCTTGCAGTTTACTAATCTTCTGTTCTGCAATGTCTGGTCTGCTGTTCATCCTATTACATGTATTTTTTTATCTCATACATGGTACTTTTTTATCTCCAGAAGTTTGATTTGTGTCTTACTTGTATCTTCCATTTCTCTCCCTAACTTTTTGAACATATCAAATACAGTTGCAATAACTATTTTCTTGCTCTAATACTAACATCTGAGTCAGTTTTACATGTTTCAATTTTTGTTTGTTTTTTCTCCTCATTATGGACCTGTATTTTCCTGCTTCTTTGCATACCTGGTACTATTTGATTGAATATCAGAAATTGTCGATTTTACTTTGTTGAGTGGTGGATATTTTTGCTTTCCTATAATTATTCTTGGGGTTTGTTCAGGGATGCAGTTAAGTTCCTTGGAAATGGACTGATCCTTTCAGGTCTTGCATTTAAGATTTTCTATACAGAACTTGAGAAGTGTTTGGTTGTTCCCACTGCTAAGGGAAGATCATTCTTTAATGATGCCCATAAGATTATGAGGTTTTCCAGTATAACTGATGGAAGTAGTATTCTCTGCCTTGTGTGAGCTCAGAGTACTGTTCCCTCCAATTCCTTTGGATGATTCATTCCCCAGACTCTGGTAGTTTCCTCACATGTAAGCATTGATCAGTACTCTGGTTTGTCACTCCTCAGAGCAGACAGTAAGACAAAAACCACATTCTCTAGAAGGGCATTCTTTTTTTTTTTTAAAAGGATTTTATATTTATTTATTTATTTATTTGGCTGTGTTGGGTCATCATTGCTGCACGCGGGCTTTCTCTAGTTGTGGCGAGCGGGGGCTACTCTTTTGTTGTGGTAGGCGGGCTTCTCATTACGGTGGCTTCTCTTGTTGCAGAACACGGGCTGTAGGCGTGCAGGCTCAGTAGTTGTGGCTCACGGGCTTCAGAGCACAGGCTCAGTAGCTGTGGTGCACGGGATTAGTTGCTCTGTGGCATAGGGGATCTTCCTGAACCAGGGCTCGAACCCATGTCCCCTGCATTGGCAGGTGGATTCTTAACCATTGTGCCACCAGGGAAGCCCACAGAAGGGCATTCTTGAAGTGCATATCATCAGGCCAAGACTGGAAGACTGAAGCATAGAATTTTATTTACTTTCTCCTATTAGTGCATTAGAATGGATTGCTTTATCAGGTGTCACGTGGTTATACAGCCTGAGAAGTCAGAAGACAACTACCTAACATCTGAATTTTTTGAAAGTTTCCCACAAATGTCTGTAAACAGGCAATGGTTACCAAACTTTATGTATGGACCCCCAGGATGCTTGTTAAAAATACAGATTCCTGAAGTTCGGCAAAATGTTGATAATTGTTAAATTTGACTGATACGTACATGGTCCATATACTCTTCTACTTTTGTGTTTGTTTGAAACTTTCCATAATAAAAACCATAGGAAAAAACCAAAATATATTAAGATTCGTAGGCCTCTATGCCTAGAGCCTGATTTAGTAGCTCTGAAGTAGGACCCAGGAATCTGCATTGTCACAGGTGCCTTAGCTCAGGTGGTCCTTAGACCACATTTTGTAGTACACTCACTGTTAAGTGATTCATTTTCTCAACTTAGTTGTCCTTGTGGTTGCTGTTTTCCCAATTAAAGTCTCATCCATTGGCCTCCAGCCATTAGTGCTGAAATAAGTCAACACTCTGTTCTCAGCCCATTAAGCTCTTACCTGAACAGCCTCTGGAGGACAGGGATCCTTGTAACCAAAACTGTAAGAATGGAACTCTCCTCCAGTCAAAGAAGCAAGCTCTTTCAAAAATCCATTTGCAATCTCATCATTGTAACAGAAGGAGATGGTGTAAACAGGAACTTTCTGAAAACCTTTGGCCTGCTCTATAACCATTTCGGGTGGCTGAAATGATACATTTTGAGGGGAAAAGGGGAGATGGAAAGAGAGAGGAAGAGACAGAAAAAAAAAAAGATATGAAAATCCCTAGTATTTGCTCTAGATAGTGAATTTCTCAAATAGTAATCCTGTATACAGCGGAGAGTGACTTCTTGGAAAGGTGTAAATTCAATTCAATAAACAAAGCAAACACTGCCAGATAGTGAGAGTATGAAGACCAATGACTCAGCTCTTGCCCTCTGAGGGCTCACAGTTTGGTGGGAAAAAATCTGGGAGAAATATTTGACTAACCAAACTACTCAATTTCAGTGCACCTAAGCCACTCAGAGTCCATGCTTTTAAAGTGCTGGGCTATACTTCTGAGCGCTTAAAGTATTAGGGTCATGGGTAATACACCTTGGCTATTGGGATTCTACAGAGTGAGGCCACCAGATCTCCATGTGGCTTCCAAAGCATCTACTCCCAAAGAGTAATTTCTAGACCATTGTCAATGTGTCTCCCACAGAGTGAAAAAAGAGACATTGATTTAGGGTCCTTCCATGTGCTGGGCACTCTGTTGGGGACATAATATCCCAGTTAATCCTCAAAACCATCTTGTGAGAGAGTTTTGGAAAGACGGCTAGTTGCCTACCTCTCCTTTTTTTACTTTCAGAGCCCTGGTTTTCTTTTTATGGTAGCAACATACTTAGTTAAAAACAAACAAACAAACAAACACAACACATACACACATAGAAACTCATCTTCTGACACTTTTTTTGCAGCTAGGTGTGGCCAGGTCTCTCCATTGAGATATAAGCAGAAGTCTCAAGGGAGAGATTTTTTTTGCCAATAAAAAGACAAAGACTTAACAAAAAAAGCTAATATCCTCTCCCTTTTCACCCCTGCCCCCTGGAAAGTGGACACTCTGCCTAGAAGTGGAGCAGCTCTTTTGTGACCATGAGGGTGGACGTCACACACAAAGACAGTGAAGCATAAAGATTAAAGGAAGCCTATTTCTTGGAGACATCCTTGAACAGCTGTATAACCTAGACTACCTTCCGCTGGGCTTCGTAGCCATAGGGATATAAATCTCTCCATTGTTTCAGCCATCATTGTTCCGCTCTTTTGCTTTTTTTCGCAGTCACATGAAACTCTAATTGGCACAGTAGGTATGGATATGGACTCCACTTAAAGATGGAGAAATTGAGGCTCAGAAGGATTAAGTTTCCTAGGGTCATCAACCTCTTAAGTGGTAAGACTAGATTCAAAGAGTTTCTGCCACTAGAAGCAATGCCAGACTATTTGTTTCCGCGCCATTTGCAATAAAGACCGTCTCTTGGTAAGGACTGGCTCTCCGTAAACATTACCCGACTCTCAGGAAAGATGACTGATGAACTGCCCTGCCACCTCTCTACCAGCACCACCACACCCAGCTGAGCACCCTCAGAAGTGCCTCTGATTGTCTTGCTTCCACTGCCTCTGCGTTTCTCAGTCCCTCTTTGATGGACCCAACTTGCTGGCTCCTTCAGCCAGTTCCCACTCTCCACCCCCAGTTCCTATCCTTTGACTGTTAATCCTTCCTATACATTTGCTATGAGCCCTGGGGAGGCAGGGGGATGAGGGAGGCCTCTGGACTCACCACTGGGAGCTGGCCAGTTGAGTGGTCCCCCAGACACTGGTCTCATTCCAGCCACCACTTACACACGGCTTCAGTCTCTGTATGTGACCAGCCTTGAGCCTGTCCCTGCCCATAAGCCCACCCACACCTCTCCTCCTCTCTTCTCTCCCCTCCCCTTTGCCCATCGGCTGGTTCCTAACCAAACAGCGACCTAACCTAGCTGAGGGCTGATCCCATCCCTCTTGTCAACTTCAAGGACAGAGCAAAGCCCTCTCTGCTGCCTGCTCTTCCTTCAACCTAGCTTCCATTTTGAGGACTTACCATGTGCTGGGCACTAAGGGCTCTGCTTGTGCTCTCTCCCTGCATCCCCCCTACAACTCACCAGGGAAGGTACTATCATTATCCTCATTTCTTACAGGACTCCTTCCCACTGCCCCTCAGCCCCATATACCAGGCTGGAGATGCTAGACCTAAATTCTGTTAATTTGATAGATAGGGTTTTAGCTAGAAATTAGTCCTATATTGACTTACAGCTGAGATATTTGGGAAGGGAAAGAAACTAATGTTGATTTAGTGCCAACAGTGTGGGTGCCAGGGACTGTGGGTAGCATTTTCATCTTTCATACGCTACCTGACATTATTTCATATAGTCATTTGCTCATTGCCTATCTCGCCATAAAACAGAAGCTTCACTGAAGGCAGGTATGTTGTCTATCTTGCTCCCCACTGTATCCCAGACTGATAGCAGTACCTGGCACATAAAAGGTGCTCAGTAAATATCTGTGGAATGCCAAAACAAAAACAAAAACAACTCCCTCCCCAAAAAAAACCCCAGTGTTTAGGGACTTCCCTGGTGGTCCAGTGGTTAAGACTCTGTGCTTCCACTGCAGGGGGCACAGGTTCGATCCCTGGTGGGGGAAATAAGATTCCACATGCCGGGTGGCAAAAAAAAAAAAAAAAAAAAATATATATATATATATATATATATGTATGAATGTATAATCTCCACGTAATGCATTCACGAGAATATCACCTCATTCACTCATAGCAACCCTGTGAGGAGGGAGCATTATCTCTAAGTCACGGATGAGGAAATTCACATCGGGGGCACTTGCCCAAGGTCATTCAGATGGGCAGTGCTGGGGATGAGTTCTAACCCAGGTCTCTGGCTCTAAAGCTGTTTATTTCCATCAGTCCTGACAGCTCAAGAGAGCACGAGCATGAGAAAGTCTCTTACGTGTGCCGCTGTGAGCCCCCCACCAGCACACAGCCCCAGGTAGTGTTTGCTAAACTGGCACGAGGTTCTAGTGCCCAGCGTGGTGGTGGAGAGTTGGGCAGAAGGCGGGGCTGCACCTTGATTGCAGAAGGAGCTCCATCCCTGCAACGGAAGAGAGCCACGCCTGTCCTCCTGCCCCAACCCTGCAGCCCCCAAGGATCATTTTCGCTGGTGGGTGTCCTCACAGCTTAAAAGAAGACTCAGTATGTTGAAGTAAGCCTTTCACCACCACAGCCTGAGTCACCCTGACTCTTCCCAGCCACTTACTATAGTAGCTCAGCTTGCGGGGCTGTGGAATGCGGGGGCCACGTCTGTAGGACACCGAGGAAGCCTTTCTCAGACCAGGACTCCTTAGTCTGTTCCCCTCAGAGGTCCCGTCGGTCCCTAAGATGGGGCCAAGCAGCACATCTGAGACACCCTCCCCCAGTGCCCTCATCCTTGAGTCTAAACAGGTGTGCGGCCAGATGTTCCTTTCACCACAAAGGTCAACTTGGGGTGCCAAGAAAGGCAGGGACGGTTCTCCCAACAGCCTGAAGGAGGTTTGTTTGTGCAGAGGGGGTCACCCTGTGCCTTCCCCTGCCCCCATCCCTCACATACCCTACGTGGGGCTTTACTATCCATCCGTTTTTGTTTAGAACGGTGCAGATACCTTCCTCACGTCCATTCTTGCCAGGGTGAGTCCCTAACTTCAAAGAAGTCCCAAAATAACCACAGCCAAAGGTGTGCTGGGCTGCTCCTGACAGAGGCCCTGCAGTGTCCATCTGCACCTACAGATGCCCACCAAAGGACACCTAGCAATCCCAGGTTCATGAAGAACCCTTTGAACTTGATTAATTAAAAGACTTGTCTTCTATATAATTCTGCCCTGGACACTTAATAAACAAGCAGCACGCTGATGTTCACGGAATTGAATCCTAAACACCATCTCTGTGTGTTCTTCCAAGTAGAAAATTCTGCGGAGTACCGGGAATAGTGACATTGGTCTTACATATTCAGGTCCTACAAAGTCAGTGAAAATTCAAAAACAAATCGAGATTGAGTGGTACATCTTAATGTCCTCTACATAGAACATGAATATCAAATATCCATTTGCTTTTTTGAGAGTCTGAGGAATAATGCAAAATAAGTAGATTGCTTGTGGGGAAAAGGCAGATACAAATATGAAATGCCTGAATAAGAGTTTATAAATCACTTTTTCAGTAACTTGCATATTTCTGATTCCAAGTCATTCATTTCCCTACTGCCTCATCGTTAAGTGGACCACAGACCCCCTGGGAATTTGGGGGCAAGCTACTGATCTTCTCCCCAGAGAAATGTATGAGTGCATTTTTTATATAATTTTGGGAGATTCCAGACCCTCGTAAGTCTATGATGGACTGTAGACCAAGAATCCTTCTCAACACACTGCTGGTACTTGGTAAATCTTCTTCAAGGGCTATTTGGCAGTATCTATCAAAACATATACCTTTTAACTGAGTTCACTTCTCAGAATTTATGCTACAGGTATACATGTGCAAAATGATATATGTGCACAGTTACTTCTGCAACCTTGTATATAACAGGAAGATAGAAATAACCTAAACATTCATCACCGGGGGACATGACTAAGTAGCTGTGTGATGGAATAGTAGGCAGCTATAGAAAAAATGAGGAAGCTCTTTATGAAATGATATTAAGCAATCTCCGAGGTATATTGTTTTATTAATACAGTTGCAGAATTGTGTGTGTAATATGCTATCATTTATGTATTTTAAAAGGAAATATACATAAACAAATATCTGTCTGCATAGCAAACTATCTCTCAAAGAAGATGCAAGAAACTGGTAATATACATATCACCTGCCTCCTAGCTGGTGAAAGGAGGTGGGAGGGAGGATTTTCTCTACATTCTATCCTTTTGTACCCTTGTCATTTGTACCATGTGAATGTACTACTATTCAAAAATTAAATCAAGTCAATTTTTAAGGTAGTTTTATTAAATCTATGTCATTTAATATGATGCACTCATTGAGAATGATGTTTCTGAAGAATTTCTCATGACTTGGAAAAACTGCATATATTAGATGAGAAAGAACAGAAAATTGAATTATGAACAATTTACATCTTATTCTTCCTTATGATTATATGCTTACTTATATTTTCTAAATTACAATAAAATCAGTTAGGGTTTCTTAACAAGAAAAAGATCCCCTGTCCAGATGACTTGCAAGTCAGAACCTGCAGCCTACTTCTTCCCCCAAATGCCAGCCCCATCCTTCTAGGGGCTTTTGGACAGCCGTGAACTCCAGGAGCTCAAACTCAGCTTCCTCCACCAGAAACCCCCAGATCTTTTCCTTCTTTAGATTTCAATCAGTTAATAACAATTACTAGAAACC
The DNA here is from genome assembly GCF_965194825.1 of Balaenoptera physalus. Classification (NCBI taxonomy): domain Eukaryota; kingdom Metazoa; phylum Chordata; class Mammalia; order Artiodactyla; family Balaenopteridae; genus Balaenoptera; species Balaenoptera physalus. The sequence continues at coordinate 10,744,318 of NC_138894.1, forward strand.
AGAAATCAGTCATCTTGACCCCTTTCTCCCTTGTTCCTCACCCAGCCCCCCACCCCCTGCCCCCAAACTGGCCACCAAGTCCTTTGATGCTACTTCCATGATCTCATCTCTGAAGGGTCCCCTCCTCCGCATTTCTGCTACTCCTCCCTGAGGTGGGACCTCACCAGCCCAAGATCTAGTCTTTCTCTGGCTCTCCCATCCACCTGTGCATTAGAGGCATATCTCTAACGCACAGGTGGATGGGACCATCTGCTCCTCTGAGAGTCCCTACTGAGGTAAAGCCCATCCTTTCTGTGTGACATTCAAGGACCTTCACAGTCTCCCCCAACCAAACCTCCGAGACTCGGCCCTGACACTTTTCCATTCATTGCTCTCGGGTTGTTCCCCCGAGCAGCCCACATATTTTCACACTTCTGTTCCTTCTGCCCAGGATACCAGTAATCTTCCCTGTTTAGGAAATTTCTTCTCCTCCTTCCAGACACAGCTGAAATGCGCCCTCCTCGGTGGAAACTTGCCTGGCCTTCTCTCCATTGTGTACAGCAGAATTCATCACTCTGCTCCCGTACAGCCCGTAGCACAGGCAACTCCACTCCCTATATCTTATCAGAATTAACTGTATATGCTAGCACATGCTTCAACGTGTAAGCTCCCCTAGGGCGGGATATTATTCATCTCCATAGCCTCAAACATGTAGCCGCCACACAAGGAGCATACACAGGGCACAATAAATTGCCTCTGAATAGAGAGTGTAGTGAAGTTGATAGGAAAATCATTCCAAATAAAATTTCACTTTATACAACTTCTCGGCCATAAATCTAACACTGTAGTAAAATCCAGTTGCTTTAGTATTTAAGCCCTGGATATTTGCCTAGCAGTCTTCACATGCAGACACTTCACAATGAAGGAAACAAGTTGATACTAATTCACTTTAGCGGTTAATTTACATTGTACTGGCCTGCACATCCGTATATTTATTTAATGCCCAGAGCATTAGTCTTTCATTCACAAAGCTCAAAAGAAGATGAACAGACGCCGCTAAAACTTTTCAAATATTTTCCAGTCAGGCTAAACAAAACAAAGAACATTTCACCAGAAAGGCATGCTTTTGTTTAAATGATTACTAAGTTAAAATTAGGGATAAAACCAAGGACACTGTGCAGTGACATGTTTTAGATTCAGCGTCCCCAAAGGAAAAAAATCAAAAAGAATCTCCTCACTCTTAGTTTATAATAAAATATAAACCAGTCTTCCATGGAAGGCAGACATCTCCTTTCATGGGGTTGGTCTCCAGGTCTACGGGTGTGCATCAAATTAACCAAACAACACTCACTGTCACTTAACTTCTCCTCACTGTTGTAGTAGACAAAGGAATTTCTCAGTGTGTGTGTGTTTTTTTACCTCAGTTCTGCGTCCCTAAGCCAGGCAAGTATCTCTCAACAGCTTTTTAGTGGCAGTGGTAAAGGTCCCCCAAACCCACTCTCAGCATTCACTTTCAGGGAATTAGTGAGTCCCTCTTTGTTCCCAACTTTGATAAGTACCTGGTCAGGTCTCCCATCTGTCAAAAGGTAGATTACTTGTGTTTCTTTATCAGCAAAAGCAATTTGCAGGGCACTCAAGGTGTTTGTGGAACTTCCAATCTACAGAAAAGAGAGAGAGAGACATACCAAGTACATATTTGAATCTCAAAAAAGATCTCACAAACAAGTGTTATTTATTCTCTGCTTCCAAAAAGAAAAGTACTTATGAAATAAAAGATACATTTAAATTAGATTGAGATAATAATTTAAGCCCAGGAATTCCAAGAAGACAAATCCCTGGATATGTCATAAAAGCATCTATGCAGACAGTCCAAGGATAGCTAGAAGCCAGGACGGTGGATTTCCTGTCCTGATGACAGAGCTCTTAATTCAATTTTATCTTTGTGTGTTTCTGTGGCAGGCACTAACTCAGTTACTGTTCATTCAGCTGTCGAAACGGCTTAAACATGCAGCCTGAATACACCCGGGCGGGGACCATGTTAGCTTCCAACCAGGATTGATTCATGACACCCAATATTCAGCAAACATGAGTGTGGTGTCATGAGCAATCCGGAGGTACAGGAAACTGTAAAGTTGTAAAACTCCTGCAGTTTCTGCCCAGGGAGGTACAGAACTCGCAAAGGTGTCACTCCAAAACTCAGAATGAAAAAAAGCCAGACAAACAGCAAGTACATGACTTTTGTTATGCCCATGAGAGGGCTCAGGTCACAGGGCAACCAACTGGCCCCAAATCTGGGGAGGGATGGGCCCCTGGAGAGTCAGGCAAGAGGCCAGCCCTGGCTTTCTGGGACAGGATGCAGCCAGACACTAGGAGAAGAGTTGGGCTGGGGTGACTGGTGAATCAGCGGAGGCTGCCAGGTGTATGTTGGCGAGAGGCCACAGATATGGGGGCATCGGCGCTCTCTAGAAGCCTGTTTCGCCACAAACCCCACAGGGGGCTCACAGAATAGATTGGGAGAGTCTAGAGAAAGTCTCCTTCACGGTGCAGAACTGGGGGAGAGAGACACAGGAATCTGCATAGAGACCCTCTCCCCACTCTCCCCGGCAGAACAAAAGCCTTAATCTGTGTGTGTATATGGGGTTGGTGGGGGGGAGTGGGGGGCAACAATGAACACGCTCACACTAGGGCGCTGGTCAAAACCCAGGAAGGCTGGGGGAAGGAAAGAGGAAACAACAAACTCCCTACACCTGCGGAAGGAGCAGTGCCACATGCTGGGCTCAGAGATACCGAGAAGGCCACACCCCTGAGACTCCTGGACACCATGCCTGATTAAGACTGAGGCTTATTCAGAGAACACCCACCCCCATCACTCCCCTAGAAACATCAGCTAACAAATAGCTTTCAAGAGAAACGCTCTCTTTGAGGCCCAGGGTGAAGGGAAAAACCAAAAGCCGAGGATGAAGCAGACAACCTTCTGGCACGTCATCCCCTACCCTAACACAAAGTATCGCTACAAGAATTTGAGGGATATGGTGCAAACAAACCTCAGACCCAGCCCAACTCCTAATTAGAGTAATTTTAACCCACCCCACAAAGAAAGGCATGCTCATTTCCAGGCATTAAAAATATTTATCTCAGTCTCTATATACTACACATGATGTCCAGCTTTTAACAAAAAATAAGCATATAAATAGAAGAGTAAACAACATACTACCGAGAGACAAAAGTACTCATCAGAAACAAACACAGATATGACACAGATGCTGAAACCATCTGACAGAAAATTTAAAATAACTGTGATTCATACATTTAAAACCTCTAATGGCAAAGGTGAACATTCAAGACCAGGTGGGTAATTTCAGCAGAGATGGAACCTTAAGAAATAATAGAATAAAAATGCTAAAAATAAAAAACTCAGTAGGATGGTGAAGAAGTCTTTCAAAGAGTTCAGAGTACAGTTGTTCCTTGGTATCCACAGGGGTTGGTCCAGGACCCTCTCCCCTTGACAGATACCAAAATCTGCAGATGCTCAAGTCCCTTATATAAAATGGCATAGTATTTGCATATAACCTATGCACATCCTCACATATACTTTATTTATTTTTTAAATAAATTTATTTATTTATTTTTGGCTGCATTGGGTCTTCGTTGCTGCACGCGAGCTTTCTCTAGTTGCGGCGAGCGGGGACTACTCTTCGTTTTGGTGTGTGGGCTTCTCATTGCGGTGGCTTCTCTTGCTGCGGAGCACAGGCTCTAGGCACGCAGGCTCAGGACTTGTGGCGCACGGGCTTAGTTGCTTCACGGCATGTGGGATCTTTCCGGACCAGGGCTCGAACCCATGTCCCTTGCATTGGCAGGCGGATTCTTAACCACTGCGCCACCAGGGAAGTCCCATCCTCCCATATACTTTAAATCTTCTCTAGGTTATGTATAATACCTAATACAGTTCAAATGCTATGTAAATAGTTGTCAGCGTGCAGCAAATTCAAGTTTTGGTTTTTGGAACTTTCTGGAATTAAAAAAAAAATTTCCATCTGGGGTTGGCTGAATCCATGAATGAGGACCCTATAGATACAGAGGAATGACTGTAGGTTCAAAACAGCCAAGGAAAGAACTAGTGAACGTGAAGATAGAGGAATAGGAATTACCCAAATTAAAATACAAAGAGAGGGCTTCCCTGGTGGCGCAGTGGTTGAGAATCTGCCTGCCAATGCAGGGGACACGGATTAGAGCCCTGGTCTGGGAAGATCCCACATGCCGCGGAGCAACTGGGCCTGTGAGCCACGAGTACTGAGTCTGCGTGTCTGGAGCCTGTGCTCCGCAACAAGAGAGGCCACAACAGTGAGAGGCCCACGCACAGCAATGAGGAGTGGCCCCCGCTTGCCACAACTAGAGAAAGCCCTCGCGTAGAAACGAAGACCCAACACAGCCATAAATAAATAAAATAAATAAATTTTAAAAAAATACAAAGAGAAAAAAGAGCAAATCAAAACAGAAAAGAGCATCAGAGAGCTGTGGAACAGTATCAAATGGTCTGATATATGCTTAATTGGAAACATAGGAGAAGAGGGAAAACAGGACAGAAGAAATATTTGAAAAAAAAATAATGGCTGAGAATTTTCCAAAAACAATGACAGACATAACCCCATGGACCCAAGAAGGTCAGATAACACCAAGCAGGATAAATAAAATAAATCACCTAACACTTCTGCCAGAGTGGTATACAAGGAAGCCAAGTAGTGAGCTGGGACTTTCATCCCCACCAACTGTACCATGTCCTCCCTGCTCAATGATGTCCACTTCCACCCGGCAGTAACAAGGTGCTCCTCCCCATCAGGTGTCAACAGAATTCGAGTGGGGAACCTGAACTTCAACCTGCACCTGGAAATATGAGGCAGGGCCCACCCATCCCCCTGACAGAGCAGTGTGAGACAGCCAACTAAATAGAAGGCTAGAAGAATATCCAGAGTCTCATAACATAAAACAAAAATGTCTAGGATTCAATTGATAATCAGTCCATCGTACCAAGAAGCAGGAAGCTCTCAACCTGAAATGAAAAAGATAATAGATACCAACAGCAAGAAGACAAATATGTTAGAATTATTTGACAAAAATGTTAGATTAGCCATGAAAAAAATACTTCAGCTAGCAATTACCAACAATCTTGAAACAAATGAAAACTAAAATGCATCAGCAAAGAAAAAGAAGGTCTCATCAGAGAAAAAAAAAGACACGAAGGAGAACCAAATGGAACTTTTAGAACTTAAAAATAACAATAACTAAAATTTTTTAAATTCTCTGACTCAAGGACTGGCTATGCCAGCTGACCACTGCTCTGTGACACCAGCACATGGCAGGCTCAGAACGTCTGAGTGTTGTCCTGAACTTACTGGGTTGATTCCTGGACCAAACCAGTCCAAAGAATAATAGAGGAATCTGGTCTTCTTGAAAATGAATTTTGCACATTCAGCAAGCAAGCAAGGGTTCTTCAATGAAGACTTTTGAAGACAGCAGAATCACACTTTACAAAAAAATGATCTGACATATTTTTAGCCACTTAGATGGCTGATAATATTCATCAGTGATTTTTACACAAAGCAGAACCCACTTATGTTTTTACCCAATGAGATTACATATATAACATCTTGTTATCACAAACTCTAAATTAGTGGGCTCTGAATTAAGATATTTCCTACTGTAAAAGAAGACAACATATGTCCCAAGGAACTTCAATGGATAATCCTGGACATTTAACAAATTGATTATGAATTTAATATTCTTTCCCAGCATAACGTAGCCAGTTAGGACAAAATTTTACAGGCATTAATATTTCTTATAGATTTCCTCCTCCCATTTTTATTTTATTTATTTATTTGGCCATGCTGCACAGCTTGTGGGATCTTAGTTCCCTAACCAGGGATCGAACCTGGGCCTTTGGCAGTGAAAGCGCGACTCCTAACCACTGGACTGCCAGAGAATTCCCCCTCCTTCCATTTTTAAAAAACAAATCCCAGGGGAACTCCAGAACGTCCCAATGACAGTGCAAGTTCTGCTTGGTTAATATTCAGGGAGCGTCACTAACGCCCATGTGCGGCTTCCTGTCAAATCCAGGACTCTAAACTCAGGCACTGAACTATTTTAAAGATACTTGCGATCCATATTGGACTTCTAAGAATAACTCTTGATCTCAGTTTTAGTATATCTTAAATATCTGGAATGCTATGTGGTTCTAGAAAAAGAACTTTTAAAATTAAGTTCAAGACAAGAGAAAATTTGAGGAAAGGCAAATTCTCCCCAGTAGTCTGTGTAAATGCCAAGAGCAGCAGCTTTAAAGTTCTCCAAGTAAAATGCAGGCCTGAAGAAAGTATTTCACCTTCTTATGATATCCTGCTGCCCTATCTCTCTCCTTGCTTTCAGCCCTTACCACTCACACTGTACTGTATGTTTCCACAGGTTCATTACTTTTGAACAAAGTCCACTGTTAAAAACAGCTGTAATATATCATTTGAAGCAAGAATGAAGCGTCAGAAGAAACAAATATGAATGTTTAAGTAAAAAAAAATTATATTTTGAAATTCGTTTTCATAAAAGTGCTGAGACTTGAGCCAAGAGCAGTGCTGTCAATAGAAGCTTATCTAAATGTTAGATATTGACAGAAAAGATTGAATTAACATGACCTCTGTAAGCAAAATGAACGTCTGTGTGAAGCCATGGCTATCCTTGGCGTTCAAAGCACTTTCTCAAGCATTTCTATCCTGCTCTCTATCCTTCTTCTCCCAGACCCAGCCTCCTTCTTACCTTAATGTCTCTAACCCAGGCCTGGGCCCCTTTCAAATTATCCTCATCAATTTCAACAAGTTTTTCCCGCCAAGCAACGGCTTGAGCATCAAACTGCACAAAATTGAATTTCCTTTTATACTTCAGCTGCTCCTGTAAGAGACAATTATTATTTAGCCATGAAACCACTTATGTGTGAGAAAAGATTAGGACAGATCATGGTTTGATACATTTTAATCGTTTGATATCTCTTTTCAGTTCTAGAAGCTAAAAATTATATTCAATAGAGAAAATCTTTCCTAGTTCAAAAGGCATTTAAATAAAATTTACACACAGGTTGGCTATTAAACATTTACAAATGTATATATGTATAAACATATATATATATCACATATATGTATAAGTTTATATGTATAATGTGATATTAAATCTTGTGTTTAATACTGACATTAATGGTATACCGAATATGCACACTAAACGCTTAAAAGAATCCAAAACAGTGTTATCACTTTGGTCAACATCTTTTTGGTAAAGCTATTATTTGGTTACAGATTTATTCACTTGGCTTCCATCCATCAGCTCATGTTTCTCCAGTAGAAGTTCATCAAATTAAAAATTCTATTTTGTATTTGTCAAACACTCCCTGCCATTGTTTTCTATGGTTCATACTCACGTCAAGACTACCAAGTCATGACAGTCCTCTGATAGCCATTTATATGTGTGGAAACTAGGAGTTAGGGAGTGTTAGCAGCCTGCTTTGGGTAGTACAACTCAGAGGCAGCACAGGTGGAATGAGGACCAGAAGCTCCTGACCATCAGCCCACGCTCCTCCCGCACATTAGTTCTGGGGCCAGTGCATGCAGCATCCCTAACACGCACTGGTAATTAAAATAAGCATGCCGAGCTGAAGAGTATCTGGAAAACAATGGAGGCGTGTGCACACCACAGATTCCAGGATAGAGAAAACCTGGGGCAATGGACATAGCAATTTCCTTAGCAACCCGTATATGTTGTAGGAAGGACCCACAGAAGGAAGGGTCTGCTTGCAAAGAACTGATGATGCTCTCACTGGCAAAAGGGAGCCTTTTTCTGAAGTGGCTTTTCTGTGATTTCTGAGTGCAAACCTGGCCTGTGCATCTCTCATAACCACTACAGGTGTTGACTGGTGGAGATGCACTCATGATACTCAGGCCCCCAGGTGCTTGATCCCGACAGCTCCATCTCACCTGTATGAGCTGGATGATCTTGTTCTTCACCAGGTCCAGTTTCCCCTTCATTGAGTGAGACGTGTCAATGAGAATGTAGACACAATCACTAGGCACTTTTCCAAAAAGGACTTGACTCCCATCCTGTAGCCGTTTAATCCTAGGCAGGAAATAGTTGAAAGGGAATGGTTAGAGCCTGTGGCACTCAGAGCATCTTCCTAAGAACTTAACGATACCTCTACAGAGGAAAATCAATAGGACAGAAAAATAAATCCAATACTGGGCTCCAAAGCCAAAAGTAAATTACTTCCAGTCATCTGATATTTTTGAGGCCTTTAGCTATGACTTCACACCATTTATTCTTCTAACCCTGCTGACTGCAGTCAAGCTAGTAATGCCAGCACATTCCTGAAGCTTCAATGAAGCTTATGGATAGAATCAAGCAACCCCAGATCCCAGTAATAACCAAGCACTAGATGGTCATGTAAGCAGGACTGCTTCTGTGGTCCAGGCTCAGGATCCCATCACAGGATGTAGATTAAATTCATGGTTGCAGGCAAACCCTGGGGGAGAGGGTGGGGCAGATAAAAAAAATATTTGAAACTGAGTTCAGAGTTCAGCAAGGCCCAGTCAACTAGACTTTACAGGGCAAAACACTGAAGAGGAGATCACTGCATAGGAGAGAAAGAGCATCAGAGAGGGATGGAAAGAGAGATTGAAAGGGAGAGACAATGTGCTCCAGATATCTGCATAAGGGTGCCCTGGAGATTTTGGCTAAGTCATGATCAGGGCATGTGTGTGAAGAAACTACTGAAGCCAGGGAATAAATCACCAAAAAAGTAATAGATGGACCAACCCCTCAGAGCTCACACAAGTCTGGAAATAGTTCATCTTCCAATCAGCCAGAGTGGAAAAGCCTCCATAATGCATGTGGCCTCAAGTAGAGTCCTCACAAGGGTATTGCCTTAATAATAGGACCAAATTAGTCCTGAACGAAAGGCTCCCCTGCACCTACGCTGACATAACTTAAAAGCAAGCCCCAGAGTAACTTACTGCATTCCAAGTAACAACTGCATCACAGAACACACATAAAAAATGCATCAAAATCCAGTACCCAACAATGCAGAATTCAAAATATCTGGTATCCAGTAGAAAATTACCAGGCACACAGAGAAGCAGGAAAATATGACCCATAACCAGAAGAAAGACAGATCAAAAGAAACATACCTCAAAATGACACAGATGATAGAATTTGCAAAAAAGGATGTTACGCAGCTATTGTAAACATAATCCATATGTTCAAGAAGGTAAAGTAGGAACAGAATGAGGAGAGGAATGGAAGATCTAAAAAAAAATCCTCTGAGGAAACATCTAGAGATATACAATGACTGAAATGAAAAATACACTGCATGCTATTAACGGTGAAGTAGACACTAGCAGAAGAAAAGACCAGGGAATTTTAAGAAAGACATAGTAATAGTAAACAATTCAAAATAAAACACTGAGAGAAAAAGGTTAAAAAAATATAACAGAATAAGCAACCCATGGAACAATATCTAGGAGTCTAACACATGTGTAATTAGACACTAAGGAGGGGGAAAAGGGGACAGCAAAATATTTGAAGAAATACAATCAAATGTTTCCAGTTTTGATGAAAACAATACACCCACAGATCCAAGAAGCTCAAAGAACCCAAATAGAAAGAAAACAACAACTACACCACGACACATCATAATATAATGGCTGAAATTTAGTGATAAAGAAAAAAATCTTAAAAGGAACCAGAGACAACATAGGAATAATAGGTGACTTCTCATCATGCAAGCCAAAAAGAATGGGGAACGATTTTTAAAGTATTAAAAGATAAAACTGTAAACCTAGAATTCAATACTTAGCAAAAATACCTTCCAAAAATAAAAGTAAATTCAAGAGTTTTTCAGACTAAAACAGCTGAGAGAATGCATCACCAACAGACCTGTGCTAGGATCTATACAAAAAGAGTAAAGAGCAACAGAAATCAAAAATATGTGAATAAATACAAAATAACATTTATTCTCATTTTAAATCTGTTTACAAGACAATGATTGTTTATAATGTATTTTGGGTTTATAGCATATGTGGAAGTAAAGTGGAGGACAGCAATAGACAAGTCAGAAAGGGAATGGAAGCTGAAGACTTTCATGATGTACGTGAAGCAATATATTATTATCTGAAGCTAGACTGTGATAAGTTAAAGATGTATATTGTAAATGCTAAAGTAGTCACACCACAACAAAACAAAAGAAAGAGGTAGAGTTAACAAGCCAATAGTGGGGATAAATGGAATCGTAAAAACTATTCAAACAAAAGTAGGCAGAATAAGAGTAAAAAGGGAACAAAGAACAGGTGGAACAAATAGAAAACAAATAGCAAGATCTTAGGTTTAAATCCAACTAAATCAATAATCACATTAAATATAAATGATCTTAACACTCCAATGAAAAGCAGAGATTGTCCGATTGGATTAAAAATAATATCCTTACATATTCTGTTGACAAGAAGCCTATTTCAATATAAGATACATATAGGTAAAGGTAAAAGGACAGAAAAAAGAAAAATCCTGCAGAAAATAACAAAAGAAAGCCAGAGTAGCTATATTGATATTAGACAAAGCAGATTCCATAACAAAGAATACTACCAAAGATAAAAAGGGACATTTCATAACAATAAGGGAGTTGATTCATCAAGAGGACCTAACAACACTAAATGTACATGTATTGGTTAATCGAGCTTCAAATTACATGAAGAAAAAATTTTAGAACTGAAAGAAAAATTGGACAAATACACAACTATAGTTGGAGATTCTAACACTGTTCTCTCAATAATTTATAGAACAATTAAGCAGAAAATCAGTAATAATATGGAAGATTTGAATAATACTATCAACCAACTTGAGCTGAGATATTCAAAGTATACTCCACCCAACAAAAGTGGTTTTTTCTTCATATTCTGGGCCACAAAACAGATCTCAACAGATTTATAAGAACTGAAATCATACAGTATTTCTCTGTCTGCATTGAAATTAAAAGCTATCAGGAAAAATTCACAAATACTTGGGAAGTAACCCTTTGGTCAAAGAAGAAATCAAAGGGGAAATTAGAAAATGTTTTGAGATGAATGAAATGAAATACAACATATCAAAATTTGTGAGAGACAGCTAAAGCACCACTCAGAGGGAAATTTATAAAATTAAATGTTTATATTAGAAAGGTAGGTCAAGATCAGTGATCTAAGTATCTATCTTAAAAAACTTAAACCCAACGTAAAGAGAAAGAAGGAAATAATAAAGATAAGAGTAGAAATCAATGGCATAGAAAGGAGAAAACCCTACAGAGAAACAAAACAAAACAAAACAACAACAACAACAGTGAAACCAAAAGCCAGTTCTTTGAAAAGATTGATAGGACGGATAACCTCCAGTCAGACTTAGAAAATAAAGATGACATAAATGACCAATATCAGCTCTATGTATAAAGAAATTGAATGCAGAGTTAAAAACAAAAAACAAAAACCTTCCCACAAAGAAAAACTCTAGGCCCAGATGGCTTCAATGGTGAATTCCATGAACATTTAAAGGGGAGATGATACTAATTCTCCATGAAGTCTTCCAGAAAATACAAGAGGAGAGAAACCTTCCCAGCAACCCTTGATACCTGGTGGGAGGAGAGGGACAAACAGACCCAGAAGCTGCCAGGTGGGGTGTCTTCTAAGCAGCTTCCTTTTCCCCAGATTTGAAATCCAAACTACTCTCCTTATGGAGTCAATCCCAAAACCATAAGCACAGAAGACTCCAGAAGCAAGGATTACTTTTTCTGAGTAACCCATCACCAGCTGGGTTTTGAGAAACTGGGGCTCTGCAGAGTATATATGGGGGGAGACAGGTGTCTGCAGCTTGTCGTTTATAACAGAAAACATGGACGGAGGGAAAAAGCTCTGATTGCAAGTGACTACTACAGGCTGGGTACTAGCCTAAACTCATTAGACTTAGTATCTAATCTAATCCATAGAACACATTTGTAAATGGCATTATCATTCCTGCTTTATAAATGAGAAAGCTGATGCACAAAGACACTGACTAACCTGCCCAGGGTCACAGAAAATTGCAGACTGGGATTAGAATCCAGCTCTATCTGACCTTAGGGCCCATGCCCCTAAATGCACGTGGTCTTCATATTCTAGAGCATCATCTAGAGCACCTCCCTTGGCATCAGCGAGATGAAAGCATTGAGCTAGGTCACCCCACGGAGCTGATGTTGAGGTCACAGCCTAGCACACTAGACTCTTATGGGCATTACCATATTTTAAGAACCAGCAGGGTTGAGAGGGACCACATGAAGTTATTTTTAGCAGATTTCTAATATGTATATATACATATTATTCCATTGCATATAAATGTTTCACAACATTGTAACAGTTGCCTTGAAAGGTAATATTCAAGAGTACAGAGGACAGGTGTCATACAGTCTGCTGTACACCTGAGGCCCACAAAAAATGCAAGACATAAGCAGAAGTGTTCCTTTGCCTCCTACAGTGATGCACAATCAACGTGATAACTACATCTTTGTTTGCTGTTTTTCAGAGTCTGCACTGGCATCAAGGCAGCTCAGAATCTGCATCCAAACATCCCCTTTGGTTATGAACAATGAGGCCAACAGCAAACCATCAGATGGCAACCTTGACGTAACCATGCTTATTGGCCATTTCTCTTGGTTGAACTTTACCAAGAGCTCAAGCAGACTTGAATTTCAAGAGAGACTGGATCATGCAATGTACCCTCATGCAATACACCAACCTCCTCTGGATCCGGGCCAGGACTGCATGAATTCTCTCACTGTACCGTGTATACTTCTCCTTGGTAATGCAGACGTGGACCAAGCTCCCATCCTTCCAGGGAGCATGGACAAATCTGCTGCAGTATTTCGCATGCACTGTCTTCTTGTTGGTCTCCTGAGGAAAAGACATAGGACAGAAGCCACTCAGAAACCATTCAAAGAAGAAAAGTCCCCAGATGGCACCTCCACCTCTGCCTTATTTATACAGCTCCTAGCACTCACTCCCACCATAAAATCATTCAACAGTTGGTTCAACCAAACATATTACCGGGGCCTACTCCATATGGAGCCCTGCGCTGGATGTCGTGAATGACGGTCAGAAAGACATGGGCAATCCCAGTTGTGCCCAGAGAAGCTAATGTTTCCAGCAGGGAGATTCTAAACACACACACAGGCACACACCTACATATACAAACACACAGAAAGTAGCAATGTAGAACACTAGCACCCAGTACCTGGTCCCGGGTTGAGACAGTAATGATTGGGCAAGTTCTGGCAAAGAAGGAGTTCACAATGGTCTAGAGGGTCAGGGAGATCTAGAGGAGGTGGGACTTAAGACACCCCAAGCATCTTTCCACTGTTACTCCCAGTCCCAAACGAAGAAAAGTAGTAAAGAACCCCATGCCACATCTAGCGTCCTTCCTGGACATACGGAACTGGCCCAAGGACAAGTCTTCCCACAAAGAGAGCTTTCCGAAGGACTGTCTCTATCACTCATCCAACCAGTTTATAAATGCATCAAGCACCACTCGCCAGGCCCTGTTCTAGGCACCAGGAATACAATCCGTAAAAGAAGACCAAAATCCCTGCCTTCATGGAGCTCACATGACAGGAAAAGAGCCAGATAACAAACCAATACTCATCTAGCAGGTCAGAGGATGACAAACGCTGTGGAGACAAATAAGGCAAGGAAGGAGAAGAGCAAATGCTGAGCGACAGGGGAGGGGAAGGGGCAAGTTAAAACCTAGAAGGGAAAGCCTCAAAGAGAAGATGAAATATGAGTGAAACCTGAGGGGACAAAGCATGTGGCCCTTTGGAGGTCTGGGGGGAGTCTGAGGACACAGCAAGGACAAAAGCCCTTAGGTAAGTGTTTGCCTAGCATGTCTGTAGACTTTTAGGAAGGGCAGTGTAGCCAAAACATAGTGAGTGAGGGAAAGAGCAAGATGAAGCCAGAGAAATAGGAGAAGGAGGACCAGGAAGCAGATGCTGTAAAGCTTGCTCACTGATGGAAATGATTCTGGCTTGTCCTCTGAATGAAAAAAGGAACCATCCAAGGGCCTTAACATAAGAAGCGACACAATGTTTTTAAATTGAGATACAATTGACATTTAACATTTTATTAGTTTTAGGTGTACAACATAATGATTTGATACATGGATATACGGGGAAATGATCACCACGATAAGTTTAGTTAACATTCATCACCCCACAGTTACAATTTTTTTCTTGTGATGAGAACTTTCCAGATCTATTCTCTTAGAAAAATGACACAATTTATACTTGTCTTACTCACAATTTAAAAGTTTCTTTTCTAAATAGTTTTCGGGTTTTTTAAAAATTTTTTTTTTTTTTTTTATTTATGGCTGCGTTGGGTCTTTGTTGCTGTGCGCAGGCTTTAGTTTCAGTGAATGGTGCGTGGGCTTCTCGTTGCAGTGGCTTGTGGCGGAGCCCGGGTTCTAGGAGCGCGGGCTTCAGTAGTTGTGGCACGCGGCCTCAGTAGTTGTGGCTCGCAGGCTCTAGAACACAGGGTCGGTAGTTGTGGCGCACTGGCTTAGTTCCTCCGTGGCATGTGGGATCCTCCCGGACCAGGGCTTGAACCTGTGTCCCCTGTATTAGCAGGTGGATTCTTAACCACTGCGCCACCAGGGAAGCCCCCTTTTTTCATTTTAAAGGATAACTGTGGATACTCTGCTGAGAATAGACTAGATAGTCAAGGGCAGAGTCAGGAGGTCAGTGAGGCGGCTTGGACCAGGGGTAGGAATAGTGAGAAGTGGCCAGATTCTGAGTTACAGATATATTATGAAGGTAGAACTGACAGGATTTAATGAGAGGTCAGATGTGGGTATGAGATAAAAGAGGGGAGTCAGGAATGACTCCCAGGTTTTTGGCCCAAAGAACTAAAAAAGTGGAGTGGCAATAAATTGATGGGAGGAAGATTATGGGAGAGCAGCCTTGAAGGGAAAGATGGGGATTCAGTGTCTGATGTGTTAGGTTCCAGATGCCTATTAGACATCCCAGTAACATGGCAAGTAGTCCGGCAAAGGTCAGGGAAGGACTCAGGGCTGGAGATTTAAAGTTGGAAGTCACCAGCACACACACAGTATTAAAAGCCACGGGGCTGGATGAGGTCATCCAGAGAATGAGAGCAGACAGAGAAGAGGTCCAGGGACTGCGCCTTGAGGCCCTTCGGCAGATAGAGATTGGGAAAATGAGAAAGAAATAACAAGGAAGACTGAGAAAGATTAGCCAGGATGAATTGGGAGATGGGGATTGACATTTATACACAACTGATACTATGTATAAAATAGGTAACTAATGAGAACAGCTGTATAGCACAGGAAACTCTACTCAGTGCTCTGGGGTGACCTAAACGAGAAGGAAATCCAAAAAAGAGGGGATATATGTATACATATAGCTGATTCACTTTGTTGTACAGTAGAAACTAACACAACATTGTAAAGCAACTATACTCCAATAAAAATTTTTTTAAAAAATAAAATGTTTCATAAAATTCTCTGATTAAAAAAAAAAAAAAAAAAAAAAGATTAGCCAGTGAGCTAGGCAGAAAAACAAGACAGTGTATTTTCTGCAAGCAAAAGAATTTCATGGAAGTAACCAACAATAGCAACTGGTGATAAGAGGTGAAGTAAGAAAGAGACTGAGAATTAACCTCTGAATTTAGCAATTCAGGGATCCTCGGAAAGAGTGAGACCTTTGCCTGATTGGAGTATATTCAAGAGAGCATGGGAGAACTATGGAATGAGAGAAAAAGAATTGACAAAACTATTGAGGCACTGGGTTCCAAAAATGAACAGAGGAATATGGCAAAAGAGGCAGAGCCAGAGACAAAGATGGGGGTCAAAGAATTGTATTTTTAAGATGGGAGACGTACCGCCATGTTTTTATGCTGACAGGAAAGATCTAGAAATGAGGACAATATGAATGACACAGA